>NC_064892.1:27358233-27983233 GCF_929443795.1 Astur gentilis | reverse complement strand
TGCACGGATGTTTCATGTGTCATTTCCTTTCTGGGTATCTTTGGTACACTAGCACTGTTGAAATGGTACCAGTAGTCTAAGTTCAGTCAGCTGAGTAGAGTCATGACAAACAGCAGTCTAAGATGCCTTTAAATATGACATTAGACTTAAAATCTATGTTTAGGTCTCTTAATACATGGATATATTTCAAAAGGTGTTGACCTTTAAAAGATTGCCATAGCTTCAACTGAAGCAACTTAGGGTTCAGTATTTTTGAAAACTGAAAAAGCCCTAACATGTTGCACAATGATGAGGATACACTGTGCTAATAATTATCTTGTAATACACTCAGCCTCATTTTGGCAGTGTGTAAAGAGCGGTTTTTTAATTTCCTAAATGCAAATCAGCAAAACTTGTCTTAAATACCTTCATGACTAACTCCTGAAAATTCTTCCTTTTCTCAATATTCTGCTAATTCTTCCCTGAATGTTAGCATTTCTTTAGGAAAATCTACATGTCATTTTGCAGGCAGATGCAGGCTTTTCTCTCTGTGCCTCAAGGCAGACAGATTCTAGCTGATTCCCAGACTGGGTAACTGCAGTTAGTAGGTCTATAGAATGATGTAGAATGCCATTGTGTCAGCAGCAGGAGGCTCATCACATTTACTTTAGAGACAACAGAGACCTCCATGGTTATGATGGCTTGGTCCAGTAATAAAGTCTATTTGACACTGTTACTTCTATAGTTTTAGTCTGACCAAATTTCCACCTCCAGATAACTGATTGCGTTTCTACATATATACAATCAAAATTTTGAGATATCTACTCCAAGCCACAAAAACTGAATGAGATCCTGCATTTTTTTCTTCTTTTCTATGTGCAAAATAGTTTTTCAACAGATCGCTGCGTTGCAGTGATTGAAAGCTTTAAATATTTTTTTTTTGTTTTTGTAAAAAAGCTCATTGTTTAACACAAATTTATTTATTCCCTATTAACATTTTAAGAAACCTTATGCAGTGGTGATGTTACCGTGCAAAATGAATTATCTGAAAAATGGCACAACACTTGTAGCTGTTTTGTCAGGAAAAAAAAAAGGCAAAACAAAACTACATTCACAAGTTCTTTCTCCTTAGCAGTTATTCCACAGAACAACATGGAAAAAACTGCAGACAGATACATTATTCTTTATCATCCCCATGCAATACATTCAGTTAGCAAGAAGTTTTTTCTATATTAATGTCATGTGGCTGAGAGTTAGGCCTCAGGACTTTTCCCTGTGACATTAGCTGAATAGCTGAGAGGAACAAGCTTGTTCAAGTGAAACAGGGAAAAAACATTAAGCCTTATCCTTTGTTCTTTCGATCTATCACAATGTTCTGACCAAAGACAAAGTGTGAAGAACAGAGACAATGAGCATCTGAAGGAGGAGCAATACCAAAAGAAAGAATTACAAAGGATTTTTGAGTCATATTTCATTTCAATGTAACTTTGTTCTCTCCATGTTCCATCGTTTCATCTGTATCAAAAATAAGAACAGAATTCAGCCACTCCAAAGGGAAAACAAAACAAAACAAAACAAAAACCTTCTCAAAAGCTGTCTGTAAAAATAACTGCTGTAATCCAAACTTTTGTTTAGTGCTCGTGTAAGTACATTATGCAGCACATATCAAGCATGCACAGTACTAGAAAAGACCCTATCAACTTTAAAGTTGTGTCTCACACACATTTTTAGAGAATGCCATCAGATGGGGTACTTTCCTAGAAACAGCTGTATCCCTCAATATTCCCATTTGATTTTCTTATAAGGACACCACAGATGTGAAAGATTGTGCTTATGGAATCGTTCCACATCATATGAAAAGAGAAAGGACAGGATCACATCATTATTCAAATAGCCATATGCAGTAAACCATTGAAAAGTAGCGGCACATATGTGTCAGAGGACATAGCTTTCACCATTGTGAAATTCTAGTCTTATTAAAAAAATTAAAAAATTATAATCCATAAATGTACACATAGACTATATTTGTTTATTTAGCACCTGTCAAAGGCTGACTTCATTAGCATAGAATCCAAATTACCGCATTATGCATTCTAACTTTTCTTTCCAAACAAATCCTTTCTATGGTGGTGTAAATGTATATAAAAATGGGTAAGTTGACATACTTGATGTTAGGAATCAAATGTTTAAAAATGGTAAGACTGTACTGGCTAAGCTAAAAATGAGTAAATTGCATTTTCTTGATTTTATTCTCATCTACTATATGGCCTCTTTACCTTACTGTAAAGAGCTAACACTGTTGATTTTATAACTACTCCTAAATTGACACAGGCATAATTCCAGTCCTGGACATCTGGTGCAGACATAAAGTGGATATACAACATTTCCAAGAATCAGACCAAAGATTTGTTAAATGTGTACACTCCTTGCAAAGGATGAAAAATTAGAATGTACCTTCTGAAACTGCTGTCTGCATTACTGGGGATAAATTTAGCTTTAAGCTGATGAGACTTATAAAATAGAGAAACTAATATTAAGTCTAATAATGTTATGCATAACAGTGGAATTAAAAACTGAACCCTTGATGCACCAAACAGAGCTGTTATTTGTGCCACAGAAGAGTTCACAGACCGAGAAACTTCTATTTTAACAACAATTAGAACTTAAAATGTCTTTAAATGACAAAGGTCCTGTTCTCAATTTTGGAATTTATGTTACAGGGAAGTATAATTTAGTACTCTATTGCTTGTGTCCAGAAATGGAGGAAATTAATACAGTTTTGATAGGGATTTTGTAAAGACTGAGAGCATGTTTCCCACAGCAATGAAAAGAACAGCTGACATTTGGCTGATGTGATTACTGGTGTTTGGATTTTATTGTACGTATTTACCATGCATAATATGTTAATGCAGCTATAGTCACTCCTAAGTGTCATTTTATTATTTAAAATGGAAGTAAAAAAATAAATAAAAGAACCTACCCTTTTAAATTAGAAACACATTGTTTTCTAAAAGTAAGGGATTAACCAAATTTAAAAATGCCATGGAAGATGAAATCTGGTTAAAGGACTCTAGATATAGCCCCTTGTTGGAGGAAGTTCTGTTGCTAAGCAACAAAACCCACAAAGTGTGAGGTTCATAAAATGCTGATTAATTAATATACTTAGTAGATAGTGAACAAAGCCACAAATTGTACTTGAAAGGTTATATTAAAGAAGCAGGTGAAACATTTCAGTTAGCAGCTTCAACATTCACTCAAAATTGGAGCCCACGATCAAACTTCCATTTCTTCTAGTGGGGAGCTAAAAGCTGGACACTGCTGCAAATTTCAGTCTAAATGTATCTATGCTGAATATCCAATACTAAGAGGGCTTACTATCTTACTATGAAAGATGAATCCAGCTCATGTGAGTTATGAGAAATGAATGGTCACAAGCATTGCTAAGAACCTAATTAAAAATATACTACCTGATTTCTGATTATAAATCAAAAAAGAACTCTAAACAAAGGTTGTATTTTTATATATCTGTTTCATATTCTGGTGCTGAACAAAGCTGAGACTGCTGGAGAATAGGAGATGAATGACTTATATTGTAATTTAATTGACTAATTACAGAAACATCGTAAAAGCTTCAACCATGTAGGAGAAACTTAAATTGAGATATCTTGAAAGATCAAAAAAAAAATTAAATAGATTTTGGAAACGAGAGGCTTTACAGTATCAAAAGGCACACAGGATCATGCAAAATTAATTAAGGAAGCCTTATTAGAAATCCTGTACAGAAGTGTGATTTTGCTAAAGCTTTGCAACATTGCAAGGCCCATAATGTCAGAAGGAAGAACATGGAAACAAACAAAAAAATGCATAACAAATATAATTGTTAGTAAGCAGACTAATTCAAAGAACAAAATGTGAGTAGCCCAGAATGCTATGAACATGAAAATAACAATGGATGCCAAGAAACTTTTCCTTGATTGAGATATGACTGCCTCAGGTATCTGTATCTGAATAAACAAACAAAAAAAACCCAAAATCTATGCAGAAGACATTGTTCTTGCTACCGGTAGATAAAATATAAGTTTTTGGAAAGGAGTGAGGCCACCAGCACTGAAAAAAACCCAAAATGGATGACTTTTACACAGGCTTTTCCTGTAGAAGACATAAACATCTGCTCTGGATAAGACATCTACAGTGAGCTTCTGTGATTGGTCAGCCAAAATGGTATGAGGTATCCACAGCTCCTCATTACAAAAACAATGTAGGAAGAAAAACATGATCAACTTCACTAGTGGTCTTTATAGTCTGTGCCGTGCAAGTTTAGAAAACACTGCCGGTTCATAACCCCTCGGGGAATTTCAGAAACGGAATCAAACACCTATTGAGCTAAGTGGTTTGAGTTATGACGTTTTGAGGCAAAGAATTAGGCTCTGGATTGTACTAGACAGTGATCCTCTGATCTGAGCTCAAGGAAGGAAGCATAAAATATGCCTAAGCATTTTCAGAGAGCTAGATAATAATTCAGAGAGCTAGATAATAATAATAATTGGTATACCTTATACATGCCAATATATAATGTATCTTCACAACATCCACTGCATCTCTCCATTGATTTCAGTAGGCATTAGCTCAGTCTTTTTTTGCTTATGTGTCTTCTTCAAAGCAATGCAGAATTCAAATGAGCTTATAACTAACTGTATATGTCTATGAGTATTTATAAGATTTTGTTATTTTATGTAATATTGCAATGCTGGGTGCTAAACCCTATCAGATTATATATTTTATTTTGTGATCTGTATTTTTAGTGTAAGTGTAAAGACTCTTCTGATGAAGGAAACAAAGAGTTACTGTATTTTTAGGATTTTATTTTAGCTAAGCTTACTGAAATTCACCTGAAAATCATGGACTGTCTGCGAAATATGGTTTGTGTTAATTAGTCAATAAAGCAGTGTTTCTAACATTCAGTTCTTTTTCTTGATGTTGAGATGTCCCTGACATTACAATTTGGGGAACAATTCTGGCCATCAGGACATGGATTTGTGAATTTTTGAATATATGAAGCTGACAGAGCGCAGTGCTCTGTGAAGGTAAAGGAGCTTGAGATGAGAGGGGAAGCCATACAGTTCTGTTAGGGAAGTACTCTTTCTACACCAAAATACCTTTATTTTCCTGTGACTGGGAAAACAATCCACTAACAATGCTGTGTTGCACCTGGTATTTGAGTACGGGTCTGTATCATGCTGCTTTCTCACCTTTATCTGTTTCTGTTACAGATCATGTTTCCTGCTAAAGTTATTTTATTTATTGGAGGAACCATTCTCAGCAATTTTCTGGTTTATATAATGGCTTTTAAAATTCATGAGAGAGGACCAATTTTATCTTTGTGTCACATGTATATGCATAGATTCCTTTACATGCTTGGTGCTATTAGAATTAGATACCTAATTCTATTAAACTTTGAAGGGGAGCTGGGAGACTGACTTAAATCCTTCTAAAAGTCAAACACTATATATAAAATAATATAGCAATGCTATTTTCATTCTTTATAAATTATTTTCATTAGTTTGTCTAAATGAACAACGTTAATGGAGACTACCTCAACAAAATTATCTGAAGAGAGCAAGCCAGAACCTTTGCGGCCACTTGAAGCTGTACTTTTTCTACTCTATAGAAATATCCTGAATAAATTGCATTGGCTTAAAAAGGAACTACAGCTACAGCATCAGCTGAATTGGCTGTTTCCAACTTGCTAGAACTCTGTTTATTATGTGCTTGAGAGACTTGGGAGTTGAAGGGCGGTGGGGGCGGGTAGGGGGGATAGCTGTGCATGGAAGGCAAACGTGAGATAAGCAAACCTTGTATTCCCTTTCACTGGAATCTCCGCCTAGTTGCTTTGCCCTTTTGAAATAACCTCGCACTGCTCGGTTCTACAATCCTTACTCCTGCTGAGTAGCACTTAATCGTGAGAGAAGGCTCCTGGGTATCAATGAGACTCCTAAGAAGAATAGCATTGCTCAGCCTGAGTAAAGGCTGCAGAATCAAACCCCCAAGAACAAGTGCTGAAAGATGTGCTGTTAAAGCAATTAGAGCTGTAAGCAGGATAACTCCCCTTCCGGGATTTCAGTGTGAAAATGAAGGTCTAATAACATTCATTTTCATCATGTTGACTTGATGAGCCGGTCACGAGTAAGGTAGGCAAGACGTAATCGAAAAAAGGGAAGACTAATGGTAAGGGTAGGAGAACACAATGGCATATATTGCCCTGAAGCTTCGGGGAGGAAGGACACTATTGACTGAATCACGCAGTGTGGTCTCGCTACAGTTTTAATAAATAGTGCTGCTTTATAAACATCATTTATGAGATGAAAAATAAACTGAGGGTAGGGTGATGCTTCCTTTCTGGGGTATATCTCCTTACTGGTTCCATTTTTTTATTAATGTATCTGATATTCCACAGTGTATATTAAGGAACATAATATAGCAATTAAATACTTATTAAATAATTACTTATTCTTTCTGTGTTTTTAAACAACGTTGACCTCACTTCTTATTAGTAACTTTAGTATACTGTGTTGTGTTGCATATTTATTAATATTCAATAAATGGAAAAACTTTAAAAAAACCCACAAAGTCCATAGGGCTTGAAGCCAGGAATATCACTAGCTCTGACAGTGAACACTGTCTACTTATTTATGCTGACATTACTGCTTTTATATAAGTGTAATATATATATATGTATTTGCAGAACTTCAAATATTTTCAGAGACTGGTCCTCATTGTACTAAGCTGTGTAGAAGTAGGTGGTAAAAAGAACCTGTTTCAAAGTTCGGAACCAGAAGGTTTAAAGTTCTAATTCTGCTATGGAAGCAACAGAAATAGACCACAATATCAGTTCATGGTAGCAAAGTCCAGAAAAGCTAATAATAACGATTTTGGATCAGACGTTACCAATATATCAACTCTTGCTTTCTGATTAAATGAGTGAGAATCTATATCTCAGAAGCGGGTTTTTTTGCAAATGTAATTTCTTTCAATAAATCAATGAGTGTTTGGTGGAGATTTTGTTATGTGAACCAAGCAGAATCTTAGAAAGGGAGAACAATATGTTAAAAGAAATTTGTTCTGAAAAAGGAATGCTTTGATACTAGAGACAAGCAGCACAGCAGGAGCTTAAACAAACGAAAACAACCTTGGTGTTTGCTATTCTTCTCTGGTGACAGCTTTGTGGAGGGCATCTAGCTGCTAGAGAGCAATTTAAGAGAAGGATCTGGCAGCATGTAGCATCGTGGTATCACAACAAAGGAAGAAAATGAGATCTTGTTGGGGTTTTTTTTGGTTTTTTTTTTTTTTTTCTTCCATGAAATTCACACTGATAGTCTCTGTTTTCTTTGTTGAATGTATTTATTCTGTGCAGGTGTGTGGTGGTGTGGGGCGGATGTTTTTGCAGTAGTATGCATTAAACTCAAGAGATGCTCCTGCCCTTCTGGATTTCTTTGTATTGGTTTGGTTTTCCCAGAGTCACTCAATAAAGCATTTGTGGTTGGAAAGATTGAAAAGGAGAGAGGCATTCCCCAGTGAGGAAAAGTAGTTTCAGAGGCAGAGGCACGATGTTCCTTCTTTTTCCCCTCAGGCAAGAAACAGTGGATGACTCAGGAGAAATGGTGAAAACGTGGACATGCTTCCTACTGGAACACTAATGACATTCTCCCATTTTGCATCACTCATTTGCTTGATGACAATTGTTTCCCCTCAGATGTTGCCAATCCTCCCTCTGCACAGGGGACATAATGTAATTCGCTACAAGAAGTAGGTCTGTTTATGAAAAAGTAAGGATGGAATTTCTTCTCACCTCACAGTTTTTCATATGGTACCTTTCCAAGGTCTTTGCCACCAGGGACCTCTGACATAATGCAACACAGCAGTGACTTTCTTCCCTCTGTCTCCAACAATGTTACAGGTATGCCGCTTTGCTGCCTGAACTTTCATGTTTTTCTTTCTTTTCTTTTCTTTTCTTCCTTGATTTCCTTCCTAGATTGCTAGCAGCTCAGGTCACGCTACCTAAAGAATCATTAATCCTGAGCAAATACATCTTTCCGTTAATAACAGACACCCCTTTCCCACTGCTATGTTATAGTAAGAAAAAGAAACGTCATTTGCAATGACCAAGATGCTACTTCTGTAAAAAGAAAAAAAGAAAAGCTTTTAAACAGTGCTTTTTAAGAATCCAAGACATACAATCAAGTATCTTCAGTGATACTGATGCTATCAGTCCCAGTGATTCAGCTACAAGTTTGAGATAATCCTTGAGTTTATTATAGGTGTTGATTACATAACTGAGTCTTATAATTTCTTTTCATATATCCTTTTATCAAGAGTTCTTATGCATTGCTGTTTCTTCACTTTAATTTTGTTAACTCTGAAAAAATTACAATCAGAAAAATTCAGAAGAAAAATATGGGTCAGCTCCAAAATTAATGGAAGACATTAAAACTTCATTTCAGTGAGGCTGGGAAGAAGCTTTTACAGTTATCTGTAAAAATTAGGAGATTTTAAAAAGGAAGGAAGCAACCAGACACTTCAAACACTTTTCTCAAGGTAAAAATGTTTTCCTTTATTCCATTAGAGTTCATGGGACCCAAAAATAATAGAAAGAAAGAAAGAAAGAAAGAAAGAAAGAAAGAAAGAAAGAAAGAAAGAAAGAAAGGAAAGATAGATAAGAAAGAAAGAAAGAAAGAAAAGAAAGAAAGAAAGAAAGAAAGAAAGAAAGAAAGAAAGAAAGAAAGAAAGAAAGAGAGAGAAAGAAAAAACCAACTTGCTGTGTTGTGTTTGTTTCCTCAAAAATGGGCAGAAGCATAAATGTGGAAGTGGCATGTTCAAATTTTGTCTCTGGGGAGAATATAAGGTAAGAGAAGGTCTTAATGCAAACTGGGATGTGACTGTAAATGTCATGAAAAGGAACATTGCGTCTTAGGCATTGCCACAGTCTTATTCCCCAACCTCCAAGCATTTTTACATTAGTGGAGTTTTCATTGGAATTACTTATGGTCTGCCGAGAACACTGATTTCCTTTCTTTTACTACAGAATATCCTGGAACGAGGCATAATAGAGTTTTGGTTGCATCATGATTTTTCTCAAATCTCTATATGACTAGTAGAATCAGAAGTAAAAATGAACTAACTTTTTTTTCTTTTTTTTATCTTCATGAAGTACCTTGCAATACACACACTAGCGAACAGGGGTTTTGTTGTTTTTTTTTGTTTTTTTTTGTTTTTTTTTGTTTTTAAATTACATTCTCTTATAAAAAACCCAATGCTGAGTGTTAGAACTGGTGAACAGGTTCATAATTTATTTAGGTACATTTAAGTATACTCAGGTGTTTAAATCAAGATCCTACAAGCATAAGGCCTAAGTTTAGACACAATATGTAGTTTCATTAAATAACAAGACTGCTAGAATTGTTTAAAAATATGCATGTCTACTAGATTACTAGATTTAGTGAGTTTAGAGGTTAGAATGTCAAGTGTTTGGTTCCCCCCCCCCCCCCCCCCCAGGTAATTTTATACATGTCTCTGTGTAGAAAAATAATAGTGATAAATGCAAAACTAATGATTTAATTGCTCTGTAAACAGGCTGTCAGTGTTCTACTGAAATCTCAGCAAGGAAGAGGCAGCAGAAGAGTCAGAGACAAGAAAGCATGTCCACCTGCATTTGCTCCTTTTTGGTCAGATGCAGGGTTTTTTATTCAGTGAAACAGGAACAGGATAAAGATGCCCACGGGAAACCATTTGACTGCTGGGAACAACAAAAAAGTCAATGTAGATTCCTACCTGTCTCTATTGTTATACTTTAGATGCTAGATGAATCCAAAAAACATGTCAGATCTGAAACACAAAACCACAAACATATGCCCTGCAAAAGCAATGGTTGTGTAGCTTCAAATCTTTTCTTTTTTATTTTTTTTTTTTAAATTGACATATTAATATTATCCTATTGAACAGTAGAGGAGCTATTTTAGGTCATATTTGTAAATGTTTAAGTAATATTTCAAAATAAATAAAATATTCAGAAATAAAACTGGAGTGGCATGTTGTAAAATGTCATTAGAAAGTGAATAACATGATGCCCTCATTCATCTGTGGAATAGAGTATGGCTCTTGGAAATCTATTCTTTTATCTATTTGTTCCTGTCCTGCTGCTATTTTTGCTAGTCAGGAAAAGGTTTCCAGCCCATATCGTCTTCCATTTAGAAGGCTTTCTGTTGTGGGTTATAGTCAATGATTTAGCTAGTTTGTTGTAATGCTTGGCAGAGCATCCTCAGGCTTATTTTCACAGCTAAGCAAGATTTTGCTAGATGGTCTCTGAATTCAGAGTCTTTTTCAGACAACTCAAGAGGGAAAATTGCTGATTCTTTGGAAAATGCTGCATTGTATTTATTGAGTTAAAAAGGCAATCTTTGCTTAGGATGATGCGGATAATTTACGTAACGCAGCATAGCTAAAATTTTTAAAGAAAACTGTAGCTATTTTTTTTAACCCTTACAGTACAACTGCAAATGGCTATAAATAAGTTTCTACCTCCTCTGACACAGCATTAGCAATTATAAGCCAATGTTAATGTTTAAGCATTAATCACTTCTGATGCAGCTTTCAAAGAAAATACAAGGCTCAGACTCCTAAGAGATTTACAAAACAGACAGACTACAAATAGTTTATTTGATTCCAAGTCACATTTTTTGTTAGTTCTGCTCCTGAGAAGCTTCCTGAAAGTCACATCTTCTTTAGATAAAGACAATCTTATTTTGTTCTAATTCATGACTCAGGAACCGGATTTAAGCTAAATAAAATAATAATAATCTCGGGCAAGCTTCATTCAAATAAATTATCACGTTGTTAAGCCACATACTGTATTTTGTTCTTTACCTGCTCTCCCACATCCTGAGTGCTCTAACCATTGTGCTGTAACACAAAAGAAAGGCATCATCCTGCGGAACAGTAACTGGAAAGAGAAAAAATTACATACAGTGTGCAAAAAAAGAGAAGCAAAGGGAGCAAAAGGTCCCTTATGAAGCAACAGGGAAGCTATAGCAAGAAACCTTTGTACATGAATCCAGTCTCACTCCTTTTGAGTTAGATTAACACTACTTTCTATGTAAAGGATCATTCATGAGGGATGATATTTATTCACACACCTTCAGAACTAAGTTTTGGGGAAATTAAGGGAAAAGTCTGAATAGTTTTGGTTTTATTTGTTTTTTTTTTCAAATTCTCCCTTTAGACTATTTCTGCAACCAGAGGTGGCCTAGTCCAATATTTCTTCTGGACAGTAATGAAGAAGAAGATGGCTTTTGCAGGAGTAAAAAATCAAAATCAGTTTAAGATTATTTTTTTTCATGCAAGGTCATCTTGATTCTTATACGATCTTCATCATTCTGCTTAATGCTGCATTTGACTCAAGTTTCTATTGGTTCAGAAAAGTTCTAAAATAATCCCCTTGTGCAGGAACAGTTACCTGTACACAAGACAGTCTCAAACCCTTTCATCCACCAGATGTACGTGAGGCAGCAAACACATCTTCATGGGTTTTTGTCAGTGTCGCAGGTGATACATCAGGGCTTCTGTAGTCTGTCCGTGAGGTAGTCTCATTTCAAACATTTCGATGTCTGCTGGGCCGGTTCTGGTGAAAACCAAGGACCTTTCAGGCTAACTATTGCAGCGGCCACTGAATGGAGAGTATTAGAAGTCTGAGAAGGCAGTTGAAAACAGACCAACCAACCAACAAAACAACAGATTTGCGTGCTGAACTGCAGAAAACAGAAAACGTGGAAGAAGAGTGTATAGGCCGTTTCCTTACTAGTGTTTACACACCTACTCCAGGACTGTTTATAAGCTGCTGCTTCTAGAAAGGATCTGCAGCTGGGAATCTGTCTAAAAGAAAGTCATCTTGGGATGTTTTTACAGTAGGTGTAGAGAAATTGGCACTGTTAAAGCATAAACCACCTCCTAACACAATCATAGGGTTTATGCCTCAAAAAAGTTCTGTGGACTGTATAGTCCAGAATGTCTAATTAGACCCGTAAAGAACATCTAAATAGACCACAAGAGCTTGGGGGTTTTGTTCCCGTGATAAACTCAAATTCAACTGACTATATGTCTCTCAAAAGTTTAGCTATATTATGAATTCACTTATGGTGACTGATCTTAAGGTAATGGTTGTGCATGTATCCTTTATCAACAGTGACCTTTCATTTAAGACAGGATTTTGTTACTCTGATTTACTCAGACAGTTTTCCTGTTTAGCTACAATGGTCTAAATTCCTCTTCAAGCCTTCAAAGTAAATTATGTCATGTCAGGTCTAATCCTTGACCAATTCCTCTGTTATCTAAGGTATGTGTTTTATTCACAGTCAATGTGTCTAGAGAATGTGACAAAGTCTTTTCAATTCCACTGGTGTTGGCAGAAGAATGAGATCAAGTTTTAGGTCATCACTTAATAGTAATTTTCCTCACATTGCTGTTACTGCCTCTTTTATTGTTTTGCTTTTGTGTTATAGACAGTGAATGCCTTTAAGAGAATTTTGGAGTTTGCTTTGTTTTATATTAATCTCTCATGCTTAGCAGTACAAAGTAGGAGTTAAACAGCGTTGTTGCAAGACTATTACCAAATCTCTTTCCCATATCAGAAATAATTCTAAAGATCATAATCAATGCCAAGGTGAAAGTAGCATTTGCCAGGATTTATATACATATATATATATATATATACACACACACACAATTATTTTTAATAGCTCAGAAATAAAAAACAACTTTGAAATTCAGTGTGTCTTGTTCCTCTTCCTTCCTTTTGGAGTCTGACTTCCTAAAGCCTCAGAAGTTATCCCAAAATTCTTCATTCAGGAAATTTATTTTATTATTCTCTTTAAACAGTCATTTTATTTTTTTTTTTTTGCTTAATTTAGTGGGTTTTTTTCTTTAATAATGTGCTATTTGTTTCATTGCAAAAGACATATTTTCATACATTACCAACTCCATTTAATCAAATTAATTTTTTAGAGGAAAATTAAGTCTTCAGTAAAGATCACCATAAGGAGTCAAAAATGGAAAATTATATCGATCTTGCATATTAATGTGGTACAGTGCTTAACATCAGATGTCAAATATAACTAAAATGTACTGTTATCTATACTAAATTATAGGCAGTAAGTCTTTTAGGGACCTGCTTCCATTGATTTAGATTAGAAAAAAGTTTTCTAAATGTATTTGTGTCTCTGGACTTCAATTTTTAAATGAGAATAAATTGTGTTATTATTTTATTAGGCAAAGCTGAAAATATCACTGAATACATTGTGCAGTCTATGCAGCCTACGTTACTTCTGTGATGCAGAAAATTGCATGTAGTTGTAAATATTTTAACAGAAATATTTATTGTTATATTATTTTTTAATGAGTTGCAATTTTTTTTTTTATTCCTAGACTATAACAGTATGGTGAGATATTTATTACAATGGGATAAATATTTCATTTTTAACATGTGCTTCTTAACTCTGCAGATTTAACTATGATGATAGGAATTCACTAGTCAGACAGGAAAAATGAATTGTCACAGGTCTCTCATGGAGATACAGAGGAGGTATAATGTTATAAGGCATATTATTAGGGTAAGGAACAAGATTATAATAATATACAGCTAAGAGGGGGAAGTCCCAAGATCAGAGAAGCTTTCATAAATATTTAGCATTTTAGCACTGTGATTATTTGAAATGAGTATCTAAATTCTTTGAGAATTATCCATTTCCTATAAGGATCGGAACTTAATTTTTCTATGAATATTTTCTGCTAAAATTCTGAGGGGTTTTGTGAATGTCAGACTATTCCAGTGTTCTGTTAGTCTTAAAAACATAGTATTTCTGAACTCCATATCATAGGCATTTTCCTAACTAATATAAGTTGCAGTTCTTGTTGGGATATGGAATACTGAAGCTCATTTGTTTGTTTTGTGGGTGTGCCCTGTTTGGCTCCAGAATGTTGTTCTCCACAGTCCACTGAAAATGACGTAAACTCAAAGTTGCTTACTATGGGTTAGATTTCCCACCTACTTCTTAAAAGTTATCAAAGTTTCTTCATATATAGTTTCTTCAAATTTAACTTTAATTAATATATTAATGTCACCATTTTTCAATAAAGACTCAAAGCTTTCTATGTTTGCGTTGTTTGGGCACCCTCGTGCAGACGACCACAGCTGATGGGAGCATGAGGAGATGTACAGAGTTATGAGGCTGGGACTGTTCTTTACAAATGGATAACTGTACTTGCACGACTGAGGTTAATGATAGAGTGATGTTATGAAACCAGCCTTCCCTTTCTTTGTGACCATGGATTTATGAGCAATAAAGAGTGTATCTAAAGTATTAAAAATGGACAAATTGAGCTGCCTCACACAGCAATTGTCAATGGAAATTACCACGTGACCAGTAAGTCATGAATGTCTTTGTGGGTCCACATTCTCTTTTAACACTACTGAAGTAACCCAATTTCCTTGAAGTCTAGAAGAAAACAATTTGGATTTAAAATTCATTTTTTGAATTATGGATGACCTTGAAAAAGTGATAACTAAATAATAGAAGATATTCATGCCCGAGTTAAACAAATACATCACTGCAATGCAGAAAACGTTTAAGAACTGGTACATCAAGGTGCCAGAATTATATCATTATATCACATCCTTATCATTCCTATTAATAACAACACCAGGATTAGCTCCTCAAACATAATTAGCACTCATCTGAAGAGCTATGTCCATAGCAGTAGTGAAGATCAAGCTAAAATAACCATGGGAGATCAGTAGGTAACCTGAGATTAAATAGGCATTGCAGACAGTTTAAGTATTAAGGCTACAAGCCAAGGAGTATAGTGACAGGATGAGGGGTAATGGTTTTAAACTGAAAGAGGGTATATTTAGATTAGATGCAAGGAAGAAATTCTCTACTGTCAGGATGGTGAGACCCTGGAACAGGTTGCCCAGAGAGGCTGTGGATGCCCCTTCTCTGGAAGACTGGATGGGGTTTTGAGCAACCTGATCTAGTGGAAGGTACACCCGCCCATGGGGTTGCTTTAAGGTCCCTTCCAACGCAAACCACTCTATGATTCTATGACTTTGGGAAACTTAATTTATTGCCAACAAAAAGAGTAGGATGGTGAGAAACAAAACCAAAACAAAAAAACACCCTTCTCCACTCCTACCCCTTTTCCTGAAGCTCAGCTTTATTCCTTCTACCCCCACCCTGAGCAACACAGGAGGATGAGGAATGAGGGCTTTCATCAGTCCCTAACAGCTCCTCTCTGTAGCTCCTTCCTCTTTACACTTTCCCCTTGCTCCAGCATGGGGTCTCCATGGACTTCAACTTCCTTCAGGACCTATCCACCAGCTCCAACATGGGGTCCTCCCGGGGCTGCAGGTGGAGATCTGCTCCCCCGTGGACCTCCCTGGGCTGCAGGGACACAGCCTGCCTCACCAGGGTCTTCATCACCACGGGCTGAGGGGAATCTCTGCTCCGGCGCCTGGAGCACCTCCTGCCCTCCTTCTTCTTTTTTTTCAAATGATAATTACTTTGTTAAATGGACAGGTATGTTATACTATCACTTGAGTTTCTTGCATGGCGAAAATGATTGTTACTTATTGTGTATAGAGACTATGTAACACTTGAAAAACAACATGAGAAAATTCATCTCATTCTTCCTGACTTTGTGTGTTGTGGTAGAGGTTAAGGATACATTGCTGTATTACTTTTCTATCAGTAGCCTACAATGAAAATGAAATCAGTGTCCAGTGTGCCTGTAAGTTAAGGAGACTTCTGAATGCTTCTTAAGTAAAATATCTCTTCTTTCCACTAACATTCTTTAAATCTGAGGACAAAGGACTTATTTATACATTTATTATGATGGAAATCAAGTAAAAAAAGTAGACAATGCAGAATTTAAACACTAGGAAAAACACCCTTACATGTTTTTTTCTCCTGTTATGCATTATATTACATCAGATTATCTGAGGTTTGCTCTTCTGCAGAGAAAATGATGTGTCACATAAGAGGACATGAAATTTTAAGCCACAGCAAAAAGAACCTTTGGTCCTAAATATATTTTACCTAACTCCAGCTACTTACCTGCCCTAGTCTCCTTTCAGTGAAGAGAGGTCAGCATCTGCTGTGGGGCTACTACAGACCTCACATGGGTTCATTGGGGTCTGCGAGTTTCTTCGTCTTATGGTTTCCTTTATATTAAAAGTACATTATTTCATTAAAATAGAAAATTAGGCAGCAGAAGGGTGGTCAGATAGCACAGAGAAAGCATAGGAAGCTGGATGAAATATACTGGGAGAATTTCACACCATGCCGGAACATGTAACCGCTAATATTGCCTAGAAGAGCAAATTAGGCACTAGAACACCGTTACCTTTGATTAGCAAACTTTAAACAAACAAACAAGGGAAACTTTCCCTGAAAACGTGAAGTATTTCAATCTGTATGTTTCTATGATATTCACCCACTCATCTCCACCACCCATCTAGGGTGGAAAAATTGATACAGAGCAAAAAAATTCAGTCTGCTCTACCACCCCACTGCTAAACAACACAAAGTCGTATTGTCAATGAAAGAAAAACTGTGAAAGAAAGTGAGAGCTGATGCACTTGTCCAACTGCAGGAATCTAGTGCCTTTGCACATTGTATGCAGAAAAATATTTATTGTCTAATTAAGCACTTTACAGTGCAAGTTTTTGTTTGACCATTTGTTTTCTGCTCTTTCTGTTTTCATGCCTTTTTTCTCCTTCTATACTCTTATTTTTGGCCACAGTGCAGGTTATTGTCTTCTAGAACTAGCCTAGACCTACTCACTGGTCACTAGTGGAAAAGTTTTAGGATATCAGACTTTTCTCATGAAATAGTATCTTGGAATAGGCAAGGAATCTTGCATTATTACAGTATGTTTTGAAGAATTAAAAGGTATCATTAGAACTGTCTAGCCTATGATAAAACTATACAACTAAATAGAAAAAAAAGCTTAAAGCCTTTATACTCTGCTTAAGACTACTTCTTTCTCTTGCTAATGCTTTCCTTTTATTCTGAAACTGGAATTATTCATCATCTGCCGCCTGTTGTGACTTCATTGGTATTTATACTGTGCTTTTTAAATGAATGCTTCACAAAACATTTTGGATTAGCAATGAATTACATAGACACTATATGTCAAATGCTGATTTTATTGGAAAGTCAGCTACATCCTGTGTACATTTATGAATATTTGCTTTAGTGGTTGGCCTCTATTAATAGTTGGTTGCTGATTATAACATAAAGACTTTTCCCCAAAAAATCTTCAGATCAGGTCCTGTAAGAAAATGTCAGCACGTACAAACTGACTAATATGCATTTTGAAATTATTCTTTTTGTCTCCACAGAGAAAACATTTGTAATGACCACTTATTGTTTTGAAAAGGTGATGCTACTGCAAACTATGCACATCTAATTTCACCTTGTAAATAAATATAATAATTTGTCTGAAAATCACATGTGAATGTATTATAGTTAAGCACTTTTCAAAAATCTTTTTTTTTTTTTTTTTTTTTTTTTTTTTTTATAATCTGCTAGCACTAAGAGATCAAGCATATCTAGTAGATATCATATAGGTTATCAAGACACCTCAAAGGTGGTTGGTATACATTACCTTGGAATAAACAGTTAAAACTCACTTTCCTTAATTTCCCATCTACAGACTGAAGAAAAATATGCATTTTTTTGTTTGTTTTGAGAGCTACTGGTTACTACTCCTAAAGTAGGCCTCTCTGCAGCCAAAGAAACTATGAGCTTGAAAATATTTTCTAAATTATTTAAAGGACAGCTTTGGGATGATAGTAACTGATAGTTTTCACAGATAAGTGAGATCCATGAATCAAAGATGCCATAATCACAAGGGTCACTGGTAGTTAGAGATAAAAGTTTCCTCATGTGAATACATATCAATTTTACTTCTCACTTTAGTTTAATATTGTTGATAATTCATTTATGAATAGATAACAAGGTAAAATGAAACTACAATGTGAAGAAGCTGTTTGGGGAAAATTCAGCAATCATTGTTAGCTCACTACTGCATGCTTCTTTAATGTTCCACAGTATTTTTTAAATGATCCATTTACACTGAGAATATCATTACAGTTTTTTATATGTCACAGAGAAAATGCTCTCTATGTAAACAGTTGTATCAGAATAATTTTCAAGTTTTGGTCAAGAGAATGAAGGATTCAGGAGTACAGATCTGCATGTAAACAGATTAAAAAAAGAAGAGTTATAGAGAGTAATGAAAACGATTGTGGTGGGTTGACCCTGGCTGGACACCAGATGCCCACCAAGCCATTCTATCACTCCCCTCCTCAGCTGGACAGGAGGAGAAAAAAAATCCCCAAAAACTTGTGGGTCAAGTTAAGGACAGGGAGAGATCATTACCGTCATGGGCAAACAGACTTGACTTGGGGAAATTAATTTAACTTATTACCAATCAAATCAAAGCAGGATAAAGAGACCTAAAACCAAATCTTAAAACACCTTCCCCTCACCCCTCCTTCCTTCCCAGCTCAACTCCACTCCCAATTTTCTCTCCCTCCTCCCACCCTGAGCAGCAGAGAGGGATGGGGAATGAGGGTTGGGGTCAGTTCCTCACACCTTGTCTCTGCCGCTCCTTCCTCCTCCGGGTGAGGAGGACTCCGCACTCCTCCCCTGATCCACCGTGGGTTCCCTCCCATGGGATACAGTTCTGCATGAACTTCTCCAGCGTGGGTCCCTTCCCCGGGCTGCAGTCCTTCAGGCACAGCCTGCTCCAGCGTGGGTCCCCTGCGGCGTCACAAGTCCTGCCAGAAAACCTGCTCCAGCGTGGGCTTCCCACAGGGTCACAACCTCCTCTGGGCATCCCCCTGCTCCGGCGTGGGCTCCTCTCTCCCCGGGCTGCAGGTGGAGATCTGCTCCCCCGCGGACCTCCCTGGGCTGCAGGGACACAGCCTGCCTCACCGTGGTCTTCATCACCACGGGCTGAGGGGAATCTCTGCTCCGGCGCCTGGAGCACCTCCTGCCCTCCTGCTGCACCCACCTGGGGGGCTGCGGGGCTGGGGCTCTCACATCTTCTCACTCCTTCCTGCAGTTTTGCAACTGGTTTTTTCCCCTTTTTTTAGACATGTTCTCCCAGAGGCACTACCACCGTTGCCGCTGGGCTCGGCCTTGGCCAGTGGCGGGTGCATCTTGGAGCCGGCTGGCATTGGCTCTGTCAGACATAGGGGAGCTTCCAGCAGCTTCTCACAGAAGCCACCCTTGCAGCCCCCCTGCTACCATAACCTTGCCGCACAAACCCAGTACAATGATGCTTAAATAACTAGAAATAATTAAAAAAAAACCCAAACAAAACACAACAAAACCCAAACCAAAACCATAAGGATCTTTAACCTGCCAATTAATTGACTCTCTCACCCCTACATTCATCCTCAGCATGTCTACTTGTCAACGGTTTGCACTTGCTCCTGGTTTATAAACCGTACACATATAAATCACATACATGGAAGGAACTTCAGCCACTAAAAGTTTTTTCAGTGAAGATTTGCAGTTAAATGGGCTAGTGTGATAAAAAGGACAGCGTAGAAGATGGGGCTTATGAGTCCTATCCTAGTGTTTTAACCCTGTTACAATTGTTATATTTTGACCAAAACACCCTGTGACATGAACACTCAAGAAAAAAGTTTGAAGACTTCTGTGAGACAGCTTTTTCCTGAAATTTGCTTTTCTATTATAACTCCCTGCAACTGTCTTCTTACTTAAATGCTTGACAGTATAAAAAGACTTGATGATTTTCTGGTCTTCAAACCTGATATAAACTGTGCATTCATTATGCAAAGCTGATTTTTCTTCCTGTTTCGGCTCATAGCTTTCATTCAAATAAAAGTACAAAGCCATAAAAAGTTCTAATATTTATTATGTTTTCTTGTTTAAATAAAGTAAAAATTGCTTTCAAAGCTAGACTCTGTGACTCTCAGCAATCAGTTGGGAAAACAAAAGAAAAAAAAAAAGAAAAGAAAAAAGGGGAAAGAAGCAGGCAAAAGAGATGACATTTGATTTCCACTCTAAATCATTCCAAAGCAGACCTATGGAGAAATTATATGACTCAGCAATAACCAGACAGCCCTGGGAGCAAAGATCCTTCTTAACAACATGTTGGTAATGTTGTTATGTCTTGTTTTTAACAATGCATCATGTTCTGAAGAAGCAAAAAAGTTACCAGGCATTTTCTAACTACATCTAGTTAGCAAATGAAAAATTTCCAAACAATGTGATTGTACATGAAAGATGTCCACAAGACAACATCTCCATTTAAACATTTTCTTCCTTGTGAAAAGTGGGAGGAGGTCAACAAATCAAAACCAAATACTTTTTTTCCAGTGTTTGAAACAAATGGCTCACATTATAATATTTTTTTTCTACTTTAGGAACACAGATCACATGAGAAGATGGACAGGTCACTAGACAGCAAGGAGAACAGATTAACAGAATAAACAACCAGGTTTCCTCAGAGGCACCCTGACCTCTTGATTTTTTCTTTTTTCTTTTTTTTTTTTTTTTTAATTTTCTCTACCAATACAACAATGCCATACCTTGTTTGGTATTCAAAAACAACAGTAGATATCCTGTGATATCCTCCAATGGCAGCAGGTGCAAATCACAATGTCACTTAACATTGTTGTGAGATCAACTTAGAAGATGCTGGTTTTGGAGTCTGTAATATCGCTTCCTGAAGCACCTGATGTCTCCTTGGAGGCCTGCTACCTAAGTGTTGACCAGACCCAAACTTGCCTTCCTAATGAAATTTGACAGGGCCACAGCTATAAGTAGCGTATCTACGCTTGAATGTATCTCTTTGCTCAGTAAAAATTAAACGCAGAGAAAACCCATGCAAGGCTGTCAAGTAAACTATGTAGTTTTACTGTTGTTGTTCTTTCCTATTAAATATATCCTGTTGTCTTTCTATATATTTGGAAGAAAAAGTTATAAAGAAGTAGATAGGAGATGCTGAAAAAGGTACAGTGCTGTTTTGAGTTGTTTCAAAGGCAAAGTTTTTATGTAGCTTACTTTAATTATATGATTGCAATTTAATTATATTATAATTATGGCTGCAATTACTGTTTTGTATGTTTCATTAAAGCTGCATACATTAATTGCACCAAACTTCTGTTGATGAGCTTAACTAATGTAAGCAGATGTTTACAGCAGAAGAGCCTGGTTAGCTTTCTATTGTAACATTCCTCTTGCAAGGTGACTATCTCCAGAAAGCAGGTAGCAACTGAGTATAATACTGGCAATTTTCAGTTCCCCATTTATTCTCTTTGTAATTTTACACTACATACACATGCATATATATCTATATAAACAAGCACAGACACACACAAATACATACGTATACACATATTTTAAACTTAGTTCTCAGTTTGTGGAATTACAATAAGAATAAAATTGGCCCAATAGTTTACATCTGTATTTTAAATGGAGAAAACAGCTGCAACATTTATTTGAATTAGAAAAGGTAAACAAAATAATTTGAATACCAAGTAATCCAATGGGGAAAATTACAAGGGGGGCTAACTTTGCCTGAGTGCTTATATTTCCAATAAAGTAAATTAATAGAAACTCTATTTCCTAACCCATAGTCATAATTCAGCACGGTATTTTGCTAATCAGTTACATACCATTTATATTCATCTATGAAAAAAAAAAAAGTGTATATACTTTTCACAAGACTAAAGTATTCTAAGCCTAGCTAGGGGACAGGTACATTTTAACAGATAGGCAATATCAGTAATAAAAATGCCACTGTTGCATATTGTCAAACTCTTGAATCCAAGGAGTAGTTTTGTCCTAAAAGCATTGAATGTAGTGTATTTTTTAATTAATAAGTAAACAATTCAAACTGTTGACCTTTATAATCTTGGTATATGTCCCTGTTCGTGCTTTAGTTTGGTGACACAGCACATTTTAATAAATGTATTTTCTTTGGACTTCAGAAATTGTTGTTGATCTAATCTGATCACAGTTCAGAATGTGCAACCCCTATTCATCATGGTGTACATTTGTTTATCATATTGACTCTGACCGAGAGAATTTAAATAAGCAAAGCTGAACATGCTGTTTTGCTTTTTTTTTTTTTTTTTTTATTATAAGACTTTAGAGTGACTGCCACGATTTTTTCTGTGTATTGACAGAAATTCAGATGGAAGATGTCTCAGAGTGCTCACTCTGTTTGCTCCTGAATTGTCATTCAGGATGATCAGGTATTCCTGATCACAGGAGCTGCTCATTTCAGCATCTTCTGTCTGAACCGCGACACCCCGTTTGGAACAGAACTTGGAAATGTTCGTTTTGCGTGAAACGTCTAGAGAGTTCTGGCAATACCTGTGAGGGGAATAACATCTCGATGCTGTTCTGTAATCAGGAACCCTGTTGACCACGCGATAAACTCAGAGCCAACATCCAAACCCCTTTATCTGGCTCCTCAAAGCCGTGAAGCAGAGAGCTCACTCCATTTCTCCTCCTTCCTCTCAGAGGTTCCCCTGGCCACCCGGTCCTCCTTCCCTGGGCACTGCGGTCTCTGACCCTTTCTGCAGATGAAAAGTAGGTCGAGGTGGTACTAAATTAACCCACCAGACTTGGGGTGAATGCGGGAGGATTTCTGCGGCAGGAAGAAGAGCTTTGAAGAATCTCAGGCAGCTGCAAAATCTGTTAGATGTGTGTGTGTTTCTGCGTGTGTTGGGTGAGAGGGGAGACAAAGCCTGGGAGAGAAGCTGAGAGGCTGTGTTTGCGCGTATATGAGAGGGAGAAATCATAAACAGTCAAAAGAGAAGCTAAAAGAGGGATTTTAAATTGCAGTAATGCGGGCTGACACTGGTATAATTTACTGTACTGAGCAGAGATTTAAGCCCATTACATAGAACAGCCTGAATGTAGGAGGAGAAGAGAACTGCCAAATACTCTAGCGTGAATTCATCGTGCTGAAAACCCCCATATGTTTGTTTAAATGTGTTTGTACATATACTGCATATTTATATATATTAAACAAGCAACATCAAATCAACATGAGGGATTTTGGAGTTAGCAAAACTAACAGAAAGAAAAGAAAAAAAACACCTATAAAATTGAAAAAACTACAAAAGCAAGGTGTGGGCTCTGTGACCTAAAAGGTTATTTTCCATTTTTCATTCCTGCTGTGATAAACTTGTAGCACATGCAAACAGATATCAGATGGTCCAGGAGATTTTTTTCTCAAATTCAGCACTGTGTGCCCTTTCTTAAATAATAATAAAAAAAAAGTAAATAAATGCACTTTTTTCAGCTTTAGCATGGCTAATCCTGAAATTATGTGTTGACTTACAAATACTTACTTCACTTTAGCAAAATATTTTCTTTACTGTACATTTAAGTAGCCTGTAAATCTGGAAGACGACCATTTATGCTGTGGACTAGCACTCTATTTACTGGGTCTCTGGACTGAAGAAAAGAAGGGTTTTTCCTTGGTTTTGGGGAAGGCGATTAGCTTAGAAAAAATACAGAATTAAATTTCCCTAGCATAGTGTAGCTTTTAAATTGCATTATGTTATAATGGTAGGAATGAAAAGGTTTGGAAAAAATTGCTCTAGTTACTGTTAAATTTCAATTGTAATTAATTAAGGGCTAGGGCTGGGATTTATCTCATTTACCTTAAGTTCACCTAAAAAATAAACAAACTTAATGTATTCATCTAGGCAATGAAGATTAAGAGTTAACCTCCATTCCAGTACCTCTGTTTTGAACATAGATGTCTAAGCCAGATAGGATAAATTGCTTTCTGTTGCTTTCTGGAGGAACCCATGTGTCTTTGTTGACTAGTTTTGTCAACAAGCAAGATGAGAAGCTTAAATTACATGCCTAGCTTTTAAGTGATGTGAAATGACTACATAATGTTTCGATATTAATAACATAAGGTTCATTTTCTATGTCATATAATTTCGTGGCTTAGTTTCCAGACCCATATTCCCATTCCATGCCGAAGATGGAGTGCCCAGGCTCCATTTTGTAGGGAACCATCCAGTGTCCTCTGAGGTGAAAATCAGGTCCAGTTCCAGAGGTTGTAGGAAGTGTTCCTTCCAGGTGTTGTGGATGGGATTAAACTCCCTCCACCCTGTGCAGAACTTTCACCCTCAAACATCTCACTGTTGTGCGACTTCCCAGCGCAGCCCTTTCCCTACCCCTTGGGCACCACGCCGTGAACAAATCGCTTTGGTTTCAGCAGTGATGTACTACATGAATCATTTTAGGCATTTTCAGCAAGTATAATAGTAATTAATATGTATTAGGGTTACATGGCAACACAGGGAATACAGAGGAGATTTGGGCTGATTGGTTTCTTTTACTTCATAGACTATTTGAATAGGTACATAGTAAAGTTGTTAAGAACGATGGAGTTACCATAGAGCTACACGAATCAAGTTCAGCTCTGAGTATAACTTGCTGGAGATGTTGATGTAACAGTGATTGTAATGTTTAACCTTCCCCAGGAGAAGGAGAAGAAGGAAGTAGGAATTAATTATAAATCTCGAAATAAAGCCCCAAAACAAAACACTAGAAACTTCATAATCTGGTTACATCCCAAACCCCAGGAGGCTGCCAGGTGACCTACAAATGTCTGGAAGACATTTTTGGAGGCAGGTTGGCTGGTAACATGCCTGAGCTCTTAATGTGGTATAAAAAACTGGTTAAACCATTCATCAAGCCAGCTTGGTACATAGCCCCTGGAGTATGTCTTATGGTGGCTTCTTAGACTATATTTCTAGCTTCACTGGCTGAAGATGTGGTCTTGGGAAGGGCCTCACAGTTCAAACTTACTTCAGGCACACTTTTTACTTTCAAATTTATTCTCACTATTAAGAAAGCTCATACACATCTCCAATTATCTTGTGTTTATACACGTAGTTAACTGATAGTAATTCTGAATAATTTAGATTTTTAATCTAAACAGAATGCATTTAATCTAGATTTAGGCAATGTAAATGTTTAGTCCTTAGCTACTTGCCTCAGGCTCCTTTTATAATCAATGGAAAGAGGTAGAAACTTGCAGCAAGTGAATTATGTTTCCCCAATGTAGACATCTAAAATAAATGAGATTAATCAATCTGAAAGTGTTTTGATGGATTTGCAATATTTGTGGGGTTTTTTAGGTGTGACAAAGTTTGTAAGAAACCTTGTTTTCATGGGATGTTATCTTGCATCCAGACAGCAATGACTTGGGTAACATCTGGTGAAAGCCAGAATTTTTACTCCTTTCTGAATGAAACTGCAAACCCTTTTAAAGATAAACTCCTCACTAAAGAAGTGAATCTCAATCCCACAGTATACATCAAACATAAATATAAATGACAATCGTCTTTCTTTGGCCATACTTACATATTGCACGCTACCTATACATGTCTGTCTGATTCTAGAGAGAGAGCCTTGGAAACCAAACCAGTGTTGGTCATAGGTGAAATATTTCCACGGCTGGGGCTCAGAATAGAGCTGTATATTTTAGGCAGGTTTATTATTCTCAGTCAAAATATAGCATATATATAGTCATAATTTTGTGTGTGCTTTCTGCTCCTGTCCCATATATCTGTTGTTGCAATAAACTTACATATTTCAATATTTTACCTGAAGTCTGCTTTGAGTATTTTCAGAGGCTAAGTGAAAATTTGGATAAATTTAGTCTTTTGATATCCCTCCGAAAAGTTGTATAATTTAGTCAGCAGTGAGGCATATCTTAATGTTATCTCCATAACGTGTATTGCAGTCATCAAGTGAAAGACAGAAATTTTTATCTTTATTATTAACTTGAAGAAGCAGACGTTTTTGTAAGAAATTATTTTTGCTAATGCACCTGCCTTTTCTTATGAAGAATGTTTCAGTACTCTAAGAAATCATACGGAAAAGGTTTCACTTAAATACAACTGTGCGTTTAAGTAATTCATTCCTATTCTGCAGCACAAAGTCCTGTAAAAGTTTACCAAAAGGGGAGACAGGGTGGCAATACAATGGAACAAACCAGATCACAGTGGTGTTGATTGCAAACTGATGACTCCCTGATGTCCTCCATTAAGAATGAAAAATATTAAGAAAATAAATTTGCTTGCCTTTATCATCTAGCATGACTAATATGAATCAGCTTACTGTGCAGCAGCTTTAATCAAGCTACTTTTATAAAATAGCTGTGAAGACTTTGAAGAATGAATGCAACACGTCAGCAGCCAGATTGCTAATCTATGTTCCAGACCAGGTTATTCTTTACAAATATTCTTTCCTTGCTTCCCTTTCTAACTCACTTAAAGATATCTCCTTGTGCTGCAATGCCTAATTAATTTGTCCGGGTGGAGATCTATTTGAAAATATAAGACAACCATTTAAGTGGAAGACATGAATTGGAGGCCACAGGTGTCCTCAAGGTTTTGTGCCTGTACCTATTGTGTTACCAGCACAATAAGAAAGCCGGTTGTAAGGATATTCCTCTTCACTCCATGTCTACCCTATCTGCCTGACAAAAGGATACACTCTTTTTTTTTTTTTTTTTTAACTTTGTTTCAAATGCAGATGATGAAGTCACACTGTCTTGTCTGTATTTCTCTCTGATAGACCATCCCTATTCTCCAGTAACAACTGAAGCTTTTGGTCAGCTGCAAAAAGTGAAAAAACAGATTTCACGGTAGGAAAGCATGATGAACACGTTTACTGAAAATATGCACAGAATAGAGACAGATTAGTACCTGCATGAAAGTAAGTTTGCAATCTGAGTTCAACCATGTTATTAGATGCCTAAGAATCCTACAGGGGAGAGACTTAGGAAATGAATAGGAAAACATCCCACGGCAACAAAGCTATTTATTTGTTGTTTCCCACTCATATGGCAAATAGTTGTGCTTGGCTTTAGGGAGACACTTTCCATTTGCATGTAATAGTCCTTAAATAGATACTGTATTTGGTCATTCTGCCTCCATCGGAAAGCTCCTATCCTTTCAAACTAACTGATACACTCTCATATGCGCTGTTTATTCTGAGTTCCGTTTCACTGCTCTTACCACAATGGCTGTTTAGGATTGTTATTGTGATTCACTTTGCATTATGAGCATCATATCCAATTAATTTTCTGTGGCAGTATCCCGTCTTTACAAATAGATTTGAAATACGCCATATGGTTATGTGATAATGAATACATTTTCTAGGTCAAGTATATGTTGCATTTTGGGGTCGATATGTCTGAATTGGATAAGAAGACCTTCAACTATTATTTCATTTTAATGAAGTTACAATTCGGATTTTTTTCTTTCCTCTCAGTCTCTGAGTCCTGGCCAAGACAGACAAAGTATAAATGCAACTGCAGCAGAAGTACAGATATCAGCTACCTGTAACATACTGGTTTAGCATGTCATTGGAAAGTTAAACTTTCGCTTTCCTGAGCTTCCCTTTGTTTTCTAGTTATCTTTGGAAAGAGAGGATAAAAGTAACTTATAAAAGGAACAAATTAAAGTTCTCTGTTTTAATGCAAGTAATTGGCTAACAAATGGTGAAGAACTCATTAGGTGTTAGAGCTTTACATACAAGTATTCAGTACTGAGGTAAAAATTTAAATGGTAATTTTTATGCAGAAAAATATTTAACAACAGCACACATTAATTTAATGTTAAAGGAACATAGACTAATGAAGATCTGTTGGCCCTTAAGTCAATGTCCCTGGATAATTATGACTAAGTGCATAATAGGTAGGCTGTTCTAAATATTTACTGCACATATTTCTGCATAAACCCAAACCCCAGGGATTATCTTTAGTTCCTTAGAAAAAAATTAAGACCAATGACAATGATAATAGCAATTCACAATGGGTCACAGCAAGAGATCAGGAGACAACCAGGGTATGTCCTTCAATAGCAGGGGATTTGTTAGATGAAAATGTCTGGATGATTGTGGGAAATAGGTCAAAACCCACAGAACAGGGAAAACTAAAATGCTTTCAACTACCTTTCTAGATTTCCCTTGAGGAAAACTCCTGACTCTCAGTCGTCTGATTAAATAAACCTTGAACATGTAAATTTATTAGAACAATAATTAAGAATTTTGAGAAATTATATTCTGTGAGAAACAAATCTAAAGAAGAAGAAATTTGGCAGCTTAATCAAGAAACTATATTAAAAGCATAATCACATACTATGCAAATACTGGAAGGATAGAAAGTGTAGAAAAAGAACCAGCTTAGATAAAGTATTGTCCCTTCAGTGATTTCAGTTGCATGAAGAGAGTATACAGAGCACAGAAAAAGAGGTCAAATTATTAAGGACAAACATGTGGAAAAAAATCTTTAAAGACCAAGATGTAAATAAGACACAACTGGCAAGAGTCACAAAGAACAACAAGAAGACATTTAACAAGCATGTTAGTATCAAGATGAAGATAAAGAGAAAAGCTGATCAGGGCAAGGAAGAACTGATGATCATACCAAGAATGCTAAAGTGTTTAATGTTCTTTTTAGCTTCATATTTTGCTAAAAAGATTGTCTGAGATCAGGCAACAGACACATAACCAACAAGAAAGGGACAAAGATTCAGTCTGGAAGAAGGAAAAGTACATTAAAGAGCTCTAACGTAAGTTAGAAGTTAACATTGGATAGTCCAATTGAATTTTACTCAGAAAACTTTAATGACTTGCTGAAACCTTATAGACTTCATGAAAGATTATGAAGTTTTGGAGAGCTGGAAAAAGGAAAATCACAGTTCTCATCTTCAAAAAAGTGGAAAAGTAGGAATGGAAAACTATACATAAGTCAGCTTTAGTTCCTTTTATGAAAAACTGGAACAAATAATCAAACAATTTATAAGCACCTGGAGATAACATAACAGTAGAGTAACTGCCAGCACAGATTTCTTGGGAACAAAGCTTGTCAGAATAATCTAATTTCCTTTCTGTGATAGGATAACGGCCTTTCAGATAAAGGAGAAGAAATGTATATGCTGTGTTAGACATTTTGAATTTACAAAATCTTTTGAAGCTGCTTTACATGACACTTATAAGAAAAAGATAAGATTAAGGTGATTGGTATTATACATGTGCAAAATGATCAGATGTGCCCAGAAAGTCATTAACAGTGATTGTCTATCAAATTGGAAGATAGTATTTAGACAGGTTCTGTGGAGGTCTTTCATACATCTTGTACGGTTCTGGTTTTTATGAATTACTTAAATGGTGAAATACAGAATAGACTTATTTAATTTCACAAATGATCCATTGGGGAAGTGATGAGAAAACAGACAAACAGATAAGCTGATAAAATTCAACAAAGAAAGTTTTGAAGTTCTGCTTTTAGGCAGGAATAATGAATGAACTGTACAAATAGAGCTTAGGGAAAAAAAAAAATAGGCAGGAAGATGCTCTGAAGAAAAGTAGCTGGTTAGCATACTCACTCCCAAATTGAACTTGAACTGAATATGTCATGCTGTTCTACTATCCTGGAGTATAGAAATGGATGTGCTATGCTTAAGGTATGTAAATTAATCTTTTTGCACTGCTTAGCTCTAATAAGGCAGCAGATAGAGTACTGCTCCGGTTTTGTGAAGTGGCTTAAGGTGAAGGTAAATCAGATGGAGAGTGAGCCTGAAGTCCAGTGCAGTATAATAAGAAAGGGCTTTAAAGGTATAAGAAGCTGTTGTGTACATTGTTTTGTTCTGTCATACACAGTGCAACAAACAGGAAGAGTCTTTTACGAGGCATAATCATGAACTACACCTTTATTTGCTTTCATTGCAAAATCATATTCCCACCACCGGCAAAATAACAGTATACTGATAGGCAATTAAACCTACCTTTTGTGCACACTAATATTAGTTTGTAACTAAATGGGGGGAAGAATCATGATTACTTGCTTCTCTAAAACATAATGTTCAGAAAATATCATTCCATAAATTTTGTGTTGATATCTGATTCTTTTCTTGATGGACATTTTGTCTAGACATCTGACACTGGGCAAGAAGCAGTTTTCATTTTGTGCAGAGTTCCTATCAAGCAACAATGAATGAACCAGAGGATATTGTTTGGAAAAATGAGCACAACTCATCTAAAGTTTCCAGATGTATATCTATTGGTGCTGTAGACGATCAGTTCATATAATATGCTGTCCTTATTTTTCCATCTTCTTTGTAGCTTGAACTTCACTCTGTCTTCAACATTTAGTCTGCCGTATCAAAGAAAACTCTCTGCAGGCACGAAAAAATATCTTCACTCTTATTATTTTGTACCTTCAGATCTAATCTCAACAATACAACAGAAGCTGAGAATTGTTGGGAATTTAATGGGAGTGTCTTTATTGTGAGCTTGTTCGGTTTGTGCAAGTCTCTCTTTTCTTAGAGGTTGACACCCTGCCCCCCCGATCAACATCATCACACAGGCAGGATGCCACCCACATCATCTGTCATGCTACTGCCATGTAAGATAGGATTCGCTCAACTCATACGACCACCGGAGCCGTGGCATCGCTTATGACTGTGTGTTTGCTATCGGTGATCAGGTGAATCGCCGTATGGATGCGGTGCTGCTTCTCTTTCTTACTGCCTCGGTGATGTTTGGGTTATAACGCGTTGTCAAACGCCATTACCATTACGGTTCAGACCACGGAGGCACAGTTGTTCTCTGAATAATGTGGTGGTTTGGTTCATGTTGATTAGCAGCAGTGCTGTTGAAAAGAGATTAGGGAGCCCCATCATTAGAAAAAAGGATACTGATTATTAGTCTCAAATAAGAATACTTATCCTAAAATGTAAGATTATGTTTTATGCATTAATATTCATAGCTGGCGTTATAATTAATTCTATTTGTCCTGTATAGTATTGTCTGTCTCTACATGTGAAGAGAGCTCGAGTTCAAAGAGAGGCCTATCCTTTATCACAAAGCATAAATAATACCCACTAAAGCCTCTGTGTTTTTAGCAGGAAAATAGGGCAAATAAACCATGAGCTTTGGTGAAAAAAGACACAATCGTGACACTCATGATCGAGAAACAAGAATGATGATATATTTGTGATGTCTCTAGCACAAGCATGATAGTGAGTAAAATACTGTTAGTTACTAGTGCCTTATTCCATAAGCATTTTTGAGAACATTGTCAAACTAAGTATGGTCACACTCAAAATGCCCTTGGATTAGTTTATGATAGGGGAAAATAAATTAATACATTTTTTGAAAAATTATATTTATGGAAAGATTGTCAACATAACATGCTAGAAATGGCATTGACACACTCCAAAACAAGACAAGGTTTGTCCGGTGTCATGTCAGCCAAACCAGTGAAAAATCTAATGGGATTTTCCTCTGTTTCTGAACAGAAAAAAAGGCGAATCTAGTCAGCAAAATCTCTGTTTCAAGTCAGGTGACTTTTAATCACTTAAATTTTTTTACAGAACTGACATATCTGGGAAAACCCAAAAACCCCAAACATAAGAAAAGTGGAGACTGCTTTCTAAAAGGACAGAGTTAAGGGATTACACTAAACAGAAAACTGAAAATGACTGCAAATGAACACAACCAAGAAGTTATGCAGGCAAGTTAGGGTGCAGTTTCTACAGCCATTTCATGCAACAGAAGTTGCTCTTCTACATGCTTTGGTTTTCCATGGTGTTCTTCTTCAGCAAACTTCTAGAAGACCTTTAGCAGGATTTCAGAGTGAAGTTCATGTGCCTAAGCCAGCAGTTAAAATTACAATCACGATGATGATATACAGCCAAAGCAATGTATTTAGTGACTTGGGGGAAAAAAAACCACAGGAAGACTATGAACCCAAAATGCGAGCAGAATGGGTCAAATGGTAACTCATCAACTCCCTATTAGGTCCTACCTGAAGACATTCAGTTATGTCTGAATAATTTCATTTGATTTAAAGCCTCTCTTCGGCAAGCTGAGACAAGAGATTAATTTCAAAACTGCTTTTCAGTGGCAGAAACTCTTGGAGAAAGACATATTGGTCTCCTTCTTCTGCAGGTCAACTCCTTGATCAGCCTTGAAGCCATACTGGCTATGTTTGCAGAAATTAATTTCACTGTATACCCCTTGAGGATCAGCTGACAAATGTGCCAGCAGATAAAATGCATGCAAAAACATCTTAAAAAATCAGCTTTTTGTGCTCCTTTTGGTTTCAAAGATTGTAAGTTTATGACATGGAATGCAGTCCAGATCTGGTTTAAGCAGGTCATGTTCCAACTGAATCTTCTGGAGGCACAAAATGTGTTTTTTAAATGGGTGAATACCAGGATAAGGGTAAATACCTCTACATAGATTATCACAAGTTTTTGCTTCATCTATAAATAATTATTTATCGTGAAATGTTGCAGTACTTTCTAGATATTTCTTTTTAAAAAAATGTAGTCAGATGATCATATAAAAATTGGTGCTTGTCAGATTTTTATTTTTTTTTTAGGGGGTTAGTTTGGGACATTTTTGCAAAGCAAGACTACAAAAACATCGGTACTGGACTTTCAGTGTGATACATATTTAAGGAAAAGGCCAATGCTTTTTTCAGTTTTGTTCATGTAGAAAAATAATTGTCACTTTTACCCTCCAAACTCACTTCTTGCTTGTAGTTCATAACCTTCTCCTGTGGACCTGTCTGAACTGTATTTTGTCTAGGAATATAATTGAGGGGGAGCAAGATCCTTTAGTCTATGCTTCATCTCACTGAGAGTCAGGTGTGAAGTGGAGTCAGAAGCTTTTGCTGTGAAGATGATCCTCTTGGGACAGTCTGAGAGACATTCCCAAACTGATGAAGACCAGAGAAAGAAAATTGTGCTAAAACAGAAGGGATGGCTTATATGACACTGCTAGTTTGAAACCAGATGATAGTCTGCCAGGGAGGCAGATTTAGCTTTAAGTGCAGTCAGCTTATGAGAACATTTCTACTCCCTGAATTCCAAGATACCTTGCTCCAGTTCATGCTCAGATATACTTTGTGATTTATTTAATCAACAAGTGCTGTAATTTACTGTCATATTGAAAGTTTTTTATGAAAACTTTTCACCAGATCACTATATGACCAGGTGTATCATTCAAGGGAAATTAATCGATGACTAATATACCCCTACATCTGTTCTGATGGGTTTTGTTAATTATGCATATTTACCTCAATTTTTCCCGTTATTTCTACTGTAAAAAGGCCAAGAGAATTTTTTTTTATTATTATTATTATTATTATTATTTTTCCCCCCTATAGCAATCATTTTGGACAGGAGATTTTAGATAGAAATTAGATCAATCTCTCTGAACTGTGTGTGTCTGTATACATCGGTGTATGTCTGCGTGTTTGTGCGTGTTTGTGCATGTCTGTGTGTACCAGGCTTGCAAAGATACAGAAATGATCATTCCCCTTCCTATTTTAAATTAAATGAGAATTATTGTTAGAGACCAAGGAATCTGTCACATCGGTGTCACACAGCAGGCAGACAACAGTTTCTTTCTACGTGACCCCAGTGTGATCACACCTGCAAGAATAAGTTCAGTTCTGGGAACCTCAATATCACACATATATTAACAAATCAGAGGGAGTTCAGGAAAGTGCGACAAAAATGATTAAGTGTTCAGAAGGAATGAAATGTAAAGAAATAATCACAACATGGCCAACCAGTGGCTAATATGATAGTGGAGTACAACATCGGAAGAAAATAAAGCTCAACGGGAATTTTTTTAAATTCTGTCAGCTAAGGAAGTTAGAAGAAAGAACAGGAGATTCTGAAAGGATAAGCTAAGATTAAATCAACAAATATGGTATTACAAGTAGATTTCTTATAATTTTGAAAAAAAAAGGGTAAGAAAAATACAATCAAAAAATTGTTAGGATGGAAGGTACCCTGTAGGTCACCTTACCCAAGCTCCTGATTAAAGAAGGGCTAACTTTGAATTTAGACTGCTCTGTTAGATTTGTTAGATTAGAGAATATCTAACAGGGATGGATATTTCACAGATTCCAGTATTCCAATGCTTTATTACCATCACCATGAAGATTTTTTTTTACATATATCTAATCAGAATTTTCTTTGCAGTAACTTGTGTCTGTCTGTTGTATCAGTCTTTCACTGAGCATATCTGGGGACAATCTGACTGTCTTCTCTGCAGTCAGCATGGGCACTCTGCTGTCTCACGTTCAATTTGCAACTCATCGGGACTCCTTCTTTGCACAGCAGGTTTCTAGTCTCTCCTGTTGCGTGAGTTGACTCCATTCCAGGTGCAGGACTTTACATTTGGTTTTATTGAATTTCTCTGGGTTTCTCCAGCTTGACAAAATGGCACTCCTACCCTGCAGTATATCTTCCTCTTCTCTTGGGTTCATGTCGTGAATGAATTTGGTGAGGGTGGAGTCCACCCCATCATCTGTGTTGTGCATCAGCTCTAGTACCAACTTCTGCAGAATGTCACTGATACCTGAACACCAATGGGACTTTGAAATGATGTCTGTTAGTGTTGTTTGGCAGTCTGGCAATCCTGCCAGATTTCTATTCACCTAGTCTGCCTATCTATAACTCTCCAATTTAGCTACAGGGACACTGTGAAATAGTGTGTCAAAATCATCGCTAAAGTCAAGATAAAGGACAACTACCACCCTCGTCTTGTCCACTGAGTCAACCATCTCATCACAGAAGCTAATTGACATGGTCACACATGAACTATGGTCACGCACAACATATTGACAGTTCCCAATGACTTTTTTGTCCTTCATGTATCTGGAAATGACTTCCAGCAGGATTTGTTCTATCATCTCACAGGCAGAGGTGAGACAGACTTGCCTGACAGTTTTCCTCCTTCTTGAAAACAGGAGTCGCATTTGTGTTTTTCTTGCCATTGGGGATGTCTTCTAATCTCTGTAACCTTTCAAAGATGGTAAAGGCAGCCCAGGAATGGTATCAGCCCTTTTTGATGCATCCAGTCTGGTTCCATGGACTTGTATATGTAAAGTTTGCTCTAGCGATCACTAAGACATCCTCCATCTAATTGATCTTCTGATACCTTTGATAGCACTTCATTACCCTATAGTGTGCTAGTAGGGACAGACACTTGGGTAGTCTGACAGCAAACCTTGCTGGGTAGAGAAGGTGCTGAGTACTTCAGGCTTTTCAATATCCTATGTAGCTAGATGTCTGCCTCATTCAGCAGCAGGCCCACATTTTGCTTTATCTCCCTTTTATTTCTCTACTTACCTGCAGAATTGCTTCTTGCTCCCCTTCACATCTCCTGTCATTTTCAATGCCAGATGAATTTTGGTTTTGGATACTTTCTTTTTGTGCTTGAGCTCATCCAGGATTTCTGCATTGACTCAGCCATTGGCCTTCTGCCACACCTTCTTGTTCATATTGGGATGGACCTTCTTCTGTTTTCAGGAGTTTTTCCATGGGATCCCGCCTATCAGTCAGTCCCCTGAAGAAGCTGAATTTCATTCTTGTTTTCACTGCTGAAGCCCAAGTTTGCTATTCTGCCACACAGAAACTGTATGGATGAGTAGAAGTCATCTCAATGACAATAAAATAGACCAGAGCAGATGCATCCTTAATTCTTGGAACTCTTCCACTGGTTCTTTTTTCATAAAAACTTTGTATCTATCAATCTGAATGGTCCTATCAGGAAATAAAATTTATAGTTATGAAATTATAATAAAATGTAGTGACCTTGAACCTTTTCTTTGGATATCGATTCACAAATTAAATCTTAGGTAATAGACGGCACTTTTACTCAGTAATATTCATTCAATTACCAATCATAATTTAAACTATAAGTAAAAAAAATAAAAAAGTACAAGTGTCATTATCAACATTCATTGGATAGTATTAACCATTTTAGTAATATTATAAAATATTAACTATGGTATTACAACATTTTGAATAATGTATTCACATTTAGATATCTACATAATAGAATCTCAGAAAAACAGGACTAAGAAGGCATTGAGAGGTCATATAGTCCTTTTCCATGCCCTAAAGCAGAATCAGCTCTCTCTATGATTCTGCATAGACATTTTTCCACTTCTCTTACAGATTTCTATGACAGAGACTCCCCCAGCAATCTATGCCTGTAATTCACTACCTTACCTTTACATGTTTCCCCAGTGTCTATTCTGAATTTTCTGTGTTGCTTTTGAAACTCATTATTTCTTGTCTGATACATCTTGGTTATGGAGGACAGTTTATTTCCTTCTCTGTGGATGTGGATATCCAATCTGGTTTACATCCACCCCAATGTCATTCGACTACATTTCCCCCATTTTCTTAAGAAAATGTCATATGAAAGAGCAACAGATATGTTACAAAAGTGAAACTATATGACACACAACTCCCTTTCTATTTGACATTTTGTAGAAAGATTAGAGTGTTTAGGTTGGTTTGACCCTACTCGTTCTTCACAGAGCTCCATTCTGTGCGCTGTGTACTTCATTCTTGTCTCCTATGTACTTGCAGATAGGTTGGTTTATTATTTGCTATTGAATTTTTCAGAAAGTTGAAGTTAGGGTAACTTGTCTATAGTTCTCTGCTGTAGTTACCTGACTTCCTGCTGCATTTTTTTTTATTATTCTTTTTAGGTAGGCTTTAAGCTTCCTATTATCCATAATTCATCAGAATGGTTATTGCAACCAGCTTGCTTATACTGAGTTAGCAGAAGTTAATTTATGATTAACTGCACATATACCATCAATTGCGTATTACCCTTGCATGTCAAACTAATTATTTACGGATCGTATTTTTGGTCATATTACTAAATAATCCATCAAAAGTGAGAGAATCTTTCTGGTGATCATTTTAGTTACAAATGAGAAAGTGCTGCTCTGTCAATAAATTATCGTCACCAACAAATTCTGATTGTGCTCCTATGAGTCGTATAGAAAATGAGGTGTAGTAGAAAATACCCTCAGCTGTATTAAAAAAAATCAAAACATACCCAAACCCAAAAATCCAAACAGGCATAATATTACAAAAAATAATCTAACCAATAGAAAACCACTGTCGTACATCATAATTTTATACGGCACTATTGTCAACTCAGACCTAGTGTTCAGTGTGTGCCACATTAATCCTGAAAAACCGGTTGATCATAAAAACTGGTTACTGTGCCATGCCTGTGCTCAGGTGGGGTGTTCAATTCCTAGGGGAAAGTCTTTGACATCTCATGAGCCACCATCAGTCACAACTGGTGGATTCATCCCATTCCATTTTACCAACTTCTCTGAGGAGTCTAGGTTAGGTTTTCTAGGAGCTGATCCAGAAAAGCCCATGTCTTCTCATTGGCTCCAGGGTGACGGCTATTCTCCGAGGCAGTAAATGGCTAAAATTAGATTGGATGAATCTAGTCCTTAAAGACACGCTTGAGTGTAATGTTTTCAGAGAATGGATAGATTTTATGTAATGCACATATATTCACTGTGAGAAACAAATGTGGAAAGATGTACTTTTGAAAGAAACCTAGAGCTGGAGGAAAAAGAAAACTTAGGCTTGAGACTACAGAGAGTATTGACAGCATATGGTGAGATTAGTTTGGCTGTAACTACAGTAGTGCAACTGAGTTTGGCTGTGGGCACTAAGTATTACAAAACTGAAAGAAAGGGAAAATTTTGGGAAAAAAATAGGATAGAAAAAGAACAACAAACAATTCAATGATGAAATATCTTAATTAGGTGGTAATAATAAAATACTTCGTCATCTTTTAACGTATGATACCCACTGGAAAGACACATTATAGTCAGTGTGTTACAAATTCCTCCACTTCAGTTTCTGAGATACATGACAATTCAATGCTTAACTTGGGATGAACTTTTGGCAAATGCCACAGTCTTTCAAAACCATTATTAATAGAATTTGAAGATATGATCATCATCTCTAAAAGAGTTAATTTTTTTTACTTATACCGAAAGACTAATTTTAGTTCTTCAATGAGAATATGTCACCTGAGAGGAAACTTTGTTGGCATATACAAACTCCAATTACATTATGCATGAAAAAAAAAAGATTTGATTTACTTCTTATATCACCCAGTTCTGCATAGTCATATATAACACTCAGAAATAAATAGATCAACATTTTGTGTTCTCATATTAATCGTAAGTCTGCTTCTAAGTATAAAAACAGGCTTGTGCATGAAAGTTTTCAAATTTTTAAAAGAATTATGATTTATGCACAGGAAATAAATAAACTGAGTAATGGAATGAATGCTGTCTAGACATGCACATTTGAGACAATCCTTCCATAAAAAGGTCAGAAGATATTGGAGTGGATAATATCCCACTTGCATCCTTTTTTTTTTTTCCTTCCCCCTCTATATACAAGAATTTGCAGCCATCCCTGGAGGTCAGTTTGGCAACTTTCAGAATCACTAAATTCATTTAAACTCTAATAACTACTGAAGAAATTAAATAGTACTGAACAATAGCAGCACTCTGTGGTGTTTACAAATACATTTACAGGAGGTCATTCCTCCTGTGAACCCATTGTACATGTCAATTTGTTGCACTCTTCATTATAATAGAAAAAGTATGGGTAACAATGAACTGCAAACCTTATTTGGAAAACACATAACTTACAAGCATCAAAAGACAACTGGGGTCATCTCTAAAGCAGGTTTCATAGTTGCCAAGGAGTATTTTGCTGCTTTCATTAGAATGACTTTAAAAGGATTTTAATTGCATTTCTTATTTTGGCTAACAACCTGATTCTAAGTATATTATGTCTACAGCTGTTCAGCTCTAAAGAACATTATTTAGGCCCAGGAAAAAATGCCTACCAAAGTTATTGAGGTCTAGACTAAGTGATCTTTCTGAAACTGTGTAACAGACTTCTTTCAAACACTTGATTGCTAAAATTTGCTTACTTCTGTTTACACTTACCTTGTTTCCTCCAAGATATTAGGTGTGTATGACTACTATGTCCTCTGAGTTTGCAAATCATATGCTACAGAAGGGACAGAATATAAGAAAAAATTCTAAGTCAGGTGGAAAATGCAGGTCAGTGTGAATGCGATTTGGGCTTATTACGCTCATGCTTCTGCCAGTACTGTCCAAGCCTAGGAAAAGGTAATACCCTGTTCCGAGTAATGAAATCCAACATTAAATAAATATATCGGAAACAGGTGATTTCATAGTCACTAATGTATGCATGCAAACTTTCAGAGATTGCTCCAGTTTTAGTCACAGACCTAGGTTTCACTGCTCTGAAAAAAGGTGTAGGAATTGGAGAAACCTAACTCTATATAGGTAGTGGTTTTCTATGTTCTTTTCCTTTGCTAATGAAAACTAGATAAATATCTTGATAGAATACTATGTGTCAATGGTATCACTAATTCGTTTGGAAGTTCCCAGGAGTGCGTTTTAAGTTGATTTAGTGAAAGAGAGGAGGAAGAACTCTTTGCTATATAAACAGATGAGAAGAATAGCTGTACTCTCTGCTCAGTTTTCATCTGGCTTTATTATGCTAAGTGTTGATATTTCATATTATCATACACACAATATATAAAGCAAGGGTCAAACCAAAGACAGTGGTAATACCATATTGACGAGGGATGTGGTTGATACAGAAAGCCTTCTCCAATGTTTGTCTACAATGAGATGCCATGCTAAGACTGTCTGATTTTCTCCTGTTCCTCTGGGTATTTATTTTGGTCAGTGTGGTTGTACAGGAGGAGTACAGAGCTGAAACCGTTCACATGAATCTATTTGTTGAGAATGCAAAGAGTACAAGGCACAATGCAGGGAATCTAAAGAAAATGAAAAATTGCCTTAAAAGGTTTTGTATTATTCTGTTTTGGTTTTGGTTTTTTAACTGTCTCGTTGTTACCTACCACTTGAGAAAAACCCTTTAGAATCTTTTTTTAATCTGACAGTGTATCTTTGAAAGCAAAAGAACCTGAATAAAAATTATGTTTTGTCTGCAAGGTTCTAAAAAAAATATTATATTTTAAAAAAGAAAGCCTAAGAACCTATTTCAATCACTGTCAAAAGGTACATAAATATTGATCATATATTACTGATTTAGAAATTTTGCTGTAATGTTTGGTAGATTAATGTTTATTCACAAAGAGTTGGGTTTTGACCCATTGCTAACATTGACCTAATTCACTCAGGAAAGTGAAAAAGATTTGAGTTAATTCCTGATGGCACATAGGAAAGGAATCTATTCTTTTTCATAAAAGTTGAATTTCTTGATACTTTCTTGAGAAAATTATATAAACAACTGGAATTTAAACCCCTTTTTACCCTAAAATTCTCTATTTATTTTCCTTTCGCTGAGGACTTGACTCAGAGTTTCCATAAGAAACTTGACTAAAAATAAGGAATAATTTCCTGAGTAAATGGTCTTAAGTTTAGCTTATTAGGCATATTGAAGTGCATTGGTGAAGATGTATCTATAGCAAAACACTGTCCAAGGTATGAATATTATCCTTTAAAGGCTCTAGAAAATATAATTCAGCACCATTTTTATACCAATCTTATTTCTTTCTAAGTTCTTCAGCATATGTAGTCTGGACAGACTTGGAGAAGTGGCTGTCTGCCATCCACCTGCTGCCAGTTTTCTATCTCTGGCTTTTCTGACAATATTTAAGGCATACTTTATCCATAGGAAGAGCCTTGCTCTGTAGGTATAGCAGTTAATTTCCTCTCACCGGAATGATAAAAAGCAAAAATAGAAGTCTTTGTGCTTGGTTCTTTTCTGAGAGAAAATCAATAAGAAGTCAAAGACACCTATATAAGCCATCACAGCATAGACTTGAAGTAATTTGGTATTTTACAAATCATATAATAATAAATTATTTTTTTTAAATCAATAGAAAAGCTTAAACATTGTATTTAGATTTTCAAGCTGAATGTTTTTAGAGCAAGGTTACACAGAATATGGCTCTTCATACATAGGCTGAAAATGAAACAAAAGCAAAAAAGCCATCAAACCGTGCAAGAGCTGGTTTGACAGCTGAGGCTTGAGAAAATACATAACATAAGCTGCTACACTTGGCTTTTCATATTAATACTGGGGCATTTTATGTTGAACTGTTTTTGAAGTATTCCAGGCAAGTCAGAAGAAAGTATTGATCAGCTTTAACTGATGACATGCCCATAAAGTCATCAACAAATATTGGTGTCTAATTTTGAAGTACATGCAGATGTCTAAGATAATGGATTATAGTGCAGTGGCATTGATAGATAAGATTTTTTTAATGTGTTTATTTAGATGTTAGATGCTTTCTGAGAGATTAATAAACCAATTTCTTCCTATCTCATTTTGGTGCAAGTTTAAATGTTTAGAGAGCATTAATAAAATATTGTTCCCAACTTCTCTGGGGAACTTTGGGACATAAAGGTTGCACGAAGCTTGGTAAATGATTTTTCTTGGAGTTCTGTAGGTGAACATCTCATAAACTTTACATAGCTCTGCTCCTTGAACTCTGAAATAACTTAATTCTTGCACAATTATTTTCCCTCTCAGTACACACAGAAAGATTGTGATTTCTGAAAATACTAAAGCAAAAAAACAAAACACCACCATGTGAACATCTCCCTCTAAACAGTATTTTCCCACAATTTGGATGGGAATTTTCTCACCTATAGTTAATTCTCAAAATCACATGGTTTCCAATCAAATTTTAAGCCAGCTACAATGACATTTTTACCCCTGCTGCTTGCTATGATTTGTCAGGAAGGTTAAAGAACTGTCATTACAAGTTCTGGTTTTGTTAGTGTAGTATGTTGGAAATAGCAATGTTAATGCTCAGCCCAGCATATTTCCAACCAAGTTTCAGTGGCTTACAGCTCTCATTTGTATTCCTGTAAGGATTATAGGAAAATTACAAAAAGGTATTTTTGAGCCTCCTGACAAGCAGCCTAGTAGAAAACAAAAGTAGCAAACCCACTCTCTTTACTAAGGGCCTCCTTAGGAATACATCATAAAAATAATTTGGTCTGACTGACTTAGCAGGGAATTCACACCAAATCTCCATGCTCGACAACATCTACAATGGTCCCTTTGGACTCATGTTCATTCTTCTGGAAGAATATAGTATGTTGCATAGGCCAATCGCACTGCCACTGTTTCTTGTCCGTGTGGGTGATGATCTGACTGACAGTTGGTGACATATTGTGCATCCATGGGAACAGAAGAATGCTCACACAGGGGTTGCTGATAACCTTTCCTATGAGTGCTTCTATAAATAAGAAGGAAATACAACAAGATCATATTGATTAGACTAATGACAGAGCTGATGATGAGTTGTCCTGATTTCAGCTGGGGTAGAGTTAATTTTCCTCCTAGGAGCTGGTACGGTGTGTTTTGGATTTAGTGTGAAAATAATCTTGATAACACACCGATGTTTTAGTTGTTGCTAAGCAGTGTTTATCCTAACTCAAGGATTTTTTGTCTTCCCATGCTCTGCCAGCAAGCAGGTGCACAAGAAGCTGGGAGGGAGCACAGCCAGGGCAGCTGACCCCAACTAGCCAAAGGGATATTCCAGACCATAGAACGTCACGCTCAGTATAAAATCTGGGGGAGTTGGCCAAGGGGGTACTGATTGCTGCTGGGGACTGGCTGGGCATCTGTCAGTGGGTGGCGAGCAATTGCATTGTGCATCACTTGTCTTTCTTGGGTTCTAGTTCCCTCTCTTTTTATCTTCCTTTTCATTACTATTATTATTATTATTATCTTTATTTTATTTTTATTTCAATTGTTAAACTGTTCTTATCTCAACCCACGAGATTTACTTTTTGTTTTCTGGCTCTCCTCCTCATCCCACTGCGGGGAAGGGAGGGAAGTGAGCAAGTGGCTGATGGTGCTTAGATGCTGGCTGGGGTTAAACCACGACAGTTGTACCTCTTTTAAGAGGTCATTCAGAGGGATAGTCTGCTGCTTAGTTAAATTATTCAGCAATGTAGAATTAGCAAGAGGCTTTTCTCTTTCTCTCTCTCTCTCTCTCTTTTTTTTTCATTACAGCATGTGCACAAATCTGTGTGATGGAGCTGATGACTGATGATGATGATAGTAATGATAATGGCTGCTTGATTTTTTTCTTAGGCTGCTATTCACTAGCCCTGTATGCTGAAGGCATACAGTACATACTAAGACTTCATTAGGAATTTCAGAGATGACTGATTCCTTTTTTTCACCTGAAAATACCTTTCATCTGCATTTCTGATCCCAGCTCTATTCTGTAGAGAACTTTAAATAAAAAAGGAACTTTCATGGCAGATGTTATTTTTAAAATGAAACTTTAAAATAAATGACATTTAGGAAACAAGGAAAGGCTCTTCTATATGTTGCACATCCCTCTGTTAATCTACACACCATAACTGAGGAACCAAAAGAATTGTAACAAGAGAATAATTATGTTCTTCATATTACAGCAGGATCTACAAGATGGCTTTCATAATGGGACAATGTAAAATGAAACAGTCTCCCAGAAAATAAACAAAAAATTACACATTAAGTATTTCTTTAATCACTGACACGGTGTACTGCGCAACACTGAGTATTCTGAATGCTGAACTCTCAGTGTCAGGATCAGAGATGTAGCTCTCCTCTCTCATAAACTCTATTTATGAACATAGGAGGCTTCAAAAGAATAAATTTTTAAAACATCTGTCAGATTCAACAACCAACCAGGACTGGTTGATTGGTCATTGGCCACTGGTAAGCAGATTCTATACTTATACATATGATAGCATGGTATTAATTTTCTATGTCACTGATTAACCATAGACAATAATGGTTAGAAAATATAAGAATGCTGGGTATGTACTGAGTAGTCACATATCACAGTTATAATATGTTGAGTTGACCTTGAAATGAAGAACCGCAGAGGAGAGATAGGGTCATTCTCTTTTCACACAAAAAGGGAAATGAACTTCAGGTCAATCCTACTTTTTTGGCCACTGGCTGTTATCCTGGAGGTGTTGTGCATGAGAGATTTTTATCAACAATACTTTGTGATTACTGCTGGGCAATCCAGAGAACAACATTAACATTGGCCTCAGAGGAATTTTTCCACATGTCATCCCAGCCAGAGGCTAAAGAGCTATAAGAGAAGTTATGGACAAAAGCTAATTAGAAAAGGGAAAGGAGGATGGAACTGAGTATAAAGATAAAAAAAATAAAAATCTATTATTTTCAAAGTTGTAATGGTATATGTCCTTGTGTGTATTTCTAGCTCCTTTCCTCTGATGCCCCGTGACATGCTCACATTTTGAGTTACATTACATATTCAATCAGACAGCAAGCTTGGAGGAATATTATGCCATGAATTTTTTTTTCAAGAATGAAATCCTATAGCATAAGTTTTTCATGAAGGTCATTACTGTAACTTAAAAAATTTGAGACATATAGTATATAAATTTATTAAGGCTGCCCAGGTGTCATAAAACATAGGATTCAAAACATTTATGACTAGAATATGCCACATTTAGGTATGATGTGAAGAAAATTATCTGAAATTTTGGTTCTTCATGGAAGGTCTTTCACATACTTGATAATTAGACTGTGACAAAAAAGCATTGTTGTTTTTGTTTGTTTTGGTTTTTTGGGGTTTTTTTTACTAAAGATTTCAGCAGCATTCTAGTACCTTCTGGTAGATTACTTTATCACAGAGGACTAGCTAGAAGTCTACAGCCTGTTCCACATAGCTCACATTTTCTGATATGTATACATAATTTTGTTCCCTTGGATGCAATTATCTTAAACACCTGCAGTTCAGGAACCACAGATGAACTAGTCATCCAAGTCTTTCTTCATATTCGAGGACAAAAATGGCACTCTTGGGACACAATTCATTTGAATTGCTCTACATGTTTTTGTTAAGATGAGATGATTTCTTTCCTAAGAATGAGTGCTTATTTCCATACATTAGTTCACCTGGGTTGGATCGTTTAGAGGAAGACATTGATGACCTCGGTGCTGAAGATGTCTATATTTGATCAAGTGTATCCGGTCCTTGAAGACTAGATGATTTCAACATATTATTTTCCGAGGGGGAAAGAGGTGAACAGAAAACTGTATGAACTTCCCTGTCCTTTTTTAGGCAAGTAGACCTTCACAAGCTCGCATCCTCCACCTTTACTCATGCTTTTAAAGTATTTTCTTTCCTCTGTACACTACTCAAATTGGAAGTAAATTCTAAAGCTCTGTGTAGTTTGGAACCTGTCACTTATGAAAAAGGCTTAGTACAGCTTTTAAGACACTCCTGTGATGCACTGAACATCATCTTTGTAGGCTGAGCAAAATGGACTCTGTATGGCTCCCCATTGCCTTTAGAATTTGCTCCTCTGATAGCTGTTGGAGAAACCTACCTGCCTTCAGGGTAAGACAGATATTTCATTTATTTTTTGATGAATAGTGTTTCCTGGTTTGCTAGGCTTTGTTCAAATAACTACTACTGGGTTTTCTAATGATGCCTCTAAATGACATTTCTAGCACGAACGCTCGTCATATTTATTCTTGCTAGTGAGAATGGCACATGCAGTTTAGATGGTTTTAATTTTTTAAACGAAAATGTTTAGCTTCTGTGGAAGTCTGTACTATAAAAGTGAATAAAATAATGTTTTCAAAATTCCTAAAATTCTCTTATTCATGTGCTGTCCGCTGTGATAAAACTCAAGGTGGTAGGTGCTTAATAAAATGACTGACAGGCAGTATAATGCAAGTTGCTAGTAGCAGTGCTAGTTCTGTAGCACACACTTCAGTTCAGCCTAAGCCCCATGTCTGTGAAGAATGATAATTAAATAAGAATAAATATGAGATATTTAAAATGCCAGTTCACTGAGACTGAACAGACATACCACTGTACATTTTTTAAATTTTTTTCTTTTCCCAAAAATTCTTTTTCAGTTTCTGCATATTATATATTCTGTTACCCATAAGCTTGAGTACCCAGTGCTAAGATATTGTTCATTTCCTAGAGTTTAAATCATGATAACATTTGCCTTCCTTTCTCAGTTGGCTGTAGAGTTGCATTTAAATGAGATAGTTGTGATCTATACTTTTAACATTATAAATAAATCTTTCTGGTGCTGCAACTATATATGTAAAATTTTTAAAAGACAGAGAAGCCATTCAGAACATGAAAACACCTCTTTTGTTTATTGGGGTTTTTTTTTTTCCCCAAATGAAGATAAAATTCTAAACTTTACAACATAATTATTTCCTTTCAAACTTAAGTAAAACTGAAAGATTTTGAAAGACTTATACCAGTGCACTGGGAAGTGGCATGTTTCTTAATATGAGACAGAGTTCTGTGTAGATGTCTGTGCGTGTATAGACATAGGGTGAAAACACCTTTCCCTATGCACTGGTAGGCCACTTGGAGACAGACTATCAAGCACTGAAAATATATAGCAGAGGAACTTTCTTTTTTCTGTTAGTCATCTCTATGATCATTTAAAAAAGCAGGTTTATTTTATCTAATAAGGATTGTTCTCCCACAAAACCCCTATGACAACCTTCACAGTTTTGTGAAAAGCCTGTATTGAGATGCAAATATTATTTCTGCAAATGAGCCCAAACCACATTATTCTGGTAGAAGATCTCATGTGAACTAAAGGAATTGATCTCATACAAATACCAGATGACTCTTGTATCTTGGGTAAAGTTGGACGTGTATGAGGAATCTTGTGTATTTAAAAAGTACTGGTATCACAGTGCTGAGGAAAGAATAGGTCTGATATTTTTTTTTCCCCTGCTATTCCACTGGTCTGTTTTCCCAGGGTTGATCTTCCTATGAACTAATCAGAGGAGCTAAGTGGAAGAAGAAATTTATACCATTCTACACAAAACCAGTAGCTGTTTCTATATGCCTTTGGACAATTTCCTTCAAGCACTTCACATTTGCGTCCCCCATCAAAAAAATGCAGTAACGTAAGTTTCCTCTATGTAATGTCATAGAAAGTACACTGGCATCACATTGGATAGGTGAGTTACAAAACTACATTGTACCCTTGCATAGATGGATCTGTATATAATTTTCAAAAGCAGACAATTTAGTAGTGTATCTGTTATCTATAAGTGTATATTTAGACATATTAAATCGAGCTTTATTTTTTCTCTTAAGAAAAAAATGTTTCTAAACCTGACTTTTCTAGTGATGTGAAGTTTTGAAATCTATTAAAACAGCCACTTTATGAAATAAGCCATTCTATTTAGTGTCCATAACCTTTTTGAGAATGCCTATGATGAATTTCTCAAGAGTGTGGCAAACACTCAGATGCATTTGTGAAGCCCAGAGCGAGTGATATCATCATGTAGATCATACCAATCAAATATTATTTAAAGAATAATAAATCAGAACAAAATTACATGTCAGGTATTCAAAGGTTATGAGCACTAGAATTGCAGTACAAAGTCATTGGCAGAAGGAGAAAATCACTGCTGCAATCACGCTGCAATTATCCAGTTCTAGACTTCTTTATATGAAAAGTGGAATTGTAACAGTTTAATGAAACAGTGATAATAATTGTAAGCTAGTATTTTTGTCTTCTTCAGATTTGACTTTGCTAGGATGTTGTTGAGAGGCCAAAGGAACAAAATTAACAAGTGTCTAAAAGCCACCTTATGTTACTGTATCAGAAAACATCTGTCACGATGTCTAAATCCATATCATTTAGTCAGAATAAAATCATCAGTGTGCAAAGTATAGTAAAAATTACTCCATTATTTTCTTTCTCATGACATTTTGAGGGTTATTAAAAGTGCTTAAACATAGGTAACTGACATGGGAATTTCCAATCAGACTACTTCAGTAAGGTTTCTGCTGTGAATCACCCTCTGGAAAGGTTTCTTCCTCCTCCCCACCTCCCCTTTTCCCCTCTCTCTTTCTTTTTGTCCTTCTTTGTTTTTGTCTCTTTCTTTCTCTGTGTCTCTTCCACTCCCTCCCCGGGTAACAGAGGACACCAAGGAGTCTTTCAAATGACTCTTACAGTAGGATATTGTTAACATTCCCCTTTTCATGCAAATTTAGAAAATATATGTTCAGATTATTAGCATTAACTAAAGTAGAGTAAGATACTGCACAAGGCAGAAATGTATTCTTCATGCAAATAAAAGAGGTAAGTAACTCTGATTACCATGACATAATCAGGGAAAATTCAGCTCTCTCTCCAGCAGAAAGTAGCTTCTTGATGAGTTATGAGTCTGTCTGGTTATGTGGAGAGTTGGACCAAAACCAAACAAAATGCTGATGGTTCATTTTTATCCTAAATCCCTGAAGTTTAAGGTAGGGCAAAATTCATTACTTTAAGATATTCTAATTTGTACTTTTCTCTCAAGTGTGTAAACTAATATCCATGAAGAAGAATCCGTAAATTAGTTCATCAGAAGTCTAGAGACCTATTATGTGGGAAATCACAAAATGATTTCTGAAGTCATAAAAGCCTTTAAATATACTGTAAATTTATTGTAAATACTGTCTGGTTGATCTTGCAGTCTTTTGGCAGGCAAAATTCTCCTTGATGCCAGTGGGACTCTTGCCATTATCAGAATTTCAAAGACGAGATCTTCTATAAACACCCTAGTAGTCTAAAACATTACGTTTTATTATCTCCATGAGAACTATATTCCCTATATACTTAATAATAGTGAATAAATTTGTTCTTGACTTGTGGCTCTGAGAAAAGAAATGCAGATCTAAGACCGTATCTAAGCCTTACTTATGTGTATAAGTAAGCAACTGGGCGCGCTCTTTGTGCCTTGCTGATGCTTGTGTAATGCTGTGCTTGTGCTGCCACAAGCCTGTCGAGCTGTCTGCCAGTATGTGAGTGCCTTTGGGAACTGTGGCTCTATAGGTATTGAATTGGGAATGTGAAAAATCACAACGTTACTTTAGATAATTTGACCTGTTAATACAGCGACTGGTTTTCTTTGTATTAGGATAACTCAACTTCTGGGAAGCTTCTAGCCAGCCCTGCGTGATGCACAAAAGACTGTCTCAAGGATTTGTGCTTTGTGTAAAAATTTGCCATGTGCCAAGCAACATCTTCAAACCCATGAGGCATAGGAAAACAATCATGTTTGCAAATGTATCTTAATATGTCACTCCCTGTAGCCTGCTGCTCAGTGAAAATGATTTATTTCCACACTCACTATGAATTTCTGTGTATAAAATGAATGTGTCTCTCTTATTTAGCTCTTAACTGCAACTATATTTGTTGAGTTAAAAACTATAGTACAAGCTAAATATTAAGGACTAAACCCAAAGAAAGACTTTAAATGCACAAGAACCTACAGACACTATGTTCCTGGTTGGAATTTTGGGTTTTTTTAGTCGACTTAGATGTATTAAAAATTATTTCATTATTCAGCATTAGGAGAGATATGCTTGTTAAGCATGCTGAATTAACAGACATCAAACTGGGTAAAGAGCTTGTCAATGTACTGTATAATGGCAAACATTTCAAATACTTACAGTAACCAATCCTACTGCACAGCAATCTCCCTGTGCCTCATTTCCTAGTCACTTCAAATACTATCACACAGAGTACTTCTCCACAAAACCTCATTTCCCAGTGCTGTGTAGCTGGTGTGAAATGAGGCACTTGCCCTCAAAAATAAATGTTGAAGGTTGTCAGAAGGCAGTTTGATCAGCTACCAGTGCTCTCTATGCTGTAATAAAGTGGCAATGCTGTCATTGCAACCCAGCCTTTACAGGATGCAGAGGCGTAGCTTTTTGAACTGTGTTCTGGTCAGTCCTATAACTCATTGAGGATGACTGGACAGGATCAGTTCTCTTAAAGTAAATTCCAAAAGAAAACCAAGTGTGCCAGAAACTACTCTGGTGTTTCAAAAGATCTTTCCTCCTAGACCAGCTCCAAATAAATATTCCATTGAGGTTCTGATGTAAATAGTTTTTTTTTTTTTTTCCTTCTGGGTAATATGCAAGGAGAAAAAAAAATATATATCCAAATACTAAAAGCTGTAACTACTTGTTGTAGAATATTAAGGATCTCTATCTGTCATGGTTTAACCCCAGCCAGCAACTAAGCACCAGGGAGCAGCTCACTCACTTCCCCCCCCCGCAGTGGGATGGGGGAGAGAATTGGGAAAAAAAAGTAAAACTCGGGGGTTGATATAAGAACAGTTTAATAGAAAAGAAAAGAAGAAACTAATTATGATAATGATAACACTAATAAAATGACAATAGTAATAATAAAACGATTGGAATATACAAGTGATGCACAATGCAATTGCTCACCACCTGCCGACCGACACCCAGTTAGTCCCTGAGCAGCGATCCCCCACATCCCCACTCCCCCCAGTTTATATACTGGCCATGACATCATATGGTATGGAATACCCCTCTGGCCAGTTGGGGTCAGCTGCCCTGGCTGTGTCCCCTCCCGAATTGTTTTGCCCCTCCAGCTTTCTCGCTGGCTGGGCATGAGAAGCTGAAAAATCCTTGACTTTAGACTAAACACTACTGAGCAACAACTGAAAACATCAGTGTGTTATCAACATTCTTCTCATACTGAACTCAAAAACGTAGCACTGTACAGCTACTAGGGAGACAATTAACTCTATCCCAGCTGAAACCAGGACACCGTCATAACACATGTCTGAACGTCTCAGCACTCTGGCCAAATGCTATTGTTTGATGATTACATATTATTGATAATAGTATAGTTATACCATATGGAATCAATTTCTACTTGTATTTATAAATGGAAAATTTGTGCTGATTTTTCCCCGTTCAACCACTAAAATAAGTTGATTCTGCATAATTTAAAAGTTGATACATTTTATCCTTTCTGTGTGGCAGATGAAAATGTATGCATTACATACACATATATTAAATTACATTGCATACACCATTTAGTAAGCACATCCATAAGGTATTCTGACACTCTCTGTGGAAAACTTACATCGATTTTGTCTGTGATTTCGAATGTGTGCTAAAAGTCAATGAGCAGTGAAAGGATAACACAAGTTATTTGAGTCTCCAGAGTCCCTTTAATTGGTTGCTTCTTCCGGCCGACATCCTTGGTTGTTCAACACAGGAGATGCTGAAAGAAAAACATTGACCAAAACCTTTTCACATGAATTTCGTAGTGGAACTGAAAATGAGGTTGTCAGTTTCTTGGAAGAAAACACTTTTCAAAGACAACTGTTTGCTGTAGAGGAGACAGAAGGCAGTCTGACATGAGTGGTAGTGTGGTCCAACAGAGTGGGTTTGTACTACTTTGAAAAGTAAACGGTGTTGTGAGTAAAGGGCCCTTCAGAGCCACCAAAGGCCTGTTGTGATGCCTGCATTACTTGGACTTTTCCATTAAGATGCAATACCTGTAGATTACTGTAGTAAAATCAAAACAAGTTATCCAGTATATTTTAGAAATTGCAGTTTGCGTGTCAAGTTCAGGAAAGGGGAGCTTGTTCAGCTCGATCCAGGAGAACACTGAACTACTTCCCACTGCTGTGTTAGTGTTTCAGATCTGCTGTTCCTTCCTGACACCCCTATCTAAAAAGCTCTCCCAGGTGGATATTAAGCTGTGAAGTCTTCTGATTCTCTGACTTATGGTAATGCTTTTGGAACTGTTTACTGTGCAGTCCTGAGCTCTGATCCCAGAACTCTGCAATGAATTCCATTATTTCTAAGCTATATTTATGTATTTATCTCTATTCTAGTAAACAATATTTGCCACAGCATTTGCAAGTATTTCTGGAGTTCTAGAAGGAATCTCTTTATTGATTTCACTTTTTTTTTAAATGATTATTCACAAGAAACATAAGACTGAAACACAAGGAAGTTAAACTAGCATACTTCAGCAGAAATTCAATTCCAGCCATAGGAAAGAGGTTTTATCCATACAAACCACAAGAGATAGGACTGAAGTTAAAACAGTTATTTTACTTTGGCATTTGTATTCAAATCCTGTTTGTCTAAATTACATCACTGGAGTGCCTGATCTTTTAACTTTCAATAAGCCTCTGTATATACACATATACACACAAACCTCTTTCTATAAAATTTATGTCTGAATGTATGTGTGTATGTATGCATTGAGGATTGTGTGTACTCGTACATGGTTATACATATTGTTAAATTCATTTATTTGTCTATGTTTATACACCCATGTGTACACAAACATCTAAATATTTTTACAGCTTGTTGAAAGCTGATAACCTGTCTTTAGTAAAGGAATACTTAGACACTGATTTACTTCAGAGCTAATTTCTTGAAAACTACATTCAAAACTGGAAAGACTGACAAATCACCTTGAAAATTATGCAATGTAATCAAAAGAAATTTTCTGTCACCTAATATAGGACTTGGAATTCCCCTTGTTGAACTTCATGAGGTTCCTCTCAGCCCATTTTTCCAACCTGTTGAGGTCCCTCTGGATGGCAGCACAACCCTCTGGCACATCAACCACTCCTTCCAGTTCTGTTTCCTCAGCAAATGTGCTGAGGTGCGCTCTGCCTCAGCATCCGGATCATTAATGAAGACGTTAAACAGCATCAGACCCAGTACTGATCCTGGGGTACACCACTAGTCACTGGTCTCCAACTAAACTTTGTACCACTGACCACCGCCCTGTGGACCCAGTCGTTCAGACTGTTTTCAAGCCACCTACTGTTTTCTCATCCAGTCTGTACATCAGTGGCCTCTCTATAAGGATCTTATGTGAGACAGTGTCAACGGTTTTACTGACGTCCAGGTAGACAATATCCACTTCTGTCCCCTCGCCTACCAAGCCAGTCATTTCATCACAAAAGGCTCTCACATTGGTCAAGCATGATTTCTCCTTAGTGAATCCATGCTGACTTCTCCTGATGCCTTTCATCTTCTTTATGTGCCTAGAAATGGTTTCCAGGGTTAGTTCTTCCATAACATTCCCAGGGATCGAGGTGAGGCTGATGGCTCTGTAGTTCCATAGGCCTTTCTCCTTTGCTCTTCTTGAAGATCTGAGTGATGTTTGCTTTCCTCCAGTACTCATGTACCTCTCTCAATTACCTTGATTGTTTGAAGGTAATTGAGAGTGGCCTCGCAATGGCAGCGGCCAGCTCTCACAGCACTTGTGGATGCATCCCATCAGATCCCACAGAATTTTGTGTGTCCAATTTCCTTAGGTATCCTAGGTATCCTCTAATCTGATCCTCTTACACCAAGGGAAGAATTTCCTTGCTCCTGACTTTCTGCCTAATTTCTGAATCCTTAGATTTCTGAAGGATGGCCTTAATAGACTGAGGTGAAGAAACAAATAGCAAAGTTTAATAGTAAAGACTGAGGTGAAGAAGGCATTTAGTACCTCAGCCTGTATTCCCAGTAGGCACACAAACACAAAACCACACAAACACACCTTTATACCACAAATATACACGTATAGACAGAACAGGCCACAGAGAGTGACAGACAGACACACTCAGCACTTACACAAACACAAATAGCAGTTATAGCCTCACTCCGCCTCCGCTTTAGGTGAGGAGGATGAGGATACACACACGTATGTACGTAAATACGATGTGGATCCCTCCAGCAGCTGGGCTTACACCTGATCTCAGTCTCCCTAGTTGCTGGTGTACGAATATATGAGCCCCTGAGGCTGCAGCCCCACTTCAGTTGCTGGTACAGGGTCACACGCACGCACGCGTGTTCACGTACACACTCACATATTCAGCATGTATCCTTCGCTATTTTTAAGGCATGAGTGAACAAAGCCCTGAGCAACCAGGTCTGATTTCATAAATGACCCTACTCTAGAGCAGGAGGTTGGATTAGAGACCTCCTGAGGTCCCTCTCAAACTCAATTACCCTATGATTCTATGATTCTGTAACAGAAGTGAAAATACCTCAGTTTATAACAAATAGCTGATGTATTTCAATGTATTTTTCCCTTTTCTGTGATTCTCAAATCGTGAAGTAGTTCAATTTGCCTACTGGCTCTTCTTTTGGTGCTTACAGAGAGAACTAAGATTCAAGAAAGCTTACCCTTCTGTGTTTAGGACTAAATCTTCGAAGGGATCGTATGAATTGCAGAAATTGACTTTAGGCACTCTGTTCTCTGATAGAATCCTCAGCATTTAATTTATCACTTAGATTCCCTACAAAATGCTGTGGAAGATTTGAGCACCTAAAAAGAGATTTATAAATCTCAGTAAAGAAAAGGAGGAGCTGGATAACAGGAAAAGCCACTGAAACACGTTCTAGGACCCCTTCTTGTCCCTGAGTTAGATCCCTAATTGCAAGACAAAAACAGTTTCCATTTTCATGCAAAACTGTCATTTGGGAACCATCTTCTGCAGCCTGTTTCTCTTTGGACATGCCAAAAAGGTTAATGCTATCATCCATGCCCTTATTGTAATTGCCAGATGACATCTTCCCTGAGGTATCCCATTATCAAATCTCTATTCTGTCTGGGCTGACTTAAAGATGTGAATGTAGGTGTCCCACATTCTAGGAGAGTATGCTAAAATTAAGTTACTGAAGATGATGATCTTGATCTTTAATTTGTGAAGCTCTGCACCAGTCTTTCACTGCAAATGAATATTAAATGAGTAGGAAGTTGAACCTGGTCATCACCCTATATCAGATGAACATCTTATCCACCTAACTGCAAAGTAGACCTTTGAATGCTAGCTATCTAGTTTGAGGGCAGTTAATAATATATACAGACTGCAAAAGTTTTAGTAGAGAAATAGGTGAATGTATCTTGCTCCAGAATATCTAACAGTCTAGCATTTAGCAGACCTGAGTTCAAACTCTGGTTATAAATAATTAAAACAACAACAACCTCATTGCAGTCAACAAATTCCTCAAGAGGGTCAGCGGAGATGGAGGGGCTGATCTCCTCTCTCTGGTGACCAGCGGTAGGACACGAGGGAATGGAATGAAGCTGAGCCAGGGGAAGTTCAGGTTGGAAGTCAGGAAAAGGTTCTTCACTGAGAGGGTGGTCGGTCACTGGAACAGGCTCCCCAGGGAAGTGGTCCCCAGCCTGTCAGAGTTCAAGGAGCCTCTGGATGATGCTCTTATCATATGGTTTAGTTTTAGGTAGTCCTGCAAGGAGCAGGGAGTTGGACTCAATGATCCTTATGGGTCCATTCCTACTTGAGACGTTCTGTGATTCTATGATTCTAACAAGAACAGATAGATATGTAATTCTCATATTAATTACCTTAAAATTAAAACCTTAACAGAGAACAAGTAATACCTAAAAGGTCGTATCTGTCAACTATTATTTGGCAGAGACTAGTAAGCATTTTGTAGGAGTCTTTTCTTCACTAACCTTGAAGTAGAGATTCAGGGAGAGCCACCAGCCTCACAATTCGAGCTGTAGGTGTTGACCAGCAAAATGACACCTGGTTTTTGGTTTGCATATGCTTACAAGCAGCAAAAATTTTGGTACTGACAGTAAAGTAGCACCAGTGAAGATGAGAAGGATGCAGTCATAGTGGACACAAGAACAGATCAATTCCGCAGTTTACTTGTTTACTTTCTGTTAAGCAGCATGACTTGGGGACTCAGTTCCTTTCTCACTCAGACTTACTTTTTGGCAATGCACTTATATTTGCTTTGTGTGCAGCCCAGGCTGTGGAGAGAGGGCTATGGATTAGTCTGTGTCTACGTGTCACCTCGATACAGAAGGTACACATACACCTTGAAGTAGTTGTGGCGGTTAGTGTATAGACATGGACTTTGCTAATCTAGCTGTTAAGCTTTAAAGTTCAGTGTAATACACGTGGGTATTTTTTACATCACTACGTAGTACACTTTGTGAAATGGATATGAATCAATGAAGACGCTTCTTCAGCACCCACAACCTGGATACTTTACCATTTTTACTTGTTTATTTGTAAAAATAAAAATAGAGAGTTTTGATTTAAAATTAGTTCCTTTCAAAATCCAGTGGATGAGCCTTTATATCTCATATATTTTCCTGATCCTCATCATACGCGTATAAAGAGAAAAATATCAATAATGTCTCTCTTTCCTCTGCTTCTCTACCTGGCCTATAGCAGGTTTCTATTGATTTTGTGGGTTTGGTTTTTTGGTTGTTTTGTTTTGTTTTTTTCTTGGATGGGGGAAGAAGACTGGAGGTTGCTTGCCTTTTTTTTTTCTCTACATGAAAGTTATACACATTTCAGAAACTTAAAGCTAAAGGGAAGCGATTACTCTTGCTTTACTTATACAAATATATACCTACATGACAGTAATTCTTTTTCACAGTTAGGTGTCCAGATACTGTCAGATATTTCACATGAACTTTATTCCATTGGTCAAGAGTTTCAGAGCCTCAGTTGAATGTAATGCCTTGGGAGGTCAGGATCATGCAGGGAAAGACAATTTTTCTGCCAGTTAGTGCCAATCCTGTAGAGAGTCTTAATACTAGAGAAGAATCCTTGATTTGGTCTCTGAATTTCATGAGGAAATAATGGACCACTGGGGTGATGTGCTCATCATGACCTCTGCTGCTAAGCAGATGAGCTAACACAGCCTATAATACCTGAAGGTTTTTCAGGTTGCACTGCACCTGATTCAGGGCAGCAGCTTGAAGCTGGGTTTCCACATGTAAGTGTAAGCATCCTACTGCAGTATTGTTTGGGTTTTTTTACTTTAAAGAATCTTTTCTGTTCGCATTGATAACTAAGTATTCAAAAATTTACTATGTGCCAAATACGAAATGGAAGACCTATAATAAAGCTCCTAGCTCAGATTAGCCAGAAAATCAAATTGAAAAGATTTCAGTACATCCCAAATGTGTATCCTAATCTTCAAGCTAAAGCGGCAGGCACTGACTGGACCCAAAAAGGTTATAAGGATCACATTTCCTGCCTTTTTGTCATCTGTACAATAGATCACAATCCAGACCACTCCTAATATGGTGAATGAAAAGTCAGGAGTGTTGGAGGAGGGCAACGCAAATAACCTATGCCCAGAAATCAGTAAAAGGAAACACTACACAGAAGGGTGCTTATGAGTATTTCCCCATGCTTAGTTGTCCAAGACAGGTTTTCCAGCAGACACCTTCTTCCATTCAGGCTATGAATGGTGGAAAAATTTTATTAGCAGTAGAAGTAGTATTCACTTGACCAAATATAATTTAATCCATTAGAATCCCTTTATAATCACTGAAAAAATTAGGTATTTTAAGATGCAGTTCATCTGATCCCCCAATAGATTTCTAAAACATGACAAATGAATTGCAGCCTGTTACTCTGTGTTGACTATGGAGAAAACCAGGCAAAAATGCTTATATTGAAAATATCTAACTTTAGAGTTAATATGTACTTCTTGGACATAGGGGACAGGATATCCTGGACATACAGGAAAGGGTATCAAACAGAAATATATGCCTTAGACCTCAATATGTGTCTATCTATGTCTGCTATTTGAAAAATGGTTGCAATCCTTGTCTTTTTCACTCTTGCTCACAAAGCAAATGGGAGAAACTAACAAGGCCAGGATTGAATAGGGCATTTTGGCGTATGAACTTGTTCTTCCTGACAGTCACAAGAAAAAAACTACTCCATTTCAATAGTTTAACCAAAATCAGGAGGAAAACAGTTTATAATTTTATTAATGTCACATAATTAACTTGCAATCAGTGAGCTATACATTCAGGATCAATATCAGCAACACAACAGACAAACCACAACTCTAGATGCTTACAAAATGTTAATATGCACTTACACATTTCTAAACACCCTTCTTTAAACAAAACCCCCTAAAATTTAACACCCTTTCCCCCCCCCCCCAGTTCCCCTGCCCCCCAGCCAGAGCTCACCGGCACCCCTCGCCAGCAATGCAGGGTCCCCAGTTGCTCACACCCTACTGGAGATGTGAGCCCTCCAGTTCAGTGTGCGGAAGGAACCCCCCAAAGGTCCCCCGCACCCAGCAGTGGGGTGGCCCTGGGTGCTGACACCCCACTGCCAGGTGCAAGCTGCTCCTGGTTCCCCACGGGACATCTGTGCTGCCTGGTTTGGGCTGAAGTTGGGGTGCTGGGGGGGCCAGCGTGGCAGGCACAAGCCCGGTGTGATTGCTGCTGCTTCTTCTCCAAGGTCTTTCCCTTCTGTAATGAATTTGCCCGGTGTGTTTTTGTTTGGTTGGGGTTTTATTTAACTTTTTAACATGCTTCTTTTCAGCTTGCCTCCTTCTTTGCTTCAAAAGTCTCCGAAAATTCTTGGGTAGTGTTTAATCGCTGATCGCTGCCTTCCTGCCTAACATCGACAGTTGGGGACGGGCAGCCGTCTTCTTCCTTAACATGATAAATTTTTGGACAAACACCATTCAGACAGTTTTGCCTATTCAATGCCCACACACACTGTGTGCACTCATATTCTTATCTTAACAGGTGGTGTTATTCAGGCTATTGGCCAAGGGTGGGTGTGCACCCCCAGGCTGATTTAAGGCACCAATCATCACAGCCGTTCTTTTTACAAGAAAGCCAGCATCTGCTGTATTTTTGAAGCAGAAGAGATTTTGCAGAAAACCTGGTCCACAGGCACTAGAATGCCTGTAATGCAGTTACTGGATCAGTCCCAGTAAGAAGGAACACTCAAGTATTATTAATTTCTGTATTTTAGGCTGGGTCGGTACGTTCTCCAGCTTGCTTTCTACTTCTGTGGAGATCTCTAAGATTCAGTTTTCCTAATGAATTTAGATACCTCCAGGGTTGGTGACATTTGAGGAAGGATTTTATTTTTAATCAGAATTTTGCAATTAAGAATTTAGGCTTAGACTGAGACATGCATTTAGGACCCTAATTCCCAATGAAATCTTCCCTACCTGCTTTTATTTATTTGGATTTCGAAGTTAGCTGATACCCATTTATAGTCGTGAATTCTGCCTCTCTTCCTCTCAAGGGTAAATTCAACAGGCAGGACAGGACACCCCTGAGAGAGTCATTTGGGATGGATACCTCAGAGTACTCAGCTTCCCAGCCTGATAAAAGCTGCTTCACCCACATACCAATTAGCTGTCCCTTTCAGTAGGAATGCTTAGCTCTGACAAACCAGCTCTCTCCAGCTGCGAATTGAACCCAAATCAACTCCACTTGGGTTACAGTGAGGACATGCATTTTCTCTGTGAAAATAATAATACATCAAAATGTAAAATGCTATTATCTAGAAACTGTTTCTAGAATAATAAAAAAAAATGTTCAACTATTTCTCTTTCAAGAGGTAAATAGTCCAATTTAATGAGATCTACTGTAATAATTTAAGGTGCTAATAATGTACTTGATTTTTTGAGCATACATATTTAGGAAGTCATTCTAGAGCAAAGTAGTGCATGAAGTTAAAGAAGAACTAGCAGCCATATCTAGGCTGGGGAAGAGGGTGGGTGGCACAGCATATATGGGAATCCTGGCCTTTGGATCTAAATTCAGTAACCTATGCGAACACATTGCATTCCTTTCATTACTGAGAGGCTAAATAAGCAGGAAAATGAAATACTGGTGTAACCTCAAGCCTTCACTCTAAAATACAGCTGTGATGTGGACAGGATGGGTACCTAAAATGGAGAACCAGGAATTGTTCCCAAAACCACTAGTTTAGAAGTGGACCTTCAAAGTGAATTCTGCAGATGAGTAACAAGGAACGTTTCTTCTGGAGGAGGAAGGAAGGCTTTAGGTGCCTCCCATGGGTGTCTGTGGTCTAGATACTGCAGTACACAAGACGTCTGAATAGGACTAGCAGATTTCCCCTAGGATGTGTGCAAGGCCTGGAGCAGTGGCTGGAAGGCAAGTAGGATACATAAAGAAAGGTGTCTAAACCACTATATTATTTGGGGAATGGTTACTCCAATTCCTCAATAATTATTCTAAGATGTTGCGTAGAAAAATCCCTAAACTAAAATTTATTTGAGCTCCAGTAACTGAAAAAATAACAAAGCATCACTATGATAAAGAGATTTTTACACACTTTCTGTAATTCCTGCTATGCTGTTTCCTCAAGGAATAAGGAAAATAGCTTAGAAATAGTATTTGCAAGTATCTAAACTTCAGGCAGATACTGGCAATTATACAGAGAACTCATGGGGTTGTTCTAGCATTCCTAATTATTGTCATTAGAGCTCTTTTAGCTTGATTTCATACCCCACTAATGACCTTCACAGATTCTAAAAATCCTATTTAAGAATTTCTTTTTTGGTTATGTTCATTATTTTTTTTGTACAGCATATCAGATACAGTATCTTAACCTCTGCCTACCTGAAATTTATATTACCATTCAAAAGTTTGAACAAACTCATGAAAAAAAAAAAAACTGTAACTGCAAATCACTTTAAGTTTTTGGGTTTTTTCAGAGAAGACTTCTGCAATGTTGTCTTTTTCTGTTCTCTACCTCTAATCTGAAAAGTAAAGCTACCTCTATTTCCAAACATAAAGCTTTTATTATTAAAAAATATAAAACATACCTTCTACTTTGTACTGCTAAATATTTTACAACTCTTACTAAGCGGAAATACTGCAAGTTAGCTTTGTATCACCTGCATTGTACATGTTGGCTACCTATATTTTAGTAAATGAAATATTTCTGAGAATTTTCTCTGTAACTGAGGGCATATAGTACCAAACAAACCATACGCAAACTTTTAAAATCTAGTATATCTTTCAAAATGAAGTTATTGCCTACTTTATATGGTCTCTGGTTCAGGTTAATTTGCAAGTTACTTTGGGGAATTGTTTGTCAGCATACTGATCAGCCTAAGCCAAGAAGATGGTTGAGATAATTCTAAAAATTTAGGAGTACTTTGTATAGACATCTCTCTCTCTCTCTCTCTACATGCACACACATACATATACACACACATATAATGTATAGACATATATATATATATATAATGCATGAAAGATTCTTTCAAATCCTGGTGATTTTCCACAGTTGTTCTTAACTTGCTGGTAAAGTAATTACACCTCGATCCAGCACAAAGTAAATGTTTTAGCTTTAAACTAAAGCTACTTCGATCTGATTGTGGCAACAATTCAATCATGACATCATGGTGTTCAAAATAAGAAACAAAACTCACAGGAAATTATTTTAGTAAGCACAAACTAAGCCTTTGCTGTAACTGCGGAACATATATTCCATTTCAAGAAGTGTTTGTCTGTCTGTTTTATAAGAAGGTTATCTCTTGTCTCTAAGATCCTTCCAGTAGTCAGACTGACTGACTGCAACTATGCCAACAGGGAAAGGGCATGTATCTTCACCTTATATAGATACCATATGCTTTTTGACAAGGCTATCATGCAGATTTTTTTTTTTTTTGGCCATTTCTTTCAGATTCCATTTCTAAAAGTTATAGATGTTTTTTAGTTATATTTTTATAACTATGATTATTATTTTAAAAAGTATTCTTTAAACCTTTAGATTGGTAAGTAGGAACATATTTCAACTCTATTTTTGACCTTTAAAGTATGAATTAATGCTTAACCAATCTGTTATTACCATCTAAGAACTTCAAATTCTAAACATGTTGTTATTAGACCTCAGAAAAACTTAAATTGATCAGTTTTCTCTTTGAAAATATGGTACCACCAAAAATTAAACTGCTTTCCAAAATCATGTCAAGTTTAGCAACATTTTATTTTGGCAGAAAATGTAGGAAAAAATACATGCATAGAAATTCAGGATATTTAATACTTTTGGAATGACATGCTCTAATCTGCCACTTTAAAAGGTCTGTCTTCTTTACAAATTTAAAAAAATAAATAAATGTCTGGAGCCTGATTCAGCTGCAGCTTTAAGGTTGAATTATCTTCACTTTTGCCTTAAAGTGAAGATGGCTTTAACTCTCTCATGCTTTCTGTTATTAGAGTAGAAAACAGATCAAAGACTTGTCCTGGAATGTAGAGAAAATCATCTTTACTAGTTGAGGCAGATAGAAGAGAAGGGGAAGGAAAGGGAAGGGAAGGGAAGGGAAGGGAAGGGAAGGGAAGGGAAGGGAAGGGAAGGGAAGGGAAGGGAAGGGAAGGGAAGGGAAGGGAAGGGAAGGGAAGGGAAGGAAAGGAAAGGAAAGGAAAGGAAAGGAAAGGAAAGGAAAGGAAAGGAAAGGAAAGGAAAGGAAAGGAAAGGAAAGGAAAGGAAAGGAAAGGAAAGGAAAGGAAAGGAAAGGAAAGGAAAGGAAAGGAAAGGAAAGGAAAGGAAAGGAAAGGAAAGGAAAGGAAAGGAAAGGAAAGGAAAGGAAAGGAAAGGAAAGGAAAGGAAAGGAAAGGAAAGGAAAGGAAAGGAAAGGAAAGGAAAGGAAAGGAAAGGAAAAAAGAATTTGAAACTAAACCTACACCTAGCCTACCTTGTCTCTGTCCTCAAATCTTATTTTCAGTTCAACTTTAAATGACTTCTTGCATTATCAGTATCTCTATATAGGCCCTTTGTTCCATAGGGGTGTTCTGTGATGCTTCACTGCATGTCTTCTCCCTGCTTTTCTCAAGGGGTTTTTGGTATAACATTCATCATACCTATCTTTAGATGTCCATATAGCAGATGTCTAAGTTGAGCTGTTCATTTTAGGCTTCCATTATAGTCAATGATGAGAAATAGCCATTCTCAGCCATTATTTCTCTGACCTGTTTCAGCTGTCTACTTAATGATGAAATGAATCATGCCCAGAAAGCATTTAATTCCCTCTACAAACCGCAAAGACAGTCCAGGCTGGCTAGCTCAGATGTAGGCAGCCAAGGTTCAATCCAGTCACTCTCCAGCAGCTGTGGAAACTTGTCTGGGATGTCCTAGTGTCACTTGTCTGTCCTCCAGCTGCCACTCCAGGGGATGGGTCCCCTGTTGATCCCATGTCATGTCTGTCAGCCTGGTGTGGATGTTTCAGAGAACCAGAGGCTCGCACGTGGCACTAGATAATTTTGTTAATGTAGCATAATCCTTCCTCAGATATCTGTTAGGTTTGAGCCATCCTGTTACAGTCAGTAGAAATTTGAATTTTGACTTCAGTCACCATTTGGATGTCTTTCAAACTGCTCTGGAGCACCTAAGGCATCTATGCAATACAGGCGTTTATGACATAAGGACTAAAAGAGATCTATGATCTCCTGGGTAGGAAGCTTGAAGGTAGCTGGGATATGCTAGGTCATGGAAAAGAGCATTAGCTATTTATATGTAACTGAATGAGGCCTTGGGTCAATACAGTAGAAGGATCAATTCAATTTATGCCACAGCAAACATGCACTTTTAGATAGATGAAATGTGCTTTGATCTGCCCTGACTGCAGTGCAGGAGGTTTGTTCGTGCTGCACGGATGCACTAGGGTATTCCACATCATCTCTGGCTGTCACTTTAGAAGGTCTTTCGTGTATCCTGTGTCATACCTACACGTATCTAGATATTTTGGGTTAGATGTTTGTGTTTCTGGATCAAGTCCTAGATGTCTGAATCAACACCTGAACTGAGTTCTAAAAATCTGTTCATGTGGGCAAGATAAATTTGTGCTGCTTTAGTGAGATAAATTGCATCCTAGTCCCTACATCTGCTGAAACCTTATAGTTTGCTGTGTCTGTCATGCATATATACTGTCTGCATCACCCACCACTCTACAACCTTTATTACTTTGATGTCCCCTACTGCTCTAGAAGAAAGAACAATTTCTGTCTCCCTCTGAAGACTGGAAGATCACGCATGATTAAGAGGACAGCAAGCAAGACAAAGCAGATAGGCAGCCTTGCTTCCTGCTGAAGCACAACCTTTTCCTAAAACATAACACAAAATAAACAACAAAGGAGAAAACACATATCATTTGATCAAACAAATACAACAGTGGTGCTATAAGAGTTATAAAATAATGTCAAAAAAGTAAATGGAAATTAAAAGTTTTAATTTTGTAAAAGCAAAACTTTTCAAAAAACTCAAAATCTGTTTCCCTCGGAAATTTTTCTTTCGTAAAAAACTTGTGACTTTTGGAAGATATTCGAAATTTAGATCTATCCTTAAACACAGTTTTAATAACTAAATCAACTGGAATCTCTATATGAGCCTATTTCACATATTAATCTGCAAAGAATTTCCTACATGATATTTCTCTGCTGCTCTGGTATTGGGTGAAAACTATTTCCTTTTTCCAAAACAAACTCACAGTTAGCTGTTTCTAATAATTGTGTCATGAGCAAGTGCTCAATTGAACTGGAGTCCGTTTTTTTGCTGTAACTGAAAAGAATAGCTATGAGATTATATTTTCCCCAGGATATTTTCCCCATGTATACGTTTTCCCCAGGATATTGTTAGATTAGAGAAGTTTCACAATGTATGGGTTAGATTTCCTCATTCTTATGTGCCATTCGCATTTTCTCCCAACCTTCTTCATATTTAGATAACCAATTCAAGAGAAACTGGGTATTGTGAGAAAACAAAAATCTAGGTAATGACTATGATCAGAATTTAGGATAAAAGTCAAGAAATCAGAAACTGGATTGGAATTAAGAATAGGTAGGTTAAAAGCTGGATGACAGTCAGGTAGATGGCTGTGAGAAACTGAGAAAGAACCAAAACTAAGGCAAAGGAAGTGAGAAAGCGATCAGAGTTAAGGCAACAAGAAGTTTGGGCAGAACTTCAACTAAGTAGCATATTGAACAGCAGCATCAACTGAAAGGGGTGATACATATGCCAGATACTGGGATTAATCACTGGTCTAGAGGTAAAAAAGATGAGGGCTTCTTTGACCTGTCGGGAAAGGAGCAAGTATGCAACAGTTTGAAACAAGTAGAAAAGCAACACTGGCAAGAAAGAGATCTATAAAGCACTTGTAGTGTTTTGATGATTATGGTAGACAGGCTTCCTCTTGGTTCTTGAATATCTAGGCTTTCAGGTACCCAGTGCTGACAGGTTATTATTCAATTTATGAATTAATAATTTCCGATTAGAAGAAAAAAATTAAAAGTCACTCATTCCCCCAAAAAGTGGTCAAGCACACAAAGGTATACCTTTGAAAACTCAATTGTGTGTGTTAACTTGGTATTGAAAGTTAAACAGGCTTTTTAAATTATTATTTTTCAATTGAGTAATACCTATTTCATTTTAAAAGTAAGGTATTTACACTGACCACATTTTCTCGGAAAAGGAATAGTTTATCATCTTAAGAGAACACTGCAGAATATGTATTATGGTTTCATAATTATGTGTGACAGTGACAGTCAACCGATGACCTGGTGACTGGTTACTGTAAAGCCAAATTATCGCTATTAAATTATAACTATATGCTATTCCTTTTTCCTTAGATAAAGCATTTAGAAGCAGAAATGGGTATTGAAGTTACAGCACATTTATTGTCACAAAGAACATTTACCAATTGTTCTTCACTGTCTTTAGCAAAATGTATGCAGATAATTCCATTTTGCAACAATAATAAGCATAAGTAATAAGAAAAAGGGATTTTATCATTGTTACATATTCATTTTATTATTGACATGGTTATTATCTACTTAGTAATTCACTAATGAATCGTGAAGAAGAGACCGATGAAATAATACGAAAAAGAAAAGGTGTTTTGCTCAAGCTGTACAAGTGTCTTTCTAGTCCTTTAAGGATGATGTGCAGAAGTCTTACAGAATATATAACATCACAAAGCTCACAGCTCATCAAGTTAGTCATGATTTGAATTGTTAGATTGATGCCACACAGGTCAATGCCTAGGAGGAAGATGGAATCAAGTAGCTTCACAGATTGTTACTAGGCTTAAGACTTTGCAACGGGGCCAGAATGCTCCTTTTCCTTACATTACGTCTTTCTTCACTACAGTCTCTGAGTCCCAGGAGAAAAAAAAACTCATCTTCTCTTTCTAACTAATCAGATTCTATCAATGCAATCGGGCCCAGCTCCCCATAAATAGTACCTCAGAAAACATTCTCCACTATGTGGTGCTATTTCTGTGATTTGCTGTGTGCAATCCCATGTTATACTGGTCTTGACAGTGCTAAGATCAAATTAGTTTATATATTTGGTTAATTTTCTAAAATGTGAGGTCAATATCTTAGCACTATAGATTGGCCAGATATAGATTTGAATAGAAAATCAAATGTACTCCTGGGATGATACATTCTCATGTCCCTACAGCTTCTGGGACATGTACTTTTTTCATGGTATTTGTATGATTATATGTGAGTTCATGTCAAGCTGTATATAACCCCCAAAATAGATGGTTTTTTTCCTCCAACATATGATGAATACATCTGGAAATTACACAAGAGACAGTAAACTTGAAGGGGGACGACACTTCTCAAGAAAACAACTTAATTACATATCAAAACTAATTAAGACACACCTGTCAAGTTTTTGGGTTTTTTTATAAGAAATTTGGTGCAATGGACTTATTCCACTGTGGCAGCTGTCTGTAATGGTACTGCGTTTCCCAACTGAAAAGTAAGGAACAAGTAGCTCAGGGAGTGATAAAATCATGTCACACACAAGAGGTTACTTTTAGCTGATCATCTTGCAGACTCATTTGTTTATACTGTGGGAATGATCTGTTGTTTGTTTGGGTTTTTTCCTTTTCTTTTTTTTTTTTTTTTTATATGCAAATAAGATTTACATTTGGGGAAAGTTTTACAGGTTTTTTTGCAGTTGTTCAGGAACATGAATTGAAATTGTTCTTTATAGCTTCTTCCATCAAAGCATTTCTCTCTCACCACAAAGAATCCTATAAACTAAGTAAGCATAAGTGAGTCTTAATGGAAGCCCTTTTCAAACAGCAATTATGTATTCAGCTGGAAACTCCTTTTTTATAGAATGATAGAGTCATAGAATCATTTAGGTAGGAGAAGACCTTTAAGATCATTGAGTCCAACATTAAACCTAGCACTGTGAAGTCCACCACTAAACCATGTCCCTAAGTACCGCATCTACACGTCTTTTAAATACCTCCAGGGATGGTCACTTAACCACTTCCCTGGGCAGCCTGTGCCAATGTTTCATAACCCTTTCCATGAAGAAATTTTTCTTAATATCCAGGCTAAACCTCCCCGGCACAACTTTATGCAGCTTTCTCTCATCCCATTGCTTGTTACTTGGGAGAAGAGACCAGCACCCACCTCGCTACCACCCCTTTTCAGGTAGGTGCAGAGAGCGATGAGGTCTCCCCTCAGCCTCCTTTTCTCCAGGCTAAACACCCCCAGTTCCCTCAGCCGCTCTTCACAAGGCTTGTGCTCTAAGACTTCACCAGCTTCATTGCTCTTGTTTGGACACACTCCAGCACCTCAATGTCTTTCTTGTAGTGAGGAGCCCAAAACTGAACATAGGACTTGAGGTGCCGAGAACAGGGGGACGATCACTGTCCTGCTCCTGCTGGCCACACTATTTGTGACACAACTCAACTTTTGATGCTACTCAAAAGTAGTATTGGCTCAGGTGTCAAGAATGAAACGTGATCTCCAATTCACGAGTTATCAGTTCTTAGCCATTTTCTATTTTTTTTTTTTGTTATTACAGTGTTTCAGCTTTTATGTGGGTCCTTGTAAAATTGCACCGTCTTTTCACTCAGTAGCTGCATTGACTTAAGTGCTGTATCAAAGCCATACTGTTGCCATGACACAACATACACCCGAACTGGACAAAGGAACGGGAAAAAGTCACAGAGCTCTTCACCTTTGAAGGACAGTGACTTTCAAACTCTGCTGTTTCCTCCATTCGGAGGGGATTCAGAACATGCTGCTGGCTGGTAGAGATCCATGTGATGAATTTGGTGGTGTCTGCTCCAGCTTCTTGACCCATGCTGCTGCCGCTGATAGAAGCCCCTGAAAGACGATCCCTTAAACTGTACTCAAGTATTTCCACTAAGTAATAGAAACACTGCTCTTACTTCTTCAAAGGTATCAAGCCTGGAGAAAGATTGATCTCTGGAATGTGATAACAAGTGAAATACTAGAGCTCAGTTCAGTTGCATAAAGGAAAAGGAAGAGCCATATCTTAGGCAAAGCTTCCCAGTCTGCTGCTCCAGAATGGACTCCCATAGATCCTGCTGTCATATCTACCAGCACATGCAGATTATTTTCATTTTATGAGGTACGGCAGTAGGTGTCTAGTCTCGAGCAATTCAGTTCAGTCTCTAGTCAAACTAATGAATGGAGTTTGGAGAGCTAAGGGGAGGTATTCAGTTTATTGGTTTGGGGAGATGTTTAATGTTGTACAGCTCTAAAAACTCAATTCAGAGCAATAACTGAGGGTAAGATTACAAACAGTTGAAGTAAGCAAAAAGGCAAGAAGGCAAGAAACATTTGTTCTCTTATTTTCCAGCATTGTATAAATCCTCACAGCAAGGTAAAAACGTACTCTGATGTGATGATGAATATATAAAACTCCATGTAGAATGAAGTACAGAATCAGTCCTTTCTTTTTGTATGTTCTTCACACATATATTCGATAGAAAATAAGCTAATTGTCATCCTGAAATTATCTCTGACGCCACTACTTGCCCTTGTGCATTATAACACATGGGCCTAAATCTGTGGTTCTTAATTGAGCAGAACTACCATTGAAAACAACAGGATTTCATTTGATTGAGGACTGCAAAATACGTCCCCATGTGTGCACTTCTTTGTTCATGGTTAGTCAGACAGTAAGTCATGCAAAAGCTCTTTTTAATTACATTTTCAGATGGTGACATAATTGGTTGGAACAATCAATATCTTCCTTGATTCCTGAAGGTGAGACTTTCCAAATGAGACCACTGTCATGCTTATTCTGAAATATAAAACCTTGAGAATACTTTTCAGTATATTATTAATATGTATTATTACTTGCATTCAAATAAATAGAAAATAAGATACAAATTTATACGTTATGACTGGTTTGAGTTTGTCAGAATTCTCCAAATACTTGAAATACAACATAACTGTTACTTTACTTTTAGTATAGTTATAACAAACAGATATGCTCCTTAAGAAAACTAGACACTGCCAACACAGAAAAGTTGTACCTAGTACCATGTAAAATATAGATACATGTTGAACAAGCAGGTAGAGAATTTTCATCAATAGAATTTTTTTTTGTGGTCGTCAGTTCACCAGGGAAAGAGAGGGGGACAATTTGAAGAAAGTGGCTAAGAAGGACCAGAAATCCACATAGGCAGTGACATCCCCACTGAGAAAAAGATGTGAGAAAAAGCTTTTATCTTAATTTTAAAAATTATGGCAAAACCCCACTCGATTTCATCATCAGTTTCTCCTCCTAACAGAAACAACCTCAATACCCTGAATTTAGCTAAGCATTTGGGTCAAAAGGGCCAATAACACACATTAAACTTTAATAGGTTTGACAGGCAGTAAGTTAAGAAAAAGAACTGAAGGCATCAATGTTATTCATCCACCCTTTTGCTCCTAATCTACTATGCAACCTGACAAATGATCCGCTAATTTAATCCAGGTCATACTCGGGTATAATAACTTTTATTTTAAGCTGTTTGCTATATCTGGACTGAAGTCTGGCGTCAAGTAAGTTAACTGATGTGAAACACTGTGATTTTAAGCTAGAGAAGGAAATAGGAGGTACGGGGAGAGATTTGTGCTCGTTTTAACCCTTATTCCTCTCACGTCTCTTACAAGCAAAATTCCTACTGAGAGGAAAATGAAAACAGCTACTTCACATCCCTGAAGAGGCAGTGTCTCTGCCATCAGCCTATGTAGTGTATTGGATGAATGTAGCACACAACGACTAGTTATTAACACTTTTATGTACCTTGGGCTTCTTTTTTAGATAAATTCAAGGTTTTCAAAGTGAGCGTATTTGACTGTTGAAAGGGAAAAATGTTTGAAAATCTAATAAACAGGAGTTGCAATAATTTCTGAGTAACAATCAATTTTCTGATGTGTAAATTATTTACTGTACTTAATGACTTGTGGATTATGTTAACAATAACCACATGCTCCAGTAGAGTGTCTTTTGTAATGCATGTTTGTAGACATAGAGTAATAAGATATGCTTCCAAAACTATATTTTAGCTCCTCTCCCATGTGGCTACTTAAGAAAAGTCTTCTAAGTGTAGGATGGTAAAGAAAATTATAAGATTGCCTTTGAAAATGCTGTATTCATTATTGATGCCACTTATTTCTCAGCATACTGCAGGACTTATGGAGCATTGTGGTTTGAAAGAATAAATATATGGTTGAAGAATAAAATATTCCCTACTTCCCACACTTCCTTATCCTTAATGATAGTTGGTAAGTCCTGGTAAAGCATATGCAACTTGAAATCTTGGCATTGTTGTACTCAAAGAAGTAACATTCTCTGACCTCAGCAGGTACCATTTTTCCCCTTTAAATAATAAAGTCATTAATATCTGGGGGTTTTAGAATATTTAGCAGTGACTGCTGCTGGTGCAGGGTGTTTCACCAAGGTTTTTCCTCAAGATTGTGTCACTGTTTCTAATTCTGATGTTGATATCCAAGGTAGTGAAGAGTTTCACTGAACTTTATCTGATGCTAAAGATGATTAAGAGAGGCAGGATGAGATCCATGATATGTATGGTACTTTTTGTTAGTTGTTGACCTCCCTTCTACATACTGACATGTAAAACGGTATGCTACCATTTAATTAATTTTTGAAAGGACAAGGTCTAAAAGTGCTGTCTATGAGCTATAAGTTATTTGATTCCACAGCCAAAAAGTTGGATTTGCAGGGGAAAATTAACAGCATGGGCATAAATTAAACTAAGCCTTATCCAGAAAGTAATTAGAATCAGCTTCAATTACAGTAATTAGTAGGCTTAAAGAAGAAACACAGATCCATTGCATAACTATGCAGTTCACCCACCATCATCTTCACAGAGAGCATGCGTATTAAAATGGTACTCAGAAAATCTTTGAACTGTACTGTTTCACAGTGAATAAACAGTTAATTTGTAGGAAATATATAGCCAAGGTACAAATGTACTCATGTGATTATACAGGACACAGGAGAGTGCCATTCTCTAAAGAGATCTTTCATATTAACCAAAAAAAATAAGGTAGTATGGAACAGGATATAGAACAGAGATGTCTGACCAGTAAATTGAGCTTGCTCTGCCAGAGCTCAGGAAAAGAAGAGGACTGAAAATCTAGCAGATAAGCAACTCTCAATACCACTGGGCTAAATTAAGGCATATTAGCTTGGGCTGAGCACAGCACTGACCGATGTTTCAGCGGGAGGTCCCCTGGGGTGTTGATACAATGAACTCAACTCTGCTCATAACACACCAACCGGTGCTACCACAAAATAATCACCCACAAGAAGCGCAGAGTGGGTCTTCAGTCTTCAGTAGATTGCCTTAAACCAATGTTAAATTCCCTTACATTTTATGGCACATCCTCCTTATTCGGCAAAGGCAGAGGGTGCTCTCTATCGTCAGGGTGAGAAGAGGCTTTCTGGGCTGAGGCAGGACACTACTGCATTAGCATCACATGTTGATCTTAAGGAACATTAAGCGGCCACTAAAGGACAGTTTTATCTCACCTGACTTTAAGCTCCAAACGTTAAGTCTAGCCTAAAGTTGTCTCCTGTTGTAGCCAGCGGAGAGAAGCAACCCGCAGAGGGCAATTTATTCCAGGTACCTTAACATGTCTCATAGGATGGGTTGAATAGCTGGAATAATGTCTCTGAATCCACTGTTTATAGATGTAATCTCAATTATTGCCATTCCCTGGATCAATTTAGCACAGGGCTGAGCCACAAGCTCTAGACTGTATGAGGGCCTAGTTCAACTTTCAGCTGTCCTCGAGAACAAGGAAACGGTAAAAGTGGTACCATACTCGTCATCCTTCCATATAGGTACACATCTGTGCATCTGGACATTATGCCCTGGATGTTTAAATTTGGTATGCTGTTCTTTATACACACCGTGAAGCCTCTCTGACTGTCATGTTAGGACTTGTCAGCTCAACCTCTGAGCAAGGTTCTTTGCTTTGTAATTTTTATTAACTTCAGAATCCTGAAAGAGAAAAAGTTGTTGGTCTCAGCTTTCTCAGTGAGAAAATACTATTCTTTGGATTTACTTTTTTTAATGAATTTGCTGTAGGAAATTACAGTCAGGAATCGACTTCCATATTGCATGAGACGTCAGATAGACTCCCCAGCAAGCAGGAAGAAGAAAGCTGAAATATATATCTATGTAACCTAATTACATTTCTTATTGTCATTCTCAAAACGTCGGGCCTGACTCTAATTGAATTTATTCTTATATATAAGAGATAAAATACCAATGGGTTCAATTAAGTTATCTTGATATAATACTGATAACTATAAATGACAACAAAATATGTCTCTAAGTACATCAGCTATAAATTATGCGACGACATATAAGTAAACCTGTGTTTCAGACAAGCTATCAATCTCTTTCATGGCCTTCTTGTCTTGTCTTGTATCCCAGTAACCAATGTCATATAGGATTTTTAGAAATGTAGAAACAGCATGAAACAGCTGTTACAAGACAGTTATTTCATGCCAGCTCCATGAGTGGATATTTTGATTTTAGTTTAAAGACTTGTCTACATGACAAAGATATTGAGAAACTAATATTATGAGTATAGAAAAAATATAGTCAACAATAATAGCTACACTTCCAGTATAGGTTCTATGTGCAGAGAAGTGTTTCTGCATCTCTGCATCTTTGGTCACAGAGAAATCCTAGAGTAGCTCCACTACTAATACAGTAGAAGAGAAAATTCCCCAAATTCTCTCAACAGTGCTCTTACTTCCCTAACTGACAAACGTTTGAATCTTCCAGTAGATTTGATACTTACTGGACTGGATGAATGTCTGGCACGAAGTTATCCATTATTTATCATAAATCATAAATCTTTATTTTAAAGTCAGTTGAGCTAACATTGCTTAGTAGTAAACACATTTTATTTTTCTTTCTTCTAAACCAGTTAGCAAGCATAAGGTAGTCACTGACTGAACTAATGCTAGTCTGACTCTTGACCGATGCCTCTCACAGAGCAGAAAGAACAAACAAGACAGCTGCTTGGAAATGAGACTGATGCACCTTTGATTGTGCAAATGTGACAGATCCAGGTGAACCTTTATGAAGAACTGGGGCCCAAGGTCCCCTTTAGTAAAGTTTTTCTCCTGAATGTTCTCCTGAATGTTCTTTTTTTTCAGGCTTTCACAGAATCTGCTTAAAGGTTTTAGCTTCTTCTGGGGACCACATTTCTGCTGACCAAGAATGAAGCGGGCATAGGCACACCAGCTGAGAATGATGCTTCTCTTTTAACTGCTTTCCTGATTATCTTTCTGTAATAAGTATTTCAGTATAATGCCATTTCAAAACATTTTTCCACAAAGTATCAACTTTTGCAAGGGAGACGTATAAGAGGCTTTTTTTTTTTTTCCCCCATGCCTAATGAGTGATAAATAACTTCAATTAAATTCATAGGAAAGCAGTGCCGCTGTACAGCACATTTTAATCTTTCTTGAACATAACAAAATGAACAAAAAAATAAATTAAGGAAGAAAGGCCATAAGCACTTTTCTAGATTTAGTTTTTGATACAGGGTCTATGCTCAGTTGTCAGATTTCCTTAAGTCTGGTGCTAACTATGTAGGGCGTGGTGTTACATAGTCCAGCATTCTAGCATCTCTGGAGCTCAGCGCTTTCACAAGTCAAACCAGATGAAAAACATTGAACTGTTTTTTCAGCTACTTCGTAAACAGTACATGACCGGACAATCCAAATTTTCTTCCAAGTGCTTTTTGACAGTTTAAACTGAGAAAAAATGTAAACAGCTATCTCATATTTATGAAGTATAGCTGGAGCGCACAACTGCAGAGGAACATTAGAACGCGCAGTCCAATTGCCTAGCAGGTGACCTGTTACTATAAGTACGGATAGGCTGGTTAAAGCTCGTTAGGATACCTCCTTCTCACTCCTGCTGTTAGGTCAATCCAGTGCCTTTTTCCATTGTATGAACCTTCTGTTTCCAGACTCCATTTTTTCAGATCTAATTTATACCCATTTGCTTCTGCATCAATAGTATCTTTAGATTATTTGCTTCTTGTGGCTACCTGACACTTTACTCCACTTCCATTTTTGTAAGTAATTATGTCAGTGCTTAGTATTCATATTTCTGGACAAATTTTCTTGTGTATGATTGAGTATCTGTCCCTCTATCACTCTAATCCTTATTCTCCACACCTGTTTAGTTTGGGCATCTTGAATATGGATGAACAGACCGGTGTCCAGAATTTCATATAAGGTCATATCAGGGTGCTGAACAATAGTATTCACTTTTCTTATTCTTTGCTGAAAGCACCTCTTGTGATTGTAGTTGCTTCTTCATAATGACATTATATTAGAGAAACATAATAATCTTGCAGCCAATTAATACACACCAGTGTCTCTCCTCCACTGTTCTTAACAACAGAGAAGGTTTCAGCTTTTGCAGAAATGCTTATTAGTTGTCATTATCCATTACTACATTTCACCTCCTTTTGTCTTCACATATAATACTCATGTAATTTTAAGGTCAAGCCAAGAATATATTTAATCTCAGAAAAAAAAAAAAAAAAAAAAAAAAGCTTACAATATCATTGATGCATTTCTTCATTCTCTTCCTACTTCTTATTCCATGGCTAGAGAACCTGAAACATTATTTTCTTTGCAAAATCTAATGTTGTATGGTGACTGTAAAAGGGACACCTATTTGCAATCTATAATATAGTGAAATGTCTGGATAATGCACAAGTGGTTTTGATGGCACAACACAGTATCTGAGAAACCATGTTGACAAGGGCCTGGGAAAAGAGTGTGTTTAAGTGTGTATTATTAAGGTGTCCTTTATATTGAAATAAATATAACAGAATGACTGACAAGTTTTGAATGGGTTAAACATCAATAAAATAAATACATATCATTTAGTTAAGCAAATGTTGAAAATTCTGGATGTGGAGCCATCAAAAGTACATATTTGAATATCATACTATTAAAGAAAAAAAAAGTATATTAGTCCTTCTAAGCTCTCTGTCCAAATTCAACTCTGACAAGATGACGGAGATCTCAAAGGTGTAAAACTCTTACAGTAGCCCTGTATAATATAGTGTGTAGGCTACCAACAGGATTTGTAATTTGTTTGCACTACCAACAGTATAAGAGAAGCTTGTTCTGTTAGCATTCCAGCAAGCAGAAGGCAGAGGTTCACATGTACTGTTTATTTAATATAACTGTAATTCAGATCTAGTCACAGCAGCTGATGTTTGTTAAAAAAAAAAAAAAAAAGAACAAAAAAAAAGGGCAATGCAAGAGAAGGGAGGGCACATTTTGATATGCCATAAAGTGAAACACAGAGCCATGGGACATTAGGATTCCTTTGTTCTGATTTTCATGTGACTACTTTGTTTTTTCAAAACTGGCTATTTTTAATTCTTGAAATGACAGTGATTTGACTATACATTAGACGGGTGTGTGTATTTCAAACTACTTAGGTCGAAACATATTTGGGTTGAAACAGAGGTGAAAGGACAAAGACCTACAGCTAGTATGATATAACATCCTTCTATTGTCTTATGTAAGTGTGCACATAATTTTATTACAGAACTAATAGTAAGGGAGACATCTTCTTGGCAGCAGAATACAGTTGGAAGATTGTATTAAACTGATTGGATTTTTAGATGTATACTGTTCTAGTAAAAGAGAAAATGACTCAATGGTTTTGAACGTTACATTTATATTTATTGTTATATCAAAAAAATTAAATACAGAGGAGTCCATTTGCAAAGGTGATCATCTACAAGGCATACTGCATTTAACAGTTTCATCTCTCTACCCATGGAACAAGAAATCATAATGTATAAGTAAAAATAAAATATAACAATCTCCATGACATACTCATTACAAAAATTTGGGATCCCATTGAGTAGAGTACGCAGCAGATACAGTACTAAACATTTGTTCTAAAAGTGAAAATTAACTGCTGCAATCAGAAAGCTGATGAAGTGATAAGAGGAAAATCAACTATGAAAGAAGACAATGATGAAGATAAAATCATTCAATAGTCCAAGGGAAATTAAAATTTCCTGCCTAACATTCATGAGTTCATACCCGTATATGTGTGTATGCTCACATATATCTCTATATAATTTATTTAACATCAGCAAATATTTGTTTGTCCTCAGTCCTGACTTTCCTCATGGAAGTAGCGTGAGCTGCTCTTGCTGTTAAAATTCACAGCTTCCCGAGTTTTAAAGCTAATAGGACCTATTAAATGAAGTCTTCTGACTGTGGGTAAGCAAACACAGAATTACACTTCATTACTCCCATTTTCAACTCGGCAAGAAGGATATTAAGACTACAGAAATGAGTGAGGAAGCAGGATTCGCACGCTTACACCCGATGTGCATCCAGGCGCGCTCCCTCGTTCAGCACCGCTCTTCCCGTGCCGTCTCCTTCCACTGACTCTTTTCACACCCGTTTGTGATTACACATCAACGACATGATGCATTCGGGGCCGTGGAGCAAGTGGAAAGTGAAACGCCTAATGCTGCTGACACTGCCTCCTCTTCTTCCTCACGGCTGCTCCTTGTACTCGCAGCACCTTTATGCTGCTCCACTGAGAGAGCAAGAGAGGCAAAGGACTGCAACAAGTGTATAAATATGAAAAGTAGGAGAGGAAAGAGCTCTTCAGCGACTTGTTTATGAGTCCAATGAACAGATCTAATAACGAGGGAGAAGATCATTCAGATAAACTGATCTTATCGTCTGCTGCCCAAATATTTCTACCACGGTGAGCGACAAAGAACAGCAAATCAGAAACTGTAACTGCAGATCAATGGGGTATAGTAGAAAGGCAAATATTATTTATCATAATACTGACAGAGAAATTCACTCCCAGGTAGATGATCCCATTATGAGAACTTACTTCTCCATGAGGGCACTGTAATCTATTCAGCAGCTTCTAGGACAAAACAAGTTTCGGTTAGGAAATGATGAATTGAACAGCTTGTGTGGAGGAAGGAAGAAGTTTTGAAGGTGTCACTGTCTTGGTACTTACTTTTTCATGCTTGAACACTGAACAGATTGGAAAATCCCACACTGCATTTTGGACACGCTTACTGATTACATTAAGGAATGAAAAGAACTTGGATGGGAATTCTGGATAGATCCTTTTACTGAGGTGAATGGACCTTCACCGAGGTAAGGCAACACAAAGGGCGAGATTCACCTTGGTTTTCTGCCATTCAGAGGGTAGGCATTTTTTAAAATTAGCCTTGAAATTTCCCTCTATGAGAAGGAGAGATGCAGACAACCTCTGGAGAGTAATTCCTGTATCCTAAGATAGGTGTCTAAGACAGGTGATATATATAGCTCTCTGGCAGTGCTTATCTCTCTTCAGTGAATATAAAAGGAGTTACACAATTGGTTTAGATTGCATACCTGTTTTTAGGACAGGTGAATCCTTCTTTTAGTTTTTTGTTAGATTTTTCCCTGTAAAGAATGGCTCTTATACATATTTTCTGCAAATAAACCCCAACAGTGCATTCATTGAGGCAAAAACCTAAGCACTGAAAAATATACAAAATTTTATGATCTGAGTGCCTGCGATGAGAGAACACAAATTTTCAAATACTTTAAAGTGGCAGAAGTCCTACTTTATACCTGAAACCACTCAGCAATGTGGTTGAAGACCCAATGTTTGTCTATTTTATACTTGCCAGATGCTTCGAGCCCCTATCATGCACCTGAGAAAACATAAGGTTTAAAACAAGGGCAGCGACTGAATCAGAAGTTTCAGGTCTACTGTTCTTCCATCTTTCCAATTACACCTGTGTTTCTGCAATTTTGTGAGCCTGGAGAAAGAGGGCAGTCATACACACAGACAGGGAGACTGCAGGAAAATAAGGCGACAGTTCGGGAGCATCCTTCATCATCTGCTTGTTCAAACATGTTAGTGGCCCATAACATGCCATTTAACAGTGTGAGGATGAGGCAGAACCGTGTAGTTCACTGTAGTGTTGAGGGTCAGTGGCAGAGAAGATGAGATAACTGTGTGTTGATCAGTGACACCGGGAGGCAAAAGTCCATAGGAACCAGGCTCCCAACTTTCATTTGAAAGAGGTCCCTAAGGCCATTAACCAGAATCGGGATTTCCAGGCATTGCCTGCAGTTCAGGCATTCTCATATTACCAGATCGAATGGCACGTTGCAGATTTTCCTGCCTTTTTCCTAAAAGTCGGCAAAGTGACTACTCTGAGGTAGAGCTATTCAACGCATCATGCATGCATGGCGCAAGTCTAATAAAGTATACGGTAACTACAACCTCAAATTTATTCACCCCATGTGTGACATAGGAACACCGTGTGTGCGCTCAGTTTGTCTGGCCAGGTTTGCAAAGACTGGCAATGAGGACTGCCAGGTCCTTCACACAACACGTATAGGCTTATAGGTAGTGTTTCAGCACACGTATCAGATTAGGAAGAAAAGCTCTACTACCCTCCCCGCCTCGTATCACTGCCTGAACCTTCCCATCCCAGTGGTGTAACGGTGAGGAGCGGAGAGGTGGGAAGGTGGTGAAATCACTCTGCCTTTCTTTCTGGCTGGAGGGAATCCAGCTCTTGAAAAGCAGCTACTGAAAATTAAGTCTGCCACCCTTCGCTAGTTTGGGGTTTTTGGGGAGGGGGTGTTGTTTGTCTGTTTGCTTTGTTCCCCCCTCCCCATCAACAAAACCTGAAAAGCTGTTTTCTGCTGTGTTTTCTTATCCCTAATGGTAATGCAGAGCGCTGGAATCAGGCTAACTTTCACCTTGTTTAGTTTTTGAGAGAATTATTTCCTCTTGCATTTGCTATGGATGTTAACCCCATTTCACTTTACAACCCTTCTGGGGCACATACCAGTTTTGTTTTGCTCTCTTACCCAGCAGATGTTTTATACTTCCTTTTGCCTTTCAGTAATGTCACCATCACCATCAACTTCTAAATGCAGAAGTCCACCAGGGACACAGTTCAGGCTGTCAGCAGCACATATTAGTCCTGGGCCCAATCCTGCTGCTTTTACTCTGTTAAATCCTGATTTCACAGGCAGGACTGCCTGGATTTTCTGAGGCTCTCAGTGGATGAAAGAATCTGCCTATCTAGCAGAATCTGATGCTTCCCCACACAACCGAAGGAAACGAGAGGCTGCATTTTAAAAGCACAGCAATTAAACGTAGTTTGGCTATGTGTGGGTTGGTTTGGTTAATTTTTTTTTCCTGCAGCTTTGTTACACTTTTTGCCCTTGTGTTCAGACTGCCAGAATAACATAACTTTTTAAGGGTTGATCTAGATGAGATAAAGATCTTCTGTGATTAAGAAGTTGTGGCTTCTTGAGCTCCTTTTTACGTTTGAAATGTAAAGTGGAGATAAAGATTTGTGATCAAATTTAAATTAAAGTGTTTCTAATGGGGATTAAATTTAGATTCCATTAGGCAATTTTTGTATACATCCTAAACAGCAAATGGTTGCTACAAACATATTAATTGAGTTTTAATTATAAGATAGATGTTTGCATGATATGACTGCTAAGCTTTCTTGAAACTGTTTCTCGTAATGAACTAACATTCCAAGACATATTTATGAATGCTTTAACTAAGTTATAAGATGAAGTAAGATACAATAATAAAAACAACCTAAAACCCACAACCAGATACAAATCAAGCAATCAGGCATTTCATATAACCTTTATTGTTATAATTAATTTTTCACTTGAGTCCATCTTCTAAGATGTAATCAAATCAACATATATTAACTACAGCAGCTATAGTACATACATCATCCAGAGCTGAGTAATTATCAGCATTGGACAGTTAAATAATACTCCCTCATAAAAAGATTTTTAGATTCACCAGCTATATGATAAAACATGCATAGTCATACAGTAAAACACTGCATAGTCATTAGCCCTCTCTAGATAGCTGCTTAACCATCACATTATATACTCTTTTCATTAAATCATCTTATCCTAGTCATTTTTTCCCCGGTCAGACCGTTTTGCACGCATAACTGGGCCTAGTTCTCTTTTCTTCATGTGGATCTCTGCTTCAGTTTATGACTGGGGAAGCTGAGGCAAACATTTTCAAAGACTTGGTTGAATGCAAAGGCGCTATTCTCTATTTTTCAGATGCGGGTACCAAGATAAAATCCTGGGATCCAGAGTCACTGGCGACTCACAAGTATCACAAGAAGATATTACGTGACATCCCAGCAGAGCGTACAATGTGTAACGGGGGAGTACTGGTTCTTAGCACAGTACTGACCCAATCCCTTCGCTGTTCGCCACGATATGGGGAAAGTTACTGCTAAAACTCTACACATCAAGTGAGACTGCTTAATTGGATTGCACTCAAATAGACTTGAAACATTAACTTGCTTTTGTTTTTAAAGCATCTTTGGTTGTTTGTGAATAATAATGGATTACTATCTCGCTGCACTGTTATGACATTTGATTAATGTCTGTGAAGTGTTTTGAGACCCTTATTTGAAAGGTACTAAAAACTACAAAGTACTGTTATTATCCTTTCCCTGAATTCCCCCAAGTTCCAAGTGGCTCATAACATTTTAGGGAAAGGCTGCCAGACTAACCCCATAGACTCCATTAAAGCAATGTATTTCATCTGTTTACCAATAATTTCCATTTTATGCTTTTAGATTTTCCTTGGTTCTGGTCTCTTTCCTTCAAGTGAGTAGTGTATGAGACAGAATGATACGTCTGACATGATGAAAATGGGGCTGTTCCCAAGACTGGTACTTTTAATCTTGGTAACCTGTAGATAAACTGCTTTTACAATAGGCTCTCTAAACTGAAGAAAAAAAAAGCAACAAAAACTAATGGCAGGTAAAAAATATAGACCATGCCAGGTATGTCTCAGAAGTTTAGTATGCACCAAGTGATTTTACTGAGAAATTCCCAGCTGTACAAGTAGGTCTTAATTTCTTCCAGTTTGTGCGCTTCACTTTTTCTATATCAGTTGGGCAGCCGAGTTAGTTTTGCATTTCTGACACAGAACCCAGATCAGATATTTTGAAGTCAGTCCAAGGTCGTACAAATTGAGGAGTGCGGTAGTACAAAATGAGTGTGCATGTGTATCCGGATACACCACAGTTTGATACGCAATATTTAATACAATTTGAATGTTACCTTTCTCTGCATATATTGGCTGAATGGCTGCTGGCAATTATTCTTCAAACAGCACGGAATCTTTGTTTGGGGAAAGGTTGCTTATAATTCAGTTGTTTTTCTAGCTGCTCAGTGCTTCAGGATGAAAATAAAGCAGGACTCTGGCAGATATTTTAAAACAGAAATACAAACCAAGTTCTCTTGATGTTCCTGTCACAGGGCTGGATAGGGTACAACAGTAGGAGAGCAAGGCTCAGAAGCGGTCCTGCCACTCTCTACTGACCTGAATACAAACAAATCAGGAACCACGCTAGTATTCCTATTTCTGTGCCCTTTCCTTCCTCCCCCAGCCCTCAGGAAAACAAAATATATGAAAAAAAAGAAGCACAACCCAGAAAGTTATACAATTATAACGTGTTCCCTCCTCCTGTGGTCTGTTTCTTTGAGCTTTAGACTAGCAGACAGCAGTGCAGCAGCAGAGTTTTAGCACACAAAATGTCTCTATTAGTTAAAGCAAACCATACGATAGGAGCAACACAGTGTGCCAGAAATCCTTACAGTCAAACAGTAAAAAAATATCCAGAGAGAGAAAAAAACCCACATAGAGTAGTAGGAGCTTCACTATCTTGGTTAGATTATCAAAGGTGTGTATGTGGGGGAAAGAAATATAGAGGAAAAATGTGTTTAAAAATCACACCTTAGATTATTCCAAACCTGAGGTAATTTTCAACATTTTTTTCCTTTCCCCCTCCAAATTTCTCTATTGATCTTATTGCTTTCCATTTAGATAATGGAAATGTAGACAGGTATGGTTTTCTTTTTAGTTAAATTGTTGTCCCTTTTTGAATATCCTTTGCAATTTTTGCTCCAGAATCTAAGCTTTCATTAAAAAGCTATTTTTCTAGCACAGATGGTAATGAAGATAACCATGAAAACATAAACTGAGTATAAACCAGGACAGTGATGACTTTCGTATATTGCCGACAGCTTGAAACAATAGCTCCGAAAAAAACTAGTCCAGTGGGTGCTCTGGCCCGTTTGTCTCAACGCCTGGTTAACCCCTGCTATGTCTAAACCGAGGGACCCGGGGACACCTCCAAGCAAACGGGTCTGGATGGACACGCCGAATATGTCTTCAACCCATCGTAAGGCATGTCCCAGTCTCTCCCGTCTTCTCTTCCACATGTCCTGCTCTCCACAGTGAGCCGGGGGGGGGACAAGTCAGATGAGATCAGTGGTGCGTTCCAAGAAGCTCCGTGATTTTGCCGATCCCGTGAGAAGGCTGCGGGGAATGCACCTGTAGGACTTCTTAGAGACAAACTCAGTCTGATGGCCCTTATTTTCAAGTGCAAGGGAGTTTTAAATTTGGATTGTAGTTAAGACAAGTATTCTCTGTCAATAAGAACTTTGCCCTACGCAGGACAATATTTTTAGTGTAATTCAGACTGTGATTTTAAATGGACACATCTAACTCATTTACACATGGGAAAGGATTTAGTTTGCAATATACAGTAACAGAGGGACAATGTTACAGGCATAATGATACCGAAATCCATCCCCCCAGTAGCTGTTTTTGTAGAAGAATGTCTTATTTTGTGTTCTGTACATTATTTCACTAACTAGAGAAGTTCTAGGAGCAACCAGGATCTCTGGGGCAATCCCTTCCCCCTACTTCTGCTCCCCTTAAGCCCTGTGATGCTCAAGAAAAGAATTACAGGGATAAGCCAGGCAAAAACTTAAACCAGGACAGCTGTCGCAGAAAGATTTTAAGGGGCAAAGAACAGAGTTCATCTCTCAACAGATTTTTTTTTTTTTTTTTTTTTTTTTTGGGGGGGGGGTGTGTGTGTAGTCTTAGTTCTATTTTTTTCTTGCAGATTATATAGAGAATATCCTGTCCGTGAAGTAACTGGCTGTGTGGTTCATTCCCTGCAGCCCAGAGTGTTCGGGCATGACCCCAAATCTCTAACCTCTCTTTCTTTATTATTTTTCCTCCCATTATCTGCCTCCTATCATTATCCCCACTAAAGAAATCTAAACTAAAAAAATCAGCAAAGAAAAACACCACTCAGAGAACAAAACAAAGCAAAACAAAAAAGCCTGAACTCTCACAATAAAACACGGTGGAGCTGATCTTGCTGCTTTTGTGCTTTCCTCTTTCTCTTATTTTTTAGCTGTCTTGTCTGGATTATAAATGCACCAGACCTTTTATTCTGCTTGCACAGACCCAGAACAATGTGTTTTGTTTGATTCTGAAGGACTTTGATAGTTAGCGTGATAAAATAGAAGCATCTAACACTCCTTCACTGATAATCCTCTGATAAAGAATATTCATCTGACTTGATAATCCCAGCAATTTAGCCTTTTACCCAGTTATTTTTATGGGTTAAAAAAAAAAAAAAAAAATTAAAATTCCAGCTCCACATTTACGAATGCCACAGGAGAATGCTTGTAACAAACGGCCAAACCTTTCCCTCCAAAACCTGGACGTAACCCAGAAACTAAAAGTTCTGGCTTCTTCTTAACAGCTTTACAATACAATGATGTGCTGTCAGTACAAATATCTAACATCAGCCGCTCTGGGAATGACATAAAATGAACTTAATTTCACATAAAGATGATAGCATGTGGAAAACTGCACTGGTTTTATTTTTTATGTACTAACTGCCACACGTGTGCAGATACATATGTATATATGTGTATGGACGTATACATAGACACAAAAAAAGCATATGTGGGAGAAAGTGCTGAAGTTCACCTACATATATATAAATGTATGCGTATGTATGCTGTATGTAAACATACTGCACTGTTTTGTATTTGACTTTATAAACTTACTGCTTAAACTTGCCATAAAGGTGGACTGACTTTGGCAAAGGAAGCCGCAACTCTTGCTGAAAAAGGTAATTATGCGTTTTGAGGCTCTCGTACTAGAAACAAGCTGCAGTGTTCAGGTTGCAAATAAGAAAAATAACTAAGAATAACAAAAATAACACAACACTCTGTAATAAAAGACTATTTTGACCAGCAGCGATGTAGGAATGAATGTGAACATCTTGTCTGTTTAATTGTAGAACAAAATAAGAAAATGAATAAACAAATAAAGATGGTAGTGACTCATAAATCAAATTAAATCTTAAAAAGGATTGATGTCCACCTTTTTTTTTTGTTTTTCTTACAGTGACTTGGTTCCCACAAGTAGCAGTGACCTGCTTGCTGTAGCTACTTGGTGTAACTTTGCACAAAAAGAACGTTTGTCCTTAAGAAAGATAATGAAACTGTTTCCTCCAATAGCAACTTATTTTTATATAGCTTACATGATAAGCCAAATCTGACCTGACAGTGTCCTTGTAAAGCTTCTTTGAAGTACTGAAATACAGATTATAGTTAGAGACTGTGGGGTTTTTTATGAAGAAGGTATTAGGATTTTCACTTTTCATCTTTGTTTTAGAATTACTCTCTTGACAAAGTCTGTATGAACTGTCTTCAGATGCTTCAGCGTATTTGTCAGACCACTGCACAGCAATGCAAAGCATATTAATTCTTGGCACAAGCGTTTTGTCTCCAAGGAACATCAGGACACCTTCTGTCCTGTAATTAAACTGAACCTGCTCTTGGATCTGTTCATCGGAGCTGGTGCCATCTTCTGACTGACAGTCCCGTGGTGATGTATTGGTGCAATGCATCATCGAAGTAAGACGCTGTGATGATGCATTACCGGGCCGGGAGAGCAGGTTGGGTTTAATCCTGGCACCAAAGACGGAGCACAGCGCTTGCCCAGGGCTGCGCGGATCCCACCCGCATTGCAGCGCTGGTATCAACTGGGCGCAGAGCGGGGTGAGGAACTGTGTGATGTAATCACTCCCAGTATGGAGGTACGCACCTTTTTACGGGTAAGACAAGGGGGTTTTATGAGCCGTGCAAACAGGCCGGGCAGTTTCAACTTCTCTGGAAGACCTTTACTGGTATGAGGTTGGAGATAGGTATTAATGCAGGTAAGAGGAGAGGAATTACAGACCTTTGTCAGAGATGAATCAATTTTGGGAAAGGATAATCTCCATCCCCTTCAAAAAAAAAAGAAACTTTTTCCAGATGTGGAAAAAACCCCAACAACCAACCAAACCCCAACAAATTTTCTTCTAGTTTGGACATTTTGCCTCATAGCTTCCCTTCTATTTGAATCCACCGCTGGATCCCAAGGATCTCTTGGGATCCAGGGATCTCTTTTTATTTCAGGAACACAGTGTCTTTCACTTTTCCTTTTTCCGACACAGAGTGTGACTGTATGTATTGCCAATGATCCATTCAACACAATACATCGTAGAATTAAATTCAGCATTTGGGAAACCAGATCTATTTGAGGAGCAGCTTTTAAGCACATGATTGACTTTAAGCATGTGCTTAAGTCAATAAACTTTAATGAGGCAATGTTTAATGGCTTTCTTCAATTAGGGCAAAGGTAGTCTGTGTTGACAGCTTACAGCTTTAAGCTTAGGCACTAACATTATTTTAAGATTTAAATATCCACTTTAAATACAGCAGTATTTAAATAGGCTTTCAGAACTAATGCATCCTATAATATGTGAATATGTTTTAAAATATGCAACCAAAAAACCAAAATGTTTAAAAACGCCAAAGTAACTTTCGCCTTAACAGACTTTGTGTCCAGTCTCTAATCTAAAGTAAAAAAACCCACGTACTTTTGTTCTCGTGAACTGCACTTTATGATAACAGATTTTAAACTCATTTGGTTACATATTTTTCACCTTTTGTTCTGGTGAACTGCACTTTATGATAACAGATTTTAAACTCATTTGGTTACATATTTTTTACCTTCTCTCTCCTTCTCATGCACTGACTACACATTTTTTGGAAGAGTTAATTCGCTTAAGTGCAAGACGGCATTTTCATGCTATACCCCAGTGTTGTCTTTAGATTGGCCCATGATAAAAAGACTTGTATTTATGCAGAATAGGAAAAAAATCTTAACCTCACATGATATATTCAAATGAGAAATTAATACGATTTTTTTTCTTTTTTTTTTTTTTTCTTTTTTCCTTTTTTGTTTTTCTTATAAGTAAGAGAACTGAGTGCCTTATTAAGATCTGGCAGGACAAATGAATTGTCTGATAATAGACCCTATGTTTTTAAGGCCTGATTTTTTAAATCTCATTTTCTCTGCACATTTTAATTCACCATTAAAAATATCATCCTATACACAAATAGGAAATGCTGCTAATTTGTGTGTGATCTCTGTAAGTTATGAAAAGATAGAAACCCTTTTTTAATGCAAACCTTAACCTTAGTTATAGTTTTGTGAATGGCATATTGATAGTAAAATTCAACGTATTATTTGTTTGCTGTTAACATCCATTTTATTGGATTGCATTCCAGCTTTTTCACAGATATGCACACTATTTAAACACCCCTTCCCCAAATGTACCTCCTCGAACTGTTCTAGTGGGACACGGGGCTTGATTCCCCTCTCCTCAAGCATTACGCTGATATTTCAGCGCCGCTTGGCGCTCCTGGAAAGGGCCGCCCTGCGCACCGTGTTCGAGGCACGAGAACCATGGTAACTCCTCTTTCCATTTATTCTCTCTAAGGTCTGGTGCAGTGTTGTGGGACCGTACAAAAACATATGGTCCTCACGCACCAGACCACCTCCTTTCCCCATTTCTTTCCCTTGTTAGATGATATGGGGCATGACATCTGGGGAGGCAGAAAGCTTTGCTGGCTGCTTTATTCTAAAACCGCTAAAGATTTTTAAAAACAGCGCCATATTTTGTTTAAGCTTGCAAGACGGACATTATTTTTCTGAAATGTACTGAAATGAAATCTCCAGCTGAGCTGCAATTTTAGTAAGCTATCTGGCCTACTCCTTATACCCCTTATGCAACTAAGCTTAAGCATCTTAATGAACTTTAATGTTAACGTAAATGCTTAAAGGAAACAATGCAGACGGGGAAGCCAAAACCAGAATAAAAGCTTTCAGAATGAAGTATATTTATTTCGCTTTTTCATACAAACACTCTCTGTATAGTTTACAGGCAAATTACAGGTATATATAGGCTACAAGCAAATAGGGCCTTTCGACATACTATACGTCTGCAAAAACAATTGCTCACCTAGGGAAAACTCATTACTGGTAAACAATCCCATTTTAAGATCTCTAAGGAGGTAAACTATCCAGAAACAACACCTAGGTAATAGCTACCTATTTATCTGCTATACTGGAAACATGCTTTCTTTTTTTTTTTCTTCCCCCAATACACTTTCTAGCTGAGCTTCATAGTTAGGTTAATTAGGAGTTAGACATGCTGCAAATTAAAATCTGACATCTGAAGCTGTTTTGAACTCTCAGATTCCCATGGACCAGGCAAGTTTGTTTATATTGGCTCTCTTTTCATTCCTCAAATGTCCTTTAGAAAAGGTTAAGATTTTCCAGTTGGCAGGACAGCATGCGTTGAACAGTTTCACTATTCTATGTTCTAGCATAGAATATTTAGTGTATGAGGAGTTTGGTACTTTCCTGTATTTTAATTCTGATGGCTTCAGTTTTCAGTTTGCTGGAATTAGTTTTTTTCTGATCTGTGACCTTTGACTTATTTGCTGATTCTGTGGTGTAACCAAATGAGAGTGAGGAAAAACGCTTATCTATCTTGTTTTCTTAATAATTTTCTGAACTAAATAAAGCTAATTTGGAAGACACATGGCACATTATTGCTGTTTTAATGGTCAAGTGTTTTAATAATTTAATCAGTAATAATGGTGCATGCATCTGTGTGTAAGGGACTTTTTTTCCCTTGAGAATCCTTGGGAAAGTTAGCTATGGCCATGCCTGTCACTATGGAAAGTACAAGATTTACCTATTCAAAAACAGTTTCCAGGGGCAGATCCATCTATCTGTGTTTACCTTATTATTATGTTACACTGAAGGAAAGAAAAGTTAAAAAAAAAAGCAGGGGGGAGGACGGGACAGACAAAACCTTAAGTGTAATTAAAAACCCAAGAAAAAAAAGAAACTTTCTTTGCAAGGCAAGGAATCTGCAAACAGCTTGTGAAGAACAGAAATTACAGGCTATGGATACAGCTTCCTCAGTCAATTTGATGTATGATAACACAGACATCAGCATAAGAGATTATTTCTAAGCATACAATTTAACATCATTTATTACTATCATATCCAGTGCCATGCATATATACATTTACAATAAAGGTAAAATCTTGATCCCTGAACATGGTGCCTATACTTTACCTAAGAAGCAGACAAAATCCAGGAAAAATTAGTACTCATAATACGCCGATTTCTATTTTCTTTTATTTTTTTTTGTGAACACTGAAACATTTTGGATTCATAGTAGGCTTCATTCCTGATTTAAAGATTCTTTGTAAATGGTTAGTGATCATCAGTATTTTATTTAAACCTGCACTATAGATGTAATTTGAAAAGAACCTTTTTTCTTCAAACGTGTATACATTAAAATGTGAGTTGATCCACATGCTGCAGACAACCTTGACATAACTATAAGTTGCAGCACAGCTGATACCCAGCCCTGGCAATGTGTATTCATACAGTTCAGTCTAAATATTACTCCCAACCCAAGGCTTCTGAAAAATATAAATTTAGTTCTTCCTTCAACATTCCTTCTCCTTTTCAGGCTCAGCCCTCTCCCCTTCAATATTTAAATGCCCATGGGAAAAAGAAAAAGATGAGCTTATTAAGTTTATGAAAGTCTGCTAAATAAACTAAAAAGAATTAAGCAGACACACATATTGGCACACACACACAAATAACACAGAGAAGCAGAGAAGTATTAGAAAAGAAGATGAATCTTTATTTAAAGGATTAAAAGAAGGTCATTCCAGCCCTTGCCTCAGGAAGTATGTTTAGTTCAGCACGTCAGTCATCAGAAGATTCATCAAGTTTTGCTTTGGTGTTTGAAATAGACTACATGGTTACCAAGAATAAGAGCCTGTTTGATTTCTAAAGTGTATTTTCCAGGTAGCTCGGTGATCAGAATGGAGCAAGCTTCCTTCAGAGCTGCAGAGACAACAGGAAAGCTTATCACTCTGTCTCCTTCTACATGGGGTGCCTCTTGCAAGTAAGATAAAGCTAATCAAAGCCTCAAGCAGTTGTGGCAGGAGAGAGTGAGTTAAGCATACAGAAAACACTAGGTGGTCTTGTCTTCGTAAGCAGGAATGATTTGATATGTGCCTTTATATTTTAATTGAAATGAAATGCAGATACTGCGAGCAGCAAAGAGAAAGTGCACTGTAATGAACGAGTCAAAGCTTGTGTGGTCTTAGATGTCTGTATAAAATTGATAAATATTACATAAAGGATTTTTAACTTTAGTTTCTCTCTGTTCTCACCGTTTAAAATGAAACTATTTCAGTATCAATAAATAAATGTGTTCCCCAAGGCATAAGCAATTCTCATTCACATCCGCTACACTCACCGCTTTCACAATGGATTGGCTGACCATACAATTCTGATTTTCAAATCTGAGTTTCAAGAAGTGATATTGAGCTGCTTTGAGTTGTCATAGCAATTGCATTTCTAAAAGAGATAAGTAGGTTTCAGGTTCCTAAATAGTGCTGCATCAGGAGCATTTTAGAAACTATAATGGAGCTATAGGACTCAGTATTCAGAATTGTTGTATTGGAATGATCACATCATTTATGAAAACACATACCTAGATGTCCTTGACCATTTATGACAGCAGTAATGAGAGCAAACACAGCCAACCTCAATTTTAACATGAATAAATATGAACCTTTCTGACATCAACTGTCCTTCCTTTGACAGTTTCACTATATACCGACTGAAGAAAACATACCACTATTCCAGACCAGATTTCATCTTAAAAAAACAATCTGGCTCTTTACTGTCAGCACAGAAGAGCTAAAGATGCTATAAAATAATAAACCACCTTTATTTCTTCCTGCTTCTTAGCAATTGGTAACAGTGTTGAAGCTGTTTGGTGCGGCAGGGCTTGCGACTACACTGTTGATGAATATTGCAAAAATGGCAATTGAGTTACATACTTAACTACAGTAACCATGTATTTAATATAGACTAAGATGCTGGCACAAATTATGTCTGAATTTTATGTGCCTAATCACCCAAGTCTGTACTTCATATACAGACATCACAGAGGGAGAAGAGCCACTGGAGTTCTCCATTGACTCTGTAAGAGTCCTTTAGGTGATTAGCACAGGCACCGATAGCTAAATGGTTTGAATTGTCCTTTCCCTTACCAAAACCCCACACTTAAAGAATTTTTTTTTTTATATACCTATTTTATCTGTGTTTTCTGGGTCATTTGGAGAGCTTGTCTAATTTCACATGGCATATTGCATTGATCCATGTTAATTAGAGGTCAGCCCCCAGGTCTGTTTAAATATTCATTGGGAAAAAAAAAAAAAAAAAAAAAATGGGGAAAAATATGTCACTTCAAGTTACCTTCTACTAGTTCTTAAGTTCTCCATTGCAGCAATGGCTTCACCATTACCTTAACAGTGTTCTATCTCTGTCAGCATCAAGCACTAAAACTGCTAATGAGGAAATGTCTCACTCAGACCCAACTCCCCCTGCTTTGTCATTGCATGCTGGATTCACAGCCTACGTGTTCAGGTCCCTAAAATCTTTAGAGCCTAAAGTTGGGTTGATCTTTGGAAACCAGCCCCTTGGAAACCAGCTTTTTAAACCCGTATTATCACTTGCTTTCCTCTTTCTTTTTCCCTGACATATTTGGCATCCCATTGGCACAGAGCAAATCTGTTCCTTCACAAGACCCTAATTTGAGAGAGGGTGAGATGTAGCCCCAACTCTCTCTTTCCTCCAACTGCATATTTAGGTCCTTCTGAAGCAGTAGACTCAAACGACCTTCTCCAGAAGTCTCCTGTCCTTCCCTGTGGCCATGCTCACAGGTATTTTTCATGCCTCCTTATGACAGGGAGTCTTTAAATCTTCAGTTTCATCAAAACATAATTTTCCAGTGGAAGTTGCACTGGATCAAGCTTTGGGTATCAATAACAGATACTAACTTCTGATCTCAGCACTGTGGTCTCCAATGTGTAACTTCCACCTCTCACAGGATCAGCTAGCTGCCACTCCTCCCCATTGCCTCTAAGTTCGAGCAATTCTGAATTATAGTTCTAACAGTGGAAACACAAACAGGCGTGTGACACGACGTCTTAGTTTTGCTCTGTAAAGAGCTCTGTTACGTGGTTTGCACTATTTGGTGGTTGTGTGCATAACACACGCCCAGTTCTCTTGCTTACTAATCCTTTTTTACCCTTCAATATTGGAAGTTTAGACTTCTGGGTTCTGAAGTTAATTATGTCTTTTTCCAAAGATGACACCGAACTATTTCCAATATTTTTGAATAGATATTTTACCTTGTAGGCTGTTGATAATTTCTTAAAGAGTGAACCAACTTTAAAGCTGGGTTTTTTTTCTGTGTTTCTTTGTTTTCTTTTTTTTTTTTTTAATTTTTGTTTGTTTGTTTGTTTGGGTTTTTTTTGTTTTTTTCTTCTGGCAAGGCAAGAGATACTTGGCAATCAGCTTAGCATATAATACATTTGCCGCTGAAATAATTGATGTATATCAACTTTATACATAAAACATGACAAAAGCCCATCAGCTATACTTTGCAGTCAGGAGATTAAAAATAAAAAATATTGTTAAAATGTTGATTGGCAAAAATGTCCTAGTTATTCAACTAGTTTTCATCAGTGTCTTTTCAATGACAACTAAGCTCTTTAAAAAGTCTTATTCTGTTTGATAAAAAAATGTCTTTAAGGAGGAGTTTGAATGTTACACTTCCAAATTCTGTTTCTGAAGACTTTAAAAATATGTTTACTCATTTGAAACATTGCATCTAATCCAGTAAAACATATAAACTAAGCAAACAACTTATTAAATCATGTGTACAACAGCGAAACAAAACATCATCTTAACACACCTGACATAAAAAAAATATTATCTCCTACATTCATGAAATTAAGCATGTAGAGTGCAGGTGACTATATGCATGTGCATGTGTGTGTATATTTAATCCCACTGTGATTTACAAATACTGAGCAGTACTGTTCAATTTATCCAATCAGAATTATTGAGCAAACACATGAAGTAGCATCCTAATCAGTATGAATAGGCATTGTACAATTTCTTAGTTATAGAATTAGCATCAATATGGCAACATCTATAGAAACTAAAAACCCACTGTTCTACAGACCTGTGCTTATTTATACCCAGCTGGTAAATTGCATCCTTTTGTTTGTGCTTGAACTAATAGCACAAGAAATAATAGACATATTTCAGAAACCTATCACTTTTATGATATACAAGTAATATTTAAAATGCCTTCTCTTCTGAATCCTGAAGAGCTCATTGTTCTTATGTGCATCTAGAGGTCAAGTAAAAGTGAATATAAAAGTTGACAACTTACAAGAGTTCTTAGAAATGCACACACACTCTAGGAGTGATACATTAGAGGTGAGATAGTTGAACAAGGACTAGAACTAGCTGGAATATAGATTAAATCATTCTTTCCTTAAGGACTGAACCACAAACAGAACTAATTTGTTCCTGTGGAACGAAACTGATACTTTGGCCAATTCCCGAGGAGAATAGAATCGTGGCAAACCAACACATTTATCAAACAGAAATTTCAATTTAAATTTCTGAATTTTGAAATGAATATGTGCAGACAATTAAAAAGAATTAAAGAATCACAGAATATCTCAAGTAGGAAGGGACCCATAGGGATCATTGAGTCCAACTCCCTGCTCCTCGCAGAACTACCTGAAACTAAGCCATACGACTAAAAGTGTCATCCAGATGCTCCTTGAACTCTGACAGGCTTGGTGCTGTGGCTGCTTCCCTGGGGACCCTGTTCCAGTGACCGACCACCCTCTCAGGGAAGAACCTTTTCCTGACTTCCAACCTGAACTTCCCCTGGCTCAGCTTCATTCCATTCCCTCGTGTCCTACCGCTGGTCACCAGAGAGAGGAGATCAGCCCCTCCATCTCCGCTGACCCTCTTGAGGAAGCTGTAGACTGCGATGAGGTCACCCCTCAGCCTTCTCTTCTCTAAGCTGGACAGACCAAGTGACCTCAGCTGCTCCTCATAAGTGTTGCCCTTGAGGCCTTTCAACATCTTGGTCATCCTCCTCTGGACACACTCCAACAGTTTGATGTCCTTCTTACATAGAGGTGTCCCAAGCTGCCCCCAGTACTGGAGGTGGGGCCGCACCAGTGCAGCGCAGAGTGGGACAACCACCTCCCTCGACCACCTAGCTATGCTGTGCTTGATGCAACCCAGGACACGGTTGGCCCTTTCGGCTGCCGGGGCACACTGTTGACTCGTATTCAACTTGCCATCAACCCAAACCCCCAGATGTCTTTCTGTGGCACTTGTTCTTGTTAAAAAATCCACAATGTTTGAAGGTTCACCTCTAAGTAACATGAGTAGCTTAGGGTAGATGGTGGATTTATCCTGATTCTACTTTGAGGCAAGAAATTCCTAAGCAAAAGCAAAGTCATCTCAGAAACATTCCCAGCTCCATAATGAGTAACATAGCAACCTTATAAACTCAACAGCTTGATGAGCTAATCAAATAGACTAGCAATAAGATTAGTTTGTTGTTATATGTAGGACAGCAAGAAGAAGATATGATTGGAGCTGTGACTTGAACCATGATGTCTCTGTTCACTGTTAACCCTCAGGTTTGCTCACTCTTTTGTTCCAGGATGCTTGGATCATTAAATAATAATAAATATTCTAAGAGTCTAATTCAGCAGACCCATTTTAAGCAATCATTGTAGCACGAATGGAAAGATACCTTCAAAGTGTCTGTTTCTTAAAAAATATTCTAAAAAAAATCTAAACATGCAGTTCATGTATAGGTCTTTGCATTACAGAAGTCTAGAACTGGTTGTGGTGAAATTTTGTTTTTTACCTTCTGTTCAGATACTCAGAGAATATCAGAAATTTCTTTAAGTTTGTGTCAAAAGATACTACAGCCAATTTGGGATGGCAGCAGAAAAAGAAATAACAAGAATAAAAGAGAATTTTTACAACTGAGATTAACTTTTCGCTTTACTAGTACTTAAATTTTGTTCTGCTCTTTATGAGAATGATCAGAAAAGAAGGGGAAATGTTATTATTACAAGATCTGTGATCCTGTAGATTTTCATAGCTTGTAGTCATCACACATTCACTGCAGACACCATATCCACTTATTAGGCACAATTCAGGTATGTGCTCGTTTCTTTTAATCTGTACTTTGTATGAGGGTTCTATTATTATTATTATTGCAACCATTGAGTCATGCAATTCAATTGTATATAATTCCTGCAGTAAAATAAAACACAAAGGGAAGGCGGGAGGAAAGAACATCCAAGTACAAATTTTATCCTTCTCCAGTCTCTTTTTCAGTCATCTTCTACATTAATTGATATTAACCCCTGAGGAGGGGGATGTTAAGATCCGTCACTCCAACATGCTGCTAGATAACTAATTAATACTAATGGTGGAGCTGTGAACTCATCAGACTAAGCTATTAAAATTGAAACATCACGAGCTATCACCACCCTGAAAAAGGGATAAAACACATTTATTACCAATGGGAAAGCCAGAGCTGATCCTCCCTTTCTGATTCCTAAGGAAGAGGGCAGTGTTGGATTTAATTTACCACAAGGAACAGGGTTTGCTCATCTGTACTCTAATCTCTGACTGGATCTCCTCTTTCAGCAGCCTGGGGTCCAATGGAAATGGTAGAAGAATATCTTTTATTAAACTGCAGTTATTATCAGAGCACTAATAATTCTGAGCTCTCAGAAAGAAGAAGAAAGTTTGTGCTCTCCAGAGTGGCACCGACACAAGGGGCAGCTGAAGCACCAGAGAGAACAGCCTAAGGGAAGCCTTTTTCTGGTGGTGTTTTTAAAGAAAGAATCTGGGTTTTGTCATGCAGCAACAAAAGCAATGAATTAGGGAGGAACTATTGCTAAAAGTAATTGCTTAACTGCTGTTTTCCATATGAGAAAATCGAACTAGCTAGCTGGACCTCATAACTAGTCCAATCTACAGCGTCTGACAAGTGTAGCACGAGTGAAATACTCCTGTTCAAGACTTGTTCCGTTGTCCAACTTACCTTGAACTCGAAATTCAAAACTCACTGATGTCAGTGGCAGTCTTCTTATTTTACCCCTTGCATATACAGAGCTACTACTGCATTCGAAAGTAGGGAGAGTGCAGAAGCTGTTCATATGCTGTGAAAAACCCTGAAACTTTCACAGTGGCAAATAAAAACCCAGGGAAAGGGATCTGAGTGGGAAGACCCAGGGGCCAGGACGTGCTTATGACAGGAAATTTCTGCCCTGTGAAATTTTTCAGGTAATTAATTCAGGTCATGGAGCATGCTGTCACCTGAAAGCTTGGTATATTCACACGGCTGTACTCTGAGAATTGCTATTTATTTGATAAATGTCCACAAGGCCTACAGAAATCAAATGACATTCATAAATCTAAAGAGGAGGTGATAAAAACACAAAGCTCAGCTTTTAATAAGCAGGGATTTCCATCTGGTAGTTCTTCTGATGACATTACAGGTGTGTGCACCAGCGGCATTTATGGATGCACAATTTTACTAGCCCCAGGATTTCTTCCCAGCATCTACATCTATTGATTCAGAACGGAGAAAACCACCAGAAACTTGCACCAAATAATTTTCCAAAAGGGTAACACTTTGACAGCACTGGAAATGTACTAGCAAAATGAACAGAAATAAAAATGCACGGGTAGACCTGGACATTATATTCTGGAAGAAAGGTGGCTTTGCTTAGGCTGCTGCAAATAATTTCTTGTATGCCTGTGTTTCATTGAAATGTAAACCACATGTTCAAATTATGTGGCCAGAGGGATCTATAGAGTGCTCAGGTGCTGATTTATAGAAGTCTCAGTTGCAGCTTAAAACAGTAGTCAGATTTTGATGTAGTAGCAAACATGTTAAAAACTGATGACAGGAAAAAGCTTGTAAGAAAAGGATAGTTGGGGGTAAGGTGTTCCTTTCATTGTGTCTTTGCAAAAACCCCAATGGGCATGGATCAGAATATCTAAAGCCTAAATACAGAAAAAATAAATATCATCTTTAAAAGGAAATTGGAAAAAAAAATCAGTTTTACCCCAGGTTTTTTTGTGGTACAAAATTTAACTGATTGTGACTTATTTTAGATACACTTCTTGTATCAAAATAAGAACAAGCCCTAACATCACATTTCAACCCAAATCTGATGACTATCATAACAGAAATAGAGAACTTTTTCAAAGCAGTCTTTCCGAGGCTTTTCCTTGAAAAGAACTGTTCTGAATAATAAAAACATACTTTGCATGATATTGAAACTGTTCACAGAAATGGAAAAGAAAAAGAGAAACCTGAATATTGATATTTTCTAAATTTTTTTACAATCTTTCAAATGACAACTGGTAAATTAGATTACTCTTACATATAGACATCAAAGAACACAATGTCTCAGAAAATACTCTGAAAAATGGCATTACATGCACTAGCTATGCTGCACAGTACCAATAGAAGTCCAAGATACAAAATGATATCACTGCACTGTGGAAGATCGAAGCAACCATAAAATAGGTTTAGAACATAGTTGCTGAAGTTCTCCATCAAAAGTACTTAATTAATTGTCTCAATCAGCCCCTGATAAGAGACCTCTCCCATTAGCACAGACGAACCCTGTCTCTGAGAAAAGAGACAGGTTCATTTACAATTTTCACCAGAACATCTCAAAGCTGTGACCAGAACTAAACTTACTAGACACAAACATTTCAGTGTTTGACAGACAATCCCCTCAAGTTAGTTAGCAAGTAACTATACTCCCTGGTGTTGGTCAAAAATAGGAGACAGCCTGGTTCTGAAAAAGGATATCTATATAAAAAGATGTTTATTTTACTTGGATGTTCTGAAAGCTTTGTTCAGAAATTATTACACTTAAAAATGTTATTACTGTGATGAAATATTACAACATCAGTCCATTATCCTAAATTATAGAAATTACAAGACAACTTTGTGCAAGTACAGTGACAATGCAAGTCCAAAGCCTACATTTACATGTACCACCATATGTATTTCAATAACAGTATGTCCTTCAAGAGAGCAACTAAAATATTTATGTGATCTCTACACTGCATTTTTTCTAAATTATTTAAATTTATAACATAAGTAAGAAAAAAAACCCCACTCAACAACCTGATATAATTAACAATTTAACAAAGTCCATATTTAGCATTCTTGGCTACAGTACATAGTTTACATATAACAGTGAGTTTCGTTTAGGACACATGGGAGGTTTCCATCCTATTCTTTGATTAGCCCTAGACAGAACAGAGACTGGATTAGTTCATATTTCACTGAGAGAGAGAAGTACTAAACTGCTTGGCCATTGGTTGACAAACCTATCTTGATGTCCCTATGAGGTTCTTAGCTATATTTATTTTTTCACTTCCTCTGTCTTCCAAAAAAAAGTGATCTGTATGAACTTTTCTTAAACAATTTAGTTACCTGAGACATTAGTTCTGTCAAACATTTTTCCATGACTCTTGCCTTTCCTACTGCCAGTGTTACAATTATTTGATCCCTAAATAACCAGAGAAAAGAAATACAAGAAAACATTCCCCTTCTTCATAAATGATTGCAGTGGTAATTCACAGTAGCATGTCCACTGTTCCCATCAGACTATTTTTGAGTATATAAAAGCCCTTCACAACGTCTAATAATAAATAACTCTATTATGTAGATAAGTAATAGTATTGCTATATGCTGACAAATGCAGGTAGCCAGTTGAGAGACTGCCTATTTTTAAAAACGTAATTCAGGTTTCTCTGAATCTTGGCCGCATCTGGTTGATTCGGAATGCTGTAGGAAATACACAGCTGATTTCTAAATTTACTTAAGCGAACTTTAAGCCTCTGAACTGTTTATGGAACAAACAAGAAGGAAAAGTTAATCAGAGAGATATGTCTGAACTTCAGTCCCACTCTGGAGCTCAGCGGCGGCTACCAAGCAGCCTGGTGTTCGCAGCCTGACCACGAGCCCTCCTGTTGAAGTGTTTTCCTTACATGTGAAGTAGGCAAGATATTTCCTGCTGCAAATGGCTTCCTATAGGCTATATAAAAAACTATCAGGAGTCCTCGGAAGGCAATTCGGAATGTCTGTCTCCATAAAGGGAATAATCTCTCTGAAGTTTCCTAAGAGCTCTGCAACTTGTCTAATCTTGTCAACCGTGCTTCCTCCTTAGTCACTGAGGAGATACATTTCAGTCACCAAGTGGAAGATAGCAATTAAGAGTTCCTCTCTACTTGATGGAGAAAAACTGCATTCCCAAGCCAAAGGAGGGGTCTGAAATAAGGGAGATGTCTCTTGGGGTTCTGATCACTTTCTTTTGACTCCAGAGAGATTCCAAGGCACTGAGGTGGGATACTAAAATCTTCTACGTTAACTTAGAGGAGATGTATCCCATTTTGTTACAAGATTTGCCCAACAGCAGAATCTTCATCAGTATCTCCTAGATCTGAAGCTTCTGTTTTCTTAAAATATGTTTTGTCTACTTGGTATACATTCACAAGGAACACCACACATAACCAAGCTCTGACTCAGCTTACAAGAAGGTGTACGGCTGTCCCAGAGCACTGTTTCACGGAACCCAATGGACCTGGGTTCCTAGTTTGAGTCCATGGGCCCTTGGAGTGTAATGGAACATCACTGCAGGACCTCATGGCTCAAGTCAAAAATGAGACAACAGTAAACGATGCTGATAAACAAAGGTCTGATGATCAAGCTTTCTCCTTGGACTCCTTCACTCAACCATGTTTTCTTACTGTATGCCATTTCTAAGCACTCAAAATACTGACTTAGAACCCTCAAAAAATGAGATAAAAAATTAAATAAAGAATGAGATTCAGTATGTAAGCAAATAATCAAGGCTGTGTGTGGTTTTGTCCAGGTTGTTTTTTTTTTTCTTCAGAGTTTTGAGATATTAGGGTGCAAAACATAACATTGCCACTAGGATAATTGTCTCCAAAAGATAATGCATTGACAAAAAAGAGACAAAAAATCACAAATACTTGTAACATTTGTCTACCCACTGCAGCCACCTCCCAAACTAGCAAAACTGATTTTTTTTTTTACCTTTTAGGAAATGAACGATGTACAGAAGGCCATCCTTTTACTAATGATGCAGAATTTTTTTCCTTTTCCTGGTGGGAGATTGAATAATGCTTCCAATTTGACACGTTCCTGTAATTTTTGACAATTCCCCAAAACAGCTTTTAGAACCATTGGAAAATGACCCACTCTCTGCATGGTTTACTCTTAGTTTTCATTCTTCTCTCCATTACAACGGGAAACCAAAGTTTGCTCTCAGTTTGGTCAGCTCGCCAAAGTGGGATCTGCATTCTCTTCCCCTATAGCTACCATGCACAAAAATTTTGATTTTAACTTGCAGTTACCACAATGACGTATCTCATTCACCTAACCAGGTTAGACAAGTAAGAAGACTACCTAGCAAGTACTCTGTCATTCTGAATGGGTAAATTCTGGGAAGGCTTTCTGATAAATCTTTGCTTGCCATTTCTTTTAAGATACTGATTCTGTGTGTGTGTGTGTGTGTGTGTAACAGCCTGATATTTAAATGAAAAATAATACTATGTATAAATGAATCATATTTTTGTTTAGATTTTATTTTTAATTAAAATATAGCAAAATATGGCAAGTGTGAATGTGTATTATAGTAATAAAACTTTTTATCTCAATCTCTGAGTAAGCTCCACTGGAGCTGTCATGGTCTGTTATGCTCCAAAGTAGCCGTTAGGGTCTATTATGTCAATTAGCATACACATCCATGACAGATTGTTCTTTTTTGGCTTTTTTTAATATTAACATTAAAAAATAAAAACAAGGAGGGGCTGGATCGCTCAGGGTATTGAAATGCAGCAGAGCCTTTCACTTGGAGGTTACCCACTGAAATCTAACTTGGGTCAGTGGTAACTGAAAATTGCTGTTCAGTGATGTGCATAAAAGGGGCTCTGTGTCTTAAAAAAACAAGTCTGAAGCATTGAAGTTAATGGAAGTGCTGAAAACTACTTCAGTGCTTACATAATTAGGGCCTTACTTCAGGTTCTAACAGTTCATATTGCAGCTGGACACACACAACTAAAGTTGACACTAATTTGCTGTCTTCACCGGACAAGTACAAATATAGTCACAGGTTCAGTGCTCTTCTCAAGTATCCTGGTGAAATTCCACAAAGTCTTTACTATATTTGTTTTAGTTGTAAAAACTGCCTTTTTAAAAAAAAAAGCAGACTGAAAGAAGGTATATTGAAAGGTGATAAAGATGATAAGAAGTATGGGACTTCTATATGAAAAAGAGTTAAAAATTACATTTCACCATTAGAAAGCACAACCAAAATGGTAGAGGTCTATAAATCATAAAGTGAATGATAGCATTCTTTTTTCCTGTAATTAGTAGTTTAAACCATGGAACTCAAAGGCAAAGCAGGTTGAAAGTACAAAGGTTCCACAAGGAAACAGACAAATTCAAATTCACTGATCAAGTGATTAAACCCACAGTAATCCAAATGCAACTAAATTCTCGGTATATCCCAAACGGCTTAATGTCAGAAGCTGGAGAAGTATTGTCCAGATATTTATGACTAGTCTTTTGAAAGATAGGATCATGGAATAGAATAATCTTCAGTTCTGTGACTCATATGTTCTTGTTATTGTGTTGGCATAAGTGAGGGCAGACTCTCACCTCTAATCTTCTTTCCATACCAGGTTAACCTGGCTTGCAGATTACTATGGAATTACTGAATTACTGAGTTCTCAGTTACATGGAAAACTAAGGCAAGGAAATGTGAGGAAAGGAAAAGCAAGGCAAGGAGACATGTCAAGCTTCATAGCTGAGAATCCTGCATCTTCTAAAACTGGCTCTAGAAAAAGAAAAAAAAGAAGAAGAAGAAAAAAGATTAAAAAAAAAAAAAAAAGAAGAAGAAAAAAAAAGAGGAACAGGTTATTATTCATCTCATCAAAGGTAAAGATCTAAAACAGATGAGAAGGATCATGACCTGGAAGTAAGTATATCTCTCATTGATTATAATATTAGCTAGATTTAACTGCAAATCAAGGAATGGTTCCATTGAGAGCTTTAAGGTGTCCAGGACACTTTCATGAAGGTAAACACATATGATACAGTACATGCAGAATGCTCATGCCCTTTGGTATGAATGATGGAGATTAGGTAGGATACAACAGAGCATCTCAGATACACCAATGTATAGACAACTGAATTGGCCCTAGAACATCCAAAGAGAGAGGTTAGGGGTGATATTCAGTCATCTAAATGTAGGTATATAGTGACATTTTTTTTGTATTGTATTATATTATATCAGACCTGATGCTCACCTTCAGTACCAGAGCGTATGGGTCTCCATAAGTTCTGTACCTTACCTAGGTGGCCTGTGTACGCCTTCAATATCCTAGAAAACCTCAAGTGGCACTAAATTCCTATGTTTAGGCAACTGGATCCTACCCCAGATGTCAACATTCGTATTGGAAATGTCTAAATTTAGATTAAGTGAATTCAAGCACTAATGATTAAGGACAGGTGAAATAACCGCATGTTTTGAGTCACTGATCATGCATCTCCTATGTCAATCTCCAAGGTCTTACAAAGGTAATGCATGTAGCACTCTTGTCTAGTAGGACAAAATCTTTTCGATGAAATCCTATCCCATTAACATCAACAGCAAACCTCCCTTAGATTTCAGTAGGTTGTTCTTTCTCTAGCTGTCAGACCAGGCACAAGAGAACAAGAAAAACACCTCAAATACAGCTTTTCCTCTCTACACACCTTGAATTGGGAAAACAACTTAATATTGCTGGATAAGATAAGGCAAGCACTCAAGTTCAATTTTTGCTTGAACAACACTGTATTACCAATAGGAATACTATGAAAATTTTGTGAGAAGTTAATGGAACTTGTGCTTCAGGAATGTCCCCAAATCAGTCAGGTAGTAGGGACATGGCAATTTAAACAACCTATAAGAGGATACATTTGTCCACTTCATTTTTTTAATAAAAACCCCTTTTTTGACAACCAGCCTTGCAGAAGTAGGGTAGATGATGGTGAAATTGTTGTTCAATCTTTTACACAGGTGAGCACAAAGATTGCAGTTATACTTGCTACTTGGCTTAAGAGAAAAGGGTTCTTCTCTTCCCCCCCACATCACTGAGAGCAAAGCATAGTATTGCCCTTTGTGTTTCCTTTAATGTTGAAAATTTCCTTTCTTCTGCTTGCACATAGTGTAATGCGACAATTATGTGACACAGTAAAAAAAAAAAAAAAAAAAAATTATGACAATGCTTGCACTGTATCCAAATGTGAAGAGATCTGCAGTCATTTCAAATGGGAAACCTGCTATTAGCTCACACAATGGATTCCCCAGCTGAAAAGACGACATAAATTGGAGTGAATCAAGCATTCACCGCCAGCAGATCTGCTGCTTGTGTTCACTGATGAGATGTAAATGTGCTTAGCAAGAGTACAGCATCAGAAGAGGACCATGAAATTATAATATAGTGACTATAATGAGAATGGGTTAATTTGTAGCATTTCTTATTCTAATTATGGTATTTGACACATGGGAACAAAACCATTTTCAGCCATTTTCTTTTCTTGTTACTATCCCTTATTACAAGAATGAGAAACAAGAGCAATCTGTATGCTTTTCTATTCTGTGAAATACAGTAGCATGCTGCACTGTTTTGACCCTTTCAATATTCTGCATAGGTAATTTGAGAGAAGACAGTCCAGTTACGGTCTCAGCAAAGAGCATTTAATGAATCCAGGAAAAGTATAATTTGCATGGAAATAACCTGAATTATTTTTTAAGTGCACAAGAATATAATGGGGGAAAAAAAAAAACAACCAACAAACCAACAACAAAAAGCAAAAGCTAGAAAACAGAAATGGCATCTTTCTCCATCTTTAGTACAATGATTTTAATGAGAATTAAAATTTGTATGAACTTAACCTATTCTCAGAGTGATGGGATGCTAGTTTCATCTTGCAGTGTGTAAATTATCTATGCAGACATATTGTGTTTGTAAGAGAGATGTCCAGCTGGTGAAAAATATCCTGTTTCACACAATTCAGATATTAATCCATTATTTTGACAGAAAATAAGTATACAGAGGTTAAGATACTTGCCTCTGAAACTAAATGGATGCATTTGCAGGCCTACAGGTTCTCTATTTTCTAACAATGGCTACAAAATTATAAAGAACACAGAAACATGGAATTCACATTTCAGTGAAAAAAACCAAATTCTGATAACACACATATGGACAAAATACATTTTCTAAGAAAAGACTCCGACATATGCTTATAAAAGTGCTGGCAATTTGGTTAGAAAAACCCTCCTGCAGTTTACCTGTACCTGCTTTGTAACTGTTATTTGAGGGTTATTGCACTCACGTACAGACATGCACATTTTGGACAAGTGCAAATTAGCTCCACTTGTGCGAGTTGCTTCTGGTTCTCAGTATCCTGTCTTGCCTTTAATATATAAATATAGAACAGATTGCTGTCCTCAAAACTCACAACCCTGAAAGTGTGAGATGGGTGAGGATAATGGAAGAAAGTAAAAAGACCAGAAAATACAAGTCCACAGGTTTTCCTACCAAGCCATCTTCAAAGAGGATGAGGAGAACACATGCACTTTGAAGACTCTATCAGATATGAGAGGGAGAAGTGGGATCAGATTTTTAAAGGGTATTTGTAGGATTTATTGAAACTTCATTTGAGCATTTAAATCAAATGCTGAGAATCCGGCTATTTTTAAGTACCTACTTGGCATGTTGAAACAGCTGAAACGAAGGAATATGTTCACAAGGTGATTCAAAAGTTGTCAATAGAGGGGTTCTCACCAGGGAATTAGAATTCATGTGGTTCCTCGGTCTGTCTTTGAATCATGATGGAGCTTAGATAAAACACCAGGCATCTAACTGCTTAGCTAAAGATTGATCTAAAGATGTCTGAGCGCTTCTGTTTAGGCATCTAAGGAACTCTGTGATCCAGAATGGCAGCATAAATCAATTTTAGGCTTCTCCAGCGATAATCCAGAGCCCAGGGACCAGACAGCTTAATCTTTGTCTGAGCGAAGGGTCCCAAATTGCCACAAGTCTGAACTTGGAATTCAGAGATTCTGAATCTCATTTACAAATATTCATGCCCTATTAATTTTTCCCAAGTAATTATAGAACCCTGACTTTCCTGGATTAAAAGGCTAATACAATTTGGAAATGAAATAAATTTAATTCATCTAGTAGAAAATTCATAAACGCAGTAGAATCCATAAACCTAGTAGAAAGAGAGAGGAAAGATAGCATTAAAACTGTGTTATAGACCTACCAAGAAAAGGACACTGAGGTATGCTGACTACAGGATGTCACAGGCAAGTGCATTCAAATGGACAGAAGAGCTTATACCCACATTGGTAATGGAGAAACTCATTTCCCTTTGGGTGCTCAAGTAAAGGAAGTAGCTCTGAAATAGCTAAGAATAAAGGTTACAGGAAAAGAACTATCTTTGGAGAAAAATCATTACATAACATAAAAGTATACACTATATGCACATCCATATGTACACGTGCATATGCATACGCACACCATTATATGAATGCCAGTATGCTTAGATCCATTGCATTTACTTATCACTGGGTATTTCTTACATATCTCACTAAAAGAAAAATAAGGTACTTTGGCTCACTAAGCTTCCCTAAAAATATTCACCTATTTGAGATGCTTGCCTGGCCTCTAACTGTCACTTGCCAAGGGAATAGGTCTCCTGTAGATCCTGCGTCTTGCACGTTAACCCAGATGTCTTTAATACGTTAGGGTACCTCAAATCACAATAGACACCTGTTTTTTTGACAACCAGCATGCCAGGTTCTGGGATCAGGATTCGCTGCATATCTCTGCAGCTGTAACTACAGCAGTCATTTCGGCAGGCTTCAGGTACCAAAACGTAAGACAGACAAGGCGTCATGCCCAAACTCCAGCTGCTGATCTCCAGAAGGCTGCAGGTCTTTCATAAGTTTTGTCTCTAACCTGCCAGCTCCATTTAGGTGTATTGGCATCTGAGGTGGGAGCATATACCCGTGTTTATGTAGCTGAATCCTGCCCTGTGTCTCTACTAATTATAATAGGAGCATAGACATCTAGTTCACATGTAGATAATGAGGGGAAAACTTCACTCATTACCTCTACCACTTCTTTATTAATAGTAAAAGTTTGAAGGCAGCAAGACGATGAGGCCAAGATTTATTTTTTTCCCCACATTTCCTTATTTTGTCTTTCTTTTAACCCACTTCTATTTAATTGTATTTAAATTAATGTTGAAGTGAACTTAATGCTATTTCTGGTGGCAGTAGCTAAAATCAGGATCTATTTCCATTTCTTCTTCTTCTTCCCCCTACTCCACTCCACCTTTTCTGTTTTGTAACCCACTTTATTCACAAACTGTAATAAATTATCTGAGGAGTACAAAGAAATGGAATATTATTTTTAATTTATTTGTAAAAGTTTGGATTAATATAATTGTATGTCTCTAGTAATAAGTGGATATGTCACAGTAACTGTAAAATAAGGTATCATCCATGTTTGTCAGGACTTTTTCAAGTTTTAACAGTTTCTAATAAAAAAGTCCCATAATAGCATCAAAATAGAGTTCCAGTTTTGTCAATATTATATTATCATCTTCATTGTTAAAAACAAAATATTTACCTTTTAGTGAAGGTTGCTACAGTTGCCGATTTCTTGAGACTGCACCCATGGTATATATCTTTTACTTTGCTTCCATGAACATCAAAGATGTAAACAAAACTCTAAAATCATATTGGATCTTCAGACTATCTGGTCAGTTCAGCTTCCCATTGTGTCCTCTTTGTCAGCAGTAGTTTTATAGTGGCTTAATGTTTCATTGATGATCCTTTCTTTTGCAGCTTTCCCCTTTATTCTCTCTCTTTAACAGTCACATAGATACTCATGTTGTTGCTATCTGCACATCCTCACTTTGGTCCTTGGCAAGGAATTCAGTCTTGTATTCTATGTTTGAAACTAAGTAGGAAATTGGTCTATTTTCCTTCTAGAGCATTTTCTTAAAAAATAATTTAAAAAAAACCCAAACCAACAAGAAGGACTTTTGCAATAGAAAGCCAATTTTTATTAGAATATAAATCATAATAATTACCTTTCAAATACAGACTGACAGAAGAGATACAAGAAATATTTATGACAACTCCTCTCTATTCCCATGCATTCTTAGAAGACGGTCCCTTGTTTTCACACTTGGTTTCAGGTAAGCTTATGAACACAGGAGTTGCAGCAAACCCGGTACCAACCTTTCTAGTTTTAGGAAGACTTTCTGTTGCAGCGGAGACTTGCCTATCAGCTTCCAGCCCCTATCAGTGTTGGCTGAGTCTCGTTGCTGTGCTCTAGGCTTGCTTCTCATCCTTCCCTCAACCCTCCTAAAATCCTTGAAGCTTTTCCCTTCCAAGCCCACTCAGCAGCACTAAAGGGAAGGAGCAGTTGCATTATTAGAGGTTTTCATGTGACTTAGTCATTCCTTTTTTCAAACCACTACAACATATAAATCAGGAACAAACAGTTAGATACTACCCATCATGACATGGTCACATATCTCTTGTTCACTAACTGTATTCTATCCTGATAAATAAAAGAAAGCCAGGCACTAAACCCTAGTTTCAAGGCCGCTAGCACCATCTCTTTGGGGCTAAATTCTTCTAAAGCAGTATTGTCCTGGCTTGCCCTAAAGAGAAGGGACCAGATAGAAGAAGGAGCTGGTAGCAGTTAGGTGGAATGGAGGTGCAGGAGTCCCATGTTCAGGCTTGCTGCCTGAGCCTCTTGTATTTAACGCTTGAAACAGGCTCCGTGTCATTAATACAGGATATACAGCTAATTAGGCAAAAGGTAACGAGAAAATAGGATAGTTTGGAGACAGTAAAGGGCAGGGGGGAGGCTAATCTTAGTCGTGGAGATTAATCTTCTTCAGAGAATAATCCCAAGTGGGGAGTCTCAGGTACGTGATCTTCATCCCTTGGGGGACTGTCCACTTAACACAAGGAAAACCGAGGGAGCTGAAGGAGAGTGACAAAACTCAACTAAAATTACGTGGATCCCCTCCAGAGTGGTCTTGTTGATTCAAAGAACTGAAAACTCTGACATTTAAACCTAATTCTATCCTGGTTTTCCATCCTTTGGAAGAAAAGAAGAATATGGTTGGTTATACATTTTTGATTACTTGAATAAAGGATCAGCACCGTAAACACAAAGGAGCACAGAGAATCAGTAGCTAGCAGAGGAAGCCCAATAAGCTGATCAGAGAAATTATGGGATGCCGGAGAAGATCACCTTGGGATTATGTAAGACTTATTATGGGATGTTTAGGGGAAGAACCAAAGGTGCTGAAAGAGACAGATTGTCATCTTGTCTGGCCATGCCCTGTGAGTGATCAGTGCACTCTGCCCTGTCTTCTTATCAAATTGCATTTCTAACTATTCTCCTGGGTGAGGAGCTCCTTATTTTGTGTTCATGTGTGTGTATGGATGTCTGATGTGGGACCACCAGTCATGGGGGCCCATGTGTCTAAATCCCAGCACCTGGAACAGGTGCATTATTGTGTGTCTATCTGTGTCAGCATGATTGCTTGCAAATATCAAGGCAGAGCAGCCCATGGGTAGGATAAGAAGTTTGGGAGCCAGGTATCAAAGAAGCCAGAAGCATGGGCTGCATACTGGAGAGACTAGAAAGCCTGAAAATTGGCAACTGGAGAGACCAGAGAGATTCAAATCAGCTAGTGGAGAGACCAGGAGGTCTGGGGGTTGATGTAGTGACCTGCTTACATGTATGTGACTGTACTGGAGACAAGAGGATCCCAGAGATCAGCTACTGGGTAGATTGAATGTTTAAGGCCATTTACTGCAGAGATCAACAGTATGTGTGAGCTTGTGCATGTGCGTGCACACAAATATGTTTGTGAAGTGTTCTGAGGTACCAGGAGCTGGAGGGGAACTGCTGGCTTTCTGGGTGCCAGCAAGTGGGGGAAGCAAGGATCTAGGGCCAGGATCTAGTCCATGCTACTGGAAAGATCCACTTTGTACCTCTGCACAGCATTTCCCACTAACAGACCCTTATCCTGAACCGGCAGAGAAGGGGACAAGTTTAGGCAATTGTTTGTGCTGTGTTTGCATGTTTCTGTCTGAATTTTTTTGTGTGCTTTGCCGTATGTATTGCCAATGGTCCTGTGTGTGCCTTTGCAGAATGCTCAGCCTTGCTACTGGCTGGGCCTGGGAACAGAAAGCTGTAGCAGCCTGCCCTCCATCGTGCTACCAGAGTCGGCAAAACTTTAACAGAATCGTAAAATAATAGAATCATTTAGGTTGGAAAAGACCTTTAAGATCATGGAGTACAACCATATTCACCAGCACTTTCCCCCTTTAAAAGTTTGACTTTGCAAACTCATAATTTTTTAAAGTTGCTTTTATTTTTATGCATTGTTTGAGTACATACTTTATATTAACCCATTAATAAAGCATTTCTGGCTTTTATTTTGCATTAGTTCTTGGTTCTTGCATGTCGACAGTAAAAGCTACCCACAATTTCAACTGAAGGACAGAGAATCATAAGACAGGAACCACGTGGCTAATGAGAGAAAGTTAAAAAGCTTTGGTTGTTGTCTCACTGGCATTCATAGTGCCGTAAAGAAGCTGCTATAGCTCAATTAAAATTTAGATATATATGTATATTTATCCTTATGTAGGTATATTGGGACAGAGATACCTGAAGTAAAGCAAATTTAGCATTTATCATCCACTGGAAGAATTGCATATCTGTGTGTAAAAAGGACCCTTCCAGATGATGGTTACGAAAATGTACTCCTGGAGCATTATTCATCAAAAAGTTATTTTTTATACACTCAGTACATAAAATCTGCAAGCCTTAGATAAAATTGTCAGAATAATTACGTTCTTTTTACCTCATCAGTGAATGAAATGTAGTGATTCCAAAGTAGTACTTCTGGAGAAGGCACCAAAGGGGCTGAGGCTGATTCAGAGCAGCTAATAACATGGCACACACCCCACCCAAGCAAGCAAAGGCAAATAATAAAAATAACTTTAATGGGTGATTTCTGTACTTTAGAATGCAGTTTCCTTGAGTTGAATACTAGAAAGAGAGAGGAGAGATGCTTTTTGACTTGAGAGAGAGCTAAAGTCTTGCTCCTGGATGGGCAGTACTCTCTCTGATTAGTAGGTGAAAAGGAGGATTTAGATGTGATAGACACAATTTATGGCATCCATCTTGACTTCTGCTGCTACTTTGGCAAGTCTCTTTGTTTACAAACTGCCTCAGTTGTAAGAGTTTTTAAGTATTCGTTATTCAGGGAATAATTGTAAAAAGAGCCATGGGACCTAACAGCAATATTTTCATGTCTAACTATCAACAAGGGAAAAGAGAGAGGCTCATCAAACTGACAAATATGCATCCACTCTGAATCAAATGTTGGATAAAAGATTTGGCATAAATGTTATGTAGTCTTCTTGCAAGAGTAATAAACAATGGAATACAGTAAAATTAATCTGTTTCTGCATATGGGCAATCTCACAGGTAGAAATGTTTCTATACGTAGAAGCTTCTTTATACATAAACAATTACTTCTATGCAGTAATTATAACTAGAGGTAGTAATAGTGTTGTAAATCCCTCTCTTCTAACACAAGCAGCACAGTCAGGATTAATCCAGCTCTACTGCCATAATGATGTGTGCAAAATACTTGCCCTTTCGTTCAAATGTAGCTTTGGCCGAGCCTCGTACATGCATTGAACACAATTTGCAAGAGCAGCACTCACTGCTATCTTCAAATTCGTTTGTAGAAGTACAGGGTAGCCAGCTCTTTTGAACTTCAGGCTCAAATCAAGCACCAAAAAAACCTGTCCAAAGCTGCTTTCGAAAGGTTAATCCATAGCATCATGTGGAGGTGGATGGATACCACTTTAGCAGCACTTGGATCGAGAAATGGAAGTTCCTTTCACATGACCTCCCCATGTTCACAGCAGCAATACAGCTGACAAGTTTTGTTGTGCTGTGATTTGGCTTTGTGCAATGTCCTGACCTTTTCTTTGGCCAGACAGGCCTGCTGTGCAGTCAACACATGAAGCCCTCTGCCTGCCCCAGGCTCACAATATTTAATAGATCACATTGAGCTCTGATCTGTATCTTAAAGCAATTAGAACAACTTTGGTTGGAAAAACTCCATTTTCATTTCATTAAAAAACTCAGGAAACTAGGAGCAAAAAGGAAATAAATAAATAAATAAAAAAAAAAAAAAAAAAAAGAAACCATAAAGGGAATTTTGGATTCTGTTGACTTTGCTGAAAACCTGAAGAAAGCCAAATGCTTCATCCAGCCCTAATAATGAGGCTTAGACTGGCTCTGATAGCAGTCTTTGTACCACCTATTGCAAAAGCTCCATTTATGTTCTATGTAAAATGTCCAATGAAGCATAGAAAACATGTAATTTGTGTAGAGAATGGGAGTTATGCAATCTTTGCTGGCATAAACAATGCAATAACTGCTCAGAAATAGCCTTTTGCATTCATGAATGGGGTCCATTATCTGCTCTGTCTCTCTTCTTTGCTCATTCTGAGTTGGGGCATGGTAATAAAAGAAAGGCATCCTCTTTGCCTCAGAGCTTTGGTTTTCAAACAGCAAGTGGATAACAACATATGACAGCTCCTTCTTGTCTTCTCATTAAGGAGGAGCCATGTTTTATGGACACTTACTAAGTTGCCAGCCAATTAAACATTTGAATACGTTTATATGTATTTAATTGGACTTTCTTTGCAGATAGGGCTTTTCTGGTGTTATGAAACAGATTAGACACTGTAAAGCAGTAGATAAGAAGCACTGAATTATCATTATTATTGTTATTATTACTATTACTGTCATCACTACTGTTAGTGGGGATAGTTAGGGTAAATGCAGAGTGGAGTGTTTGCAAGGTAACTTTCTGGCAGAGTGCGTGTCCTATATAATCAGTTGTCTGTAAATAAAGAGCTATTAATTGTGTCTTTAATAATTTTCTCAGTGTTTCTGTTGGTTGCATTTTTGGGGAGAAGAATTTACACAGAGGGGCACTGACAGGGTTGCTGAGGGCACAGCAGATGACATAATATATTTGGATTTTCAGAAAGCCTTTTGTAACATTCCACATGACAAGTTCCTGCTTAATCTCCAAGATGAAGCAAGGATTCAGGGCAGGACATGGGCAGAGATACAGAACAGGTTGAAAAATAGCAAAGCAGTGGCTATAGATAGTTCCTGTGAAAGAAGCTATGTCAAAGCAGAGAATGTGTTATTTCAGGTCTACAGGGGCTAGTGCTTTTAAGTCTGCTGTGCATGTATGTGCTTTAATTTAGAAAGATGATCTACAAACACAAAGAACAACTGCAGTCTAGTTGCATTTTCTGAGGACGAAAAAATGGAAGATGATAAATGAAGGCCATACAGACAGCTAAACTTAAAAGGGATTTAGATTTGATTTGTAAATAGGTTGTCACAGAGGGAATTAAATGTAATATTGACAAATACAAAGTAATAAAACGTTAGTGCTGTAAACCTCACTAAATTCTAGCGTAGAACTAATGGGATTAAACTCTAAGGGAATTTAAAAAAAGGAAACCTAACCAAGCAAACAAACAAACAAGCAAAACCCCCACAAACAGAATAAAACAAAATTTTTAAAAAACCAACACTTTTCTGGGCTGGATAAACAGAGGAGTATTTCATGTTTCCTAAGAGCTTATATTCAGTCTTTTTGTTGCACTAATAATAATACTAATACTTGAAATTTCTAAACAGCTTTCATCAAATGAAGTAACCTGCACAAATCCTCCAAGATTGGCCATTATAGGAATTCATATTTCAGAAGGCCACCTATTCCTTGAAAGAAAGAGGTGAAATATTAGGAGATGGTATGGGCACAACATTTTTGGTGGGGTTGGGGGTCATCATTTTGGCATTGCATGAATAAGTTCATATCTCTTTTGTAACTGATTCTCCTTTCTCCATTTCTGTTTGGCAATCACATTAGGTGTAAACGCCACCTCTTCACTGATCATTAACAGGATGAATAGCAGACAGTTTCATTGTACTCCTTCCTTTTTCCCTTCCTCACTAAACAATCTATTTTCCTTTCATTTAAAGGGGAAAAAGCTGAGCAAAGTATGAAAGCAGTTTTCTAAAAGAAGACCTTGCTGTTGGTAATGCCATGTTGCTCTTTGGCCTTCAAAAGCCCTTTCATTATGCTTCAAAACGTAACCTTCATACTAAGCAAAAAAGCAACTACATGAATATATACCCAATGAATTGTTTTTAAAGAGTTTGGTTTTGTTGTTTCTGTTTTTTAAAAAAAGCTTATGACCTCACATGGCACAAATTTACTCCTTTGGAAACAAGAAAACTTTCAAATTTATTCTTCAAATAAATGGTACCAACAGAGGGGAGAGGAGGTATTCACAATGTCTAACATTAAGCCTCTCCATTCAGAGCCTAAGCTCTTATTTAGTCCATACAGAGACATAGGCTCTTTTTAGGTGCTGTGAATTGCACTGTGAAAGAACTTGCATTCCTGATTCAGCAGTCTGTAATAGATGTTTCAAGTTAAACACTGTAAATGCACAGCACAGGGCATCTGACAGCTGAAGTTTCAATATTTTCATATGATCTGTGTTTTCTACAGGATTTCTAATGATTGCCAAATACTACAGCATTCCTGAGGGTTCAGGAACAAAAATCACCAGCTTATTCACAATACTGTTTGTATAAATTCTGAGCTCTTTTTAAATTTTTCCTTCCTGAAGGAAACAGCTTTGCTGGTTTAGGAAGCCTGACAGCAAAATGTGTCAGAAGCAGGAATATGGAGACACACTCTCCTAATCGGGATTGGAGTCACATACTCACTTTAAGACCCTGCTAGGCTTTGCAGTTAGGTGGGTATTAACTAGTAGTCACATGTTTATGCTCTTTAGTTTTTATAATATGCTTCCTTCTGTCATACTTAAGTTTTAAATAAAGATGTTTGTGCTTTGCAATGGCTGGCTGCTCCCTGAGAAACTGTTGTCTGCAGAGCCACAGACACCAAACCAAACTCAGGATTGCAAAGGAGTTTGCAGTAAATGTAAGGACTACGGTCTTGCAAGGACTACAGGCTAAAAACCTGATTTGCAGCAAAAGTAACACCATGACCTAGACCCTCCTAAAAGGTACCGTGAGGAGGTGTGGGACCTAAATAGGATGGTACTGAGGAATCCAAAAAAGTGTCAGCATGTTATTAGCTTGTGATCTGTGACAATGTTAATTGTCATTGATGGCTCATTCCCAAGGGAGAGAAGTTGTCCACAGGCAGAGATGATGGCAAGCTTGGCCCTAGGCCTTTTAACCTCTGTAGACCTGAACTATCTCTCCTACCTAACATAACGTCATGAAAAAACATCAACAACAACCCAGGAGTTGAAAGATTTGAAGGATTTTATGAACTATGTTTTGTTTTGTTTTGTTTTTTTCTTTTTTAACATCCCCCCTGCCAATGGAAGATTTAGAGAATAGGAACAGCAGGAACCTCTGAAGTTTAAGGCTGCCTCTTTGTAACTACCTTCGTATTTTACCCTTCATTCAACCCAGAGAAAAAGATCTTCTTCAGACTGGGTCTGGTTTGATCCCATGAACTGAAGAGCGTAGTAGGTGAGCATATCTCCAGGTTTAATTTTATCATTCATGTTCTGTAAGATGCTCAAATATGTGAACCAAACTTCATTGTGAACACAACATCAGTGCTTCACTTCAGAAATTAATCCATAATTCAAATGAAAATGTTAATGTTAATCTATGATTCTAAAAAAATACCACTCCTTACAGGACTTCGGAGCAGTGAAAAATGATACGTCTTTTCAGGTTCAAAATTTTCCCATCTCATTATGACCTTTGAAACGATAAGTGCCTTTTTGTTTTTTTTTTAATTCTGTCTTTCTCATCGAATAAGTAAAAGATAAAAAAAAAGATTTTAAACCCCTCAAAACCAGAATGTTTCAAGGTTCAGACACAACTTTTTATTTGTACTTTTGGGTTTTATTTTTACGTTTATAATTTTTTGACTTTTCATCTCTTTTTAGGGCAAGATATTTTTTGTTGTCACAATTTGTTGTTCCTTGTTTCAGTACCTCTCAGTGGCCAGAGAACTATTTCCTCTGCAGCTGTGATTAGGGGTTCACTTGTCATTATATTGTGGCACATTAGTATTACAATACTGTGCCGGTTAAGCTCCTTTCCCCAGGCTAGTATGTCATTTACATACAGAGGAGACATCAGCCTAAGATCCAGTTGCCTGAACACAGGTGTCTGTTTTAGTTGCCTGGATGCCAGCTGCTGCCTTCGAATGATGTTGGCCTCCCACATTTGGAAGGTCCCTTATCATCTTCAGCCATACCGATGTGTTGCATACTCTAGGGCACCTATATTGGCATGAGATCACAGATAGTGATGCCCATGTAGGCAGCTAAAAGCTGTCTCAGAACTAAAAAGAGGTATTGTATAAATGACAAACTCTTTAATATGTATCCACCGATTTTTCAGTGTTGCACAAGCTTCTTGGCGTGTTCTTGGCTGACAATGTGTTAATAGCTTCATCTAGAAACATAAGTGGTGGGAGTGGTAGGGGTAGGGAGAGAGAATCTGGGGCAATACAATAGACTTTTTGCCACGTACTCGATGTTAAGAGGCATGTTACTGTCTTCCCTTTTTGGAAATTAGCCAGGGAGATTTTGCTGTTATCTTTTACGGACACCCATTTGAAAAAAAAAAAAAAAAAGAAAAAAGAAATGAAAACAAGAAAAAGGAAAAAAAAAAAGAAAGAAGTTTCTTGGTTTTCTCTACATACAAAACTTTTCCTGCAGCTACAGGTTTAATTGCAGATTTCTCAATAGGCATTCAAGAGACAGAAAGAAGGAAATTAAATTAGAATTGATTCCTTACATATCGCTTTGACATACTTTCAGTTTTCAGAAAGTATCAAAGGTAAAGACAATGGATTGACTCTTGAAATATTTACCAATTAAGTTTTATTACCTCAAATGCAATAAATAATTTAGTTTCTGACTTTTTTTTCCAGAAAATTTTGAACATATCATTATTTTCTTCATTGAGGAAAAAAAAATCCAAACCAAAAAAAAACCATCAGCACAGGGTTTATCTATTAAGATAACCAATGTTTTTTTATGACTCCCCCACTCAGAAAAATACCTACTCTGAGAGGGGCGAAAACACAGCTAACAACAGTAACCACCATATTGGGATAGAGCATTTGTTTTATCCTTTTTCCTGATAGTCCAATGGGGGGGTCCTGTACGTGTCTGGGGTGTTTTGATGCATGGAGGAAGAAACAAGAACAAGTTCTAGACCACTTGCCACACAGATCATGATTTGGGCATGCCACTGGTAAAACAGACTCAACCTGGGGTATTTAATTTATTGACAATTAATGAAAAAAAAAACACCCAAAACCAAACTAACAGAAAGCAAACACTTCCCCCTTCCCTCCCCAAATCGGGTATTGTTATTGCACAGACTATGTTCAGTCCCTTTGGTGAGGTGATGGACAGTGCAGGAGTTTGGGGTCAGGGTGTAATGGTTTCTTTCTGCCATGCCTTGTCCTCATGCCTTTGTCTTTTCTTCCGCTGCTCCTTCCTTCTCACTTGGTTCCTCTACGCTGCTGTGGGTCCGTCCTGGGCTGCAGTCCTTCTGGGGAAGACCTGCTCTGGTGGGAGTCACCCATGGACCACAAGCTCTTTGGGGCTGTTGCCTGCTCTGCCACGGATCACCTCCTACTGCTCTGGCCTTTTTGTTCCTTTTTTTTTTTTTTTTTTTCCTCAGGGTTTTGCCCTTTCTTATCCATGCTTTCTGCCACCAGCTTTGCTGATGGACTCAGCTGTGGCCAGTGGTGGGTTTGTTGTGGAGTTGACTGGAACCTTCTGGAACTGGCTGGGTGCAGCACAGGGCAGCTGCTGGCCTTTTCTCACTGAGGCTACTCCTGCAGCCCCCTCCCGCTACCAAAACCTTGCCATTTATACCAAATACACGATACCACTAGTTTACAGTGAGTTTTGAGAGCAAACTCCCCACACCAAAATAGAAAACATTTCATTAGAAAGCTGCTCTAAGATCTGAAATACTGATGAAACAAGCTAATGAATTAACGTAGAACGAAGGCAACCTTAAACAGCGGATGCATTAAATGGAGGCACACATCAGTACAGGACTTAGAAAGAGGATATGAAACAGCATGTTAAAGCTAATGTTTCCAAAGCCTTTAAAGAACAGCAATGCCAGTTGAAAGGGACATGTCACCTGGAGTTCAGCCGGTGTCAATAGGGTTTGTTATAGCAGCGTGGTGTATCAAAGCTCTGAGTGCTCACACCAGCACACCGAACAAATCACGAGTGAACAGGCTGTTGTACAGGGAGACCGACAATGGAGGGATGAAAACGGTTAACCCTTCTGGTCACAAGGTCATGAACTACTACTTTTGCAAAGTTGCCAACAAAGAAGAGAGTTTGGATCAACTTTTAAGACAATTTTTTTTTTTTTTTCCTCCTGAAGTCACAGACAGCCTGCCTTGACGCTTCTCTGCAATTAAAAGGATTGTTTGTATTCTTTCCATGTTTCATGTCTTTGCAATCCAACCTCAGCCATTGTCAAGCCTTGGTTTCCTCTTACCAAAGATAATGAGGAAAAACTTACGAATTGCCACTGTATCGGGACCATTTAATTTACTTTCTGTCAGTTAGCATGCAACTTTCTGTCTTGAAATTTACATGTACCTTTTTTTCCAGGCATGCTATAAATCCGATATGCATGTCTACCTCAGTTTTAAGACACTCTATATTGTATCTAAAACTTGTCTTTCCCCCTGCAAAAGGAGTGCAGAAATCCAGACAAGCAACTTGTTTGGTTTGGTCTATCAATTGTGATTTGCAGTTTGATTTATACTGTATTTTCCTCTGTATTTCCCAGATAGGTTTCTCAGGGGTTATGTACACAAAAGGACAGCACTTGCACTGCTCAGATTTTAACTAGTCTTTAGATAAAATAATAGTGACTCAAAGAAAAATCTGTTCTGCAGTTGAACTTGGAACCCTTTGTGAGGATTCTCGTTTTCCCTTAGAATGTGGCAGGTAAAACTAAGCTTCAAAGAGTGCATTGCTTCTTGCTAGAAACAATCTAAAATTGGCAATATAAGCAAGAAAAGCCCAGGGTTAAACAATAAACCCTATTGACTGGAGAAACAACATTTAAGCCTTGCTCTTCTCCAAGTTCCCTGGAAAAACATACACACATTTGAAAAGTGGTTTAGAAGCTGCAACATTTACTTTGGGGCACAGAGACCCATCTGTATTTCTAGATTCAGCTCCAACAAATTAGCACCCTAATTTCATTCTTGGCTGAATGGGTGAGATTAATCTGATTGAAAGGGGGATTGGAATATAACTTTTTAACTCTCAATGTTTATACTGTAGTTGTCTATACACCAGTAACTTATGGTCAGTAAATTTTTAGTTAATGGAGGTAGTTAACAGTAGTAGTTAAAATTACTTAATAGGCACTTTTAGGGTGAAATTAATTTCATCCTAAATTAGACATCCCGAAATCAGTGAGATGACTCAGGGCTTAAAAAACTTCCCTTCCATTTGTGATAAAGGGGGGTTGCAAAGATATTTTCAGTATAGATTTCTATGTTTAGGTGGGATGAATGGTACCTGATGTGCATCTGAACAAATTAGAGGTTGGTAACTATTAACTCATAGATGAACAGCTTCAGTCAGTAAAGGAAAATAGAATTCTTATAGGATCATGGTTTATTTGACTGAATGCAGTAAAAAGGAAACCTTTCCTTCTCTCCCTGTGTTTTATTTGTATTATCCCTTCTTCTGTACCCTAGGAACTTGGGCCCTGAGAATCAGATAGTAAAAACACCCCAGTTTTGAATCCTGTCAGGATTTAGTCATTACTATAGTTGTCTCACTGGTCAGTCTTTACCTTTGTCAAAGTTGTAGTTAGTTTAAAAAAACAACCAAACAAACAAAAAAACCCCAACAACAACAACAAAAAGACTACCTAGAGATCACAGCAGCAGAAGAAAAAATATCAATGTAACTAATAAAAGGCAATCTATTTCCTAAAAGTTAAAAAAAAAAAAAATCCCAATTGTTTTATATCTTTTGGGCTGGCAAGACTTCTTGATGGATGTCTCTTAATCCATCTAAAATTACAGCAAATAGCACATCGCAAATGAGTGCTTTCACTGCATTCTCAGTGTGCACTGTACATAGGAAAATATATTTCTTTCCATACATCATTAATAAATGGATGCTGTAACTCAACAAAGCAAGTACCTTTTAAAAACTTAACGAGAGAAGAAATCATTGTACACATATGTATGCTTTGACATGTCTGGGGTAGAAACTGATGCCTGAAACTGTTAGAGGCTTTAGGACATGAAGCTTTTTCTTCTCCCTCAGGCAACGAAATTATTTATTAAAGTTTTAACAGCACATAAGGAAAAAAAAAGGAAGGTATATATTTGTTAGAATCACAGAGTCACAGGTTGGCTGAAGTTGGAAAACATTTTTCCTTAACCTGATCCTTCTCATCCAAGGGTAAATCTTTTGTACCACACTTTCCCAGCAGTTTTGTGGGCACGTTATGTCTAAAGGCCAGTCTTAATAATAAAGTCCAAGGCAAAAAAGGCACTGACTACTTTGGTCTTTTCTGTGTATTTTGTCATCAGGAGCCCTGCCTTATTCAGCAGCAGGCCCACAGTTCCCTTTGTCTTCCTTTAGTGGTTAACGTACCTGTAGAAGCCCTTCTTGTTGCCCTTCACATCCCTCAGCAGCTCCCAGGTGGGATTGACTGAAGAAAGGTGACAGTGTCAAAAGTTAAACTATACCTAATATGAACAGATATGTATATTTTTATGCTTTATATGAGATTTGTTTACTGTCTTATATGTTATGGGCTGTATTCTATTAAAACTAAGCTGTTATTTCTCGAGTCTCAGATATGCTTCTGGGGGTACTTATTCTCAGTTTTTGCAGTTTTACCACTTATAGTGCCTACTAAGTCAATTCTGGCAATATATCGCTAATGTATTACAGTTAATAAACTAGGCAACGTTGCCTAAATGGAAGTCATCCCATTAATTTCAAGTTTATAATAGTGTTTTATGTTAACCATAGATATCAAGCATTATATGAGCAACACCAAAATTGCTAGTCTTTTCATGTATTTTCCCTGGGCAGATCTCCTGCCATTAAAGTTATATGCGGATATGATGCTTGTCTATAAATTATATTCTTTATAGAATTGTTTACACCTTCCTTTATCCCTACTGTGCAATACATGGATGTTTTTAATGACTGACTGCACAAAGAGTAAGAATCTGCCATTAACACATTTGTAAGAAATATCAAAATAATAAGGAAAAAATTAAAGGAGTGTAATTTACGATACAGTTTTCATTTCCAAAAATGTACATAAAAAAAAAGAAGTGAGGCAAATCATATTAGAAATTAAGAAGAAAAAACACTCAACAAACAGGAAAGGAGGCAATGAAGGCATCTGAGTGACATCTGTGTAAAAAAAGATCTCAGAGTATGGAAAAAGAGATCTATACTTTTGGTTTCACCTCAAGTGTTTTCTTATTTTCCATACAAATGAAAGGCAGTTTTTAGACTTGGAAACTTGCCACTTCATATCCAAAAAAAAAAAAAAAAAGAAAAAAAAAGGCAAAAAGCTACTTTGCTGTGAAATAGAAAAATTTCACAATAAATCAAATTCACAAGTACTTGCTAAGCAAAAACTGGTAGTTTTTCACAGCAAAAGAGCTGAATTGATTTTGTGGTATCAAAACAAGCTATCTACACTTCCATACTTCAGCAAAGAAATAAAGTAAAATTACATTTCCACTGCTACAAGCTTGTAGTTTATATTTTTCATGCATGTTCTCTGGGTGAAGTTATAAGGGGGTAGTTGTTGAAGGAGGATTTGCGTATATAAGAAGTGGTCACAGAGGCAGAAATGACAAATAGCTAATTTACTCTTCATATATTTACTCATAGGGGTTTTACTTTTACAGGCTTTTCAGCTTTATTTAGTTTATCAACCAAAATTTACATTGATGGATGAAACAACCTTTATAATCCATGTAGCCACATATTTTACTGATATCGGTACTTTTTCTATGAATTGCCTGCACACCAGCAATCTCGTCGTGCACCACCGAAGTCGGCACCAAAACCAAAGCATAACAGGACACTGAAACTGCCTTCCTGTTGGTGAAGCATTTTCTCCCACAGCCTTTTTTCTGATATCTTCTCTATCTTAAATGTAAAGATATGTTTATATGACACAATACAGTGTCACGTAGAGGGAACCATATTGATGCAGAATAATTGAGGAACAGGTATATCAGCCAAAAAATGTGCCATCCCTCATATCAGTAGTGCTTCTAGCACCTCTGCTACGTTGCTGTGCTGCAATACATCAGGTAGACACATTCTCTGAGAGCTAATCCTCTCCACCCACCAAACCCTTTCCTAGTGTTCTCAATCGTATGGAATGGGCATGGTTTGTTTTATTAGTCCCAAAACATATTATCACACCGTTCTGTTAATTCTCAGCAGTCATCGCTGTTACTCGACTCCAACACTGCTGCATTAAGTACGTAGGTGATTTTCATGTGTGGCTTGCACACTTTTCCAGATATAATGAATTGAACTGATGAACAAGGCTACCAGTACTAATTTGTTCCTAGCAACAACTCCTGCAATATCAAGTTTGGAAACTACGCTCCCCCTTAGGGAAAAAAAGTAATAAAAATACACAATTGGTTTCTCAATTTTTTTTATTTGCTCAATGTTCTGTACCCAGGACAATTGTCCTACGTAAACCAGTGTGAAATAAGTTTTTAAGCTCATGAGGCTTAGTACCAAACTGAAATCCACCAAATATAACACCTTTTTTTCTGTTTGTTGGGTTGGGGTTTTTTTGGCAACACAAGGGCTCAGGACTAAATCCAGCAAGGCTTGGAGGTCCAAACTGACCCTTACCAGACATATTGGGGTATTGAAACATGACCACTCAAATGAAAGCTGGAAGAAACATGTAGCTGCAGCACTAACTTCTCTGACTAATTTTATTCTGCCTTCTGAAGACTGCTGCTCTCTGCGATAGTGAAAATCTAAGCTGCACATAAAGGATCTCCCAAACTCTCCCTGATTTAGAAACCTATAAACTATGTTTATGTGTCAACCTGTTCAGATCATGGTAAACTTTCTCTATACATGCTGGAGACAACTAGGTAGTGCTGGGAACTGTGGTTATTTCCTTCTAATCTAAACTTTTATCTGAGTTGCCTGAAGTTAGGCATGATGAAGCAAGATATAACTGCTTTCTTTTAATATGCAAAGCCAACAGAAATCTCATGCAGTTCATCGAAAGGAAATGGCAAATCCTGCACCTGGGGAGGATTAACCCCGAAGTACAGGTACACGCTGGTGGAAAGAAGATGGAGCCAGGCTCTTTGCATTGGAGCCCAGTGACGGGACCAGGGGCAATGGGCAGACACTGAAACACAGGAGTTTCCTCCTGGACATCAGGAAACACTTTTACTGTGAGGGTGACTGATCACAGGTTGCCCAGGGAGATTGTGGAGTTTCCATCTCTAGAGATATTCAGAAACTATCTGGACATGGTCCTGGGCAGCCTGCTGTAGGCAGCCCTGCTTGAAGCAGGGGGGCTGAACCAGATGACCTCCAGAGATCCCTTCCAACCTCAACCACTCTGTGATTCTGTGAATATTGAAATATCAGTTAGCTCCTCAACATTCCTACTAAGCTGGCTATCTAGCCCTGTAGACACCTAAAGCTCCTGCCTGTTGTCATTTGTACAACATCTTGAGTCTCAATAGTGTCCTACTTAGAGCCTTAACACTAGCAGGATTTTTAATCAAAATTCTTCTTTGAATTGGAATGGGCTGGAGCCAATGGAAGTGAGATAGATTATATGTACCCGGTAGTTCAGTTGTTATAGAATCATAGAATAATAGAATCATAGAATCATTTAGATTGGAAAACACCTTTAAGATTGAGTCCAACCATAAACCTAGCACTGCCAAGTCCACCACCAAACCATGACCCTAAGCACCACGTCTGCACGCCCTTTAAATACCTCCAGGGACGGTGACTCCACCACTTCCCTGGGCAGCCTGTGCCAATGTTTCATAACCCTTTCTGTGAAGAAATTTTTCCTAATATCACATCTAAACCTCCCCTGGTGCAACTTGAGGCCATTTCCTCAAGTCCTAACAATTCTTACTTGGGAGAAGAGACCAGCACCCACCTCCCTACCACCTCCTTTCGGGTACGTGTAGAGAGCGATCAGGTCTCCCCTCAGCCTCCTTTTCTCCAGGCTAAACAACCCCAGTTCCCTCAGCCGCTCTTCACAAGGCTTGTGCTCTAAGACTCTTCAGCTTCGTTGCCCTTCTCTGGACACGCTCCAGCACCTCCATGTCTTTCCGGTAGCGAGGGGCCCAAAACTGAACACAGGACTCGAGGTGCGGCCTCACCAGTGCCCAGTACAGGGGGACGATCACCTCCCTGCTCCTGCTGGCCACGCTATTTCTGATACAGGCCAGGATGCCGTTGGCCTTCTTGGCCACCTGGGCACACTGCCGGCTCATATCCAGCCGGCTGTTGAGCAACGCACCCAGGTCCTTTTCCACCGGGCAGCTTTCCAGCCCCTCTTCCCCAAGCCTGTAGCGCTGCATGGGGTTGCTGTGACCCAAGTGCAGGACCCAGCACTTGGCCTTGTTTAATATCATACAGTTTCCCTTGGGCAATCGATCCAGCCTGTCCAGACCCCTCTGTAGAGCCTTCCTACCCTCGAGCAGATCAACACTCCCACCCAACCTGGTGTCATCTGCAAACTTACTGAGGGCACACTTGATCCCCTCATCCAGATCATTGATAAAGATATTAAACAGAACATTCACCTGGGAGACAGCAGCACTACTTTCATATATACTTTTTTTTATGGTGTTTAAGCCCCATCTCAAGTCCCCAGGTTTCCTGAAATGGTATTTGGAAGCATTCTCTATGCATCTGTGAAACCCACTGGGAAACCACTGTCAGAAAGGTGTTCCGACATTCAGTATCTTTGGTGGATTTAGGCACTCATTTTTTTAAACACTAATTGACACAATTTTAAAGTTTTTGGCTCCATGATAACTTCATATTAGTTAAAGATTTTTGCATTTTTGCAGTTGAAGTCACAGGGTGATCCCACACACCCTGAAAACAGACCTGTCGTAGTGTACATTTATCCACTAGTCCCTGCATCATCATTCATCTATGTCCTGAACTACAAAATCATTGTATTTGTATAATAATTATTTGAATTATAGCAAAAGAGGGACAGGGATGAAATCATTCACAAAAAAAAAAAAAAAGCGTGCTTTCCTGATTAATATTTTCCTCATACCTCTTTGACCAGGTTCCTTCCTTTAATACTGCAGTTGATGTCTGTGAAACAAATTAATTGACACAGCAAAATTAAGTGCAGGATTAGGCACTCAGTTTCAGATAATAAGCATAGGTACCACACACCTGGCATTTTTTGTTCTTTTAGGTCTGCAGGGAGGTTGGGTAATTCAGTACCAATCTGGCTTTAATAATAATACTCCCCATAGTATACTTAAATAATGTTAAAGGCACAGTACAAACTGACAAAAGCAAAGCAATTCAAAGTTATGATGGATACTGCCTTTCACTTAGCCTATTGTGCACAGTTACAGGTATTGCAGAACAAATCATTCAGTGACCTGAGAGCCTCCCTGTAATGGCTAAGTATAATGGAACAAGTCAAGCCTGGAGTATTATCCTTCACACTGATTTTCCCCTTGCTTTTGTCAGTTTCTGTCATAATTTGGCTTTTAGCCTGTTAATTTCCTCCATTTACGAAATGTTCCCCATGGAAGTCCCTGTCTGCCATGGGGATATGCAATCTGAGACTTCTTAAAATATGTATTGTGTAATTACATATCGAGGTACCGCTAGAGCAGCAATTATTATTTTATATTTCAATGACTACTATATGCTACACCATTTTCCACTATGACTTGCTCTCCTGGATAATCACATTGTAAAGAAATCAGAAATGAGATTTTCCATATGTTTGAAGTTACCCAGTTAGTAATCATACAGTAACACTTGTCATAATCAATAATGTTTACCAGAATGTAAGTTAATTTTCTGAAATAAATGTCCAGTTACATTGATGAGATTGGCTGTTGACACTGATTGGCAGATAGAAGTGAGTCTTTCTGGCAGAATTGAAATGTAATAGTTATTGAAAAATGTGAGCAATAAAAAGCTACAGTTCTTTAAAATTTAATAAATACAAAGAAATCTATGTCTAAAACTGTGTTATCTTGTTTAGGTACCAAGGGGCTTTGAATGGAAACAAAATGGAAAAAGTGTATTGCTTATTTAGAAGGGAAAAAAAAAAAAAAAAAAAAAAAGGACAAAAAACCCCATGTTTTTTTTTTCCCCCCTGTAATATATACACTTTTCGTTCTATCCATCTGCTATGCCACCAGTTGCACTTAGTGCATATTGTATATGCAGTGCACATGAATATTAAGAAGGAACAGGTAAGAAAATGTATTAAGTGTTGTCAGTTAGTTATGGTAGGAGACAATCAGCTAACAGATTTGCAGAGACAGGCGGATCTTCTCAGGAGGATCAACGAGTTTAAGAGGAGCTGGGATGACACATGGTTGCTGTTAGCCTCAGCGGGAGTGACAGCGGAGGGGGAGGAGGGCTGGCTGTGCGCACAGCAGGTAGAGCTTGGGGCAACATGCCCGTTGTTTTTCTTCACGAGATGTTGATAGCCAGACTAAAGGAAAAAAAAAAAAAAAAAGGAAAAAAAAAGAGAGACCGCTGCACAAAATAGTTTTGTAGCCTAATTTTGTCCAAATCGCTGTGTAACACCATGAAAGTGTAAAATAAAAATCAGTAGGGGAAACGCTAAAAGCTATTTGCTTGCGATGATCTAAAAGAAAAGATCCTTTGCCAGACTTCGTAATTAACAGACCTTTTTCTCTGCGTAGGGCCCTTGCACCTCTTCTCTCCCTGGCTACGTGCCCTGACTGAGACCAGACCTACTTAATTTGTATGAGATAATTGAAATTACTTGTTTATTGGGTCCCTTTACAGCCTGCCCCACCTAATTCTTCCATTTCTTTTCCTGATCCACATAAAATAAAAGCACTTGCATGCCATGTTGACACTTGTCTGTAGTCCTTGCTTTGCAATAAAAATCCCATCAGTTAGCACATCTCCTTCATGATCACGCAGCCCTTCTTCACCCCTGAGGGAAAAAACCAGAAACAAAACCAAAATAATTCTGATCATTGCTTAGCAGCTCCAATAAAGCTTGAAAGATTTTAGCAACCATCTTACTCTGTCAGGAAACATACGGCTCTCCGGAACAAGGCTTTAAAAACACACTTTCTCTCATTTAGTTATCCGTGTCGCAGAGACTGGTGCTCCAGTTGTGATAATTTCTTTACTATATGGATGAAGAATTGCAACTTCATTCTCTGCCATGCTGCTACCTATTCAGATTCTATGTTGCTGGTCGCAATAACTCAGGTGTAGTTCAATCTTTTTCCTAAGGCTCCTAAGTTAGGGCAGTCAAACACCATTGCTAATGGAGAGGAACAGCAACTCTAGGAGATAATTCAAGTTTTAGATGCACTGAATTGTATTGCAGGGAAAAACTGCTCAGTTCAAATAGTTTAAACTAAATTAGGATCAAAGAAGTTTAGTGATTTATTACCGACATGTAATTAACCAACAATCAGTGAGGTATACATTCAGGATCAATATCAATAATACAACAGTTAAACCACAATGCTAGACACTTACAAAATGCTAATAAGCACCTACAAGTTTCTAAACACCCTTCCATAGCTGAACCTTAGAAAATTTTAATATTCCCCCCGAGTTCCCCTGCCCCCCAGCCAGAGCTCACCGGCACCCCTCGCCAGCAATGCAGGGTCCCCAGTTGCTCACACCCTACTGGAGATGTGAGCCCTCCAGTTCAGTGTGCGGAAGGAACCCCCCAAAGGTCCCCCGCACCCAGCAGTGGGGTGGCCCTGGGTGCTGGCCCCATCCTGACACCCCACTGCTGGGGGCAGGCTCTTCCCAGAGCCCCATCGTGAGGCTGCGCTGCCCTGTCGGGGCTGGGGTCACGTCCTTAACGGGACCATTTTTAGTGAAACACTCTCCAGACCGTTTTGTCTATGTTCAGTCTCCATACACACCACTTGTACTCACAATCTTATTTATATCTTATCCAGGTTATCTGGCAAGGGCGAGTGGGCAGGCACCCTCACAAAATGCCTGTGGAAGGGTCCCGTCTCTCTCGCTATTAATGTTTGAGAAAACACACAGCAACTGGACTCGGCCTGTTTTAGGCATCTGGGTGATATTTGCTGCAATCAGTGCTGACCAGTGTGCCTCATCATAGACCAGGGCTGTCACTCGCAGTAAGCTTGGCTGGAAAGGTGCCTACTTGTTTCAGGATCAAAACTGACTCATGAAGAGAAAACTGACATTTTGGTTCTGAAACTCTGAGCTACACAGCTGATGGTCCGCTATAATTCTAACGTCGCCATTTTATAAGAAAGCCAGTTTGAAACTGTTATGCAGTATTTTTTTTGTACCTGAAGAACCAAGTTTTTAGTGCTGGTTGGGTCCCTGATTCAAAGCTTCTAACTTTTGACTACATTGGGAAAGTCTGCTGAAAATGGAGTGTCTCCTCGACATGAAAACACACTGTTCCTGAATTGATGTCGCTGTCAGTCAAAGCAGTGCAAAGCCAGTGAGTGTTATGAAGCAATGTGCAACCTTTTCTCTTATACACATTCATATCAATATTGTGCAGGAATTTGTTGTTTCTCAGGAATATTGCAGAAAGTTTACTCTTTATCTGCAGAACTCCAAAAAAACTTTCTTATATAAACCATAACTGTAAAGCTGATTTACGTATCGCTTGGCAATATCTTCACAATCTCCCAGTCCAAACCTCAGTTTTCAAATCCTTTTTAATTTAGCAGATGAACATCAAATCCCTATGCAGGACACATCACAAGATCTTTGAACCCAACAAGAGTCATTAATAACTTTTAGAACAGGCTAAGGCCTTTCTTGGAGTGTAAACAGCTGATTCAGCATCTACTCTCAAAATGAAAAAAAAAACCCTGATGCCTTAAGATTCTTTTTTTTAATAAATTTCTTAATTGTTATACTGCTTGAAGTCTATGACAACACATTTTGATTAAAATTATGGGTAAAAAAGATTTTTTTTAAAATTTTTTTTAAGCAAACTAAGCATAAATTCACACCACAAGTATAAAAAATGGGTTTTGTCTTTCCTTTTCAAGAGGACGTTTGTTTAGAGTTGATATTCAGCAGAGCACCTTTATTTAACTATCTGATTAATTGAAATTTAACTTATTCCTTTAAGCTAAAGACTTTCTTTAGTATATAAAAATAAGAATATATTTAGGCATGTGTCAGTATTTATTAAATCACGATCATATGGACTAGCTCTTTAAATGTATTCTGCTAAACTGTTTTCATGATTAGGTCAGTGGTATAAAATGGTTTCTTAGTAGTGGTTGTCATTGTCATTGCTGGAAATGATCGCTCTTAAAAATTTTGAAAAGCCAATTTTAAACCTATCTTTATGCAAAAGCACACAATGTGAAGCTTAAAATCAGGATCGCACAGGACTAATGGTGCTTTACCATTGAAGTTGTCTGTTTATAATATATCAGAGACAATAATGTTTTTTTTGGAATTCAGATGTCCCTCTCAAAACCCAATAATATTAAATAACTCACACAATTTTTTGTCTTCTTAGCATCAGTTGTTTCAGTAACACTAGTATATGTCGTTCTGTCTATACCACATCTTTATAATCTTCCTTTTTCTTGCCCAAAAGCAGTCTTTGTAATGCAAATGGATTCCTGTATAAAATTAACCCCTGTACACGCACTGCTGCTTCATGTTCTCAAAGACATTTTGTCATTTCTCATATTGTCATTTACAGACAAGTTCAGCCATGTGAATATATCCTACCATATACTTTCTATTGCCAGTGTTTCTTAAAGAAAAACAAGTATGACGTTACCTACAGTAAGGAAGTCTTTTCTGTTGTAGCTGGCTGTCTTAGGAACAGCAGAACCCCTGATCTTTATTTTACAATTAATATTTTGCTTCACTAAAAAAAAAAAAAAAAAAAAAAAGAAAGAAATAATGCCAAGGACCACAATCCACAGAAAGTCCAATAGAGACTCCTATAGTTGTAATATTGACCTGAAACTATTCCCCAAAGAATGTTAAGAACTTTTTTAGTTCAGAAAAAAGAAATCTGGGGAAAGACTTAAGAAAAGAGTGTAGTACCATCTATTAAAACAGAAATAAAAATTTTATGAATGTTATATATATAGCATTTTTGTAATAACTGTTTCAGAAGCTCCCATTTTTGAGCTGGCAGAACAGACCCTACTGATTAATGATTTCATAACTAATTAAATGGATTAGGATAGAGTGCAGAAGTGACAGAGAGATCTTAAATGGGTAAGGTCTACTAGTTCATCCTCTTTCTGGTACAATATTATTTCAAAATATGTTATTCAGTCTTGTTTTAAATGATTTAAGCGATAAGAGCTGCCCTATTACACATTTGACACAACTTTATAACTGAGTACCTCTTGCACGGTTTTCAGAAAGTGCAGTTTTATTCTTTTTCCTTAATACTCTTTGCACCACTCTAAAAATGTCCCTTTTCTTATACTCTTTGAAGCAGTATTTTGCATACTGTTATCCTATCTTTAATGAAGAGTTTAATCTCACTCTTTCTTTCTAATTCTCCTGGTTCGGTTCAGTATTTACAGTTCCATGACTGTCAGTTCTCTGCCTTTCTATCTCCAAATGTCTCTGTTTACCTTTCCAATATACAAATACCAGTGATAACCTTTTTCTTCCTCACTATATCATACCACATTTTCTGTTAAATGAGTCCTCCCTTTCATCATTATCGTCAGTTTTAGGCCTACCTTGCTGCCTTTCATGTTTGTGATTTGAATCCTTACACTTAAAAGTCAAAAGGTCCTTCTACGCTGTACACTCTTCCTAGGGCCTTCTCACTATTTTTGCTGCTTGTTTGGGGGAAAAGAAAAGGAGCTCTTGGGCCTATCTTTGGGAATGTGAATAAACAAAGAATTAAAATAATCTGAGCCATCGTATGGCTGTTCTTTAATCACAGATTTGCAGTTATCGACAAGTTTTCCTAGGCCTTTGATACATATGCATACATAAGTGTATATGTGTGTGTGTGTGTGTCTGTGTATACATATATACACACACACATATTCAGGAACTCAGCTGGATTGGGGAAGTATTGGGAAATTGGATGGGCCTACGTGCTAAGTCTTATGCCTTTTGGATAATTAACCCCCCCTATTTTTATTAAGCAACTAAATCAAAACAAAATAAAACAAAAAAAAACAAACCCAAGAACTGAATTTAGAGACAAAGAATAAAAATCATTAGAGGACACATGAAAAAAAAACAAAAACAAAACAAAACAACAAAAACCCAACATACAAACAAAAACCAGAGACGGAAGGACCTCTTTTTTTACTCTCTAGCTCATTAATTCACTTATTCTCCTGGGAAGATAGAACTACAAACCTTCTTTTTACCTAATCTGAAACACAGACTGGACTGAAGTTTAACTTCTCTCTTAAATAAGGTGCTTTGATTTACATTACTGTATGTTCAGAAAAGTAGAACGCAGATGCTATATGCTTCTTCCCAGTCTGTGAAGGTGCTTAATCACCAGATGATTGAATCATTCTCTTTTTCACTCACTTGCATCTAAAATGCACGTGCCAGGTAAAATGACTTTAGCAAGAGCAAATTAACCAGTCCCAGAGGAGCGTAATTGCAGAATGATCTAGGTTTATTTGTGGCTCTCACCTGAAACGTTTGAATGTCTTGGTCTTGAACTATTTACATTTTTTAATATTTCAAGATTGCGTTCGTTTGTTTCTTTGTTTTCTATTTTCTTTTTCCACCTGAAGTGGTGCTAAGAATTAGCTAATAGTTCTGGCTTTTGTTGCATCTAAATTGCAAGCTAGGTAAGCTTCATTCTGCAGTAACTTTTGCATCCAGTTTAGCAGACAGACTAAGCCTCAAGGGTGGGCAAGGAGACCAATCAAGCACAGCCAAGAGAACTTCAGGCCAGATACGAAGATTTTGTTCCTTTTGACAATAACAAGACAAACCTTATAGAAGTAGCAATACAGTTCAAGATATCAGCATGATCAGCTCTTCATCCCTGATTCTAAAGAGAAGTGGTACTTTTGCAACTGAGTGAGGGTTGTTACAGTCTGACATGCCCAGTGCAGCAGTAACCTCACATATGCAAGTAGTTGTGGCTAATTTTAGTTACCTTCCACAAGGAGAAATCATGTGATCCCAATTGCAATGAATAACTTTCTGTTTTCTTTAATTTGAACATATCAATGGATATTTTCTTAAATAACCTGTTCATCACATAACCACCTACTCCCAGATAAGCTGGATATATTTTCTCAGATAACCTGTTATTCTTCAGATGCAGATTTACATTCTTTTAAGAAATTAGATCTTACTGATGTTTTTCCAAGTGTTGCTCAGGACAGTCTTAATGCATTCTTGGTCACACATGCATTCTTACTTTAGGTTAAGACTTTTCTGTGTCTCTGTCAAGTTGCATAACAATAATAAAGCACTATACATATTTATAACATCTTTCTAACTATTTGTTATTAACATCTTAATGCCTATGTAACTATAACAATGTTAAAGGTAGTTATCAATTTTGTTTCCTGAAAATTGTTTAATTCCTTTCAGCCTATAACACCCTTTCCATTCACCTACCCTTCACCCAAAAATCATCTTTCACTGATTCTGAATGTGTCTCACTTTGTTTTGGTCTCATACCCCTTTCTTTTATTTGCAAACCATACAGTTTGGTTTTCCTGTTTTGCTCTTTTCTTTCTCATTTTGTTATTACCTTTACTCCAGGTGACCTTTCAATAATGTCAGCACCAAAGCTTGGTATAATGTTTCTTGCAATCTTCTCGTCCTCTTCATGACATGTAAGAATAAGGTGCTTCCGTTATCCCATGGCCCTGCACAATACAACCTTTCTCCCTTTTCTCCTCTCTTTCTCCTTGTTTTCTTTGCTTGCTGATAATTACCTTGCACTTGGTCTGGCTGGGATGGAGTTAATTTTCCCTGTAGGACCCCTCACAGTGCTGTGCTCTGTATTGGTAGCTAGAAAGGTGTTGCTAACCCACCAGTGTTTTGGCCACTGCTGAGCAGTGCTGGCACAGCATCAAGGCTGTCTATCCCACATTCCCCCCTCACCAGCAGGATGGGGGTGGGCAAGATCTTGGGAGGGGACACAGCCAGGACAGCTGACCCAAACTGACCCAGGGGATATTCCAGACCATATCATGTCAGCTCAGCAATAAAAGCTGAGTAAAGGGAGGAGGAAGGGGGGGCATTCATTATTGATGTTTGTTTTCTGGAGCAATCATTACATGTACTGAAGCCCTGCTTCTCGGGAAGTGGCTGGACATCACCTGCTGATGGGAAGTAGCGAATAAATCTTTTGTTTTCCTTTGCTTTCACATGCGACCTTTGCTTTTGCTTTATTAAATTGTCCTTATGTTGACCCACGAGCCTTTTATTCTATTTTCTCTCCCCTGTCCAGCTGACGAAAGGAGCGATCGAGCGGCTTTGGTGGGCACCTGGCATCCAGCCAGGGTCAACCCATCACATAAGAAACCAAGATCAGAATGGTTTTCTTCGATTATCGTGATCGCACATCGAGTTTTATGGAGTTTTCTTTTAAATTTCACATTCAAACAAGTGATAAAAGCAGCCAATAAAAAAAGAACCTTGAATGTTAGAAGTGTGGCCTACATTATTTAGTACAGATTTCCCCCCCCCCCCCCTTATGTGTATTGTACTTTTGCTTGTATCACTTATTTAACAGTGCTTGTCAGCAGAATTGTAGGTATGATTCTTTTCTTGAACAGGATACATATTTTGCAGTTCTGGTGATAACTAAACATTCATTTTGTAGTAATGTATCTCCCTGAAAAACTGAAAATTATAGGCAGAAAAATAAGCATGTTTATGGTTAATCTTAGTTTAAAAATTTTAGGTAGAAATTTAGTATCTGATGAGTATTATGAGCAGAAGCAAAATGAATAGATGCAATGGTCTTTTGTATCTTGAATCACATAAACATGGCAAATAGAAAGGAGTACGTGTGGTCTCTGACAGATCTCTTAGTACAAAATAAACTCTTCTCAAAATGTACTTCAAGTGTGCATATAGTAGTGTATCAATAATAGTAAAAAAGGGTTGTAATTGTAAAAATGTAGAAAAGCAGATCAAAATTCTCTGTTTAGATGTTCAGGTACTTACACACTTCTCATCATAATTTCTGAAACCATTGTATGCAAACCAGATCTATGAGCGATGCCACAAATTATTTTTTATTACTTCAAAGATGACATGCAGATGTACTTCATAGATGGAGTAGCTTAACTAAAGACATGCATTACAGAATAAATAGAACCTGCACATGTGTCAATCCCAAATGAAGCCAAAAGCACTACTATGGGAGCCATGGATAAAACACAGAAATAGTAGTTCATGAATCCTAATCTTTGCGACAGAAAGATCACTGGCCAAAACAACTCAACACTTATGGTAAAAAGACAGGCAGTTAATTTGCAATGATGTGCCCTCCCAGTGGACAAGTGAGACTCCATGCACATTGTATAGGAGTTGTCAAATAGTCTCTGATTTGCACCATTTTTTAACTTTTTTGAGGAACCCTATAGAGTACCATGCAAAATAAGAAAAGTTTAATCTGAGTGATGAAAATAATCCAAACCACCCTTGTAATGTGGTGTTTCTCTGATCTGTGTCTAGCCAGAAGTTCAAGAAACAAATGTGTCTTGTTCTGGGAACCGATTCTGGGATGAGATGCTGAATTACTGATCATCAAGATGACACCAAACCATTACCCAATATGGTGCAATCCAGAGCCAAGAAAGATCGTATTCTGAAATTAGCATGGGTAATTAAGTAGTCTAGAGTGGCCAGCTGGCCAGATTTACTATGGGTGTTAGAGCTATGGCACATATGTAGCAGCTATTTGTCAAAGATGGCTGGTTTGGGTATCTCCTGGCCTCATGCAGGATGTAAGCACATAAACATTGAGCTCAGCCAAGGACACTATGTTAAAACTAGGAAGACTTCTTCACCTTAAGTAGTTACCCATACCAGTTCAGCGGCATATTTCCGGAAAAATTCTTCAGCTGAGTTTCCAAATTCCATAGGAAATGTATTGTAAGTGTTTAGCTACTTTGTCAAATGTCTGTCTCAGTGTTCTTAGCCATTAGCCAAAAGGGACCAGGCATACAAAGACAGCAAAGGCTGTATATAGAGAATTTTTAAGATTTTTAACACCAAGAAGACTGTTAGAATTAGTTAATCTGATTTATTTCATATAATACAGACCAGAGAAGCACACTTAGTGACTCTGTTGCTAACTTCTCTTTGAGGGTTTTTTTTAATAGTTTAATTTTGAAACTAAAAGCAATAGAGAAGTCACTGCTTTCCTAGGGAAGCTGTTCTGTTAAGATCTCTCTGAAATGACCTTTATATCTAGTCTAATTTACCTAACTTTGCCTTCAAACCACTGCATCTCATTATGCCTAATGCCACAAAGTTTCTCAATTAGGCATTTGTAGATTGTGATGCACTTATGTCCTTGAAGAAATTCAATACATGGAGCTTTTGCAGCTTCTCCGCATGAGGCATTTTCCCCAGCCTTCCTAATTCCAGTAATTATTTTCAAACACTTCTAAAATTGTCAACATCTTTTCTAAAGTCCAAACACCAGAACTTGTCATAGCAGTCAACTAATAGCTTCATTAATATCATATAGCAGTGCAGAAATCATCCTACTTTTCTCCTCGCATAGTGGGTGATGAAGTTTGATTTCTGAATTGCATCTGGGTAATCAAATTCTGTTGGTTATCTTTGGGAGCAGAACTGACTCAAGGTTTCTCACATGTGAAGTTAAAATGGAGGTTGTGGCACCTATGAGGATAAAAAAGGGAGGTACAAAGGGAGAAGCCAAACTGGAAATAAGGATTAGAGTGAAAACTTTAGGAGGATCATGTTAGCTGTAGCCGGTGACAACCGGGAAGGCAGGATTGTAGGTGGCAAATGCCATGGAAGTGTAAAGGTTACTTCTCAAATGTGGCATCGGTACCCCCTATTATATATTCTTCCTCCATTCTTCTTCTTGGAAGCAGCAGGGGAAGAAACCAACCTCACGTTCCAGTGCACAGGTAAAGGAGAAAGCAGACCTCTGCTGTTTTTCAGTCCGTGGAGATTGCAACTTGGATAAGCATCTAGCATCTAGTTGTTGGATCGGCTGAGACCCTACCAGTGTGATCTGATGTTTATTCCGACACAGTCTTTCACCCCTTCATGTTAAAAAGTAAAGCATTAAAATGTACCTCATTCTACTAAACAATACATCTTACCTTAATGTCTTTACCTAAATTACCTCTTTATTTATTTATTGCCCCTTTACCAATTCCGGTATTTTCAGTAATTTCATTTACTCTTCATTTATATTTTCTTCTAAACTACCAATATAGACCCTGAATAAACTTGGGCTGAGATAAATCCCTCTATGTAATCACAGGGAAATTCATCCATAGTGACTAATAATTTCTCATCTACAGTTTCTTATTGCAACCTGGTAGTAGAGACAATTACATGTACATTGAACATGGATATCTTCCTTTTATAATAGATCTTTTTTAAAACCAGAAAGTCACGTGATGTGAAGCCAAGTACCCTACAGAAATTTGAATATTTTATTCAGCAAACTGACCTCTATCAACTGAGCTTGTAATCCCCTAAAAACCACTACACACTTTGTATAACAAACTTATTTTCCATTAAACCTCACTGGCTGACAGTAGTTTTGAATGTTACTGACTCTTAATTATTTACTGATTGCATCCACGTCAGCTTTTTGATAACTGTGTGAGATTGATACCAACCTAGCTGTCCTTTAACTTCCTCTCATATAACCTATTAAAACATCAGTACAGCATTTCAGCTGTTTTCAAATCCTCTGTGAGTTTTCCATTGTTCCTGTTTGAAAACATCTATTTTAAACAGCTCACGGACGTTTCTGGATAATTCCTTGGATGTTCTTAGATTTGAGTGTTCTGGTTCTACATTGTAATAAATGCTTAACTTCATTACATTTTTAATACTGTTTGTAATAAAACTAATTATCAATATAAAATCTGATACCGATTCTTTTGTTTCATTCTGAGGGTTTTTTTTGTTGTTGTTATTGTTGTTCTTTTCCCCACTGATGCAGAACATAAACATTTATTAAATACTTCTGCCTCTTCTGCATCATGATACATAATTTTGGCATCTCTCTTTAGTATCAGTTGTAAAACTATCAGTAAATGTCACTAGATGTGGTTCTGATGTATATACATCAGAACAGAAGTACATATATTTCATACTTATTTCTTGTAGCCATATTTCTTCTCTGATACTTGTTTAGCTACCCTTGTCAACTGCCTGCATTCCTTAGCTATCATATTTTACACAATACTGCCTCATTTTTTAAAAATTTTATATATCTTTGTTCTTTAAAAATACAGCAACACAAAGATGCAACAAGCTGTCCTTTTAATTCAGATATTTTCAGTAAAACAAATATTTTGTGAGGAACAAACATGTGTTTGGGACACCTGACAAAGCATCTTAAACATGGTTCAATCATACATATATGTGTGTAGGTGTATTCGATGTAACTGCATATATGAATATACAAAAGAAAGAGAATTTGACTTGTTTTTCTTCATGCACAACTTCTCTTCCAGTTTTTGGATACTGCATTAAAAAAGTGCACCAGGGTTATACAGTACTTCTTAATATGTATTCTTTTTGCATAAGCACAAGAATTAGACATTATTCATTTAACCACCCTTCCTAAAAGTCCAAGCACTGTAGAAAATATGTTTCTGATCCAATAATCTAGAAGAAATAAATTATATGGAAAGAGTAAAAAATAAGTGTTTACAATAGGTGGAGACTGTTCATGTAAAGAAAAAAAAAACATGTACAAATATGGAAGAGGGAATAATACACAGCAAAACTGGTGAAATTCATTTGGGAATAGGCTATGGTTTGTTTGAACATTTTTTGATGTTCCAACATGAATTGCTTTTATTAAATATCAGCAGTCTCACTTAATAAAGAAGATAGGAACAAGTAAAAGAAACACTAGTGGCACAGGAATGTAGGGTCCCTGAACTCAATCCTATTTGCAGGTGAATTGTCTTGGTCTACCTGAATTGCCTAAATCACTGGGAGATAGTTTTAGGAATGAAACGAGAACTCAGCCTTTGCCGAGGTGATGATAAAACAGACTTGTAAATGTGCAATTTGGCTACTGCCTGTGTTATTCTTTGCTATTTTTTCCTGACTGAATGTGAAAGAGTCTTTCATATGGGTGAGAATGAAAATGGGAAGAGTAGGGAAAAAAAAAAAATAAAAAAATATCTGTTTTGCATTGTGTGTACAGTTCCCTGTTCAAAAGCTGCATTGATGCATTCACAGAATACAGAATTTTGTCTTATATTGTAACATGACACAAAATTAACAAATTTACATTAAAAATACTTACCTAATTTTCCTCTAATTCAGCATTAAAATTCAAATATTTATTTCCACGATTAATTCCTACAGTCCCTGTGGTGCTTACAATTCATCCTATCTCCTCAGAATAGTAAAGCAAAACAACTGAGGTGAAAATGATGCAGCACATTTAAAATCTCTATTTTTAATTTAAAAAATAACTCTAGGATATTAAAAACTGTAAATAAATGTGTTTTCACAACCATTCAAGTAGCTTAATGTAGGCAAAATTAAGGCTTGTTTGTAGTACAAAAATAGCCTTCTAGAACACAGTGCATCAGCAGCAGTTCACTCCAAATGTTGTAGATAATTAATCTAATTTTCCCTCTGCTTCATTTTGTGTTCTATTAGTTTTCTTATTCAAACTTTCAAGTCACAAATCTAATTTAAAGCCTCGTAACTGGTCTAATGTGGTAATGTGTTCCATCTGCGTGCAGTGTCTAGCAGTGAGTGATAGGGACAGAATACTAATTTGCCTCCCAGTGTGCACAATGCTCAATAAATAAATAATATGTTACCTGTGCTCACCATTACTTGACTACAGAAAGTGTCAAAAGCAACAGAAAAGATGGATGCAAGTTTAAGGCACGTAACGGAGAATGAACTGAAGCAAGGATGGGTAGAGGAGGCAGAAGAAAAGGGGGAGTCAGAGAGACAGACGAACAGTACAGTCTGCCACAGAATGGCAATTACTCTGTTAACATGGCTAACTTTTTATAGTTGCACAAGAAATGCATATTAGACTACATACTGATTAATGGTTAAATATTAAATATTTCTTTGTAACAGTTTTGCCTTCTGTGTGTTCTTTTATTTCTCTATAGAGAAATATAGAATTTCTTTGTGTTGTTTTACCTTCTGTTTGCTTAATTATCCACTTTCAGAAGCCTTCTTTTCTTTTTCTTTTTTTTTTTTTTTTTTTCCAACACGTTGATTTTCTTCCATTGGTTGGCCTTGCTTCCTAACTGTGTGTAGAGGGGGCTGCTTTATTTTAGGAGCTTTAGCTTTCATACAACAGAAAACTCCAGTTAAATAATTGTGTAAAGTTGCCGAGTTTCAGTCTGATCTGTACAGTCAGTCATCCAAGCTTGTGGAAACTCCACTGTGGTCAATGAAGTCACACTGGTGCAAAATTGGCATGTGGGAGATTAAATTCAGAGTGCTGGTATTATAGAGAAGTGTGCGGGTAAGTGTCTATGTAAAACAGAAAAAGAGAACGTGTGTTGGTTCTGTATAGTAAAAGAAAAGTCTGAGAATAAAGTAAAGGATGGCAAGATAATGTGGGGGGAAAAAGAAAAAAAAAATCCCATGAAACTGGCAGTGTGCTGGATTATTAAAATATTATTTTGTATAAAATGTCATTACAATTTTGTTTAAATTTAATGCAATTTACCAGACCATAAAGAACTCCTTAGAATAAATGGCTGGTTTCCAGGCACAGCTACTGTGCTGCTGATTACAATACATTCTGACATTTATGACAGTTTTATAATTCTTGTATTCTGTACCTAGCTGTGCTCTGAAGTGTCTCTACTTTGCTGAAGGCTTTCTCCTGGGAAATGGCACTAAAGTTTTGTGGACTGAAAGGACAATAAAACAGTTTGACAGAAAAACACTATTACTGTAGAATGCGAGCCTGTTGCTAATTTGTCTATAACTGTTAAAAATTAGGGTTCATTTTATAAATACAAATACCTATGTAAATTTATTGCCACAAAAAAAATGGCATCGACTTCACTAGATATTCTCACATGAGTAAACCTACCAATATGAGTAATGATTTGTCAGATCAACGCTTGGGCCCTTAAGAAAAATAGTACTATTGCAGGAGTAACCCCATTGATGGTTGACAAAGACTAAGATTCATAAGAAAGAGTAGGAAAAATGGCAGACCTAGATACAAGCAAAAGGACAGGTAAGAAGGAATAGGAAGGCAGGAAAGAAATCTTACTACACAGACTTTGACCTTTATGTAGGGCAGTACTCAAACCAGGATTTAATCATGTCTTCAAATGTTTCATGAAATTTTTATAACAAAAAAATTATTCACACAATTCAGAGGACGATTACTGTTTTCCCTTTAGAGAAAGCACAAGTTGAAGCACTTCTATATCTCTTTGGGTAGTACTGGTTTAATGCTGTCAATAAAAACATTAGAAGAAACTTTTAATTGAAAATGTTATGAAAATTGGCATAATAATAATCAAAAGCATTTTTTTCTTTTCCTTTAAAAGGACACTTATTATTGAAATAACACTTCAACTAAAAACTGTTGACCAGCTCTAAGAAAAATATTTTGTATATTTGTTTGCGTTTGCATATATGCACTTAGGGAGAGCTGCAAGCAGGCAGCTGAAGTTCTGGCTTAACCGTAAAACTTAAATCAAACATACTGTCCGTTGAGCAGCCAGAGAGCAGGAGGAAAACAGACTGAAAAACATTCAAGTGAGCTTAAAGGTGGTGCAGAGGGTTCTGCTTTGCAGGCAGCATGTTTATGCTTGCCAATATTTAGGGTAGAGAGCCAGAACTCCATTCATTCCCTGTAACGTTATAGCCTTGTCACCCTCTCCCTTCAACGTGAGGGAGGAAAGTCTTAACACCAATGACAAATTTACTCCATCTTCTGCTCTGCTGTGTTTACTGCAGAGGGTTATTAAAAAGGTACTCCTGGCAGCCCTTTGCCCCTGAACTGCCATGCTAATCAAACCATAGATTGTCCTGAAAAGGGTTTATTTCTAGAGTGCTGCTCCATTTCAGAGTGCTGGCTGAGAGAGATAAAGCAATCATCTTTAGTGCTGCAGAAAAACAGGTTTAAATTGTAATCACACAAGAACCCCTAAATTAAATGAGGTCAGTCTGGTCTGTACACAGATGGAAGGAAGACCTCCGTGGACCTCTAAAGTATTTAAGGAGATATTAGTAGTGAGTGATACAGTAGGTGACAGTTTTTCCCTGAATTAGTACTGCCCAGGTATCATGCTAGATGGAACCCTATTGCTAGAGATGTCATCTTTCAGATAAAACATAAAAACAAGGTCCCGAACAAAACTGGCCATTAAAAATTGTATGGTATTTCTCATAATGTTCTCTTGGCCAAATTTGAAGTAGGCAATTACATTCTGCTTGCCTTAATTAACCTGAAGTCTGTGAAATGCATGGTTTTCCTTCTCATCCTAACAGCTCTGTAATGCAGCTTTTCTCCATACTTAATGTTCATAGACTACTGTTTAAAAAAAAACAAAAACAAAAACAAAAAAACCCACCAGAAATAACTGCTGTATACAATTATTAAGAACATATAAAATAGCTAATAACTAAAAGGTATCAGCTTTATTACAGAGGAAAAAAAATTGTAAACAACAACAGAGCTTTCTATTTAAATATTTTTACTACTATTCAGCAAACAAGGTTTTGTTTTCAAATGCAGTATGAAAAAAATATTCCAGAAAATCTGAAACAGAGCTGTAATATTTCATATTTAAATATTTCAGGATAAAGCAATGGAGAAGTAAAGGCAATGGAAAATGGCAGTCAACTTCAGAGAGAAACAAATACTAAAATCTCCATGAATACCAACATACCTTGCTAGTAAGAGAAAGGTGAAGAGAAAGACATGTCTGCTTACAGTCCACAAGGAATTGGTTTGAAGAAGGTGAGATTAACAATTCAGATGTTGCTGGCCAACTCAAATTTATTCCAGACTGGAAATTTTTGTTTCCAAAGGGACACAGTCAAGCTCCTCGTGGCCCTTCTGAATCCTACAGTGTTAGTAGCTTGTTCAAACTGAAAAACAATTAGAAAATGAAGAGTTTTAGCTGATGGAGAAAAAAATAATGATCTTTTACATTACACTGGAATATTTAGCATCAAAAGTATTCTTGGTCAGTTTATAGCACATAATGTTAAAACCTGCTTATAACAGTACAAAAGGAAAGGATGGGATAGTACATCAAACTTTGATCTTACCAGGGGTTTTGTCCATTCTTAATTAAGTGGGCACATCCTTTTGCATTCAGTAGGAATTCTGTGTGTTTACCTATTAAGTGTCATTGTCTTGCTCAGTTGTAACCACGAGACACAGAGAACATAAGGAAAAATGTATTCCTTTATTCAATTATTGTACACACCCATGTGTAACTTTTATGGACAGTGTCCATTTTGAGTATGGTAGAATCTAATGGTAGCATCTAATTATAGGCATTAGCCACATTTAGGAACTTTAAGGAACTCACCCACAGATTCCTAATTAAACTCTTTATCAATGTTACTTGGATCATTCTTGGATCATTCAACTTTCTTCTCCTGTCCATGAACACTTCAATAAGCCTCAACTAAAAATCGAGCAGAATGGGCCCACTTCACCCTTTTGGGTCTGAAATGAAAACAGCTACGGGCTTCTGTTACAACAATCTTGGCCGATTCCCTTAGCAGTATTGCAAGACAGATTATGCACTTTAGGAAAACAAGAGGAAAGAAAAAAACCCAAATGAACAAAGAAGCAGAAAGGAATAGAGAAAACTTGCATTGAAACCCAATTGCTGAGGCAGCACTGAGGCACTCAGGGAAACGCTTCTGCTCAAAGGAAAATGTGCCGTGTAATTCCACCTCTCAGCTGCACTTAGTGAAGAATTTCCACACGAGCATCTGTGCTTGTCAGGCTTCTTTTTTGAACTGCTACCCACGGTTTCTGAGTTACCAGCTGATGAAGCACCTGTAAAATGTAGTGGTTGAATCATACATCCTTTTCTGTCTCCATTGTGGAATCCCACCACCACTTACCTCTTGCAACGCGGCACTGAAGATCCCACATAGCGTAATGGACACGAGTGAACAACCTGCTTGAGTCAGTTGTACAGCTGAAATGTCATCTGCTCTATTTATTGTTTAACCACACAACCTCTCCGCTGCCTTAATGATGCATAACCATCTATTAATGAAAACGCTTTTCAGAATTCATCCTAACAGTTTGTATTTTGGAAAGTTCATGGAGTTCTTATCACCTTATTTCTATTTCATGCTGGTGATACGGCACTTTCATCCTATTTGAGAAATTTTTGTGAAAGTAAAAATGTAAGAGGTTCCTGTTGCGGAGGAGTGTTTCACAACTTCAGTATGCTTGAATATATATTACACTTCCATAGGAAACCCCTGTGGGTGCAAAGCTCCCAGGGGCTTGAAGACAGAAAGAGCTGGAATTTCTCTGAAGTCTACTTAAGAAAATACTATTTTTCTAGGGAGAAGGAGAGGCATTTGTATTAAAGATCCAGGGGGTTGAAGCACTTGGGAATTAAATTACTATACCTACTGATTATAAAAAAAAAAAAGAAAAATTCACTTAGAAAAGAACTGAAGAACCACAAATGCATATCAGTTAGATTATTAGTAACACCAATCTGATCTTGTACTACTAGTTAAAAGGTAGCTTCAATGTTCATGTAGATTTAATTTCAGTGGTGTACCTGGGAGCACAAATAACCCTCAGCAAGAGATACAATCACTTCTTAATCCCAGTTCTCAGAAAATTACAGCTGAAAATATTTTTAAATAAACATCCAATGTTAAGATCAGTCCCATGCAAAATTAATGTGCTATCAAAGCCAGACTGTCTTTGTTTTCAGAGAACACAGAAAAGCCAGCTCGTGACAACTTTTGGTTGTTAAAAGCCCCATGATACTTTTATAAGAGGCAGAGTGTTAATTTTCAATTGTTTGTCCAAATCCAGCGTGGGTACTTATATTCCTTCTATTTAAAAATATCACAATTGTCCTTTTAATTGAGTACAGTATGATTTTCTTCTTGCCCTTAAAATCAAGATAGGCTATGTTTTTCAGCAGCTACCAGATTCTTAGGCATGTGATTCCATTTCACTTGCAGTCAGTTCATATCTTAAACTCAAATAATTCCATAACCTAAGGTGTTGGATGTAAACTTCAGTGCATATACATGAAGATACACTGTCTCCTCCATACATTTCCTCGGCTAACACCTAAGGAAAATATTAAACGGCATCCACAAAACAGTATTGAACTTTGTGAGCAAAATGATATCAGCAGGAATCTTTACATTGATTTCTGCTGACTTTGAATTAGGCCCTTTTGGAATAATAAGATAAAACATGATGACAAGAAACAAAGATAAAATTCTGACTCCACTGAAATTAGCAACAGTTTTGTGAGTGAATTCAATACAGCCTGCTTTTCATCCAAAGAGAGGATTTGTTTTACTTTGATTCACTTTAGGGAAGAAGGAGGAAAGGTAGTTAATAAGAAAAAGTGATGGTTTCTGCCATTATCAAGTACTGTTCATTTTGGCATTGGCAGAATGTGTGAAATCAAAGCAGGTACTATGTAAATATAGTTTTTAAAGCACAAAATAGTAAGTGACTATAATTTAAACTCTATTCTCTGGACAGTAGGAGAAAACAAAAAGTATTTTCAATCTACATCTCACAGGATTAACATTTAAATCAGGGGACAAGTTAAAGAGGAAATTGAAAATAACTACAATTCATCTCCACTAGAATAAATAAAAATTCCCTGAAAAGTTTATTTATGGCATTAAAGTTAATAAAAGGACATTTAATAAACAGACAGTGCAACAGATAACAACATAGTAATACAAAGAAATAACTTCTTAAATATCTTAAATGCTAACAGGGAAAAAACTAGATTAATGTAAAAGATTCCCCCTAAAGCATTTTATCAGTGTTTGCAATAGAAAAGTTTAATACAAGCAAAAACCTTAATGAAAATCTCATCTGACAACTGACCCCGGTCGAAAGAATGGTAACAACTGCAGGAGGGACTGAAGTATTAATTCATAGTTCATACAGTGTTATAAATCACAACAAAAGGACAGAGGAAACTATATGGATAAATGGAATGATAACATTTGATTCTATTTCCAAGTACCTTAAGGGCACTGAGAACAGATATGTTGTGCATTAGCTCATTTGTCTGCTTGTATATATGGTGTAGAAGGAAGCACACTGAACATACTGCATATATCTTAGTTAAAAAAAAATAGTATGGAAATATTCATTAAAAATAGCATTTACTGCATATATCTTAGTTAAAAAAAAATAGTATGGAAATATTCATTAAAAATAGCATTTATTAACAATGTAGCCCCGACATGAAAGAAAACAGACTGGAAAGAGCTCAGGGGGATTCTTGTTAAACAATGGAAAATTCTGTTGGACAAATGCCCTTACAGCCAATCTGTTACCCCGTTCCTTGGTGCGGGGCATGTCGGGGACACGGCAGGATCAAACACGAGAAGGAGGATGGACTAGAATCCGCAGAGCTCCATCGGTCGTTAGCAGCCAGAGGAATCCCTGTGGGAAACAGCCGAGGCAGCGCAGCCCTTGTGCTGTTTTGAGTCGTGCTCGGGGTCGGTTCAGCCCCAGCTGTACTGAGGACTGGGGGAGGATGGATGGGTACTCAGAGTTTGCCAGCAGCAGCTGGCACTTTAAAACACAGAAAGAAGTTCAAAATGGGAGTTAAAATACTGTCTGTCTTTCTCTGCCTCCCTCTATTGTAACATTATATAGATAATTTATATAATATATATGATAAAGTAACTTTTTTGCTATTAATCCCTTGCCCATGCACACATTTTCTTTCAAAAAGTTACTGAAAAAATTAGGATTTTCTGTAATGTCACAGGGTAGTTTATTACTCAGGTGAGGTAGTGTTACAAAGCAGTCACATAAAAATTGTTAATTTCATAGTGAACATGAACAAATGTCTAAATTTTCTATCTGAAATAGTGAGTAGGTTTAAAATGACAACTCTTTTACATTTAAATGTTGCATTCCTCCATGTAGTTAGTATGATTTACACTTACTTATTTATGTAGAGATGTGCTTATTATACTGATTGGATATTTACTGTTTTATTCTTCTTAGCACCGCACTCTAGTGCCTATAAAGCTGTGAGAATATGAACTAGGTTGCTCTTTTTTTTTTTTTTTTTTTTTTTTTTTTTTTTGTGCTCACAAATAATCAAGCCATTATTAACAATGCTCCACTTGTGGAATTTAAATAGTGTCAGAATTTGACTTGCAGATCTAAGGACGAATTTGCAAGGTTGACTGTCAGAATAGGTTTTTGTTTTTTTTTAAAAAACTTGTCAACAGAGTACACTTAAGACAGAGCTAATGAGAGACAACACACAGAGAATCCAATTATATATTTTTTACAGATTGCTTATTGGAGTATAAGTATGCTTTAATAGCATACACAAAGTCAAAGAGCCCACGTAAGAATAGTCAAGATAATTGAGGACAAATTTATTCAGAGGATGCAGAAATTAAGGCACAGATCCTTACCTTAGAAACTGCCACCTGGGAATTAATTTTAGACTAGCTAGGACACGGGGATTACAGATGGGTAAAGAGGAGTGGGTGACATCAGAACTTAAGAAAGGCCCTGGAAAGCAACGTGTCGGACTATGCAAAAATAAACCCAGGCTCTTAAAATACTTAATGAACTGAGGATTCTGGATTAAAAAAAAACCCTGTCAGAGCACATAGTCTTTCCCATGTACTTTGCATGTCTTCCTATGGCTGTCAAGACACAGGGCTCTTCTTTCAGTTTTATTACGGGTCATGTAAGACTGCAGAGACTGCAGAAAACAGCATTCGAGAGCTAGCTGTCCTTCTGGGAACTGGCATTTTTAACAGCTAACATTCCTCTCTTTAACAGGTGCGAAGGGTACTGTTACTCTCAATCTAATCACTTAATAGTTTAATACTTTTGTGAAGTTTGAGTCCCATCAGGCAAAGAAGTGTCTGGGTTCCAGTTGAGAGAAAATAATGCAAACTTTCCCCTCCAGTCTGGAATACTGCAGGACTCTCAAGCACAGATGTACCATTTTGTGCTCCCCATGTGGCTTTAGCTGTAAAATATCCATTTAAATCCTTTGTTCAGCCAGGATACCAGATATGCCCATATGTAGCAGCAAAGTTTCTGAGGTTTCGACAAGATTTCTAGGGAAAGCTACAATGTCTGTGGTCTCCCAGGCCCTAAACAGATTAAGCAGAGTAGAGATTTGTGGCTTTTCTTTTGTTTTACTTTGGATATATGGTAGGAGTTAGGTGATAGTTTGGATCTTGCCTGGAGAGTGTAGGACTCTGATGTGATAGGTATGTTACAAACACAGTATTGGTAAACCGTCCATCTCCCAAACCAAAGACACTGTAATTCAGAGATGTACTACAGAAGAGGAATACAAACAATGAGCTAGAGAAGTGAAAGAAAGGGGGATCTTTGGTCATCTTCATCAGCAGGCTTTTAAACAGAGGTCACAAAGATGATGAGCTTCAAAGGAACATAATGAAATAACCTTGAATACGTTTATATGAAGCTCTTCCTTGTGATGGGTTGACCTTGGCTGGATGTCAGGTGCCCACCAAAGCTGCTCTATCACTCCGCTCCTCAGCTGGACAGGGGAGAGAAAACAGAACGAAAGGTTCATGGGTCGAGATAACGTCAGGGAGAGATCATTCACTAATTATTGTCACGGGCAAAACAGACTCAACTTGGGGAAATCAGTTTAATTATTACTAATCAAATCAGAGTAGGATAATGAGAAATAAAAACAAATCTTAAAATACCTTCCCCCCCCCCCCCCCCTCCTTCCTTCCCGGCTTAACTCCTCTCCCAATTTTCTCTACCAGCAGCGCAGGGGGACGGGGAATGGGGGTTGGGGTCAGTTCCTCACACGTTGTCTCTGAGGCTTCTTCCTCCTCAGGGGGAGGAAGCCTCACTTGTCTCCTGATCCACCGTGGGGTCCCTCCCATGGGATACGGTTCTCCATGAACTTCTCTAATATGGGTCCTTCCCACGGGCTGCAGTCCTTCAGGCACAGCCTGCTCTAGTGTGGGTCCCCCGTGGGGTCACAAGAAAACCTGCTCCAGCGTGGGCTCCTCTCTCCACAGATCCACAGGTCCTGCCAGGAGCCTGCTCCAGCGCGGGCTCCCCATGGGTTCTCAGCCTCCTTCGGGCATCCCCCTGCTCCGGCGTGGGCTCCTCTCTCCCCGGGCTGCAGGTGGAGATCTGCTCCCCCGTGGACCTCCCTGGGCTGCAGGGACACAGCCTGCCTCACCGTGGTCTTCATCACCACGGGCTGAGGGGAATCTCTGCTCCGGCGCCTGGAGCACCTCCTGCCCTCCTGCTGCACCCACCTGGGGGTCTGAGGGGCTGGGGCTCTTACATGTTCTCACTCCTTCCTGCAGTTTTGCAACTGTTTTTTCCCCCTTTTTTAGACATGTTCTCCCAGGGGCACTACCACTGCCACTGATGGGCTCGGCCTTGGCCAGTGGTGGGTCCGTCTTGTGTCCGGCTGGCATTGGCTCTGTCGGACACAGGGGAAGCTTCCAGCAGCTTCTCACAGAAGCCACCCCTGAACCCCTCCCCCCCAAAAAACCCCTTGCCACGCAAACCCAATACACCCCCAAATATTCAGAAAGGCAGTATTTGAAAATTGAACTAATAGGGAAGGAAGGCTGACATAATGGATTGATGGCAGGAGGATGTGACTTTTTAAATGAGAAATGATGATCAAGTGAGGCTAAACAGAGCAGAACTTTGAAAGTAACAACAAATATTTCATGCTTGATGTAACAAGGAAAAGCAAGGAGTGGAAAAGGGATACAAAAAGAGGTGACGTTGCCAAAATAATATCACTGGGAAGGAGAATAATTCTGGATGGATATAAATAGGAATCAATTGTCAAGACAAATGAAAGTGAGGTATAAAAAGCTAGTTAAGTCGGAGCTGATAAAAATCTGGACAGGAATTTTAGCTGTTTGGTTGCATAGGAAAGTCAGATATTACTACAGAAAAATAGAGGCATAACCTGCAGAATCCAGAAAGCAGTGAAATCACATCCAGGTTGTGGGTTTGAGTGACAGGCTGGAGGCTGTGTTGTCCAAATTCAGGAAAGGAAGTAGAAGTTAGAGTTTTTGGAGGGGAAAGTAAGGGCTGTCTTGTAGGTATGAGCTTGAGTTGATAGATATTCATGAAGGGATGTCAGGCAGGCTGACCAATCTTTTTGTCTGGAATAGTAATAGAGAAGTTTTGGGAGTCATAAATACATGAAAGTTGATGGAATTTTTGATGGCATTCAAGCATCAGCACATATAGTAGTAGGTCATACAAGCTGTTCGTTATTTTTGTTATGTATATTTGAAAGGAAGCACCAAAATCACCTTTGGCATAAATGATAAATAATTAGAAAAAAAAAATATTCTGTACTGACTGGGATCACAGCAAATCTCCTGCTTCTGGAGGAAGCCTCATGCCACAGCTGGGTAATCAAAAACTTAGACAAGTCAGGGCCACAAGCCAGGAACTATAAACATTTTGAAAGCTGGACATGAATCTGCTATAGAGCTGGACATATCATCTGGCACATTCTAACTCCAAAATTTATTCACTGCATTTTCTTTTCATCTAGAGACATCTCCATTCACTTGGCTTTCAAAGTCCTCTCCTGGAATTAGATGCCTTAAATAAACAAGCATCAAAGGGCAATTCCAAGAGTGGTTAGTCTTTCTGTTTGGGACACGGGAGAACAAGTCTGAGTTGGGTGTCCAGGTTTTCTTTCTCTATGGAGAGTGTGGACATCCTGTGTTCAGTTCCCTTTTTTCCCTGAGATGCTCCAAATCCTTCTCCTTGTTTTCCAGAAAAGTGCACAGTTTCTAGGGAGCTACACAGGAGACTGTGCTGAACTTTTCCAGTAGAAGCAATTGCTGTCTGTGGAATAGTTCAATATTTGTTGGCTCTAACATGCTCAGGCAGGATTTTCTAGCTGACCACACTCATATAGAACATGGGGTGCTTCACTGGCACTGTAGAACAGCTTTTTTAGTTTCTCTTTTTTTTTTTTTTTTTTTTTTCCTACAGTTGTGTCTAATGCTTCTGGGTAAGGCTTATGATCTCAATATCTCAAAAGACAAATTGTGTGGCTACTATAAATTAATAATGTTTTTCTCCAGGACACATACACATAGATAAGTAAGGTAAGTTTTATGGAAGGGTTTTTTTTGCTTTGTTTTATTTTTACTGTTATTTTTGCTTTTTGATCACATGCAAGGGTTTTATATCAATGGTTCACTAAATCTGTAGAAGTTTGCACAACTAAAAGTTTTGCATAAGAACCTATTAAATATATAGGTTTGCATATGTAACATAGGTTTAACCTATGCAAAGAATATCTAGATAGGAATCTATGTCAGAAACCATCCATCAATGTACTTACTGTTGCTTATAATGGCAATAATGGAGACAGACATTTAGCATTTTTTTTTCCTTTTGTCTCCCTACCAAGTTCAGTGAATGAGCTTCAAATACATTTTTACTTATTCCATATATATGGTCCAGTACATAACACTCCTCCTTGCCGGGCAATCTCTCACCCTGGGCTGCTCCTCCCTCTCATTTGAGACATATGCATACAAACTGTGTCAAGTTGCTTCATCTTAACTTTTCAGAGTCGTGTCTTTTTATTTTTATCTTTTAAAACCTTATCACAACCTTATCAGCAAAAGTGATCTCCATTATTGTAAGTTCTTCTTTCCAGTTTCTCTAAGAATGAAACTGGAGCATCTATATCCATTTACCATTCAGCCCATATTACAGTACTATTCTCAGGAAGAAGGCTAACATGATGAAAAAAATATAAAACTTCTAAGAAAAAAAGTCACTCTTAAGAAGATTGTTCATTAGTAATGATAAAGGTCAACATAATGATTATTTGGTTGTTTTCAGTCTATGTATATATTTGTCTACTTCTGCTATTGCAGAGATGGTGGCTTTTTAATATCTATATCTTTCAAGTCTGCAGTGATCCTAGAGAAAATATACTTCAAGTTGTCAATATTTAAATTATAAGCAGTGTGCTTGGTTAATTGTTGCAGATGCCACAGCATGACAAGAGAGTCATAACCATTTGGTGGAAATGTCCAAAGGTCAAGCAGTTTTTGAAACAGTAGTACAGATCACACCTGAAAGAAACTCATTGAAGAATGCTCAGCTACTGGTTTCCTAAGTACTGGAATGCATAAGCAAAAGACAAAATTAATCACATGTACATTAATATTAGTATTATATATTTCAGCAATACCAAGGACAGCATGTCTAGTGTATGGATGAATAAACTTGGAGAACTAATAGAAACTGAGAGAGTGACATGTTTGTAAAATAATAAGGCCACAAGCTAAAGCGGTTTGCTGCTATTTATAAGATTTTCAGAATAAAAGCAATGAAGAATTGTTAGAAGTATCACTTCTAACATGGGCAGGGACACCTTCCACTAGCCCAGGTTGCTCCAAGCCCCATCCAACCTGGCCTTGAACACTGCCAGGGATGGGGCAGCCACAGCCTCTCTGGGCAACCTCTTCCAGTGCCTCACCACCTTCACAGTGAAGAATTTCTTCCTTATATCTAATCTAAATCTACCCTCTCTCAGTTTAAAACCATTACTCCTTGTCCTATCACTACATGCCCTTGTAAAAAGTCCCTCTCCAGCTTTCTCATAGGTCCCCTTTAGGTGCTGGCAGGCTGCTATAATGTGTCCCTGGAGCCTTCTCTTCTCCAGGCTGAACAACCCCAACTCTCTCAGCCTGTCCTCATAGGAGAGGGACTTCTGCCCTCTGATCATCTTCGTGGCCCTCCTCTGGACTTGCGTCAACGGGTCCATGTCCCTCTTGTGTTGGGGGACTCCAGAGCTGAACGCAGTACTGCAGGTGGGGTCTCACAAGCACAGAGTAGAAGGGGAGAATCACCTCCCTCGACCTGCTGGTCATGCTTCTTTTGATGCAGCCCAGGATAGAGTTGGCTCTCTGGGCTGTGAGCGCACATTGCTGGCTCATATTCAGTTTTTCATCCACTAATACCCCCAAGTCGTCCTCCTCAGAGCTGCTCCCAATCCACTCATCGCCCAGCCTGTATTTGTGCTTGGGATTGCCCTGACCCACGTGCAGGACCTTGCACTTGGCCTTGTTGAACTTCATGAGGTTCGCACAGACCCACCTGTCAAACCTGTGAAGGTCCCTCTGGATGACATCCCTTCACCACACAGCTTGGTGTCATTCTAAAGATTATCATAAACTCTGATAAATGGGCATGTGTTCCCTCAAATTACCTCAACGTACTGTTCAACACAGTGACCAGAAGATGTTTCTTCTCAATTAGAGACCTACTAATGGAGCCCTACTGCTAAATAGAAAAAAAGTAGCACAAGCAGATCAAGAGCCACAAGGTCAAGTGGCATTGACAGGTTCAGCCCGTGTTGCTGAGGGCCCTCTCTCCCTGTAGTAAGTATGTCTTGGACACAAATAACTGGGGCAATGTAAAATGGGAAAGACATAGGAGAACAGTTAAGTAAATATAGATATTTTAGGCTCCAGTGTTCTAGCTTATCTGAGTCAAGATGGATCTGAGATGGATTGTAACTACTGTACAATCATATTCCCAGAATATCGGATAAAAGTGGTTTAAACTGTGAAATCTATAATAATTATTTATAAAGTATGTATATGTTAGTAATCAATTACTTCAATGAATAGGCAACTATTGAAATTTAAAATGAAATTTAACTCTGATGTTTGCGGTTTCTGATGCAATGGAAACCAATTTTTTTTTCCCAGAAATTGAAGGTACAGGGTAGATGTACATTTTTACTTTAGAATTAACTTTGTTTAAAAATGTGTTTAAATAGACAAAGATTTAATTATTGCCACTTTTTTTAGAATATAGGGTTAAATTTATTTCAAAAATCCATGCTATCTGTAAGTCTTGAAACGTTTTAGTGAAGACATATGTTTTGCTTCAATGTTTTGACATAAAGATAGTAGCAAGTTAATTAATTACAACTTGCATATTTGTTGTGAGAAAGTTGTTCTGCTAAATTAAAAACCTAGGACCTTTATCATGTCAATCATAATAGGATTTCTGCACAGAAACAATTTAAAATATTAGGATCACTGACTATTAAAGTTTGTTTCTAGTACATTGTCTTTAAATGCCTCTACTATTTGTGATGTAGATGATGTAAAATAAGGGCCAGATTTATCAGCTGGGTTAGATCATGTCATTAAATTGCATCTAGATCAGTCTCTAAGCCTTCCTTGCTCCAGACTTTCCACCTTGTCTCTGGGGCCTTGGCTTTCCCAAGAACTGTGTTACTGGTGAAGGCTGGGACAAAGAAGTCTGTCAGTACCTCAGCCTGTTCCATACACTGTGTCATCAGGGCCCTTGCCCCACCCAATAGTGGGCCCCCATCTCCCCTTATATATACACTTATAGAAATACTTTATGTGCTAGAGAATCCTTTTTGTGCTTGACATCCCTTGCCAGATTCAGCTCCAACATTAATGTTTAACTTGGCTTTAATGGACTTCCTTTAATCAAATAAGTAATATTTTTAAGTTACTGGCACAGAAATTCTCTAAAGCTTTATGAAAAATGCATAGAGCAAAATCATCTAATATTGGGCAATAAAATTCCCTACCAGCTTCTATTCAGTCCTCAGCTGGTCAAAGCAACCGTTCCTGTCAATCATTCTATGTTTTGGGTGAAGAAGGTGCTGAAATGGCAACAGCTTCAGGATCTGGTCCCTACTGAATAATTTCAGTATTTGCAATATACGGAACTGCCCACTGATCTGCTTACAGGTGAAATTACAGGAAAGGAGCACCTGGTGGTCATGAGAAATATTTCAAAAGGTTATTTATCAGCTAAATCCAACCATAAATTTATATAAAGGTAAAAGAACAACGCATAGCCATGAGCAATGTTCTGTAGAAAATGACAGTGTTCAATTTCTACCTCAGGTCAATTTGCATTACACTTAGCCTGAGGAAAAGAGAATGGCATAGGAAATTAGTGGTGGATGCTGAATATGATCCTGTCATCAAAACTCTTTTGGTTGGAAAGACACAGCACCTCTTACTCTGTATAGTGTTGGTGATATGTACATTCTATTGGATACTGCAACTGGTATAATTTCACATGTATAATCCTAGTAGGAATCACAATTTGTTTTTCTACGTTACACATTGAAATGGGCAGTAGAGTCTGTTGTCAATTTTTTTGTTGTATTTAATGAGCATCTTTACGTTTAAACTAATTATCTTTTTCAACCTCTCTTCTGAAGTAGCCCTGAAGCTCAATTTTAAGCATATGCTGAAGTTCCTTTGATTCCAATGACCTCTGCATCACTCTAAATACACTTAATGCAGCAGAAATTATCTACCTTTCTTTTCTCTGCTGATGGCATAAAATTTGCATTTTTTGTAATGTTCATATTCTGTTTTTTGCATATTCTCATTAGTGTTCTTATTAGTGGATTTGCTGATGTAATTCTATTAATTTTGTACAGGCAATGCAAGGTACTGTTACAGATTTACAGGAGATTAGGGATCCAATTCTGCTAAATCCTGGAGACCCAGAAGGGATAAATCTTACAAGAGAGGGTGAGGGGTATATTTTAACTAATATTTCCTAACATAGCATGTACTAAATACAAAATAAGCATCATCACCCTCTAACATCTAGAAATCTTGTGTATTTTCTCAATCTTGCTTTTACAAAAAACTTAGAAGTTGTCCTTTGCAATTTATTTTCTTTTAAGACAATTGGATTTGGGATCTGGTCATAAGAAGTGAACCATGAAGTCTCTCTGCATTGCCTGAGTCAGCTTGTAAAATTCAACGTGTTAATTGTTCTAGGCAAGTATTTTATATACATACAAATATTTATTTATTTATTATTTTGTGGGGAGGAGATAAAATTATAATTAGTATTTCATTTCTCCAGAATCATGGTAACTGTAACCACATACAACTGGAAAAGTTTCTGATTAGGAAGTTCATTTAAGATATATTATTTGTCTTTCTAACAGTCCAAAAAAAAAAAAAAAGTGTTATGTCCATGCTGAAAGTAAAAAAGTAGAACATTATTGGGTTTATTTCTAAAAAGAAGAAAAATAAAATCTCACCTTCCTTATAAGTACATGTTATTTAATGTACAGAAGAAGAACATGAATTTTGGCAGTACAAGATTTAATCTACTATTAATACAAAACAGTAAGACTTCCCCAAAAGTCAGTGAGGTTTATGCAGTTAGTAATTCAGTTCTAAGATGTTTGCATTTTTTTGTAAGTGTTTTTACTTCTTTCAATTCCTGAGGTCCTCTGTTGTAGTCATGAGGTTGCAATGGCTGTATAGTGGAACAGCCTCTCAACATTTTTAGACTGTAGCTGGATCCAGTCTGAGAATTGGTCTTCTTGTATCTGTGAAAGTTTGTGTGTATGAGAAGAAAAGATAAAAAATATGAGCAAAGCACTAAAACTCTGTATAAAATGTACTGAAGTTGAAGAAAGGTGTAGCTGTGAGTCAGGCCGTCTCCAACTGCCCTACAGACATGAAATAAATCCCTCGTCTGTGAGGATAGTTACTTTGTCCATCAAGACTATCATCAGACAAAAGTCCTATCTATAACTATATCATTGATTCTTCTTTATATAGTACTGATATCACACTTACCATCATAAGGTTAGCAAAAGTGGATGGGAATCTCATTTAAGGCATTTTCATTTGAGATAGCAATCCTGCTTGCTCTTTTGGAGATTAATAGGTGCTTTAAGGACAGAATCTACTTCCTCAAATAGATATCTAAAGTAGGTCGGATGAATCATACGCTCTGTGTGCCTATTTCCCTTTGTTGTCTATAAATCCTCAGATGATTAGTGTAGTTAAAAAGGAAATGTATCTCATTCAGCACATCTATATTGGCATAACAAATGCTTGGCTATGTAATACCTGAACTATGTAGGGAGCTGCCAGGGGAACTCTTCCTAAACCACGGCAGCAAAGACCCTGCCTCAGAAGGGAAAGAGGTTGAACAGTTATTCCATACTCACACTGTTACTGTACCTTTCTGCTCTGAACTGATATTGTAAAACTGACAAGGTTCTGCCTACATGAGCTTCAATCCTGAAGAAACTGAGTTATCTGTTATAGAGTCATAGAAAAGCGTTGTGAAAGAACTTGTGAGATGGCATCTTAGTCTGCTTCTTCTAGCCTAATGAACGCTTAACATGACTACTATATTACTGACATATTTATTTAGCCTGCTTTAAAAATTATCCTATTGTCCCTATTCATGAGAGAACATAGTTTTCCCAAGAAGCCAGTGTCCTGGTTTCAGCTGGGATAGAGTTAACTGTCTTCCTAGTAGCTGGTACAGTGCTGTGTTTTGAGTTCAGCATGAGAAGAATGTTGATAACACACTGATGTTTTCAGTTGTTGCTCAGTAGTGTTCAGACTACAGTCAAGGATTTTTCAGCTTCTCATGGCCAGCCAGGGCACAAGAAGTTGGCACAGGACACAGCCAGGGCACCTGATCCAAACTGGCCAACGGTGTATTCCATACCATGTGATGTCCCATCTAGTTTTAGGAACTGGGAAGGGGGGGGGGGGGCAGGGAATCACCGCTCGGGGACTGGCAGGGTGTCGGTCGGCGGGTGGTGAGCTATTGCCCTGCGCATCATTTGTACATTCCAATCCTTTTATTACTACTGTTGTCATTTTATTAGTGTTATCATTATCATTATAGTTTCTTCTTTTCTGTTCTATTAAACCGTTCTTATCTCAACCCAGGAGTTTTACTTCTTTTCCCAATTTCCTCCCCCATCCCACTGGATGGGGGAGAGTGAGTGAGCGGCTGCGTGGTGCTTAGTTGCTGGCTGGGGTTAAACCACAACAGCCAGCTGTCCCTGTGCTTTACTATATCCTTATCAATAGAAATATGTTTGTCTTGTTAACACGTTAAGCCCTTTGCTTTTGGCTCTAATCTTAAAGGATAGGACCTGGACAATAGTTTATCCTCTTCCTCCCTGCAACAAATTTCACATGTGTTTGAAGACTCCTCTCAGTATTTTTTCTCAAGTTTAGTCCCAGTACTTTTAATCTTTTCTTCTAGGTGATGGTTCTCAAACCTCTAATCAACAAGAAATTTCAAGAAACCAATGAAGAAAGAAATTTCTCCCGTAGTCATATTGAACAGTGCAGCAATGAAGTCTCCTTTACCTGGGACGACACAAGTAAAAGGATCTGTATCTCAGGAAAAAAATCAGGTGAAATTTCTCCTCTCTTCTTGAAGAAGTTTCTTGCCTAAGATGGAAGGGGAAAAAGAAGTTGTGTGAAAGTTCCAAGTACATCTTCTGCCAGTCATGGGTAAATCTAAACAGTTTATAGAAAAATTGTGCTGGTCTGACAAAAAAGTAAAAGATCATCTTGAAGAAATCTTTGACTTATTGGTATTTTCAGCTCCTAGATGAGAATCATTGTTTATAAGCACAATTAACAGAAAAAAAAAATTTACACTCTGATTTTACTCAGGTGCTGTCAGTGTTTAAAAGTAAGAATTTTGATAGATGGATGGCAAGCTCCTCTCTTATCTTTTCTTTTTTGTTGTTGTTGGTGGTGGTTGGTTGGTTTTCATTTCTTTTCTCAGTGATGTATAGTCCCCAGGTGTGATGGATTGGCCCCGGCTGGAGGCCAGGTGCCCACTAAAGCCATTCTATCGCTCCCCCCTCCTCAGCGGGACAGGGGACAGAAAACAGAACGGAAGGTTTGTGGGCAGAGATAACGCCAGGGAGACATCACTCACCAATTACTGTCATGGGCAAAACAGACTCAACTTGGGGAAAAAAGAAGAAAAGAAATTGCAACTTTGGAGAAGTGCTGTCCCACCCTCCATGGGACTTTCTCCTTTAGCCACATTGTCCTGTTCACAAAACTCCAGCGTTTTTACAGAGGCCGTTTTCTCCACCAAAGTTCTTTAATGAAGGTTTGAGACATTGACTATAATTTGTCAGACCATCACAACTGGCCTAGATGATATTTGAAGGTCCCTTCCAACCCAAGCCATTCTATGATTCTATTAAAATGTCCTTCCTCTCAAAGGATACCTTCATCGTATACAGAAATTTAATCAATCTTCTGTGAAATGTCCAAGACATGCATTGACAGAAACTCTTCAGGATCTCTCCTAGTACTTCTCTATCTTTACCATTAAAAAGTTTGTCACAATGTTTTCCTTGCTGTACTGAAGTCTGATACTTTTTTTTAATTGTCTACCCTCAACCTGTAAAACAGATCATTCCATTTCTCTTTGTAACAGTCTTTTATGGACTTATGACAGACTTATGAAGTCTGTCACCTTATTCCTCTCAAAAATAACAGTAGTTATGATGAGGATGGTACATAAGCTTTTTGGTAGTTTTGAATATATCTCCTGTACCAGAGATTTGAGCATTTAGTAAACTTGGGCATTTGAAGTAAAACTGACCAGTGAACCCCTACAATGGAAGAAGGCATAGAGGAGATTGGCACAGGTGATGTGTTCATGAAGCTCAGGGAATAAAACAGGGAGTGACAACAGTTGTTTTAAGGATGACGGAAAGCAACTCAACGGAAAGAGGACCAAAGGTTGGCCTATGTTTTAGCTGAATGGATTTATCAGCTGTGTGGATCAACTGGTTGTGTAAATGTCCTTCCCTCAATTAATCTAAAAAAGTGTCAATATCTTCCCGAACTAGCCTGACCAGCCAACATAGGGCAAGTATGTATGTGGCTTAGCGCAACAAAAAGTATAAAAAGTGAGCAACCAACAAAATGATCTTTGAAGCGGGCAATAGGACTGAGCTGGCTTCAACCCATGTATTCCTTCCAGGCAATTGAGGGCACCCAGTGTGGTGATGGGAAGTATACAGAATGTGGAAATGGGAATCAAATTTATATTGTGATCCAACTGTATATTGCAATTGCTATATCATGCTTTCATTGTGATTTCAGTATGTTGCCGTATCATTCTGTTAAATCAAAATCCTATGTAACATCAAGTATCTTCAAATAAGTAAATTTGGTATTAAAATATTAAACTCTTTGCATGTGGAGTATCTGTGTGATGGGTTGACCTTGGCTGGCTGCCAGGGTATTCTCACACTCCCCCTCCTCAGAAGGACAAGGGGAAAAAATAAGACAAAAAACTTGTCAAGATAAAGGCAATTTAAGGGAAAAAGAGCAAAGGTCACATGCAGAAGCAAAGAAAAAAAATTGTTATTCTCCACTTCCCATCAGCAGGTGATGTCCAGCCACTTCCTGAGAAGCAGAGCCTCAAGTTGCATGACAGTTGCTTTGGAACATAAATCACTTAATAGCTAATTTCGCCCTTCCCCTCCGCTTCTATTACCTTTTATTGTTCAGTATGACATCATATGGTATGGAATCCCTTTGGTCTGTTTGGATCAGCTGTCCCTGCTGTGTCTCCTCCCAACCTCTTTCCTCTTGCCCATCATCAGCTTGCTGACATTTGGGAGGGTGTGGGAGAGGGCATGTTGTGGGTTGGATAGACAGCCCTGATGTTGTGGGAGCACTGCTCAGCAGTAGCCAAAACACTGGTGGGTTATGAACACTGTTCTAACTACAAATACAAAGCACAGCATGATATGGGCTGCTGCGAGGAAAGTTAACTCCATCTCAACCAGATTTAGTACAGTCTAAAAGAACTTGGTCAGAGAGTATTGGACCGTGACACATACAAACCAGAGAATTAAAAGATATTTTGTATTGTTACTTTACTAATGAGATTTAATTATGTCTAATGGACAGAATTTAAGTATGATGTTATTTAACATCAAATGTCTCTAAATCCACAGCAGGGGTTTCTCATTAAGCCAGCCATTGATTGGACTTAAGGATTAGTTTTCAGTCATTCTCTTCTAATTCATCTTTCTTTGTTCTAATTGTCAGATTATGATAGAACACATTTGAAGTTATATGTGGAGGAGGCTTCTGAGTTTATGTTAGGAGTGATATAGGTATTCAGAAAAATAATACCCTCATGAGTCAGAAGGTGCCAGAATTTACTGGAAATGAGTCCTGGATCAGATCAGATAGTTAGCTAAAATGAGAAATACAAGATTTGCAGCAGAAAAGGGTAGAAAAAGATCTGTGAGCATTAGAACATAAAATTGATAACATGTTGCGCGTTACAAGGTTTGCAAGAAGTGTTCTGCTTACATCAGAATCACTTGCCAGCTTTTTGCAAGAGGCAACTTGGCTGGTAAATAAGAAGAAAATATAATGAAGAAAAGGATCAACAGGCAAAGAGAGGAGGTGAATACAAGTGAGTGCTAACTGAAACTATTAAATAATAGGCAAAGAAAATATAAGAAAATGCAGAAGACTGATGATGACTAAATGCAATGAGAGAATTAAAAAAAAAAAGAACAGAGAAAAAGAAAAGAAAATTTACAAGTGGAAAAATGAGGAGATAAAAATATAATTAGAAGATCCAAAGACCTAAGATACAAAGAAGAAAAAAAAAAATGCTGAAAGGGGTAACTAGAGAAAGAAAGGAAACACTAAAAGTAACTATGGATGTGAAAGAAACTAACAGCAAGGTGAGGATGATGAATAAGTAAGAGACTGAGAGATCTTGAGAGCTGCTTATAATTCATGATGCAATTGTCTCAAAAGAAATGTCATTTAAAGGATTTTTTTATGTTTTGTCATAGTATTTGTGTTGATTCTCCCAAGCTAATGAGGAATAGCCTGGGTACTAGAATGTTGAATCAGAGGACACATTTAACTCAGAAGATTTCAAGAAGAAAATATGGCACACTATTTCTCTCTTAGGTCCAGGGTGCTGATGGGTGAAAGGAAAGCAATGAAGCCAAAAAATCCCTTGGTCACTTTTCCTATCAATAGTTTCCTTCCTCTTCTTTTATACTGGAGATATAATCCAATGCTTAAAAAAAAAAAGAAAAGGAAGTTTATTTTTCATTAAAAATATAATCATAAATATTATCCTGTATTATTCAAGTTATTACTTGTTATTCCACATTCTTGTTGAGCTGCTGAACATTTGTGAAAATGTTCTCAATTCCAAGTTTCACAAACATTAGCACGAGTGAATATTTGTTTTAAAAATCTACCAGAGTGCATAAATTATTTACTATTCATTATTCACTATTCAACATTTGTTATTCATTATTCATTCATATACTACAGCGATGAGCTGCTCCATTATAAGAATGTAAATGGATTGATGCTATAGCTTAAATAGTTTCAGTCCGTCAATTAGATAGACAAAGCAATATCATGATGATGTAGATGACTAATCACACATCATGAATATTGAACAGTGAATAGTCTAAATTAACATTTTGGAAACAACCTGTAGACCAGAAGTTGTTTGTCCAAACTATTTGTCCAATACTTACAAACAACCAGGCATCAGGATTGGCTTCTGAATGATTCATGAACAGAAAACAAGGCTAAAGGCCTATTTCAAAGCCCTTTAAAATCAATGGAAAGATGCCCACTGGCTTCAAATAACTTTTGGTAAGTTCTCCAAATGTGCAATTGATATTATTTACAGTAAGTATTCCAGCCACACAGTGCCTCATCATACATGGTTAATAAGAATTTTGTGCTTTAGGGGGAAAAGTTAAAAGATGTAGTCATATTTCCTCCCAAAGATATCATTTAGCAAAACTCTGGCACAGCATCTTTTTCCTTACACCTTTCCTGTCCATCTATACTAAAAAAAAAAAAGGGGAAAAAAAAAAAGGAAAAAGAAAGCTGTGCTACAATGAAGGAAAAAAAATACTCTGCCTTTTTAAAATCAAAGAGAAGACAAACCATTTTTGCCTGTGTAACACTGAAAATAAAAATGTGGCATTTTAAAAGAGCGTGTAACACCTGTGCATTCATCTTGATCCGCGGGATTGACTATGGCTAGTTTAGTCTGGGTGCAATTTGCATAGTCGACAGTGAAAGTAGTTCACTGGTTTTGATCTTTCCATACTCTGAGACAAACATGTCAATTATAGTTTGTTTTCTTGAAACCAAAACTGTGGTGCTTTGCATTGTTTAGTACAGTAAACACTGAAAGAATCTGATGTTTGTTCTGAAGAGCTTATGATCTAATTGATCTTCACATGAGGAAAATGAAAAGGTCTTGCACTGAAGCTTATGAACTCCTACACTGATTAGAGTCCAATTCAAGATCTATGATGAAAGCTTTCCTTTTGATCTGTACACCAAAAAGATTATTCAGCAGCAGAGTGATATCTAAGAGACTAAGTGTTTTTGCTAAACTGTGTCAACAACTTTTCTTTAAAGCTTAGAGAAAATGCAATAGTGGATAGGATTCATCCTCAAGCACCAGTAACAGCTCTGGATGTTTTGTATATTGTCTATTTAAAGCACAGAGCAGCAAAAAAGCACAAGTTAATAGAAACTGCCAAAAGATTTAAAACAATACTTGAGAACTTAAGTACCTGACAATCTTTTGATGACCTCCCATTTTTTAAATAAATAACCATGTAGTACTTCATACAGTTAACATAAATCATACCATTACCAAGAAACAAGGTTGGTTTTTTTTTCACTTTTGCTTCCATCTTTTTCAAAACTTGGTGATTCATGAAGCAGTTCTTGAATTTCATTAAGATGATCATGCATTGCTTAGGAGCTGCCCTCATTGAATAAAAATGACCTATTTTCGTAGAAATGAACTTAATTTACCAAGCTCATGATTTTCTTGTGAAATCAGAAGAAGTTACTATTGGAAAGCAAACTCCTGCAGTGAATTTCAAAGCTTTTGTTCAGATTTCCTTTTTAAGTTGATCACACCATTAGGGCTCATCAGAACTGGTTTCCAAGTTACTCTTTATATACGATTTTCCATCATGTGGGAATCAGTAATAATCATCAATGGAAATACAATGCAAAGCTCTATTTTTTTCTAATACTTCTTGAAACTTCAGAGCACAGCTTTGCAAATATTTTGGATTGATCTAAAATTAAAAAGACAGTCAAGGTCATTCAACCAAAAGACAGGCAGGGAGCAGGTCAGTGAAAGAACAATACTGGTTTGATGAGTTCACAAGACAGTTTTGATACTTCTTCACTCTCTCAAATATCCACTGATTTTTGCTCGGTACTTTGCTGAGAAAGCAGGACCAATGGTATGAAGTAAAATTAGTATACAGCCAAGTTCCTTTAACAGGATGCTTATTTTAGATCGACGTTTAATTCGTAAGGCTAGAGCAGACACTGTATTCTGCTGTAAAACTGATCCTCGGGGAAAATATATCTTTGCCTTGAGGGTGAAAAGGTGAGAGGATGCCTTAGAAATAACAGTGGGAGTCATAGACTACAGGCTATACAGTTTTGAAGAGTGAGGGTCTATTAACGGGCTAGAATATGGCGGGCTCGCGTTGCAGTCTATATAAGACTTCAAAGGAAGCAAAAGCTGCTTGTGTGGGAATAGCAAAAGAATGTATTTAATTTCAAGACAAGCCCTTATATAGGAATGAAATACTCCAGTTGCCTTATTTGCCCACTTTAATCATTAGCGTAAAAAAGATGTTTGATGAAATGCATAGAACTAGTCATACCAGAATATTTCAGTAAATTCACCTGTGCTTTTTCATATATAAACAACTTCAAATTCTCTCTCAAGTTATAAGGAATGATAAACTGCAGTCAGTGATGTATTTTATCAGAGGATGAAAAAATAAGCCTCATTTGGAAACTTCAGGGTGAAAAAGCTATTGTTTTTGAGACTGGAATGTCCTTTGAGATGTTTTTCTTGTGTAACTGATAGGTATGTAAAAGCATCGAATCATGGTTTTATTAATTTTATTGATTTGCTTGTTGACTTAGGAATATAAGAGTTTAATTTATGACCTTGCTACATGGGGGACAGGAACTGAGACAGTAGGAAGAATCTTACAAAACAGCAAGATACCTGGAATTCATCCTGAAATATTAATTATACATCTGGCAGTACAAAAAGCCTGATTCATAGCCCATTGAAAAAAATTAATTATGTATCTGGCAGACTCCAAAATCCACTGAAGCCAAAGGAAGTCTTAGGAGTCTTTGACTCCATTGGGCTCTGGATCAAACTGCAGGAGGATGAGCAGAATTAGACAGAGAGGAGCGGATCACCAGCCCTGCTGGGAGCAGAGCAAACTCAGATCAAGGCGATAAAAGCAGCAGGTGGCAGTGTATAAACACCCTCAGGCCCTCAGAAATGTGTCTCTAACACAGGATGGAAGGGGTGGGGGTCTGCCTCCCGCTGAATATGTAAGTGACCTATGTATTTTCTTTCTTTGTAAACCTCGGCGAAAGATGGTTAAGGATTTGGAAACAAATAGCTTCCCTGGGAAAGTATAAAGGTACAAAACCTCACTTTAGCTGCTGGGGTATGATCACACCTAAGGTTCAGCAGGAGTTTCCCCAACCATGTCCCCTCCAGAACTCTCATCAGGGCTCTCTCTCCCTAGGGCTCCTGGCAGTAAAGAGGCAGTCTAGCCTAATTTGGATGACGACGGCTAAAAGCCGAGTGTCTTTCCTATTACAGGAGGGTCTGATTATTGAGCAGCTCGTACCAGACTGGAGAATGCCTTTTTGCAGAGACCTCTCGGTGTCTTCGAGCCACCCGAGCTGTGGTAGCCTGTTCGCCTGTTGTTAAAACACATTTTGAAGGCTAAACTTTAGATCTGCTGGACACTCTAAGGGGATGATGTGGAGGATAGAATTAGAAATGTCTTGAGCCAAAAGAAAACAAGAGAATGAAGATGGGTGCAAACACAACCAAGTTTTTTCTGTGCTTTCCTGCTTGTGCACTGCTTGCACATAATTCTCCTTTACTAAATGATGAGTAAAGAAGCTCTTTGCCCTGTGCCTCTGAAAGTCAAATAGAAATTTATTTTTTTTTAATACTGTTTTAACTGAAGTGAAGCACAGTATACCTTTTCTCTGAGGTGTTTGCAGAACAAGGAAAGTACTGAAAACTTGAATACCGTTTCATTCAATGGCTCCCACTGCCATGTATAAAGACTCTTTTCCATTTGGTTTTTTTCAGTGTGTGCATCTGTATATAAACAAGGAAAATAGACATACCAACATATAGTCATTTTTTACATCTACACTCTGAGAAAGGACAGTTATAAAACCCTAAAATATACATGTGGAAGTATAGGAGAACAAGACTAAATTAACAGCCAAAACAAACCATAAATATCCCTGATCTCACAGTGTACTGGTACTGGCTGGAAAAGAGTTAATCTTCTTCATAGTAGTTTGTATGAGGTTTTCTTTCAGATTTGTGCTGACGTCATGCTCAGCATATAAAGCTGGGGGTAGGAGAAGGAAGGGGGGATGTTGGGAGTGATGGCGTTTGTCTTCCCAAGTCATCTTTAGGCGTGCTGGAGCCCTGCTGTCCTGGAGATGCTGAACGTCTGCCTGCCTGTGGGAAGTGGGGAATGGATTCCTGGTTTTGCTTTGCTTGTGTGCCCGGCTTTTGCTATCCCTCTTAAACTGTCTTTATCTCAGCCCACAAGTTTTCTCACTTTCACCCATTTAATTCTCTCCCCCATCCCAGCAAGGGGGGAGTGAGCGAGTGGCTGTGTGGGGCTGAGCTGCCTGTGGGAGTTAAACCATGACACAAAGCTAGTGCAGAAAGTAGAAGTAAATTAAATTGATATAGTAAAATTCAATATGTCTCTGTGCCTTCCATATCCATGGAAGAAGAATGGGTCACAACTTTACCCAGGCCAAGCGTGGTCCTGGCAACCCTCTCACCTTTTTATACTAAAGCAGCAGCAGAAATGAAGGGAAAACATTAATTCTCAGAAATGAGAGGGATGGAGCCTGGATTGCTCGGTACCCACTTCAGCAGCAAAAGCTTACAAGATGTCCTTTTAATTTCATGGTAGAGAACAGACGTTTCTTACAATGTTATACACACAGAACTGTGAAATAAAAAAAAAAAAAAATAAAAAAAAAAAGAAAGAAAGGAAAAAACCAGTTGGAAGGTTCATCCCAATGACTATGAAAATAAGAAGCTTCCAGGAAGATTTGTAACAAACAAATTGATGGAGATCAGCCATGACTCTAACAAGACTGGGAAATTACTAACAGGGGAAGTCTATATTAATTACCACTCAGGGTATATATTTATATTTAGGGTATATATTTCCTATACGATTGTATGCCAAGTCTGATTACAGGAAGTATTACAAATGTGCAAATGAAAACTTTTTTTGTTGAATAAAACTTGCGTTAGAAATTTATAAAAATAGGAAAAAATCATATTTGGAGAAGAAAAATGTGGTGATATTGTGAGGTTTTTAAAATATGTAACTTTCATGTTTATATTTTTTTTCCCCTGGAATGTATGGAGGTGATACTTATACATCAGTTATCATAAATACTTCAGTTTTATAATGTTACTTGTTTAAAAATAAATACATATGCATTGTCGGATGGCTTATAGTCTTGATTCAAATACTATAAAACAGACTCAGATTTCTGAAATTTTCAAAAATATGTTTTGAGCAGTTTTACTTACTGCTTATATAACAGGAGACTGTGATAGACCCTTATTTTCATTAAATATTATTTATCAGTGACATAACTGCATTTACACAAATGAAACTGAATTACATCAGAATTGAACTAATACAATGATAATGCTTTTTACCTGCACCTAAAAACTACAACTGTTCAATTTCTCTGAGGCTGAAATTAAACATAAAGTGAGGAAAGTTTTTGGAAGGCTCTTAGCTGAATCAACAGTATTAAAAGCATAAAGGTCCTCAAGTTCTGCTTTAGATCTCCCCCCAAACTAACCCTTGAAATTTTCCATATGAGAACAATGTGTAATGTGTGCATAAGGGGCATTGGACAGTGCAACTATGAAATGGCTTTTCTTTACATATCTGTCTCATTAACTTTTACATTTTCTGAAATAGATCATGACCTTGCTGTGCTCAGTACTACTTATCCTGCTATAGGATGACTTCTATGTATTTTGTATAAAATATATTTTTAAAAAATCTGAGTGCAAAACCAAGGGTTCTGACTGCTCTTGGAAACATAGCAAAGTTTAAAATCTAAGGATTTTATGTTAAAATGCTATGTTCAAATTATCTATGAATTATATCACCTCGTTATTCACTATATTTTATGACTGTTGCTTCATTTTTCATTATGTGTTATGAATTAACACGGAAAAATAGAAATAGCTGAATACCAAGAGAAATACAAAATCTATTAAAGAACTAACTTAGAAACATGAATCTGTTAAATATTGGAAAGTTACGAGATCTAATTTAGCAAATGCCAAAACCAGTATTAAAACCGTATTGGTTTCCATCACTTCCATGTATTGGTTCACTCTGAGGATTGTAAATATAAATGTAAATGCTGTGCTAATGATTTTAAATAAAGCTAAAATCAAAGAAGAAATCACTGGAATAACTTACACTAACCAAACAAGAAATTATAACAAATAACACCATGTCAATGCTCCAGTTCTGTAATGATTTTAAATTAGAAAAGCAACATTTACAGAACAGGTTGCTCATTTAACATTTTTAGGATCTGTCAATAAGATCACTTTTGGTGTGAAACAGCCTATTTATTTTGATTAAAGGAAAATCTCTCAATGAAAATACTCTTGAGCAAATACCAGGAGGGGTTCTTGACTTGTTCAGTGCCTAGAGCATTCCTGCATACCACAAGGGTTTGAGAAAGAAGCAAATAGTGCTTGAGGATCTGAAAAAATGTCAATGCTGTTTGTAGATAGCCTGTTGAGGTTACTAAAGAATATTGTTCCAACAAAAGGTAGGAAGCTAGAGATCTGATTAACTCCTTGGCTGCACTGTTTGTGGGTATTTACAATTTGCCACTTGATGGACGGTAAGAGCGTTCTCTCTTACTGAAATAAACTTTCCAATGAATCATTTATACTGAGTAAAGCAGTTATCAAATAATGCTTAACAAAGAATAGGCGGTTGCCAGGGTTTTCTTTTGTTTTCCTTCTGTGAAAAACAGATAAGTCTATGAAGGGCACTGTGCACAAGTCAGTTTCTTCCACTCTGATGTGCGCATTGTGTCTTTGGAGACACGGCAAGAGAAATCTAATTCATATCAGTGATATGATGACTACAGCAATACAGTCCAACCCGTACTACTCTACTAAGTATAAATGTGTTACGCATGCTATTCTCATTTGCTTTGGCTGCTACAAAGACTCTAAACTGACCTTGCAAGGAGGTAAGGTATCATCTGGGTGAGGATCCCTTCAGGGGCAATGAAGGCATAAAGTACTTTGTTTGGTTACTTCTACTCTAGAACTTAAAAAAACCATAAAATCTTACATAAAAAAATAAATGACATCAAGTAAAATACAAAGAACCATAGCATAATATTACTTAGATGCATTGGAAGATTACAGTACAAGCAGAATATGGTTGTAAAGGTCACATGCTTTTTTTGCAGAAAATCATGAATATACCAATACCAAGGTCTTCTTTCTGAATAAAAAGTGTTTATTTTGTTTGGGATATTTTTGTGTTTTGTTTTGGTTTTTTTTTTTTTTTTCAGTTGCAAGCCAAACACTTCAGTTTGGAAACATGAAAATAACAAAATATTTATTTATTTCTATATAATATAGATAAAATAGTTTTAATTTGTCCACTAGGTATAACCTGAAGAGAAAATAGGCATTTAAGGTAACCAAATTATAGACCCAAGTCATGGTAACACTTGAGAAGATCCAACTTTATGCAAGCCCAGAAGGGAAGCAGGAAGTCCTCATCATGATGCAAGTATATGACCTACAATTTCTTGTCTTTTTAGGACACTTGAAATAATTGAGTTGAAAGTAACTCTTTCTGTTCATACTGTTTAAAGGATAGATTGATTAATAACACTAACATATCTTATAACCTCTGCTTTAAACAACTTGAATTCTTATTTATTTCAACTATCTTCAATCAATGCTTGCACGTTGACTGCCCAGTAAAAGGAATAAGCTAGCCTGCAGATCAAGTTGAATACTGTCGTTATTTACACTGAGATCTTGATAACTCTCTTTTTGGATTGTGGTCACACAAGTTTCCAATAAAGGTTCATTTGCCATTGTAAAACAATTATCTTTGATTACACAGAATTTGTTCCAGTCAGCAAGATCTTTTCAACAATTTGCAATAAAATGGTCAGAAAAATAATTCACAAGAGTGAAGACAAGTTGATGTGCATGCTGGAAGCAGATTATATCAGTATTATTTTCCTAACATTAGGACACAAAGAACAAGGCAAATAATCTTAGAGAGACCATCCCTAGTTGGCTAGATTTTCAAGAGATAAGCCAACATCTAAGTTTTCTCTGCCACAGTGTAAAACACTAAAAGGGCTTGAGAGCTGATGGTACCTACAATCTGACATACCAGACGTGTTAGCTGGGCTTTTACTTCCCTGTCACACCAAAGTACTCATGGGTAAAAATGCAACTACATTATATCTGCTGTGGACAATTGTATTTTACTAACACACATTTTTGCAGAAACTTTCTGTTTGTACTTGTCAAAGAATCTGTTCTGAGTGTATCTGGTAATCAAGCTCTGGAAATAAAAGCATCTAATTTATCTGACCAGTCACACATGAGACAAATTGAATTGCAACGTTTGCCAATAATTCAAAGTGTAAACAACATGAATATCAGCCATGTGTTCCATAAATCTAAGGAAAATTTAAATCATATCTAAATATAATGACAACATACATTTCAGTGTTATAAGCAATTTATTTAAAGTATACACATGATGTGAATATACTGAATATACTGAACATATGGTTCTGAATATTTTCATTGTAAGTATATTATCAGAATAAATTTTTAAAGATTTAAACATTGATTTGCTGTGCATGAATCACTTGTATCTATACAGTATTATGTAATAAAAAGTATCTCTGGTCATACACTGGCTATAGGTCCCACATGTCAATGTTCTCAATGCACACGTGCTAAGAGCTCCATATAATTAAGGTGTTCCTCGGTTTCCTCAGAAGAAGTCTATACACTGTCGTACAGTTACCTTTATACTCCTAAATACTGCATCTTTTGATCTTCCTCTGCTACTTCAATTTTCTAGTGCTCTTGTTTTGCTCAGAAATACCTACATCAGTAGAAACATACCCAATTTCAGAAATGCATTTGTATATAATATTCTTCTCCACTAGCTAAGAAGATGCCTGACTTGCCTAGCCCATCTACTTTTTCTTATTTCTGCTTCAATGTTTGTCGTACTATTCCCACCACATCTTCTCACCTCACAGCTCACATTTTTTTATAGTCCAAAATAGGCCTTATTGTAGTTCTGTCACTTATTGTTAAAGAGATTATGCAAATGCCTCTCTGGCCCTATATGAAGCTTCACTTTCTTCAAAGCAGTATGACAGATGTGGTTATGGCAGGCAGCCATACCTTTAAGCCAAAGTAGTAATTGTTCCTGCCTGAACTGATTGGCCTTTTACCTGTATTGTCTTTTCACAGGTTTTTAGAAGGGAGTTGGCGCCAGGTCTTAAGCAGGAGGGCAAATGAGCACCCGCAGCAGATGAAGATGAGTATCATCTATGGATTTAACTCTGTAAGCAGGCAAGAACTGGAATCAGGGAACAGGTGGCTAGAAAAGTTGATGATAAAATAAAGAAATACATTAGAAGAAAAATATGACAATTTATCTTCAATTTAAAAAATACATTCATTTTCACTTCCAATGGTTTACTTCCAATGCTATATTATTGATACTTTTTTTCCTTTCCAGACTGTTATATTAACATAGTTATACATCATTTTACATGTATAAATGCTCAAATCCCAGTATCAAGTCCCTCAAGGAAATTAAGTTTAGCAATATAGCAAATTTACCAAATACATAAAGAATCAAAAAGTGTTAGTAGTGACACAGCATAATTACTGTCTTTAATTTGAGCTAGCTGGGTGTTCTCCCACCTATGTATGATTTTTATGAAGGTGCAGTAACCTCGTGGCTACCACTCTGCGGCTGTGTGTGTTTGCATACTTCGGTCTTTCACCACCGCTCATTTAAGACGCTTTCTGCTTGGGAACCGCTATCAAGTTCTGCACAGAGCTTTACATCTGACGTGATAATATCTTGCCTCTATGTTATGGTCAGTTAAAATCCGTCTGTCTTGCTCTTATTTCCTACCCACCTTAGTCAAATGTAAGTCTTCCTCTTTTTTGTTAGTACACACTCTGTTTTGCATAGCTTGTCTGGTCTTCAGAGGAGCTAGCACTGGGCTGCATTTCCACGCTACACCTGCACTAGAACTGTAGCGTGAAAGGTCCCATAGTGAGTGAATCTCAGGATTTCTTACTGAAGTGTAGGTTTTAGTTTTAATATTTGTATGACTTTGGTAGAAAGAAGTTCTGTTTAAATATACACTGCAGCTTAGTTCATGATCTCTTAGTTTTCAAGTAAGTTTGTTTATCATTTTTCTGTATGAATTCGACTATCCAGAATAAAAAGTATCCAACCCCCGTAATCTGAGAGTGTCAATACTATTGTTTTCCATTTTATTTCAGTGGCACAGATAAATGCAGAGCAGATTTATTTGTGTAGGCAATAGAAGAGATTTATCTCCTGCATTGGATCTACGTGTCGATGCAAGACCCCAAATGAGGTAAAAGACTCAAACTCTGTAGAAAGATAAGAAAGAATATTCTCTCCCTTAAAGAGAGTGCCAGGGGACAAGACTGTTTAAAATAGGCAAAAAGAGTTAGAGAAATGAAGTATTTTTTTATAACTAACAGAAATGGAACTAAACTCATAACTGAGACTCAAATTTTTCTGAAAATTTTAACGTAAACGACTTGCTCCAGATCACGTACAGCATTTCTGGCACAGCTAAACCCAGATTTCCTGCGAACCCTCAGTAGGAGAATTCCTCTAATTTAAAAACATCCTGATTTATCTTCTGAAAATCCAGCTGCTAAGAAACCACTTCTTAACATCCTTCTGAAAAATCCAGCGGAAGATCTTACTTGCTCTGTTTTGCATCTACGTATTTCACAGATGAGTGCAAAATCGTTTTCCTTAGCCCATGTAATACACTGCATTTCTTTCTAGACAGTAGCCTCTGCCAGTGAATATTATCAGTCCTGAGTTCATTACTACATTTCACTCCTGTGGACTGAACTCCATGAGCCACTTTTCAGCTCATAAGCTTCTTCTCTCCAAATCCTTTTCAATGTGTTAGCTCTGTTATTCGACATGTGACACAGCTGCAGAAATTTTAAGGCAGCTTTAGTCATGGACATGTTTAAAATGTTATCCTATCGAAAATCATCATCTGTAAAGTAAGAAAATCAAAATGATCTTAACATGGAAACAGGGAAACATTTTCTACCTGACATAAGATTTGCGATATCCTCGTTTTGCGTATTTAATGAAAGAGTAAGATATGATTTATCTCTAGTCACTGTTAATAACTGCAGTCTTAAAGTTGTTTATACATTAAAAAAAAACCAACAACAACATTAAATAAACTCTCATTCATCTCTTTATGGTTGTTGGGAAAATAAGGATAAGAGACAGATAGAGGCAATTCTGCCTGTAATGAAAATTTTTTGTTTGGTTGTTTTCTTGTTGTGTTAGTTATCTTTGTGGGTTTTTTTTAAAGAAATAGAAAAAGCAAGTTAAAGCACTATATGACAACTTTTCTTGTCATGTAGGAGGGGATTCATATCACAAAAAGCTCAGGTAAATAATCTCAACTAGTTTTCCATTCTTTATAATTACTGAAGAGAAAGGTAACTCTGGAGGACAATTTTTCCTAAATACTTTGCCCTGAGGGTTTGTTATCAGCAGAAGCTGAGAGCAACCTAGATTTCCACTGGAAATTATGATCCTGCACTTTTTGTACGCCACCCTTTGGCCCATCTTTTTTTCCTCTCTCCTGGGTTTTTGATGTAACACTTGCTGACCTGTGGAATGAATTGAACAATTTGGTGATCTCATTGCACATGTGTATTTCTCCCTGCCACCTTCCTGTTTCCACAAGACTACAGCCCAGTATTAAGGAAACAGTAGAAAACATGGCAAAGGCTGGATAGAGAGTGGAAAAAAAAAAAAAAAAAAAAAAAAAAATCACTGTCAGGAACAGCCTGATCTTAAATCAACCAAATTAACAAAATCAATTAATTAAGCAACTATGCCATAAAATTTTAAGCCAGCCTGACTGAGGGCTTCTGCCAAAAAGTGGGCGGTCTTACCCTTACCTCTGGCTCCAGAATCAGTTCTCACTGCTCCAGGGAAGAGGCTCAGCCTAAAGGTAACTCAGCAGAACAGTGATTAGTTTTCAAGCTGCTCAGTCAAACTGGCTGCATAAATCCTTCTGCTGGCACAAGAATGAGAAACCCACAGGGAAAGGTGGGAAGAGCTGGAAGAACCCCTTTCAGGAGCAGCTTGTTCTTCGGTTCAAGTCAAGTGATACTGGAACTTAGCTTAAAGTGTCTCTGCTGGAGTCGAAGTATGCTCCAGAAAAGACTCATTAACACTCTCCAGAAGAGACATACTATACAACTTGTTTAGATTACTGTTAAATATGCAAAGTGTGGTGAGATTAATTTCAGCCTTCAGCCATTCCCACTGAATTCAGTGACTCAGGCACCTCTATCCAAGGTTGCAGATGTTGGTCTAGTTCTTAATATTAGCAACGTGAGATCCAAATGGGATTATTCATGTCCTGAAGTTAATACGGGCATAAGTTCTGACAGGACTGCACCCTTCTGAGATCAATTTGTTCAGGGGTTTTTTTTTGAAAATAAGGTATGAGCTGTAAGCTTCTTAGAGGGGGTATTATTGATGCTGCGATATTCCCAGTGGAATTCACTGGTTTCTTTGCTTAAACAAAGTGACCCAGCTGCAATGAGCAGCTTAATCAATTATCTGGATACAAACAGATGACCTTGTACTTTTTTTCTCTGTCTTTCAGGAATGTATTAAATCTGCTCTTACACAGACAATTTAATATCTACCTGAGGGTTTTTTTGGTTTGGTTTTTTGGGGTTTTTTTCCCCCCCTTTTTCTTTGCTCTATTCCATTCTAGAGCTTCAACAGAACACTGCAGATGTCAAACCAAAACCTAAATCCTTATGGATGATGTAAAATAATTCAGCGATATCAGAAAATGATTCAGATTTGGGAATTATAAAAAACAACGTTGAGGTGCAGTGCATTTTTGTAACTTCTAAACTAAGAGGTCAGCATGCAAAGAAAATTTTTTACTTAAGAGACTTGGGAGATACTGTGTGTTCACTGTGTTGTGAAAAAAAGTAAACTGTATAAATGCAATGATGATAGGACAGATCTTTGTACATGTTATGGTACTTTCTAAGAGCTTTTTCCACATACATTGAATACTCTTCCATTGTCTACGGTTAAAGTGGGGTTGCAGACCAAGCAATTAATACTCATGTCAGTGTTTCGTATTTTTAAGGCTACAGTAATGAATATTTTTAAATAGGCTTATGTGGCTGGAAAAAACTTGGAACAAGTTAGTAATTATTTTCTAAATTTCAGGTTTTCATCAGAACTTTGTAACGGTTTGAGAATGTGGTGGGTTTACATGTGTGACAGCAAAGCCTCCGCCCAGCCACTCGCTCACTCCTCCCAAAGGGATGGAGAAGAGAATCGGAAGGGCAAAAGCAAGAAATCTTGTGGATCAGGATAAACTGAAAAAGAAAGAAACAAGTGATGCAAAAGCATTCACTCACCACCAGCAGACTGATGCCCAGCTGGTCTCTAAGCAACAGATACTTTAGAAAAACTCCCCTCCTAGTTTTATTGCTGAGCATGATGTTATACAGTATGGAATATCCCTTTGGTCAGTTGGGATCAGCTGTTCCTTCTCACAACAGGAATTGGCACAAACCTCCCTCAGCAAACCGCGTAACCCGCCGTGAGCACACGTAGAGCAGTTCAGGGAGTAAGGCGAGCCCTCCCGTCGGGTCAGGAGGTTCAGAGCGGACCCCCTTGCTTTCTGGACTCCCTCTCAGAGAGGAGCCCGGGGTCGGCTGGATCCGCTCCTGGTCCCAGACCCGGTCAGCGGTTTGTGTCTGGAGGGATGAGGTGGAGGGGTTAGAGGGGAAAGGAGGAGACAAGAGGGAGGTCTCCCCAGCCCCGGGCCCAGCGTGGCTCCAGCTCGTGTAGCCCCGTTCCCCACTTTTTTTCCCTGTCCATCCCGCCCCTCCGGGCTTTCTGCCTCCCGTCCCTCTCGCTCCGTTGGGCGCCGTTGGGGGCCGGTGGTGGCGAAGGGTCCCTGGGGCGGCCGTGAGCCCCTTCCTCACATCAGCCTTGGGTGACCTCTGGCCGGACGGCGGGAGCTGCCCCGCTCCGCGTAGACCAACCCGAACCGCGCACGGCACAGCACGGGACGGCACGGCACAGCACGGGACGGCACGGCCGGTCATGGCACGGCAGGTCATGGCCTCCGCGCCCTGTCGCTGGTGTCAGGTGCTGATGGATCGGCTCCTCACCTGCGGTTCCTCGTTATGCGGAGTTCGTCCTTCTGCAGAACGTGCCCCACCGCAGTCTGTGAGACGTGAATTCCTTCAGTGTCTTACAATCCCGAACGGAATACATCATTTTAAAGTGACAAAAATTACCTAGACTTTTTGCCTTTGCAAGGATATAAGACCAATATTAATATAGTTCCTTTATATTTAGTGTACATAAATATGCATCTTCGGAGAGAAAATTGTATGGATCTATGGTTAGCATCTCCAAAAACTTTATAATCTGGCCACTCTTAGATAGCTGTCTCATGAAATACATTGCTCTCTGAAGGTATCTATTTCTCTCCAATGTGTGTAAAGGGAGCCTGTGGCAAGGTAAGGTATCTATAAGTTAGTTTTTATGTTATCCGAATCCCATTTTATGTATGCGTAGGGCTTCAAAAGCAACAAAAGGACAAGTCAGGGAGGAAAAAAGTTTACTGCTGCTTGCAGCTGGGCCTTGAATTAGAAAAGCTTGTTCCTGTGCGTTTCAGCCCCCGGCGCAGCTACCAGCACTCCATCCCATCACTGTGGAGATGATCATTTAGTGCTGTCACCACAAATAACTTCAGTTTCGCAAGCATGGGGGATGATCTCCTCTCCTACGCATTTTGCTACTTTGAACTGCTTTCAACATCCCTGGTTATGGATGAAACAATTAAAAAAAAAAAAAAAAGTTCCCCTTCTGGAAGCACGGGTTTTCAAACTACGGCCTTGACAACTGGATGTATCACTAGGAATGAAATGGCCAATGCTTCTAGGCCCCGTGAATGGGCGACAGCAATCTGCTCCTTCTGCTAATCTCAGAAAACACATACGTACTCTGATAACTGAAGCAATTTACTCATCTCATTTGGGACTTGAACACTCAGCAGTAAACAAATGGCAATACTTATTAACAATCATGATTTACCACGATTTTGGCTGAGAAAGTATCATTAAAGAGAGGAACATAGTTTGGTCTCTGTTTCCTTAAATTAACAGCCATTTGCTACGAATTTCTATATAGACCTCATTAGCTTCTCTGCTGAGGTAGTTACTCCTTTCAGCAAAGTGTTATATTTCCATAGGTAGATCCTGAAGCGAGATGGGAAGCATCAAGACGATCTACACCGGTAAGCAAAATAAGCAGATTACACAGGTGGAGGGCAAGTATAATTGATTCGGAAAAGTCGACTACAAAAATGAATTAACCACATTATATTTTATATATCATACACGACACACTGGCCCTTCTCATCATCCGATCAATGTGTACTGCAATAGTAGTGTGTGAGACTCATTAGACTGCCAGGTTTCTTAAGGACTGCTTTGTGATGTGACAATAAGAAGTCATAACAATTTGGGATTCAGAAGTGAGACCTCAGGACAGTAAGAGGCTAAGCCATCTTTCTGTCTGCTCTTTTGTTTTGGACTTACCTTGTGCCAAACATAAGCCTGATCAGAAAATCTCTCTGTGCTCAGAATTGGATTAAAGATTTATCTCTTTGCATATTTTTTTTACTGCCAGGAAGAGTTCAGTATGGGCAGGCAGGGACTGAAGAAGAAAAGAATAGGGAAGAGAAACAAGCAGTGACAGAAGGAGAGAGAAAGAGATGAAAAGAATTTTAACAAACATTTCAATTTCATTTAAAAGGAAACATAAGAAATATATTATTCTTTGTGTAGCAGCACAGGTAATTTTACCTGTGTGGGGTATCACAATGGTGGGTATGTCATTTACTGTTACATTGGTTACATGAAAATGTGTATGCTGTTTTTTTGGTAGAAGTTTATATTTCTCACATCAAAGTGATGAGATTCCCTTTGTATTTTCTTTTTATTTTTATCCCAGTATGAGACTGCATTAAACTATCTAGTCCCTTTTGATTTTCTGAAGTGTATTTTGAACTTCTGCTTCAAATTGTATTCTGATTTCACAAAATGATTGTTAGTTTAATTTGAATTTTCTTTCTTTTTTTCAGCATTTATACTAAACTTACAGGATTACTGGGGATTTGACCCAGGGAGAAATATGCACTTCCACCATGTAATTGGGATCATTTCAGAGACATATCTCAGCGAACCCAATAGCTCAGGTGGGACCAGACTTTGATACACACACTCATTTTACAGTTCCACTTTATTTTACAAGGAGTCCAGTAGAAGTGAATGGATGTGATTGTGATACATTTTTCTTTGTGTGCTGAATAATAAATTACTCTGTCAGTTTTATATGCCTGGCTCCCAGAATAAGATAATTCAGAGTTTCATGGAAACCTGCTTGAGTGAAAATTAAATACGTCATTTCGCTGTCCTGCTCTTCATTGATCTGGAAAACAACTAGTTGCTGTCCTCTCAGTAGCTATCCTTTATGCATTTGAAACTGGTATTATAGTCTAAACCAGCCTTCAGTTTTCTAGATCAAACAATTCCAGTTTCTTTAATCTTTTTTTTTATAGATCTCGTTTTATAAGCAGATAAGATTTGTCTTTTTCCTCAGTATCTAAGCATCCTATAAGTTTGTGCAGTTTCTCTAATTGCTTCAAGTTTGTTGTGTTTGTTTTTTTTTTTTTTAAAGGGCTCCAAAACAAGATGAAATGATAGTCTTAAAAGGTTTACCTTCCATATATCCTAGAGATGCAATTCAGAGCACCTATGCTTTCTTTTCTTTATCATATAAGGAAGGAAAATAGTTTCTGAGAGCAATGGATACTCTTTAAGAATGAGACTTTATGGAGATTACAAATAATTCTCAGGTTTCGTTTTAAGGATTTATTATTGTTAAGGAGAGATGAAATATTCGGCTTCCTTGTTTACAGCCATTTCCTTAATATACTTCAAAATGAGATTCGGGTTTTTTTTTATTAACCTCATGTTTTTATTCAGGCTCAGCTTGATTCATCTGTATCTCCATTTTAGATTTCCACATTTGATTTCCTTTTAATGTGGTATTTCTCCTACTTTTATATTGAATTTACTCTTATCAGTTTCAGCCCATTTCTCCAATTGATCATGATCATTCTAAGTTCTAATCTTATTCCTCATATATTTTATACTCCTGCCAAGACTGGTGACAGCCCACATATTTAAGTGGGTTTTTCTGTTTCACCATACAAGACATTAATGTAAATAATAAATAGTATTTTTTTCCAAGACATTTTCATTGGATATGCAGTGTAATGCAGTGCTAGATAGACATACTGCTATTAGGTTTGAGTAAATTACGTTCAAAATCAGAACAGGTGTATCTGTAAAGCAAGTAATCAACCCTGGAGAGGCTGCATTCCTGAGAATGCCTTTAAATAGTATTGCATTAACTTAGCTATCTGTAACAAAGCACTGCATTATGGAGTAGAGGTATGCCCTGGGAGACCTCACTTGAAATATTTTTCCAGTTTGTAAAGATAGCTATTCATGAAGAGGGTGATTTTTTTAATATTTATGTATTTATTTATTTCTACTGGCTGTGCATCCACTTTACAATCATTACATCTAGAACACATTTCTCTGGTTTGCTTGTAAGTTTATGTCAACATCCTTTACTAAATAAAGATTCCTGTGGATTCTATCAACTCTACCCCATCCTTCTCACCTCTCAAAAAATGAAACTGAGATAGTCCCACGTAGTTTGCTCTTGACAAATCTGTAATTGCTGATTCTTCTTTCACTGTTGTATTCTTTGCTCTTCCACACTTTGCTTAATAATTGGCTAGCAGCACCTTTCTCTATGTTGTTTTTATGTTCCTTAGTATCGATTTTCACAGGTTCCTCTTTTCCCCTTTATTGAATGCTGGTTTAACTGAGGAGTATCATTCACTAGTTCTCTAATACTTAAATCAAACCTCCTCACTTCTCAAAGATTATAAGTAGCAGCTGAGAGATAACAATGAGAAGTCCTGTAATTGTTCTAGTATAAATTTCTTCAAGCCCTGCAGTCTTAAATATTTCTAGCTTTATCTAGATACTCTTTAAACCATTCTGTCTCTCTCCATTCTTGCCTATGTCTGTAGCTACATGTTGTTAATTTTAGTTGTGTTGAACCTCTGGCCACAATCAACCTTTTTTGTGAAGTTTCAGAGAGAGAAAAAAAAAAGGGGGAGCGGGGAGCATTTCTGCCTCTTATGTATTATCTGTTATATCTGCTATAATTCAACCAGCATTAGGTTTAGGACACTGCAGAAAGATGCGCTACGCCTCATAGTGCCCTGAGAGGCACTAGTTCAATACTGACCAAGTGAGGAAATGGCTATACTACTTTTAAAGTTGGGAATAAAATTTGCTTGAGATCAATGGGAAGCTTTACAGTGACTTCAGCAGAGTTTGAAACAAGAATTTAGGACAAGGTACCGGACCCATCTTTAAGTACAAAATGTATATCAAAATTCCAGCTTCCAATCCACTTCCAACCTTGGAAGCATCAATTATTGCTGGTTTCGAAATTTTCCATGGCTAAGTCTACTGAATGTCCCAATGAGCCTTTCTTTACCACCTCCTCTCCTTTATACACACATTTCTCCCAATCTGAAACAAGGAGGCAGTGGAAATAGCAGCGACAGGAATAGGAACCAAACTTGCAGTCTCAAGGGTGTGCCGGAGAGTCATGCTGCTACTGAAGGAAGGCCACACAAGGAAGACAGTTGGGCACGATGGCAACATGACAGCAGCCACTGTCAATTCCCAGAAATAAGGATGTAGGGATAATGCAACTTCTGCAAAGTGTGGCATCTTAATCCCATCAGCAGTGCTTTCAAAGCAGCAGCAACAACAGCGCGACTCTGTGTTGGGCCGTGGGAGGCTGGATAAGAGCTAATGTTTGGATTCTAAGATAAGGAATATTGATCAGACTGTTCTTCCTATCTTTTCCAAGATACCTTGTACACTAGATGGAATCGTCCTGAGGGCAAGGGCCAGACCCAGACCAGGAAACCAATCAGTTAATCCAAACTGATCCATAATATGGTTACTGTGGCCTTCTGATGTCTGATGGGGCTTTGGATCTGCTTTGACAAAAAGAAACAATGAGTTTATACTAGGTAGGAGTGTAGATATGTATGTATACAGAATGACTGTAGATATATGAAACAGCAATGGAAACTCTTTTCTGTCTTGGTGGAAAAAAATATTTCATATTCTCTTAATTTTGAAAGAAATTAGATGCAGAATTCCAGGAATACCGAGCTTTATATGTAAAATGCAGGAAATTGTGTGTGCAAGTAGCACATACATTCCTTAAGGAAAATTAAGTACTAGTAAGCCGTGCATTGTGAGGGAGCATTCTAATGTACTGAGTTCAGCTTTCTTTACTGTTAATTGCTAGAATGATCTCTGATAAGCTTTTGGCCCAAGTAAAAGTTTACTCTCCTAAACAATTTCTGTGCATACTTCATGTGTTAGCACAGAGATCACTTCTAACAGGTATTTTAGATGTGACCACTATGTTTGCAGATCAGGGAATGCAATAGTAAGGATGTGGGTTATTCTGTGCTGGTTGGCATTAATGTCAGGAACGTTTATGGGCATTGTTTCTTCCAGTACTGTAAGTGTTGACCTACAGCTCCATTAATAGAGAGACAAAGCTTCGTCCAGCATCACATCTCAAAACTTTGTCTTAGCTCAACTAATTTCCCTTATTTGTTCTCTCCAGTCTTTTTGTTCTATGTAGAAATCTAAACTGTTCCATTTTTCAGTGAGTCTACTAATGTTAATAGGCTTTTGAAACAATAAGAACCAGAAAAACAACAGAAGAAAATGTAATTCTTAATTTTCAGGTTCCAAAATGCAAAGATTAGGCTGCATTGTGGGGTCGGGGGTGGTGCTGGGGGGAATAACAGCAAAAAAACCCCACTCTCAGCAAGTCTATGAAGAACTCCAAGGAACAGATTCATCCCAGATTCTTTCCAAGTTTCTTTTCCCTTCCTATCCCTTCCTTTCTCCTTACAGTTGATTTTCAGCTTAACCCTTTGGCTGCTGTTTTTACTGTAGCTTCAGAGCTGAACAAAACATGACAATTCCCTTTATAATTGTTATAACACACACTTTTAGACAGTTACTATGCCAAGCACATGACACAATAATGTAGATTTTTTTCTATTCTTATACTTGCTATTATGGAAACTGGTGAAGCAAGGAAAACATTCAGAATATGAGGGGAGTAATACCTATTGCATGTAATCTTTTATTTTATATAGTAGTAGTAGATTATCTTTAGAGAGGGAACCACATAACTATCTCTATATCATTGATAGGAAATACCAATATAGCCTACACAGAGTGAGATATACCATTTCTGGCAATTTTATTATCACATGGTCTTACAAGCAGTAAGGTAGGCATAGAAACTAATGGAAGAGAGGCAGTAGTGTTGGAAATGTATTATATGTGAAGATAAAATGGGTCTTTGTATCAAAATCAAAGATATTTTTAATGCCTGGGGAAAATGCAGTAGAAGAAATCCAAACTCTCATTTGGGCCTGGTTTCTATGAGTGCATCTAGCCAAAGATGCCCATACAAAGAAATACATCTATATTTTTCTCTAGCTCTTGATGGGGCGAAGCATAATCTAAGAAGCCACAGTTTACTCTCTGACCATGCAGCAGAATGATGAATAAGAAGAATGTAACAGAACGTGCTTCAGCATATTCCAGGTCTGTCATGAAAATGAACTGTTGGGAGGTAAGTATTGGTTGAAATAAGCTTCTGAAACAGTCAGTTCTGCAGGGTCTGTGAGGCAAGCTGACAGGGAGAATTGCATGCCTCAGGGAGCACTGACAAAATTCCTACAAGATGGACAACACCCGGAGTGGCAAACCGGGGTGAAACTGCATCAATACCCAAATGTAAAAGGAGAAAGCTGGGGGTGATAAGGAAAGCAAAGGTAAGAAAACCTAAAGGTAGCAATTGAAAAAGTTAACACATATGAAGCAAAATAAAATCATCCAATAAATGTCAGACTGTGTGAACCAGATGTCAGAAATAAAATATAACTCAATAACTGAAAAATATATTTTAACACAGATGGCTTTATGCTGCAAGAATCAATTCAGCGGTGTGTGGGTATGGGCTTTTGGTTTACCTTATCAGATACAAGTATCATCTTCAGAGAGGATGGTTTTATTGTAATAATAAATATAAATAACTAATATAATTAAAGAGTAACTCCATTGAAAACAACCTATTTACATCAGTATAGTATAACTACCCATGAGAATACAATCAGAGTTCTGCATCTACATTGGGGTTTGGATTCTGAGTCACACAGAACAACAGCATGCAAGGGCTTAATGCCAGCTTTCGGTTGAGGCTTATATGTACTAGTTAGCCTATTTAATATGGTTTCACTGAGTTATACACAGAGGAAAGAAGTAATTTCAAAACCAGAAACTGTGTTTAAGACCCTAGTCTTTTGGCAATATCTTTGCAGATATACTTCTGTGTGCATATGTATCCCTAATGACTACTGGATGATTCTTATGGGGGTTTAGGTTAAATATATATGCGGATCTCATTTCAGAACAGAGGTGTTTGTATGCAAAATCATACGGTATTTTAAAATCATTTCTCCTTTCTATCCTTAGGGGAAAAAAGACAATAATGATAAGAAAATGGTTGATAACATTGATTTAGAAGAAATAGTAGACTGCACGCTACAACAAGTAAAAGTTATCCACATGTATCCCCAGTAGGAAGCTGGCTGAGCATGGACACTTAACTTTCCTCTTACCTACTCAGTTGGGAATGTAATACATAGATGAAACAATATAAAAAAGTTGTCAGTTCTTGCTCTTTCCATCCTGTAGTTAAATAGAAAGCTTTATTCGCCCCTTTGTGTCTAGAACCCTACATACATCATGAATTAATAACAAACAAAGAAAGAATTCAAGCAACATACTGGCCTAGAATGTGCATCACAGCAACCACTTCATGAAAGTAGACAGACGTATCAGGATTGCACCACCTCCTCTTTCCAGCTCCGTCCCCCAGTGTGCAGACACAGCACACTCTGCTTTCCAAAACCAAAAAGCTTCTTTTTGGAACGGACAGAATGCTTTCCTTTCACAAGGCATGGAATCACATACAGCAATAATTTGGGCTAGAAGCTTCATTTGGTCAACACTACTGCAGTCCAGCAAGTTTGATTCCAGGACCCCTAAAACATTGCTTATAAATGGGTGTCAAACCCTAACCTCGAGTATCTCTACCAAGACCAATTCCATATCACCCCCTGCAACTCTGTCTTTTCCCTGACTATTAGGATAGCTTTTAAGTTTTTCCTAATACTTAATCCAAAATTCTCTTCTGCAACTGGAGCCCATTACTCCTCTTTCTGTGCTTACTGGCTAAGGGGAGTAATTGGTCCCTGTCTTCCTTAAAACACAGCTTTTCAGATTCAAGGACAATTATATGCCTTTTCAGTCTTCTTTGGCTGTGGAATGAACATGCCCAGCCTTTTCTCAAATGTCTTCTTTTTTCAAACCTTTTATTATTTCTTTGTCTCTCCCCTGAACTCTCTCCAATTATCTTTCTCTCTTTCTCTCTCTTTTTTTTTGGTTATAACTGCTGCCCAAAACTGCATGTAGAATTCCAGCTTAGTCCAGTCTAGCATGCAGTACAGCATAACCATTTCTTCTCCTTTATTTTTATATGATACTTCTTTTAAGAGGACTTGAAAAGGGTGGGGGAAAAGTGATGCTAGTTCTCTAACTTCTACCTTTTAGAGATATAAGGAAAAGAGAATATTCATGTGTATTGGGTTGACATGCCCAGGTGTTGGTAGGGGGGGGCTGCAGGGGTGGCCTCTGTGAGAAGGCACAGCTGGTTCCAGGAGGAGAAGGAGGTTCTCCAGGTGCTGGAGCAGATATTCGTTGCAGCCTGTTGAAGAGACCACAGTGGAGGATTGGAAAGGAGTATGAGGAGGGAGGAGCAGCAAAAAGAAACCTCTGCGTACTGACTGTAACTGCCCCCCCCCCCCACCTCATCCTCCTGCCCCACTTGGGGTGGCGAGAGGAGTCTGAAGTGAACAAATGAAGTTGAGCCTGGGAAAGAAGAGACAGAAAGATATTCTTTTATTGTTTGTCTTTTTGTTTCCTACTACCCCAAACAGTGATTAAATATTTATTTTACTTGGCAATATTGAATTTTCCTCAAGTCAAGTTACTTTTGCCCACAATGGTAATTGATAAGTTATCTCCCTGTCTTGATCTTGACCCATGACATTCTTTGCTCCTGCTCTTCATACTTTTCCTCCCCATCCTCCTGGGGGAGCAGGGGAGCAAATGAACAGCTGGGTGGGCATTTAGCTGTTTGCCAAGTCTAATCCAGCACATCATGGTAGATATTTTTTTTTTTAGGTTAAATTATCTGTATTTTTCTGTGTTGCTCATGTTTGGATCCTTTCAAATGAGAAATAATTATATCTAAACCCAACAAAATGTTCACAGCACACACACGCAAAAAAGATGGCTTGAGTGACATCCCATAAAAGTATCTTATTTATTAAATAATAAAAGAAAAAAAAAGAAAGGTTTCATCACTTTATATAGTGAGGAGAAAAACTCCATATTGTGACTATAACTCATATTTTGACAGCTACTTGAATCTGTCACTATAACCAAAGAAGAAATTGCCTGTCCTTACATCAGTATTTTACTTTGGATCAGAGGAATACTTCTGCAGTAAGTCTCCTGATTATATCCACTTCCTGCACTTAGGTTCTCGTTCTGGAGAATGCACATTTGATCCATTCAAATAAAAAATAAACTCAAAACTGTGTTCCAGGGGCTCAATGCGCTCCCACTCCAGGATGGTATTCAGTCCAGGAGACCAGACAAGAGCTAATTTGAAGTAAAGCATCCAGACTGTATATAGTGCAGATATTGGGTCCTTGGCATCATTTGTTTTGCCCAAGACATCTGCTCCTGTTATGCTTCACTACTTGCTTATATCCCTATAACTCTTACTAAGAGAATATTTTGGTTCTCCTCTTCCTTTAACAGTTCAGTTCAAAGAGAGGCAAAGGACTTTATTCATAAGACATACTGATGATCTTTCAAAGTAAATGTCCAGAATGGAGAACAAAATGACGTCCTCAGAATGGGAAATAAATAAATTGCTGGCTGCTGATTTCTGACTATTATATACCCTCTGTATTGTTGACTCTGCAAATGTAGTTCCATCTAATGGGGAGAAATGTATGGTGGTTTTGATAAAACACTGGGTTTTCTTGGTTTGGTTTGGTTTGTTACCTGCTAGGCTGCTTGGAGTTGATCTTCCAAGATCTGTGGCACCAAAGGTTCCCACATAGATTGCCATCTAGGGACTTCAGCATCTACAGTTGAAGTCTGCATGATACGTGGACTGCCTGAAAGTCAGGGATCACTGAGGCTATCTGCCAATACAGACGCATAAAACAATTAACAAAGCATTCAGCAAGGACTAAGAATTTCAGACAGTGGAATCGGGTTGCACCCTCTGTCAGTTTCTAACCATCATTTGGGTCAAAACTACTGGTGGACAAAAAAATTCCCTGTATCTCTGAGGTTTATGGAGACTTCCGTATTCTGGTCTAGTTGTAGGCCTTTCCGATCTGAAGGACTATTAGATACTGACTAAGATCTGGTGATTCCTGCAGATGTTATCTGGGGCAACCACTTCTGATCCCTCCGTCCATCATTACCTAGTAGACGACCTCGTCTGTTATGCATCTATGTAAAACTGATTACATAATTGCCCATAGAACAAACTTATAATGTGCAACAGGGAGTTTCTTCTGCACATTTTTACTTTAGTGAATTAAATATATGGTGCCATGCTTATTTTGCTTATACCATTACTTATTTTACTTATGCCTTTACTTATTTTACTTAATTGTTAAGGTCCTTTTAGGCATTGTCATGCATGTTATATTGTTGCTCAAATTCCACTTGAATTTTCTCATGTATCACAGACACCAATAAACCTTGAATTTCTGCTTAGCATCAGAAACAAGAAAATAAAAAGGTGATTATCTCATATGGTAGATTTAGTTTTGATGAGGTAACAAAGCTTGCTTCTATTTTATTCTGATCAGGATTTCTGAGAGAGTCAGCAAGGGTTGAGGGCTGCCCCAGGAGTAGGATATGTCATGGTTTTTCTTTTGGCCTGTGTAATATTCCCACTTAGGGGAATATTAACATGTTAGATCCTTTGTACAACATTTCTCTTTGTCAGCATCTTGCTTTGAGACTTCTGTCCTTATCCTCAAAAAATGACACTTGGCATATGACTACAGTGGCTTGGGGATTGGATGGATTCATCTTCTGTTTGTCATTCAGTAACAGATTCACATTGAATCCTCCGCATGCCTAAAGATAATACTGAAGTGGAAAAATTCTTTTTGACATTGTAGGTCCTTTGTTTGTAAAATTTGATATCTGATACTCACTGGTCCATAGTTCTCCAATTTTGATATTCAACATTTAACTGTTATTTTAATTCCATGTGACCACTACTCCTAAACATAGATGCTTCTTGAACAGGTATTACTTCTATTTTCCCACAGGTTTGTATAACTTGAAAAGAGCCAAGGAAAACCCATACTAATAATATTGCTGTAATGATATACATTTTAATAACAAATTATTACAGAAATATTAATAATAACATACACAGATGTATGTGTATGTACAGATACAGATACACACCACCTTTTAATAAACCATTTCTATACCCTATATCACGTGTGATAAACAATTTTTTGAGATTACCAGGAACCCACATATGAGAAAACATCATTGGGGACCATGTGATGAAGGATTTCCAATATACCATCAAAAGATGCTATCAGTGGCCTTGAAAATGAAAGCAAAAATGGGCTATCAACACAGATGGCCACTTTTTATGAGTTTGAATGCAACCTTGAGAGGAGCTAATGGCATGGAGTGCATAGAGGGGTCACATAGTTTTATTATGCACAGAACTGTGTATCAGCCTATGAAAACTCTTCATAACTGACCATGTCGTTTTCATTAGATTGCATATGTAAGTCCTAAACCAAAAGAACTAGTTCCAGTGACTCTGTACTTCAGAATGGGGAATTGGGAACTGAACCTGCTGATATCTTCTCCTGTACTGGTTTTTATTTAAGTCTTATTATCAGTAATACTAAGTTCTGTGGAAAAAAAAAAAAATAAAAATACAATAGCAAAAATATCTCCTGATCTTAAAGCGCCTTCTGTTCCAGAGGATCAAAGCTTTGTGCAAAACCTAAGGACTATAACCTCTGCAATGGAAGGAATACAGAGAGATTAATCCCTTTACAAAAACAATACAAGGGTTAGGGAAGTGGGTTCTGTTTAGAAGATAAGTACTGTTATGAGTCATACATAGTTTGAAAAAAAGGTAGAAAGCAAGAGAATCTGAAGTTTCTCTTTCTCCAGAATAGATACTTTTCAATGTGGGTGCACCATGGGGAATAATGGCTGGTACACAGCTTTTTTATCCAACTTTGTAAAAAGGCGTTTTTTCAAGGAGACTTCTCACCGGAAGAATAACTAGTGTGTTATATGTTAGAATTCATCTCCAGTGGAAATGAAGACTGTAAAACTTGACCTAACTGTTTCATTCTAGTTGTGGTCATATTATTAGCCTTAGGTTATTATTAATGTACCTAGAATTTTGCAAGTTCATCTGGCTCCTGTTACCAGTATGTTTCCAGGGCATAACTTCATCGTATGGAGACCTAATGATGATACGTGTTGCTGGATAAAAACCTCTGTCCCCTATACAAGGGAGAGCTTTTGACGTATTGTATGCAACCAGCTGAAGATATGCAAATCTGTCCATATCTACTTGAAGAGCAGTTGTTAAGAATTCATCAAATGGCTGAAACGCCATATTAAAACTACAGTCCATTTCACCAGTGTTTAGAGTTCTTTCATTTAATGGACTGTCTCTCATGAACAACATCAGAAGAGACATAATATCACTGAAGATTTTATATGATAAACGGGATAGAGTGAAAGAGATATGATAAGGTTAAAAAAAGAAGGATGCCTAACCATCTTTGTAATTGTTAGGGGATTTTAAAAATTTTACCTGCTTACTATCATCAGAACTCTCTTTATAGATAATAGAAACACATTCACAGCAGACATTTTCTGGAATTATCGTGTCTGTAATATGTCTGAAACACAAACAAATCTAAGAACAGAGCTTGTCAATCAAGGGGCACTATGCTTTCTCCTAGATAGGAATCATAATTATAAATCATTTCTAATTCTGATATACAGCATAGAGTTAGAATAATCAGGCTTTATGATCCGTACATTTGATGAATATCTAATCAATGGATTGCCTACAGGCCACTTGATACATCAGAGAGAACACAAAATAATGCAGTTTCTGGAGGAAATTTTACTGCAACACAATAAAAATAACTTTTAACAGAAGTCTTTGACAACGTCTCCCATAAGATCCTCATGACAAGCTGTTGCTATATGGGCTGGATAAACAGTGAGGTGGATTGAAAATTGGCTGAATGGCCGGGCCCAGAGGGTGGTGGTCAGTGGGACGAAGTCTAACTGGAGGCCTAGGTGTCAATACTGGGGCCAGCACTGTGTAACATCTTCATTAATGAACTGGGTGATTGGTCAGAATGTACTCTCATTGGGTTTTCAGGCAATCTGAAACTCAGAGGAGCAGCCGATATATCAGGTGGTTTTGCTGCCATTCAGAAGAACTGTGAAAGGTTGGAGAAATAGTCTAACAGGAACCATATGAGTTCAAAAAAGGGAAATACCAAGTCCTTCATCTGGGGAGGAATAATTCCATGCAACTGTACAGGCTTGGGTCTGACCAGGTGGAAAGGAGCTTTGCAGAAAAGGACCTGGGGACGGACAACAAGCTGACCATGAGCCAGCACCCTTGCAGCAAAGAAGACCAACAAAGAACTGGACAGCATTAGGAAGTTTGTTGCCAGCAGCTCAGGTGAGGTGATCCTTCCCTTCTCAGCACTGGTGAGACACATATGGAGTACTGGGTCCAGTGCTTGGCTCTACAGCACAAAAGAGACATGCTTATGCTGGAGCAAGTGCAGCAAAGGGCCACAGAGATAAATAAGGGATTTGTCATATAAGGAGAGGCTGAGAGAGCTCAGGAGAAGGCTTAGGGGGATCTTATCAACAAGGATAAATACCTGAGGGGAGACTCCAATGAAGAGGTTCTTCTCGTTCACATCCAGTGACAGGCTGAGAGGCAATGGACACAACTTGAAATACAGAAAAAAAATCACTATTAAAAAGAAAAAAAAAATAAAATACTGTGGGAGATCAACACTGGAATAGCCAGAAAACCTGTGGAGTCTCAGTCCCTGGAAATATTCAATATCTGACTGGAGATGGTCCTGACGAACCTGCTTTGGCTCACGCTGCTTTAAGCAGGGAGCTTGGAGTAGACAACTTCCAGAGGTACTTTCCAACCTCAGCCATCCTGTGTATCATTGCTGTCCAATATTCTTATCCCCTGGTCTGAATTTTCTGTGTGTTATGTTGAAAAAAATACCCTAAATGCTTTGTATTCTTAATTATGAAAATTCTGTTGTGTATATTTGATTTGTCCATGCTGAAGGAAGTTTAGAGGTTATGGATGAGTACAACTTAAGTATGAGTCAACAATGTGTTTTCAGTGTAAATAAGAGAAGCTGCATACGTGGCTACTTAACAGGAATGTATGGGAGAAGAGGGCAAATTATTATTCTTCTCTTCATCGTGCTATGGAGACCACTTTTAGAGTACTGCATGCTTTTGGGTTAGTTCAGTTGAAGATGGATGTGGAGAAGACCCAAGGACTGCTATCAAAATGGTGGAGGCACACTACATGCTCTGTAAAAAGATATTAAAGGAGGCAAACTTGTTTAGTCTGGTAATGAGAAGAGCAAGGGGCAATCTAAATGTTTCACACAACTTTTTTAATGGCAGCTTACAAAGATGATGGAGCCAGCTCTTCTTGGTAGTACCAAATGATGCAAAAAGGGGCAGAGGACGCAAATTTGCAAGCAACTTTATAAACTTGTCACCATGGTTGAAACATAATACTAAAGTTAATGACTATGAAAAATATTTCCAAGTTTGCACAGAAAATTAAGTATAAGTGTTGAAGTCATGGAGTTATGCAAGTCATAATGAACTTTTCCATTTTAAGCTTCTAAATTAGATAACTCCCAATATATTTAAGGAAAACACATCAATCCTCATCTTTATGGATACTTAAGATTATGGTAGTTCCTAAATTTTGGGTGAAATGGCTGGAGAGTTTTTATCTTAAATATTTAATGAGAACTTGGGGCACTAAAAAAGTGAGGACCAGTGCAAGTTTCTACCAGAAGAATCAACAGATTAAATATTTGTGGCCTGAATATGACAGTACATGCAAGGAATTGCAGCTAGAATGTTCAGATTTGGTCTTTAGAGAACAGAAAGGTCATTCCCTACAGTTTAGAGCATCATAAACATATGCACTACATATTTATGAAAGTAACACAATAGTAGTGAGATGAAACTGCAGAATCAATGTTTGCACCAAGAACCAACACATCTATTTCTATTTTTGATGGCAATGAAAACCTTGCTGCTGGATATTACCTGAGAAACTCCAAGGGAAATACTTTTTTCATAAATTTCAGTATGGCAGGCTGTCAAGAGGACAATCCAGAAAGGATTTTTGAATGACGGAGGGCTGCATCAGTTTACAGGTTGGTGATTTTTTTTGATCAGCTGAGAAGACACAGTGCATATATATTTCATGGAGAACAATAACATGGGATGATATAGGATTCAAATTTGGACAACTATTCATTCAGATACACCAGATCATTATTGAACAAAAGTTTCCGATCTCTACAGTTTATGATAAGTGAAATATGTAAGTTATGTCAACTTGAAATTACTATACGGTCTGTTTTGTATATATCCATGTAGATGTCTCTTCTTACTGCAGGCTCTTGACTGCAGTACAATGATGCTGCTGTGGGCAAAATAAAAATGCTGTTTCTTCCTCCTTCACTGCTACTATTGCAACTAATCTGATATATGGCAGTAGGTCACCAGTCAAAGGCTATATTCCTGCAGGCAATGAAGACAATACCTGACATCACTGTCCAAGCTTCACTGAGCACGCTATGCAGCGCGTACAATTTTGAAGTGAAAGGGATATTTCATACTGAGGATCTTATGACAACAGAGAGATCTTTATAACCTCAGTTGTCTTATAATGAGAAAAACCACACAGAAAAACTTACAAGGAGGCCCAAAGTTGCTTCTGGATAGAAGACTGCTAATTTCAAACTTGTGCTATGAACGAACACCAATTCAAACATCAATATTGTCTAATAGTTCTGCATGGAGTTTTGGCACAAGACAAAAAGCTCTCATTCTGATTCTGACTTACCTTACTTTGAATAGTCTGCATGCAGCTCCCACTGAGTCACACGGAGCTGAACAAGCCTATAATGGACTGTTAGATCACATGGACATGGGTTGGACCAGGATTATTCTTTGCTTTTTCAAAGAGAACTACACAGTCTTTTCATAATAGTGACTAAGAAACATGACAGTTTAAAAATGTGACTGTATTTTGCAGAAGATGTACAAATGCAGAAATTTGTCCAAGAAAATTTATAACATTAAATTAATTGTTACTACGCATTGCTAGGCAAACAATTAACTTAAGACTTACTCAGACCGCCCATGGTGTCAAGCATCATTTCATCCCAAGAGTCACCTAACAAATATCTCTGCACCCATTTTGAAGTACAGTGCTTTTAGGCTGTTAAGGTGATGATCTGTCTCATGTTTATAAAACATAGATGGGAGCTATGAAATGACTACCTAGTACAGTTCAGAGAGGAGTAGAAGGGAACCTGATCTCTGCTTAAGTGCATACATTTATTGTGCTTTAATCACTTTTGGGGCTAGCTCACTACAAGGGAGAGTTCATCTCCTGCTTGGGAGAGTTTAAAAAGTGAATACTGGTTTCTTCTACATCTGAACTCCAGTTACTGTATAAACAGCAATACAAATATTATAGGGCTACAGATTAAGCAAGTCAAAAGAAATGTGACATATGACATGGGAGCAGTCATCTGGGAAAGAGAAATCCTGGATTTCTGATCCTGATTGTGTTGCTGCAGCTATTTCATTAACTCATTGGATACAAAACAAAAAGAGATAAAATGTGTATTTCCATGATTTGGCATGTAAATTTAAGAAAATGCAATACATTTCAGCTAGGACAAATGTAATAAATTGATAAATTCACCTTCATGCCTTCAGCTGGACCTTTATTCAATTCCACCTAAACATACTTAGAGAGGCACATACTTGGTTTCATATGGAAAAAAAGAAGACCCCTGTACCTTGTTGCCCGGATCACTACAACACATCAGGTTATGCATGGCAGCCATTAGATCTTTGCTATGTAAATAGTAAGGTCTTCCAGGAATCTAATAAGAGCAGACTGCAAAGGCACCATTAGTGAATTCTGCTTTGGGAGTAAACAGGCCAAGCTTGGCTATTTGAAATGTTAAATTATCCAGTGAAATTTAATTCAGTTTGCAATCTTTCTATTCTTTTCATAGATATGTTCATGTGTCCAGTAAATAAACATTTAAATTGGAAGAATTTAATGCAGAGATCTCATACGTTAATTACCCAGCTGCACAGTCAGAGAGGTTTTCTGTGAGGATATTTTCAGTAACAGAGCCTATAATACTGTGCTGCACTAGTTCAGTCATCACACCATTCAGCAACTGGTTTGAAGTTGTTAAAGAGAACCCAGTGCTATGAACAAAAAAACCACCACCACCACCAAAAGTTTCAAAATAATGGGTCATATAACATTACATTATAATGACAGCTCCTAATTCCAATTCTATAAAGCAAACTTTAAAATGGACTTTTCAAATGTATGTAGGTAAAGCCTATTAGGAATCCCTCAAACTTTTTGCCCATAGAAAGTTAGAGTGCTCAGGATTCATAGAAGATAGTAAGTCCTTATTCAGGAGCTCTGACCTTTCTGAGTTTTATGTAGCATTAATGAATGTCATCACATCTATTTGCCAGATTAAGTACTTCAAAGGTATGTATTTTTTTCAGGTGAAAAACTGGGACACAGTTTTATTAAGATATACGTTTAAAGTAACTATTATTGTTGTAATGCTTTCTTTTTCCATTCAGTATTTTGAGACAGAGGGTCCAGGCACTGCGTAATTACTAATCTAGACGTGAATGCATGGATTTTGTCATTTCCTTACTTTTTAGAGGTACCTGTTCAAAACACTTTTTGGAAAGACCCACAGTGTGACAGTGGAGTTTGTTTCTGCTACGTTGAATGAGATTGGATGCCTGTAATGAGACCAAAATCTTGTGCTGTACTTGAAGCTGGAAAGAGTGTTTATATTTGTGAAGCTTCATTTTTTTCTGCAGTTCCTGCTGTAGCTGTTCATACATGAGGTCATTCCTGCATTTTCAGCCAAATGCTTCCATCAAATGGGAAAGTTCACAAGGGAGCTCTTGACTTGTATTTAGTTTTTGTAGGTTTTGTCTGTTTTTAACAGCTACTACATATGATTGCCTAACATACACTTCATGAAGAACAACCACCGAAAATTTGCAAGGCTTTTATTCTCCACAGCATTCTATATCTTACGATTATACTTCTTACTTAGCTGCAGCCCATATTTCTTGCTAATCTATCAGTGATCAGGCCTGTCAGCATTATTACACCATATTTTATGCTCATTTATAGGCAACTTGGTACAACTGTTTACAGTTTGCATGGTATTCTTTTTGTGTCCTTTTGGGTAACAGTACTAATAATATTTCTGTAATATCTAGAGGTGTCAACCTTTTAGGAATCTATTTTCCTAATAATCATAGTATTTGTAAAAACAAGGCCTTGCTTAAAATAGTTCATAATCCAAAACAAGTAAGTGGAGGAAACAAACAACGGACTGAGGAGATTTACCTAACGCCATACAGCTTGTAAGCAGAAGATAAAACACAGTTTCTTGAACATGAGAATGATCTTGCCAGTCTTTCAATTTAAGAAACTAAAGTGAAGTCACTATTCAGCACTCTTGCTTTTCCGATGGCCATGTCTCATTGTGGCTGCATTTTGAATTTTGGAGATCCTGCTGAGCCATGGGGAGAAGCAATCTCAGTACTCCTAATAAGGTTATGGGAGCCATTAGGTAATTCAGGTTTCATATCTGTTCAGATTTGGCTGGGCTGGGATTTCTTTTATTTCTCTCATTTGGTGCAAATGATCTTGTTTTATTGCACATGATTATGTAGTAGGTGATGGCTGAGGTTAATGTGATGACAGCTTTCCGTATAATCCAAAGTGAAGGAAAAAGGTGGAAGAGAGAATTAAAAATAATAGAACGCCTTGGTTTCCTTTCTTTTATTCTTGCCAGGACAAAAATATTAGCCCTATATTAAACATCATTATAACATTATCAGCAGTGATCATAAAAATGAGAAAGAGATAAAAATTAGGACACTGAAAAGACTATGGAACTCAAGGAAATAAGACAGTTTTGGCATGCTACTTTAGTTACTCATGTTCAGTGTACAGGGAAAATGGCTGAACTGTGGGATCAAAAGCTGTTTTAGTTAATTAATTGTGGGCCTATTTAACATGTTCATTAGAGCAAGAAGTTTATTATTTGGTAAATCATTACTCACTCTGTTATTTAAGCCTATGCAATGCAGACATTTGTGAAATTTGGTGGTGTACGGCTCTGGCATAAGAATGTGCTTGGAGGGTTTAGCATTATAGAGAGACGTTTAGAATCTCTATATTACTGAATGCTATTTATCTCTGTCCTTTCCTTTTTAAACATGAGAAGAATATGCAGCAGACACAGAAACACTCAGGGATATAGCTCCCAGTTTCTCACAAAAAGGAAAACAACAACAAAAGAATAATTAACTGCAATGTTTGCAAATGCTGCGGTATGCACATCATGGTTTATTGATATAGTTTAGGCAAACAGCCAAGCTATATGATTTTTTGCTTACAATAACAGAACAACAACAAAAAAAGAAAGATCTAATAGATACTTTTCTTTTTCAATGTGACTTTCCAAGATTCCTCAGGAAATTAGTGCCAAGTTCCTTACACAGAGGCCTCAGTTAACGACTCCTCACCCATACTCGCCCTTTTTAATTCCACTGTTCTTCACCATACATAAACACAGAAATTATTTGTATTTCAGCTAACTTAGAGGAACTAAAAAGCCTCTCATTTACCTTTCACATTCCCTGGATAATTGAGTATCCCAGATGCTTGCTTCTGTTTTTTCCTACAGTGTCTCCTGTGGAAAAGATCAGCTGCTCTCTTGAAGTCTGTGCTTTTAAATACTTTTTTCTGACTCATAGCAATGAACAAGACTAGTTGAGGACAGATCAGACTATGTTTTTCTTAGATAAACCAGATAGCTGTTTTCTTTTCTCCTTGCCTAAGAAGCTAAAACATGTGTCTGATTCCATAAACATGGAATGTTTGAACATGTGTCCGAGTTGTACATAATGTACACCATCCAATAATATACTTGCATGTATAAGAACTACTGGATAAAATTTCACAAAATCAAGCAACGACATGCTTGGCATGCGCGTCTACGTGTGGAAGTCTTAGGTATGCATATCAAAATCTCCACAAACACACGTGGAGAATGCAAAAGCCCATTGGCTTCCCCTGCAGTGGTCTTACTCAAATCTCTGAGACAGAAGCCTCTATAATTACTCTTATGGGCTGCTACCATTTGAGCTGCAGCCTGAAATTGTGAAAGAGGTTCCAAAATTATTAACAGTCTAATTGTAATTGTATGTATTTGAATTTTAAATATGCTTATTGGTCTGAATCATGAGTTTTATTAGGGCCAGACTGGAACATTTAATTGTAGTAAATGGAGGCTGTCCCTGTCATGTTTGCAAAAAAAGTCCCTTAACCCAAGCAGGCAGCAGCTGTTTCCACTGCTGCTGGATACAACCTTTTCTGCACCATCAATTCTTATGCCTGTAGGAGCCAACCACTAGTTGCTGATACCCTTCTTTTTCATCCTTCCACCCTGAAGAGCTATTGGAGCAAATCTTTCACTGAAACTGTGAACAATGATAACAGCTTCAGTTCAGAAAACAATTTCAGCCTTTGGACGAAAATTCAAACTATATGGACAAAGTTTATGTACTAAAAGCCAAATTCCAAAGAAGTGGTAGATTGATTATGATATTTTTATTAATAAAGATTTTCTTCCTTTGCCTAAAGCATTTCCATTTCATAAAGAAAAGGGTGCATTGGGATCCCTGTGTTAGGCGGATACATTAATACATAAAAGTGTGAATCTCATGTAAAAATTGATACAGAAGTGTTGGGGTTTTTTATAGGGTTATATTTCTTACATCAACAGGAGCTAAATTAAACCAGCATAGGGATTTTTATGACTGATACTTGCTGCTTGATTGAGGTAATATATTACCATATCAGAGCTCATCACATACAAAGAATTTCAAAAATAATTTTTAAAAAAGCTGGGAAAAAAACCCCACCCATAACTAAAACAAGAAATGTAATAAATGTTAGCTGGGGATTTTCCTTTTTGTTTGTCTACTAACCTGAGCAAGCAGCCTTTTATTATATTTTTTTCCTCTCTAGAAGTCCAGACCGCTTTCTATTTATCGCTACTAAGAAAGGAAGGGACACTAGAAAAAGAAAAAAAGAAAAAAAAAAAAAAAAGACAAAGAGCAGTGTAATCTTGTAAGTAGTAGGCAAAGATGTATTTTTCTTTCAGAGTGCACTGAGCTTATATTTTGTTTGCTTTTCTCCAAAAGGGGATGTCTACCAAGAGCAAAGCAGTTACTTGCATAAGTTGCTTTAACCCCATAGCAAAAGTGCATTGTCTTCAAATGTTAATCTCTTCTTGCTGGTGAACTAGACTACATGCCATCATAACGACTGTTAAGTATTTTAAAACCTGCATAATAGATTGTTACAATAGGAAAGAGGGCAGAAGGGTAAGAAGGCAGGAAAGAAGGGAGGCAGGAAGGGAGGGATCAAGCAAAGGAGGACGTGAGGGAAGAACAATCCTTCAGGTAAATTAATATAAGTAACTAAAGGTTAGTAAAGCTGCTTAGTTATCTACAGTGACCACATTGTCATTTTCTTTTAGTAAAAGGAAATCACTATTCTGATGATGCCAGTTCTAATAGGTATTTTATGGATGGACATAAAGACAGCACATGAGATTCAGCTGTTAGTGTCCTAATGTAAATCTCAGCCCAAAATCCTAGCCATCATAGTATTCTGGCTATATTAAAAACCAAACCAAACCAACAACAAAAGTAATCCCCAAAACAAAGCAACGACACCCCCCTCCCCAAACAAACAAAACAGGAGAAAAGAAAACCCAAGGCAAAAACTCCACAGGATTTGAGATCAGAAAATGTTTGACAGTGTCAATGTGGAGAGTTAATGTTTCTAACGAGAGCTTGATTAAACTCAGGACAAGGGGTGATTAGTAATCAGATGGAGTCAAGAGAGTCCAAACTCATTCTACCTTATTTTAAGCTCTTTAATGATTGTTTGAGCACTTAGGCTGCATCCTTTAGGTTCCCCCAAGGCAGAAAAAAATTTCCCCACCCCCAGAAATTGCTTAATTTCCTAGAAGCCCACCCACTCCTGTATACTCCTGTCTCTATTCCTTGACTGTAAGGCAAGCCTAACAATACCTAGAGTGGAAAGTAAAAACGGGCTGTAAAGCAAACTTTGCCTTGTGGTCAAGGGGTACAGGATGTCTTCCATCATGCTGCTGAGAAGCAGCAGTGTTCTTACTTAGAAGAAAACAGAGCCATCCAAAATAGAGCCAGGAAATCAGCTAACAGATTAATAATGATTAATTAAACAATTTTCTCCCTAGCTTTCTGTCATTTACTAATGTAGTTAAATAACCGTACTCTAAATTCAACTCATACTCTGAGGGACAGCTTTTCTGACTGAGGTACTTTACTATCACAGGAAAAATGTTGGCAGTTCTCATGGGGCTAAACAACAAATGAAGGAAGAACATATACCTGAAAGACAACAGGGAAACTTTACTCAGAAACAAAGGAAACTATCTATCTAAACCACAATTCTGAAATAAGTGTACAGAAAGGTGGCGTTTGTGGTGGATGGAGTAATAAAACAGTCATGAAATTATCCTTAAAGTTACCTACCCTTATTATTTCTGATTTTAACTTGAAGCTCTATGAGTATCAGCTAAGCAGTTTTCACTGCTTAATTTTTCCTCTCTGTTGGCTTTAATTAAGGTTGCCCTTGGGGCAGCCTCTTCAACCTGACAAATTTCAAAGTACACTTTTTAAACAAGTGAACTTTTCTCATAAAAGAACAGGTTTTCCATATATATTTCATATAATGGGCAAGAATAAGAACACACATTTCTTAGTGATATGTTTGCATGCAAGTAAGTTCAGGAAAACTGAGAAGGTGTGGGGAAAAATACTCGTGAAGAAATGAAAACAAAAGATGTAGGTGGTTACTGGGTACTTATTATGATGATAATCTTTTAATTGGCTCTGAAAATAACTGAGGGCTTATATTACTTTTGACTAATGTTGGTCTAATCCAAGAAGAATGAGAATAATATCTTTTTGCTAAGGCAGAACTGGAAAACTAAGAGGAGAAAACTAGCTTGCCCATGATACAGAATATCAGTACTGCAATTAATAAGTCAGTTTTCAGAATCAAGCACATCACAGTGATATTAGGCATCTCCCATCACAACATTCAAAATGACACAGTAAGTTAGAAACACAAGGCAATTTTACCTATCACATAGCATTTCTTGTTATCTTAAGAACCTTAATACATTCTGACAGTCTGTCATCAAGCAATCCAGTTTCAGGATAGCTTTTCTGGCTTAAGCTTTCACAGCAGCTGGAGTCCTACACAAGGAACACCCACGGCACTAAAATCACTGTTCTTCCTGTTAATGTACTCCACAGGTTAACAACATGAAAAGCAGTTACACTTTTTCACTTTAAGAGTCTGATTAAACTATCACATACTGTTTGTATGATGGCAAACTTGTTGAAAAAGAATCTTCTTCATCCCTCCTTTCTTTTCACTGTGTTCACATTATGGGAAATCAAGGAGTTGTGTGTCAAAAACTTGGCTTTCACATATTCTTCATTGTGCTTAAAAATTAATGAAATAAAGAGCTAGCTGGAGTGAGTTTGTCATTTAGTGGCATGCTTTTATTTGTTTGTTTGCTTCACATGCTACAGTTAAAAGCCTTTGGTTTCTGTCTTCTGCCTTCTACACTTCAAGCAATCCGATTGGATTTAGCTCCAGATTAAGAGATCTAAATTTTTCTTCCTACATTGGGGCTAGGTATCAAAACTTCCAGGACAGTTAATTATATAGTAAGACAGTAAAGGAAATCTGTACATCTACACAGATCATTGTAGATATATACATGGAGTCAGCTGACTACCTCCCACTTTGATGGCCCTCGCATAGGCAAGAAGTACCGATGTCTGAGACATCTTCAGGGGCTTGCAGTTATGAGAGAGGGCCTCTAGAAGACCTTTGTTTGTGTGGTAGAGGGAGACCAGATAAGAATCTCTAGATCGTGTATAACAGCAAGCATATCCAGTGTGCACAACTAGAGTGTCATGTGTGACACTCATTTCACCTGAATTGAGTCTCCATTGAGTATAGGGACAATAGAAATTTAGGCAAGTTAACATGTAGACACCTGCATCTGGACCCCTAGATTAAGCTGCCTTCAATCTCAGACTAAATTTCAGTCGTTGTATTCAAGTTATATTTTTAAATGATAATATTTTCCATAGAATGCAACTAATTAAATTGCAGGTAAACATTCCAAGTGTCTTCCTGTTGCCTTTGCCTAGGTTTACTTCTTGAAGTCTCACTTCTTTTCTCCTTCAATATTTTTTCCTAATTTTTCATTTTTCCATAATCGTTCATGTCTACAAAACTTCATCTTATCTCTTGGAAGAGTTTCATGTGGTTAATAATTTTGTCTTTTTTTTAAACTCCAGAAACTCATCCGTCTTGAAAAACAATTCCACTCCAGTTGTCATTGATTTCCTCCTTAATTATTTTCCAAATGTCTTCTTTTATTTGTAGCTAAACTTCCCAGTATACTCTAGTAACTATATGCATTGTTACTATACCTGTACAGAAAAACATGAATTAGTTTAATATGATAAGCAAAAGAAAAAATTTCATCCTGAAAAGAATTATTTAGGGGCTCCAGTCATACTCTACTTCATAGTCTTTCAGTGTGGTTTTGCAGTAAAATAACTGTTTGCTTTTGGTTGTTGTGGGCTTTTTTCGTCTCCATAAGCTAAAGAAAATTAAATTATATGGCACATCTTATGGGGTGGATAATAATACACTGAATTACATTTTCAAGTAGCATATGAATAGGCTTTGAATCTGTGTAGCAAAAATAACTTTTCATACCAAAATTTGTTCTGAGGCAAAGATACCAAGCTGAAATCTAGATTTTGAGGATGTTTGGTTCTGGACATAATTTTAGGAATTCAGCTCTGATTCTGCTTATGTAGGTGGAGCAGAAATCCACTTTTGGTTTCAAGGATAGAAGAGAACAGAAGTGGACAATGCTGAAAAAGCATCCAACCATGAACAACAGTGGAAAGGAGACTTTATCAGCAAATATGTGAAGTAATTCCTGCCCTTCATTAGAAAATACTCTTATTTTCATAGAAAAAGACAAAGCCAGGAGTATTTGCAAGACTATTCACTCAAGCATTTCTTTGTTACTTTTAATGTCATTTTCAGGCAAATAAACTGAATATTTCAGTAAATAACTGAATGTCATTTGGCCCAACAATTTGATAAATACTTGAAAAAGGCATAGCTGGCATTAAAAGATTCACAAAAAAAGAAGAAAATCATTGATACTATGGAACACCTTTGACAGCTTTGGCCAACGTGGGGAAAAAAAAAAAAAAGGCAGCATGTTACATTAAGTACAAAACATTTTCTGCATTGTACATATTACTTATGATCAGCATCAAGAAAATATAGAATCATATAGGTTGCAGGGACATCTGAAGGCCACCTAACCCACCTCTGCACTCAAAATAAGGCTACCCTCAATGTTGGGCTCTGTAGCAACAAAATAGTACAGATTTTGCAGCAAGAGCTTGTACAAATTTTGTAGAAGGAACGTGATAACTTCTTTATCATTTAGAATTAGTATATTGAATTTAGTCCGAATTCCTAACCCCAATGTAAACAGCACACAGCTATAAATCTTAGGCTATAATGCTAATTAGTGTGAAATTAGTGCATGGTTTTGTTTGGCAGCGGGAATTTTAAAGATGTTTAGGAATTAAATGTAAGTAAGTATAGCACACAGAACTGGAAATTTTGGATGCATCTCACTTAATTTAGGCTCCAAGATTCTGTAAACTTATTTTTTTTAAAAAAAATTTTCTATATTCAATATCATTATTTTATGGAAATTAGGATAAAATATGTGAGGCCATGCTTATTTTCCCCTTTTTCCCATCTTCACAGAAAAAAGCTTCAGTTTTCTTTTTTTTTGTTGTTTTGTTTGTTTGTTTGTTTGGGGTTTTTTAATAGTTTAGAAGTTTTTGACTATTTATTCTTCGTTCTCCTTGAAGGTCAAGCCCCAATTTACTTTCAGTAACACTCTACATTTTCTGCTACACACAAAAACTAAGGAAGCAGAGGAATCTGTGACCTGGTACTAGAAACACAGGAAGCAATAAATCTATATAGATAGATTTTTGTTTTATATATACATTATATGTATATATGGCTGATTTCACATCAGTGTCATTGAAGTTCATCTTTGGAAACAATATCCTTGGAAAAAAGTGGCAAATTTTACTTCCTTGGAAATAAGGAGTCTTGAGGTTCAGAGTGAGATGAATGGGGCAATTCATACATCTCAGAGGCTTTATTCTGTTTTTCTATTTGCCTCAGGCAGAAGACAGTTCATCAGTTTACAGTGTCTTCATGTGTTTGAGGTTATATCTCTTGAAACCACAGAGTCTAGAAATACAATAAAGAAACACAAAAAACTTAGAATCATGGAAAACAAATTTTTAGGGAGTGTTGAATTTCAGAGTAATGGGAAACACACAGCTCTATTTACACCAAAATATACAGGCATGCATCTAGGCGACTTAAACCTAGAAATTGCTTTATAATTCTTCCAAAGAGTATAGGAGCATGACAAAAAAACACTGAGTTATACTCAGCACCCAATTCTCATCACCTTTTTTTGTTGTAAATCTACTTCAGCCTCTTTCAATCCTTCTATTTCACTTAATAACTCATCTTTCTTTGATGTAAATGTTTATCTTTTTTAAGACCATAAAATAGGAAAAAGGAGTAATCAAATTGTGTAGAGAAAATATTACTGAAAAATTGAAAATGCCAGGCAAAAAGCATTTTGCTTTTAAGGACTAAAGTACAGACACTGTCATGTCTGTGAGTATCTTCAACATAATAGTCTGTGACTCGAAGGTAATATGCAATGAGTGTGATGCAGAGGTTGTTATGGTTTCAGGGGCTTCTATGACTTTTACTGAATGTAAAATCCTACAAACAAATATGTTAGACCTGATCCTGGAGCTATAACTCACAGAATGAGATAGTCTCCCTATACAGTGCAAATATGTATGTACCTGTGTACCTTTATATTAAAACCAAAATCATTTATCCCTCCCATACAAAGAAAGCTAATCTTGCTCCCTATATGCTTTCAAGAATTCAGAATCATTGTGCTAACATAAAAAAAATACTTTTTTCACTTAGTACCCTCACATAATTGTCTTATACAGTGGCTGCAGGGTTTGGGAAGTTATGGAACCATTCCTATAATAAATGTTTTTGCGAAAATATAAATAAATATTTTAAATTATGTTTTAAAGGAACATTTCCAAAGTTAGAGACAGCACGCATGCTATCGGTATTCAGTGGGAGTTGGGTGCCTAACTGCCCTTCATGCTTTTGAATGTCTCTCTTTTTTTCTCCTGGATGTTCTAAGTAAATCAAAGTCAATGGAAAGTTTCTCATTTGATTCAGGGGTGTTTAGATCAGGCTATAAAGGCTTGAATTTGTTCCCACTGGTGACAACATCAAAATCTGTTGACTTCTGGCTTCAGGACAAGTCCCTAAAGTGCCTTCCTTCTCATAACATGCACCATTTCCTTTAATACATTCATTTTCCACAAAATGCTCACAGTTCATATTTGTATACTTTACCTGTAAATAAACTATGTCTTTCCTTGTAAATCACAGAGTTCTAGACTATCTTATTGTATCTCTAATGTTTAATTTCGCATTCTGGTATTTTTTCCTCCAATTTACTAGGTAGATTATTATAGTGCACAAAATACTCTCCACCCACCACCACTTCCTATACCCTGCCAGACATACACTCATAGAACATTTTTTAAATATTTCTCCTAAATGTCATGTATTACAACATACAGGTAAAGTAAGAAGGAAAAACTAAAACATAAAATGGAGGAACCATACAGTTAAAAATCTATGTTTAACACTATGAAGTATTTGACTCTTTTCGCATAAAAAAATGCCCCTTTCACTCTTCAGTATTGACTGTATGTTCTTGAAATAACAAGTTGAAATGATTGCTATTCTTGACCCTTTCCTCTCCTTGACTTACTGTTCTGTATCAAATTGCTTGATTATCTTATCATTCAGGGAAGAAAATACTCAGTTCCAGATGAATAAAACTCTTTTTCTCAGTCAATGGCATTACAAGACTTTAATATTCATAGTAATTGGATTGAGAAAAAGGCTGAATGAAAATGACATCAAAAATATTATTCAGAATTTTTGTTTAAAAGTGTTTCTTCTAAGTATGTATTGCTTTCTTGGTAAGGGATAACAGTAGCAGCATTTTTATTTTTTTTTCTTGTTATTACCTCTACATTTATGAACTAAAAACATATTTTTGAGGGCACTCAAAAACTTCAAGTTTCTGAAAATAAGATTTATGATAATTTAAAAATATTTTAGCAAATAAGAACATAAAAAATATGAGCAGTAGTTAAAAAGCAATTACCATTCTAAACTAAAGAGATAACGGGTAATCAGCACAAATATTACAGAACTCTCATATCTGACTTACATGTAATAATCTTTTTATATAACTGTTATCCACTGTATGTTGTAAAAATCAATATTAAAGTATTATCAATTATCATTGCTAAAAGAACTTAACTTTCATAAACTTCAGAAGTCAGCAGCTCTGTACTTACATTTGATTTTGTGTTCTTTTTTTGAGTAACTTATAGAGAGATGTTGGGAAAGGGTATTATAAAAATGACCTTGTTTTGTTTATATTGTTAACATTTGGAGAATAAATAATAACAATAGTCTGCAGAACTTAGGCATGGGAGAAGCGTGTTCTCTGCCCAGGCCTGTCCTGAGAAGTGGAAGGTGTCAGTCATCTCAAATTTGTGATTTGGTCCTGAATTCAACTGCTCTCCTCAACCCAATGAGATATGGTGTTTGTGCCTCCTCACATCATTTGGTATACATTTTAAACTGCAGAATTATAGAATATTTAAGGTTAGAAGGAACCTTATGAGGTCATCTAGTGCAATTTTTCCCTCCAAACGCAGCACAGATGGCCAACTTCCTCCTCAGCTTCACTGTTAAAGCCTAGCCAGCAGTTTAAAAGAAGTGATTATTATCCCATATGGTTGCTGTGAAATGGAGTGTATCATCTTCCAGTTTGGGGGCTCCCCAGTACAAGAAAGGCATTGACAAACTGGAGCAAGCCACTGGAGAGCCAGCAGATTGTGACGTGCCTGGAGTGCACAGGGTTACAAGGAGAGGCCGAGTGAGCGGGATTTGTTCCGTTCGGAGAACAGATGGCTAAGGGTCAACTCAACATTGTCTTCCACTGTTGAGTGTGTGTTTCTAGAGAAGATCTAGCCAGGTTTTTTCTCAATGATGCACAGCAAAAGGATGAGGAGAATGAAAGCAAGTTGCATCAAGGAAAATTTCCTCTTGTTATTAAGAAAACACCACCACCACCACAGGGTGGTCAGACGCTAGGACAACTTTCCCCCTGAGATTCTGAAGGCTCCTTGCTCGGAGATTTTCAGAACTCTGCTGGACAATGACTGGAGAAACTTAATTTAAAGTAGGAGTTTTCCCTGATTTGATCAGGTGGCTTACGGTCCCTTCCAACCTAAATTATTCTATGGTTTCACAAGTTATTATGTGTGACAAATGATGAGGGAGGAACCGTAGGCACACCAAAATCTTCACAGTCTGGAGATAGAAGGTACAAACTGTCCATCCTACTGAGCTGATGACAGCGGTGGGATTCAGGAGCAATTTACAGACAGGAGATAGCAACCATTCCCTGGCTGTCTCAGTGCTTCTCTGTAGCAATTGCCAGGGATGACTGGGGTCAGTTTTATGGCAGTCCCTGATAGCTTGCCCTGAACAAAATGAACCAGATGATTCCCACAGGTTTCCACTCTTATATCAAAGACTAGACGAAAGTTGGTGAGACAAAAGGAAATCTAACTAAGGAGTGAAATTCAGCTTTTTCTGTATTATATTATTGCTGTAAAAACCTATATTTAGCTGAGTCGGTATGCTGTCTATACTGTCAAATAATGTGTTATTTTAATCCCAGATCCTGTTCTTCTGATTAAGCATATAAATGTTTACTCGCTTTTCTACACTGTTGTGGAATAAAATCACTACTTCCCTCTAAAACAATATAAGATGCAATTTCTAAGGATGGTTCTCATGTAAGCTTCTGAATGTGTTTATTTCTGTCACTGACTATAGAAAAGATCCTGGGGTTTTAGCTCAGATATTGATACTAGTGTTAGCAGAGATTAATACCATCCAAAATGACTGCTTCAAACATACTCTTTCTATATGATGGACACTACTGTTATAAGTAGTAAGATGTCTCCAACAGTAGAAAAATTCAGTGTGTGGCTGTGATACAAGAGTTCTCAGGAATCTAGTAATCTCTTTCTGTTCTAGGTAAGGTCTGTTTTTCTTTGTTTTCTCAATTACTTTGAGTATAGTCAGAAGATTTGACGAAGACTAAGCGACTAAGCAAACATGAATTACAGTAAATTATTTGTAGAATTTGTGGGAAATTTTGACAAGTGATTATTTACCAGTAGAGTTCCTTTCCTTTTTTCCTTTACTTTTTCCTTTCCTCTTTCCTTGCCTTGCCTTTCCTTCCTTTCCTTTCACTTGCATTTTTCTGTGAGGTGGTTCTTTACTAGGGAAAATGCTTCTCCTTTTCATTTTTTTAAGCAGAGCAATTCTTAAATCTGTTAGTACTTGTCTATGGAGCCATATGGGTTTCCATATGGCATTTCTTTTGATGACTGTGCCATATTCAATATCTTAACCATGTGCATGTCTATGTAATCAAGTGTTTTATCTTTAATTTCCTGCACTGATGTGTAGAAGATAACTCTGAGTGTATTAGCACATTGCTGCTTTATCTGTCTATCATTAGATTGGAGGATAGCATGTTCACACATTCTTTAATTGGGTAGTTAATTGGTCTAAGAGAAGATGTGGTAATATGAACTGTCTTCTGTCATGAGTGGTATGAAAATCTTCTCCTTGGTACTGACCGTTTTATTACCATAAATAAGCAAGTTGAAATTTGTCTTAAAGAATTTAAAGAACTAAACTGGAGAATGATGGAAGCTATGTGTCAAAAAAACGTTAAAGGAGATTTTTTATTTCTGATATTGTTTACGTGGCTCGGGAATGTCACAAAACGAGAAAAATATTTGTTTAGAGTGCTATAAACAGAGGGGATGGGTCTTTTTTGATGAAATAAGCATGATTTCCAACAAGGTATTAATAGAAAAATGTAGTCTGAAATACTTCTGAAGATGTAAACCTCATAATGTCGAGTATTTCAGTTCAGCCAAAATTCATTACTAACTTGATACAAGTAGATGCAGTTATGATTTCATATCATGACATTCCTCTACCAAACTAAAGAAATAAAGGAAACTTGTAATTTTATATAAGGCTAGATGCAATTAAAGAGTATCAAATAAATATGCATGTGTAAATGAGAACTAGGACTGCTGTCTTGTATTTGTAATGCATAAGCTTTGACTATTTAGTATATTTTTTTCTTATAAGATCATTTTGGCTCTCTTTTACAAAGCCTTGAGGTGTATAAGGTACACTTTCTCTCAGATATCTCTTATAGGGAGTAGTGATTCTTGCTTTGGAAAGTTGTCTGTATTTGCTTGCCAGGAAAAAGAACTATCTGTTTGCAAAATAAAAATTAAGTATATTCCCAGTATTATGGTAGCCAAATTTTAGATTAAATTATTATTTAAAACCCCCTTATTATATTCAAAAGAGAAAGAAGAAAAATGGGATCATTATTATAATTTTCCTATGATTCTATAATAATTCAACCACTTACAAGGAAAACTAAAGAGTTAAGCATGACTCATAGACCCAGTCTTTTGCCTCTTCATTCTGAAGATGTGCAAATTGTGTAGTGTTAGTAGCAGGCAGAAGCTGTTCAGCAGCCATCTTTTCCTCTGAGTAAGGAACAGGTTCTTCAAGGGAGATTAGTATCACAGTTTGATTCTAAGGATAGGAGCTATGATGTGTTCTTGATTTAAGCTTGCTTTCAGAGTTTGAATAGAAAAAAAAATAAATCCTGTTATAGAAATACATCAATATTTTGAATACATATTTTAAAGCATTGCTTAAAATTTAATTTGTTAGGGACTACTAGGAAGCACGGAAGAGAGTACTTTGCCCAAGGGAAAAAGAAGAAAAAAGGAAAGAAAAAAAGAAAAGAAAAAGGGGGGGAAGGTATATTTAAAAAGTTTGGAAAAACTCAGTTTGGAGATATTTGGAAAACCTCATGCTCATGCACACTTTGTAAAGCTTTTTCATGCATGAAGATTGCTCACTGTGCAAGTACATACTCAGTAAATTTTTATTGTATCAGCTTCAATTTTGTATGCAGTGCATCAGTTTACTGCCCAGTACTGCATTGATCCGCACAGCAATACTAAATACATATTTATGACGAGAGAAGGTTAATGGTCTTCCAAAACTCCCACTTTGTTTTAATCTTTAATTAATTCAGTAGAAGGGATAATATACAACTTTTCTTGTTTTGGGTGGTTTGGGTTTTTTTTGGTTTGGGTTGGGTTTTTTCCTCTTTTGTTTATAGGGACACACAGGAATAAAATCTCAACAATATGTTTTCTCAAATAATTCATTTGTGTAAATATTACCCCATTAATATAGAAACCTTCACACTTTCCTATTAAACACAAAAGCTCCCCTTGTCAAAATTTAACAGCTACATAGAAGGTCTGCTGCAGTAAAAGACATTAATGGTAACGGTGTATTTTGGACTTGCTATTGTGAAGCTCTTTCTACTAACTAAAACTAAAAACCATCCATACACATATCTACAATTTTATGGGCAGAGTTGGAAAGCTTTACTCAATGCTTTTGATTTTTACAGTGTCTTTTCTTTACCTGATTCTAGTCTCCACATATTTTAGCAAAATACATTCACTGAAGTGGTAGCACAAGTAAAAGTTTGCCTACTGATGTATATAAAAGTTCATACATATTAAAAAATGCATACCCCAAAAGTGGTATGTCCAATGACTGTGCTGATGGAAGAAGCCACATAATCCGTCACCTTTCTTATGAAAAAAATATCACTCATACCTCCCTCTGGAGTACTAACGTATGTAGTAGATAATGACTATCAGCATCCTCTATACTGTAGTTATATGAGCAGCAAACCTAAGGAAGATTATAATCTTTTAAACTTTCACTAATATATAAGAAGAGATATAGTTCTGATAAACTGCCCTTGAAAGAAAAAGAAGCCAGGAAATAAACAAAACAAAGCAGACCTCAAAACCATATTGCTTCATCTATACTGTTTAGTAAGCTCTTCACCTGGTGTTAAGTTTTATTAGAATAATTATATCAAGTTACAAGAACATTTCAAGATATTAAAAATGTAGGTTACCTCAAAAGAAGAAAAAAACACATACCTTATGTCATTTGGAATGGGAATTTGCATGTATTGACTTGTGTAATAATTACCCTCTCTTTCCTTCATAGCGAATTCTATTTAGTATTTATGAGAAGAGAAAGACCATGAAAGATGTTTGTGTTGCGCGCATACACAACACATAAGCTCCTGAAATATAATGCTCCTGAAAAGGACAACAAAACACACTGGAGCTCTCCTGTTTTCTTTTCACATTGCCACTAATGCTTTGCAATTACTTAACCAATGACAGTGTTTAATTATCCAAGATCTGCAGTGAGTTCTGTTTAAAAAAAAAAAAACACAAAAACAACAAAAGAAAATAAAATAAAAATAAAAAAATTAAACCTGTATGGTATAAGAGTGAGATCAAGTCCAAATATTGAGGATTCCATCTGAATTTAAATTTATGGGTTTGGGTTTTTTTGTTTTCTTTTCTTTCTTTTCTATTAAAAAAATTACCCTGCATTTATTTTTGCTAGGAGGAAGGAGGAAAAATGGAGGAGGAGAACGTTAAGAGAGAATGAGAGAGAAAGAGAACAGGTGGCACTATAAATTTACAACCTTTTATTCGGGTTTTATCGGAAAAAGAACTGTCCTTACTGCAGTGCTTGCAGCCTGAAATGCACTCCATCATTCTACTCCGAAACTCCGATAAGTCCAGATGTGTGATGGCCTTCAGCTCTAAATCAGGCTGTGCACTTCTAACATGACCTTCCCCTAGGCATCACAATGATAGCCCTGTCTCTGACTTCCCATGCACAAATTGAATCAAGGTACTTTAGACACGTCTCCCTTAACAACTTTACATATTGTACGGAACAATGGACATCAAAGATTTTCCAATTTCTGACTTACCCATTTCCCAGCTTGGATTGTAATGGTAATGATGTGTTTATTGTCTAGATATGAACAATGAAAGGGCTAAAATACAATAGAAGAATAAAGCATTGTGCATTCCAGGCATGGCAACTGAATAAGTAGCATACAAACTTCAGAAAATTCTTCTGCTGCATTTATAACGTCATTCAAGGTAGAAAATAAACTGTGATAAAATAGCAGTAGCATGCTATTCTTTCCACAAACTTCTTGATTGTTTTTATTATTTTTTTTAACTTCATTGTCTTTTCTATTGTACTGCAGTATTTTTAAAATTCATAATTTGTATACTTCTGGAGAAAGTCATGAGAAAGAAAATCTACAAGCTTTAGAGGCTGCTACTTCTTTAGTCCCCAAGAACTTTTAAAATGAACATGAAACATTTTTTTAAACAAATAATTAACGCTCATACCTAGTCTTTTACAAGGATTCAGTTAAAGCCAAGCACCATGGGGACATGACTAGAGTTTTTCATTCATGTTCCCTTCGATGGGCAGTAATTTTGGCAAACACATAGATGTTAGAAACCCTCATTGCATATATAATTTCCCCAAACTTCCAAGATGAAGGCATGGATAGAAAATATAAAGGTTCTTGAGATTATGGAAATCCCTGACTAGATGCTTGTGTCATGATCTGAGTTAGTAGGAAACTTTCTGTGGGAAACAGTGTTCCCTACCACTTCCATCTACATCAGCTTTCTGTGCTTCAGTTTGATGCTTGAGTTAATTTAAAGTTTTATGCAGGAAATGGTGACAGGAAGATTTGCTCACAGGAACACTGGTATCTCAGTGAAATTTCAGTGGCTTTTGTCATTTTAGCTTCAAGATAGAACTGTTAATTAAAACAAAAAAAACTCCTCAAAAAAACTCAGCCCATTTTGACTCAAAATCCAGTAGCTGAGGAGACATGAAATCACTTTACTAAATGCCTGAGCAAAGTCCAAGTTTCAAGGTTCTTCCCAGAAATCAAACTGAAACCTGGATATTTTTATTTCTTCCTAACTGATCTGAATTCCAACCTATTGGGGGGGAGGGGGGGGAGGGATGGGGGAAGGGCTTTTCAGTTACATTTCTTTGTAAATACTTGTACCCACTGGGTTGCAAAATGACAAATCTCGGCTCTCAATCATGAGATAGAAAACTCAAGACAAAGCTATAGTAGTGTATTTACCCCACGTTAACACAAGGCAGAATACTTTCTTCCAGAGAGAGCAAGCTTGAGCTCTTCCTTTTCCTCCCTCTCCTCCTACCCTTCAGAAAAGAAGTACTATCAGGAGACAGATTATTTGATCTTTCTCCTTTGTCAAAAATGGGAAAATTAGTGCTAAAATTTAGGACAAGTGGCTCAGGAAAAGTTTTAAGTCAGTTGAGTAGTCTAGTGTCTTGTTTGTCATAAGATACTTCTAAAGGTTTTTGTTTTACTTGACTGCAGAGCAAGAACATTTATAAAACTTTACAGGTGTTGTCTGTAGAAAAAAAAAATAATTTGCCGCACTCTTAATTGTTACATAAAGCTGTATAGGCAAGTGCATCTGAGTACTGCCTGTTCTGTCTTGTTTTTTTTTAATTTACTCCCTCCAGTTCTCACAGCAGATCAGAGGACAATAAGGTTTATAACTGTTACCCTAATTTCAGATTATTGAATGATGGTTAATTCCTTCTCAAAAAGTTAGATTCCAGCCACTTGAGTCCTGTTACGTAAACACCAATCATGGATTTATGGAATATTAACCACTTCAAATAGCATATGGCCTTACATAGTCACACATGTTACTATAATATAATGTGTGGGAAAGATGCAGTAATTTTTGTATACCTTCACTCAAGGCAAATGCTATAACCAAATACTAAAGTATTATTGCATATATATTTTATGTACATTAGAAACATTAAACAATGATTTAGCTGGGTTTTCCCTAGACTGTAACATTACTTCTTGAATTTGTATATGATGAACACACAATCATGACAGATTTATTAAAGACAAGTGATGTATTAAAACCCAAGAAGTTATTTTTTTACTTAAAAGTAAATTAAAACAATAAATTTAATGTGTGCACAGATGAGCCCAGTCTTTGTAAACAATAATCACTTGCTGTTTAATTTTCCTGGGCTGGATTGCTTCATATCTTGACCTGATGAGCCATTTCAGCTATCTTCCCTACCCCCATATGCTTGACATTTTGTTCATTAGGATTGGCTTTCCTGATCATCACAATACAAGATAAACTGTTGTATTAAGAGGAAATGATGGTGTTGCCTCTCCATAATTGAATCTGGAAGATGTATCTGCTGTACTTTAGAATGACATATTCAGGAAGCCAAATAATCAACCTCAAGGGAACAGCTTTCTGTGCCTGAGAGATTCAGGTCGCCTAATACTTCACCAGTGTTTTTTTGCAGAAAATGTGAAGCTTTTGTCAAAACAAGCCAGCTCACCTGATAAATAATCATGTCATATAGAAATATATGTTTTTGCTAAAAATGCTTTAAAAATAAGGTTTAAGGTACTAATTCAGAGAGAATAGGGTATAGAATGGTCTATTCATCACTCTCTCTTGTCTTGCAAAGGCTGTATTCCAGGACTAAACTTCAAGTGCTCTTTTGCTTTGTTTTTCCCTTCCAAGAGATAAGGACCATAAAAGAAGTGATACTTAAAATCAGTGTTTGGAAGTCCATATGTAAAAATACAATGGGCCTTTTTGTTTTTTTTTTTAAGTATAGATAAAACAAACACTTATTGTAGCATGCAGTTTTTCTATAGGGAAGGATCAAGGGCATCCAGACAGGATTATCTCTTTCACAAATTCTCCAGCCTTGAAAAAGTGTGTTGCTGCTGCCAATGACAGTAACTGGTAAGAGATATGTAACACGATCTTCACAGAGTTAGAGAGAGCATTTAGAATTTATCTTAATTTCCATGTCAATACATGCATACACACAAAAACTCTAGGAGGTTGGGAGGTTTTTTTCAAATTCATATTGTAGTTATCCAGGATTATGTAAGTTTTAGCTATTACATTCTGGATTTCTTTATACTTTTTTTTGTAGTAAATTTAAAACTGCACAAGCCTTAACAATTTTTAACTTTTTGTGTTTCCTAAAGTACATTTCCCTTCAGAATTTCAGTGGCATTGTTACCTGTATAAACAAAGGAAAAATGCATGATTTGATACTAAAAAACTTTTATGGTAATACAAAGCATCCAAAAAAAAAAATCTTCATAATCTGTTTATAGCCTAAAATATGAAAAAGGTTATTCTGAGTTCACGTTATACCACAATATCACAAATGGAGATATGCAGAAAGAAGTACTACTTATTTTCTCTCTGACCTCTGGAAGACAATCAGAAATCAGTCATTTGTGACTTAGATTTCCTCCTTTACTAATGTAAACATTGATACCTTCTTTATTTGATATTGTGATGGGTATTCAATTTCACTTTTCTCACCCTATTTCTCTTTCTTATCACAACAAATTAGATGGTGTGCAAAATAAGTACATTGCTTAATTAAGACTTTATAAAAACTTAACTGTGAACTATTCAGAGGATATCATTTTTGTTTCACAGCAAGAATCTATTAGATTTTCATACTCAGTCTCTTGCTCTCTGTCTCTTTCTTTCAATTTACCTCCCCATAGCTTTTTTCCTACTTAATTTATTCCCTTGTCATAAAGATGTTGTCCTATTATGATTATTTTCCTTGTCCTTTTTCTTCTCTTTAAAAATATCTTGGTTTCCCCCTTTTCAAATGCATGACCATTCATATGGCATTTCAGAGCCCTTCTGTTAATACCAAGCCACTTAGAATGCAGCATATTTAGATTCCACCACTTGCTTGTTTACCTTGATAACTACGTGTTGCATACTCCTTCTGGCTCAAAATATGCTAAGGTCTTCAGTTACAACAAATAATAAGTTTTGAGTAATTGGAAACTTATAAAAATAATTTAAAAGTATTTTGCATACCATGCTTTTAACTAATGAAATCTAAAAATTCAAAATGGAACTGTTTATCTTGCCCATAATACCTAACCCTAGAGGCAATGAATCATCTGAAAGGAAGAATGTTTTGTAGATCTGTTTTCATATGAAATTTAAAAGCTGTTTCTAGCAGAGTTATTTTTAAGGCACAATTTTCTAGTTCTAGTGCATATTTTATACTTTCAGCATGTTCCATGCCTAAAGACTTTAACGGCTGGTGAAATACTTTGCTTATACCAGGTTTCACCATCTGCTTTGTTATCCTCCTAGTCTTTTCAGGTAAAAGGGAGAAAGTACATGATCTTAAAAGAAAAAGGAATTGTTAATGGAAATAAAGTGCAAAAAGTGAAAAAGATTCACTTTTCCCATATCTAAAAGCTCTCTTTTTTTTAATATGTTTTATGTGGGAAGGAAAGAGGAGTGAGTGAAATGTCTTCACACACTTATACACTAGATCATAAAGGAGCCTGGAATAATGGAGAAATAAATTGCTTTGGCATCTGTATTATAAAGCTAAGCATATGATTGTGCCACGAATGTAGTGTCTTATAAAGAATAATTTCCTGTATTGTCATAAAAAGGTATGCTAGTCCATTAATATCTATTAGCATCTCTGCCTTTCTGATGCAACTACGCTAACATGTTTGCAGGATTTCTGAATAACCATGTTAAAGAGGATAGATATGCTAAATAAAGACTTTCCAAAGGGAACTTTATCCTATATTTGTCCCAAGTGTTCCAGGTACTTTTTTTTTCTGAAGCGTATTGACCATTATCGGTGACAAGGTATTACAGGATATGTGCCGGTACACTGATCTTTCATCTTAAATTCTCATGAATGATATGCAAAGTTGGGAGGCATGATATAGTAGGCTTTTTTTTTCTTTTCTGTGAAATACAAACTCTCTCCCTGTATACTGTTTCTCCTCACTTTTTTTTTTTTTTTTTTTTAATTCCAGTTTTCACTTGGGTTTAGTCTCAAATAACCCAATTAGATCATATTTGTCTTTAAAGCATGGAAGTTTTTAGCATATTTTGTAGAAGAACTTGTTGAAACTTTAAAAGAACAAACAAACAACCCCCCAAAAAACCAAACCAACCAAAACAATGACCATATGTCAAAAACTATTGCTGCTAAATCAGTAGATACCAAATAAAGTAATTATGATTGTATAATGCTATTACACAATGCTTCAAGTAACTAAAAGTAAGAAAACCAAAATAATTCGAGCTTGTAAAATATACGTGTATAGCCTATTGGAAATATATGACCTGAATACTGAAACCTGCTGTGGTGTGTTGAACTTGGGTGGCTGCCAGCTGCCCACCCAACTACTCTCTCACTCCCCCTCCTCAACAGGACAGGGGGAGAAAATAAATGAAGATGCTTGTGGGTCAAGATACAGACAGGGAGATTGTCTGCCATTTACTGTCATGGACAAAAGAGACTCAACTTGGGGAAAAATGATTTAATTTATCGTCACTTGAAGTACATTTGGACAGTGAGAAACAAATTAAAAAATAAAACAACATCTTACCCTCACCCCTTTTCTAGGCTCAATTTCAATTGTTCTTTACTGATGCCTGTACCTTCTCCCCTATGAGTAGCATAGGGGGATGGAGAATGGAGGCTGTGGTCAACCCATGACAGCTGTCTTTTCTGCTCCTTCCTCCTCACACTTTTCCATTTCTCCGGTGCGGCGTCCTCCACAGGCTGCAGCATGGATACCTGCTCCATCATGGTCTCCTCCATGAGCTGCAGAAGACTCTGTGCTCTGGCACCTGGAGCACCTCCTCCCTCTCCTTCTTCTCCACCCTTGGTTGGTGTCCACAGGAATGTCTCTCACACTTTTTTCCCCTCACTCCTCACTGTCATGCAATGTTTTGCCCTTTCTAAAGCATGTTTTCCTTGAGGTGCTTGGCTGTTGACATCACAAGTGTGTCCTTTGAAACTGGCTGGAACTGGGCAGAACCAGCTGTGTCCGGTTCCAGCCAGCAGCCCCTGGCCTCTCCTCACAGAGACTACCCCTGCTGCCAATGCCTTGACATTGACACCCAATACACCGGCAACACTTATTTAAGGGCTAGCTCTTGGTAGCATAATAGTGGCTTTAGAAAAATTCTATTGTGCCTCTATTTTAGTTACTTTTCCTGTAGTCATATAGTCACTTTTCTAAAACCTTGTTTCTTTACTTAATATATCACAAATATTGTCATTACAGGAAATTTATTTTAAATAGGTAACCTATATCACAAATATTGTCATTATAGGAAATGTATTTGAAATAGGTAACCTACCTATTTCAAATCAGGTATCCTGGGAAAAGTATAGGGATGTTACCCAGTTGTGTAGGGATGGGGTCGTGAAGGCCAAGGCACGGATGGAGCTGAATTTGGCAAGGGACACAAAGAAGAAGAAGAAAGGCTTCTAAAGGTATGTCAGCCAGAAGAGGAAGGACAAAGAAAGTGTACCCCACGATGAACACGACAAGCAAACTGGTAACAACAGATGAGGAGAAGGCTGAGGTACTCAACAACTTTTTTGCCTCAGTCTTCACTGGCAACCTCTCTTCCCACACCTCTCGAGTGGATGGACCGCAAGGCAGGGACTGGGGGAGCAAAGTCCCTCCCACTGTAAGAGAAGATCAGGTTCGTGAGCACCTGAGGAACCTGAGTGTACATAAGTCTATGGGACCTGACGAGATGCATCCCAGAGTCCTGAGAGAATTGGCTGATGTAGTTGCCAAGCCACTCTCCATGAGATTTGAAAAGTCATGGCAGTCAGGTGAAGTCTCTGGTGACTGGAAAAAGGGCAACATTGCACCCATTTTAAAAAAAGGGTAGAAAGGAGGACCCTGGGAACTATTGAGCTGTCAGCCTCACGGGATCTGGGGAGATCATGGAACACATCCTCCTAGAAGCTCTGCTAAAGCACATGGAGAACAGGGAGGTGATTCAAGACAGCCAGCATTGCTTCACCAAGGGCAAGTCCTGCTGGACCAACCTAGTAGCCTTCCAGGATGGAGTGACTACATCAGTGGACATGGGAAGAGCTATGGATATCGTCTATCTGGACTTCTGTAAGGCCTTTGGCACAGTACCTACCCCACAACATCCTTCTTTCTAAACTGGAGAGAGATGGATTTGATGGGTGGACTGTTTGGTGGATGAGGAATTGGTTGGATGGTCACATCCAGAGGGTAGTGGTCAATGGCTCAATGTCCAGATGGAGATCAGTGATCAGTGGTGTCCCTCGGGGACACCTCAGTCTGTACTGGGACTGGGACTGTTTAACATCTTCATCAAGGACATAGACGCTGGGATTGAGTCCACCCTCAACGAATTTGCAGACAACACCAAGCTGAGTGGTGTGGCTGACGCACCTGAGGGAAGGGATGCCATCCAGAGGGACCCGGACATGCTCAAGAAGTGGGCCCATGTGAACTTCATGAGGTTCAACAAGGCCAAGTGCAAGGTCCTGCACCGGGGTCAGGGCAACCCCTGGTAGCAATATAGGAATGGGGATGAAGGGATTGAGAGCAGCCGTGAGGAGAAGGACTTGGGGGAACTGGTGGATGAAAAACTGGACATGAGCTGCTGATGTACGCTCACCGCCCAGAAAGCTGACTGTATCCTGGGCTGTATAAAAAGAACAGTGGCCAGCAGGTTGAGAAAGGTGAGACTTTTAGTAGGGCCTGTTGCTATAGGACAAGGGGCAATGGTTTTAAACTAAGAGTGTAAATTCAGACTAGATATAAGGAAGACATTTTTTACAACAACGGTCGTGAAACACTGGAACAGATTGCTCAGAGAGATTGTAGATGCCCCATCCCTGGAAATGTTCAAGGTCAGATTGGACAAGGCTCTGAGTAACATGATTTAGTTGAAGTTGTCTGTGATCACTGCAAGGGGGTTGGCCTAGATGACTTTTAAAGGTCCCTTCCAACCAAAACTATTCTATGATTCTATGATTCTAAATAGAGCAATTAAAAAACATTTTTCCCACAAGAAAATATAGTAATTTTCATCTTCATATCAATAAAATTAGATTTTTGAAATTTGTAACATATGACAAAAGCATGCAAGTTAAACTTTTAACTGCACTAATAACATTTTTTATTTTAAAAAAATCATCAAACAGTTGCAAAACGGTAGATGAAGCATTAAATAATGAACAATATGTATCAAACATGATATATTTTAGTTGGAATAATGTCTAAAAGCAGCTGGAATTTAATGCATTTTGAAAAACAAATTGATATGCATCTAAACATTACCTAAAGACAATGTAGTCAGCATCAAACTGTGTTAATTTCATTTTGCTAATTACATGTATCTTGTCATATCTTTCTTTACATGACAATCACTTCAAAGGTATAACCAGAATAACACACATACAGAGAAAGTTAGAATGGCTTGGAAACAAAAACCAAGTATCGGCTTTTTTTTCAAATACCAACAATATTATCAATTATATACACCTTATAGAGGAGTTTATTAGAATAAGTTAAAAATAAATAGCTATATACAATAAAAGTAAATTATAAATATGAAATGGGGAGAAATCATAAAAAGTCATATAGATATGAATCCACTCATTAAAGCAAAGTCCTCTCTGTGGTTTGGCATCCTACCTAATACATTTAAGCTTATTAGCCCATCCCTCTCTCCCAAAAGCAAATGTCATATTGGCACATTTTGTGACTGTGGTGCATGCATGAATGTGCATATTTGGTATGCAGAGCATTAACATTTCCTTATGGTTATCCAGACCTTTGTCAATTTGGGGGATCACTGCACTCCTGATAGCTCCTACTAAGTTAAAATAATTTCCAGACCAGTATTTCATGCTCAGTGCTTATACTATCTTCATTTGACTTCATTCTGTGCCAAAACAAGTCATTTCCAAATTCTCATTCAAGGAAATAAAAAACCTGGAGATTTTATCAGAGAAACATAAGCAACAGTGATCCTTCTAATGTTTTTCAATAACTTGGATATGGCTTTGATGAAACTTCTACTATTAGAAGATATATGAACTTTGTAGAGAGGAGGTAGTGATTGATGTGCCTTTTCATCACTCCTTTCTTCCACTTAATTTGTTTTTCCTTGTTTGTTTGCTTGTCTTTAGGGGTTGGCACATTTTCCTTTTATTACCACATTTTCTTTCTCTTTTCCCTTTCTCCTGTGACTAGTTGTGAAGAGGTAAGAATTCACACTGACTGAGGCACTGGAACTTACTCTGCCCACTAGTGCTGATATTACGCAAATGGGCCCATACTGGCACCAGATGCCCAGTCTTTTATGTGGTGTTACCAGAGTGCAGGTGGAAGTTCTTTTAAATTCTTTAAGGGGGGGGGCAAATTATGAGATTCTTGTTTTAGATTCAGTGAGCTAACAGGTTTTGTATCTGAGACCGCTTAAAGTACCTGAGGCAGCCGCATGGTGCATGACACCTCTGATATGAAATTGATTTCAAAATCATCTCCAGTTTCAAATTGCAACAGAATCATAGAATCATTTAGGTTGGAAAAGACCTTTAAGATCATCGAGTCCAACCGTTAACCTGACACTGCCAAGTCCACCACTAAACCATGTCCCTAAGCACCACATCTACCCGTCCTTTCAATACCTCCAGGGATGGTGACTCAGCCACTTCCCTGGGCAGCCTGTGCCAATGATAAGGATATTGAACAGAACTGGCCCCAGTACTGAAGCCTAGGGAACACCACTTGTGGCCGCCAGCTGGATTTAACTCCATTCACCACAACTCTTTGGTCTCAGTCATCCAGCCACTATTTCACCCAGCAAAGAGTACACCCGTCCAAGCCACGAGCAGCCAGTTTCTCCAGGAGAATGTTGTGTAAAATGGTGTCAAAGGCTTTACTGAAGTCTAGGTAGGCAACATCCACAGCCTTTCCCTCATCCGCTAGGAGGGTTACCTGGTCATAGAAAGAGACCACGTTACTCAAGCAGGACCTGCCTTCCATAAACCCGTGCTGACTGGGCCTGATCACCTGGTTGTCTTGTACATGCCGTATGATGGCACTCAAAATGATTTGCTCCATATCCTTCCCCAGCACTGAGGTCAGACTGACAGGCCGGTAGTTCCCTAGATCCTCCTTCTGGCCCTTCTTGTAGAATTAGTCTTACAGATAATGACACTCAATGAGCTGCCATATATAAATGTCAATATTAGGAGGAACTGGACAGGCAACACTGGCTCTCTTGACTACAATTAGTATTTAGTTGCCTGAGATTGGAGCCTAGTGCTATTTCAGATGCTCTAGGCTTCTGTCTGTCATACCAGATGGGCCTCCTGCAGATCTTCTGTCATAACTGCTACTTCCATGGCCAGGTCACCATCTCTATGACAACTTGAATGGCATTAGACACCTAATGTGTCGGCAACTGGTCTTACTCAAGATCATCATTAGTTCTTAATGCATTGTAGACATACCTTGCATGACAAAATCTTCATTTAAAAGCTTTTAGGTGCTGAGTCATATTTTTAGATTCCGGGTGATGAGGTCATTTAAGCATCTCTACAGTACAGAATAGAGCAACCATAAGATCAACAGTAAGTGTAATTTTTCTGCTGACCTTTAGTAATAACAAGTTACTACCCTTTTTGTAGTAGGGCACGACTCATTCCTCACCTCATCTACTTCCTAACTGCCTATAAGAAAGAGGAAACTACTAGGGACAAACTCTATTCTTGTTAACAACCTGGGCTTACAATACATCTCCAGGTGGGGTGGAAAAGAGCATGTAGAGTCCTTATTCACTCACTTAATCATGGTTGGGCTCTGCAAAGAGCAGTTCCCCACATTACAGATTTTGAGAATGAAATTAGTTGGTAAGTTATTTCAGATGTAATAAACTCTTAAATTGGCTTCATCCTTAGCTTTGATGTTCATGCAGTAATGCTTTTAAATTTAATTTTCTATTTTCATTTAAACATTTTTGTAGTGTATAGATCATTATAGAGTGTTAAAAGTTCATTTGTGTTTTAATAATCCATACGAGTTCTTGGCATCTGTGTAGCAGGATCATCCTGTGAAATCATAATTCTTATGCTATTATGAAAAACCAGTTTTGTTCACTTAAAAAATCTCATTTAGTTTCTTTATAAATGTTTTTTACCTTAATCACTGAAAGATCTCCGGGCAGGTTATATCAAATTGTCTTACTTTTCTCACTAATACAGGTGAAGAATAATTAAAATGCTATTTATTTATTTATGTTACTTCCTATGGAAAACATTCAGCACCTTCAAAACAGAATTAAGGAAAAAAGCAACGGACTGAATCATGTCAGAAGCATATACACACTAAAACTACATTGCATAAAGTTAGATAATATGAGCTTGTTATTGGATGTATTTTAAAGCAGGCTGTGCCAAAGCTTTCAACTGAAGGAACTGTGCTGAATCTGTGTACTGTTCAATGCTTCAGATATTAAATTCAGTTTGCAGTACACAAAGTAATAGAAAAGAAAAAAAAAATGTTCAGCACTCGAGAAAACATTCTATCCATCAAATTTGTAGATTGACTTCTTACCAATAACATATACGTATTGTTTTACATGATCTCAAACTTAGATTGTGCAGAACAGTATCTTGCAATAAAACATAGAATAAAAATAAAACCTAAAAAAGATCAACCAGCAAACATTTTAACGAAAAGCTAAGTTATGCAAGGAAGTGAGGTACAAATCTCTTTCCATTACGAGTTCCCCAGAGCAATTCATGTAAGCAGTTATATTACTATAGGAAGTTATCTAAATTCAGAAAGTCTAAAGTTGCAAGGTCTAAAGTCACAAGCAAGTCAGGTATGCTAATATTGGGTTCTTCACTAAACAAAATCTTTAAAGCCCTTGAAAGACTGAAATTTCATTTCCTAAAATCATGCTTTTGTGCTGGATGCAAGAAGAAATGAATATCATTAGTTGTGTTGTGTTGTACACACAATGTAATGTTTTTGTTATGATAGTGAGAAATAAATTTTAAAAATTACGATATTAGCATTCAGTCTCAACAAAAGTACAGGGCAATCCCTGAAAAAGCTGGTTCCTTGCTAATGAAAAACCTGAAAGGAGTACCTACCACTTATATTTGTCAGATTCTGTGTATGGAGATGTAGTAAAATTTATTTTGTATCTTAGGGAGACTCCACAATCTTGATCAGGGACTAATATGTCCTTCTTGTAAGAACAGCACAATTAACTATAAGGAAGATAGTACTTATTAAATATTTTACAGTTGAACAAAAATAAATGAAACAACTAAAAAGAGACAAGAAAAAAAAAAAAAAAGAAAAGAAAGAACAAGATGAACAGCATATCTTGACATGGTAATAGTCATAAAGTATATTAGAATATGAATACTCAGATTCACTGATGTTGAAATTGGACCTTTGAGTTGGGATTAATCTCAATTAATAACACTACCAGAATAGATATTTAGGCTAGTTAGGCATCCAACAACTAGTAAGACTCTTTGCTGATCAAGGTCTTACTCATAATCAACAGAACAAGAGAGGTCAGCTTGGAGGGCTGAATCACCCAATCTTTGAATTGCTTTTTTGCTGTTGTTTCTTTTTTCTTTTTCTTTTTACTCCCCTCCCCCCCCCCCCCAAACTACATAAGGAGTCTGTGTGATTAGTTTTCTTTTTAATGTTTTAAATTTAAATAGCTTTTGATAAATGAATCTTATCCTTTCCCCTTTTTGATTAATTAGATTCTTAACTTGGTACTTTTACTGGGGCTATCATTGCATTAGATCTGTTTTAAAACAATTGCAAAACCATAGAAGAAATTAATCAGCAGAGGTCAATGGGATCCATTTTGACTGTAATGCGTATTTTGTCCTGCTTTGCCATCATAGTACCAATATCCTATCTTATTTGTTTGTCTCATCTTAGATTTTATTAAGGGTTTTTTTCACTTTAATATGTTGACTGTATTGGGTGCAGGTGCCCAGGTGCTGGCGGCTCCAACCCACCCACCCCAGGGGACCTCTTGGCCCCACAGACAAGGTGCTGGCTCCTTGGGGAAAATGTGCTCAAGAAAGGGCAAAAACATGCTGCATGCAGTGAGGGAAAAAAATATGTGAGAAACAACGCTGCTGACACCGAGGTCAGGGGAGGAGGAGGAGGAGGTACTCCGGATACCTCCTGGAAGAGAGATTCCCCTGCAGCCTGTGGGAGACGCCACGGTGGAGCAGGTATTTCCAAGCAGCCCATGGAGAGGATGACGCTGGAGCAGATATCCACACCGCAGCCTGTGGAGGACCTCGTGTTAGAGCAGTTGAATATTTCCTGAAGGACTGCAGCCTGTGGGAAGGACCCACGCTGGAGCAAGGGAAATCTGTCAGGAGGAAGGACCAGCAAAGAAGAACTGTTATGGAAGGGACCCCAAATCCCCCATTCCCCATCCTGCCCGCACTGCCCATGGGCGAGGAAGTAGAGGGGTTGGGAACAAAGGAGTGAGGTTGAGCCTGGAAAAGGGATAGGGGGAAGGTGTTGTTTTAGTTTTGTCTTTGTTTCTTACTATCCTACACTTTTAATTGGCAATGAATGAAATTAATTTTCCCCAATTAATTTTCCCCAAACCCAAGTTTAGTCTGTTTTGCCCATGTGGTAGGCAATCTCCCTCTCTTTATCTAAACCCACAAACTTTTTCATTGTATTTTCTCCCACTGTTCTGTTGAGGATGGGGAGAGACAGAGCAGCTGGGTGGTCATCTGGCAGCCAGTCAAGGACACCCAACACAATGATAAAAAGAAAAGGGATAAAAGAAGCAGGGGCTGTGAAGAACATGGTTGTTTATTTGCTCATCTTTTTTTTTTTTTTTTTTCCTTTTTTTTTTTTTTTCCCCCGAGTGCAAAATTAAAGACTTGGGATCTAAATTAAAGAAACCAAGACAGACAAATTAAAGTAGGTAATTCTTATATTAGTCTGATTATTTACTTATATAACAGTAGAAAATAAATTATCTAGCGATGTATACGCAGTGTGAACTTTCAAAGCTTCAGTTCAGGCACTGAGTCTAAACCAATTTAGTTGTAACCTTGGACAACCTTTGGATTTTCCAGTAAGTTTTCAGAACTGTTCAATCTTTGAAACTATACTGTTATTTAAATATGGTTGCAATGTTCTTTCAAATAAGTAACTTTTATAGACCCTACTAGACAGAATGAAACACAATATTACATAATGTTACATGGGTATATTCTTTATTATAGCCCACCCCCAAAGTATAGAACTAGTATTGTATTGCTTGAGAAATGCTTCAAGGTAATGTAAATTCAAGCTGGGTTGTAACTTAAAGGCTGGCAGGTTCATAAGCTTGCTTGCTGCAAATGCCAGATTGTTTAACCATAATGTACTCTACATAGTTATTTTCCTTCAAACATCCGAGGATTTTCTAGGTTTGTTTTTTTATTTGTTCTGTTTTATTTAGAGAATTAAGAGAAGAAAAAGCATAAAGAAGGAATTTACCTAGCTGCATTCCTTATCTCTGCATTTGCAAAACCAAGCAAAGAAAAAATCATATACATCATCAGTGTATATAAAATCTAAATATCATTTGCCTTGGTATTGTTCACAACATTGGGACTAACTAAATGTGATACAAAAGATCCAGCATGTGTGCAATGTAATTTAATAAGGGCCATATTGACTGAAATCTAAACTGCTGTTCTGAGAAATCTCAAAAATTACTTCCTCAAAAACATCCATGATTAATTCCAGCACCAGGTTAGTTCCTTGTTGGTAGTGACAATGTACAAATTCAGAAAAAAAATACATTTTTAACAAAGGCAGTTGTTTTTCTTTGGGTACATAAGTAGTTCTTCTTGACGGATTGACCAAAGTGTTTTAAAATGTAAAATTTCCCTCAGAGCTAAGCACAATGCAGAGATAACTAAAATGTAAATTCAGTAATTTAAAGGTCAAACCCATCTTATGTCAGTAATCTGAATGTCAAATCCACCTTTTCCTAAAGTTTTTCCTTTCTTTTTCCTCCTAATTATATTTGTCCACTCTTTCACTTTGGTCGTTTCCTTTCTTGCAGTATGACTTCTCCATGGTTTGTTACTTCTCCCATCTTCTACCACTTTCTTTCAAGTAGAAGAACAATATGAAAGAAAGTGACTTCTCTTTTTTAGCTTTTTTTCTTCTTTTCTTTTTTTTTTTTTTTTTCCTGTTCCTGAAAACAGTCTAGACAGTCTAGAGACTAGACAGAATAGAGTCATGTATTTCTTTTCCTTTCCTAAAATCATCCCAGGTGTTTTGTGGGTTTTGTTTTTTTTTTTTTTTTTTAATTCTGTTCTCATTAGCTCATGTATTCAATAGCTTATCTCTTCATTTGCTTTTTTACTTGTTTTGAACTTTTCCTTATTTTTCAGTGTACTTTCCCATTGCTTCAGATTTTTTATTTTCCTCCATTTTTCTTGAGTAAGCAAGGAAAAATTCCAAGTCCTGCAGGTAAGACAGAATAACTTGCAACAGTACAGACTAAGGGCTGATTTAAGGATCAGTCTCTGCAAAAAAGAACATGGGTGTCCTGGTGGGCTGTGAGTCAGACATAAGTCAGCAGTGCATCCTTTTAGTGGTGAAAACTTACCACTTACAGAGCTATATTACCAAGAGCATAGATTGCAGATCAAGGGAAGGTATTCTTTATCTTTATTTGGTACTTGTGATGCCTCACTTAGAGCACTACCTCCGGCTGTGGCCCCCCCCATCCATAAAATGATTAGGGAGCTGAAGCACATTTCATATGAGGAGAGTTTGAGGGATCTGGGTTAGACTGGATGTAAGAAGGCTCAAGGAAGACTTAATCCTGGCTTTCTACTGCCTAGAGGGTTATAGTACAGAAAAGGCTAGACTTGCCACAGAGGTGCAAAGAAGAGGACACAAGAATATGGTCACAAATTGTAATGAACAAAATTCCAGTTCTTCACAATGAGAATGACTAAGCACTAGAGTATTTTCCAGGAAGGTTTGTAATAGCTCCAGCCTTGAATATTTTCTAAACACAGATGAGCAAGGCCATCAGCCAACTGTCCCTGATCCAACTTTGAAGCTCATCTGGCTTTAAAGTAGACATCAGACCAGATAACCCCCAAAGATGTTTTCCAGCATTAATTTTGCTACGATTCCATAAGTCTATGACCAACACTACTAGTCTATAACCAGCATAGATTCACAAAGGGGAAATCATGCTTGTCTGACTTGATAGCCTTCTACAATGAAATGACAGGCTTGATAGATGATGGGAGAGCAGTGGATACTCTCTACCTAGACTTCAGTACGGTTTCTGACATTGTCTCTCATATGATGCTCATAGAGAGGCTGTTGATGTACAGCCTTGGATGAGCAGTGAGGTGGATTGAGAACTGGTTGAACTGCCAGGCCCAGAGAGTAGTGATCTACACAAAGTCTAGTTGGATGTCAGTGATGAGCAGCGTACCCCAGCAGTCAATAGCGGCTCCAGTCCTGTTTAACATCTTCATTAATGATCTGGATGATGGGGCAGAATGTATCCTAAGCAAGTTTGTTGACACAAAACCGGGAGGAGTGGCTGATATGCCAGAGGGTCCTGCTGCCATCCAGAGGGATCCCCTGTGACTGACTAAACCCCTAGAGGTAGAATGTGACTCACTAGATAAACTCCTAAAAGGGAAGAAGGCTCAGAGGAGATGGACAAGGTCCATGAGGGTCAGGGCATAGTACAGGATGTGACTGACCACAGATATTGCAAAGAAGCTCACTTTTATCTCAACTGGTGAGGCCACACCTGGAGTATTGTGTCCAGTGCTGGCCTCCTCAGTACAGAATAGACATAGAGAGAGTCCAGCAAAGGGCTACAGAGATGGTGAAGGGACTGGAGCATCTCTTATAAGAGGAAAGGCTAAGACAACTGGGACTGTTTAGCCTGGAGAAGAGACGTCTCGGGGGGGATCTCATCAATGTCCATAAATACCTGAAGGGAGGATGCAGGGAAGACAGAACCAGGCCCTTTTCAGTGGTGCCCAGTGACAGGACCAGAGGCAATGGACACAGACTGAAACACAGGGGGTCCATCTGAACGTCAGGAAATGCTGTTTATGCTGTGGGGCACTGAACACTGACACAGGTTGCCTGGGAAGTTTGTGGAGATTCCCTCCTTGGAGATACCAAAAAGCTGTCTTGACATGGTCCTGAGGATCCAGCTCTAGGTGGCCCTTCTTGGGTAAGAGAGGTTGGACTAGATGACCCTCCAGAAGTCCCTTCTAGCCTCAACTATTTTCTGGTTTTGTGATTTTGTTTTTACCTATCTTAGTCCCAGAACCATGGGAGTAAGAACCTTTATAACTTCATTTAAAATTATGTGGAAAGCAGAGAATAGGAAAAAAGAAATATATTTGCAATTTTTTGTTTTACTAGGAAGATATACTGGACTGGTTGAAGCTTGATGGGTTGGAGGCATATTGCTGGCTAGGATGGAGACTTGTAGACAGCTGGAAAAGATGGAATGTGTAGGACATTATGATCACCAAGGAATACAGGTGTAGTCTGAAAAGAATGAACTGAACTGGGGTGTTTTTGTGATTTTGTACCTGAAAAAAACAAGGCTTCGCTATCAGTGTGAGGTTTCCAAAGCTTTTCTCCTCATGTCTGTATTTCTGAGGCTGAATTTCATCAAGTTATTCTTCATTCAGGAAAACATTTCCTCCCAGCCCAAGGAAGGGTTGGGGAATGGCAAGCAGATCTTTCTGTCAGTCTCCCATTTCCTTCTGAAAGGAAATATTAAATGCAGTCCATAGTGCAGTCCAAGTCAACATATGGACCGAGTTCAAACTAATCTATGTACAGAGTGGATAGTCAGGAGATGAGAAAACTGTGATAAAACAGGGATCAAAGCAATCTGAAAGTATTGGTTGAATGTAAGGTGGAACTCATGTGTATGTCATGGTATACAACAACAGACCCAGGGTTCAACACTTCACAGTTGTATATCTTGCTGAAGACAAGGATTAAACTTGGATGTGCACATTCTTTTGGAAAACAGCCTCTGTGAGCCATTGGGAAGGCACGTTTGGGAAGGAGCCGTTGGGAAGGAACCATATTTTATCCTGGCTGGATGATCAGAGAACCAAAATTGTAAGGCACAGAGAAAATTACACACTTTTCCCACAGTGAGAACACAAATAACAAACCCAAAAATAAATCAAATGATATTAATGTTCTCCTTTGAACCTGACACATCTCTTACATGAGCTAGTGTTCACAATGTCAAATATTGCTGAGGGATCCACCAGCATAAAAATGGATGAGTGCCCTCTATGTATTGACAGTATGAATCATCTATCCGTGCCATTAATGTTTTTAACTTAATTCAGATCATGTTGAGTCCCAAGTATTAGCTTTGATTGTAGAAATGTGTTAACTCATATGTTTGCTTATAAATAGGCAGTTTTTCAACTGAGTGGTACTTAGCTTTTTCAGGATCTTCAGTGATGGTTTGTCATGGTTTAACCCCAGCTGGCAACCACACAGCCGCTCTCTCACTCCCTCCACAGTGGGATGGGGAGAGAATCGGAAGGGTAAAAGTGAGAAAATTTGTGGGTTGAGATAAAGACAGTTTAAATGGTAAAGCAAAAGCCATGCACGCAAGCAAAGCAAAGCATGGAATTCATTCCCCACTTCCCACGGGCAGGCAGACGTTCAGCATCTCCAGGACAGCAGGGCTCCATCACACCTGACGGGGACTTGGAAAGAAAAATGCCATCACTCTCAACTTCCCTCCTTTCTTCTCCTTCCCCCAGCTTTACATGCTGAGCACGACGTCCTATGGTCTGGGATATCCCTTGGGTCGGTTGGGGTCAGCTGTCCCGGCTGTGTCCCCTCCAACTCCTTGTGCCCCCCCCAGCCTGCTCGCTGGTGGGGTGGGGGGAGAAGCAGCAAAGCCCTTGGCTCTGGGTAAGCACTGCCCAGTGATAACAAAAACATCCCTGTGTTATCAACACTGCTTCCAGCACAAATCCAAAACAGAGCCCCACACCAGCTACTATGGAAAATATTAACTCTATCCTAGTGTTATAGAAGAAATTTCGTTAACTGTATTCTCTCTGAAGAGTCATGTTTAGCATTAGTGGCTTAGCATTAGCAGCTAAAGTAGCTGAAGCCTTAGGCTGCAAGAGCTGACCAAGAGTAAACATTTTTGAGAAAATTAATGCTGCTAACAAAGAACTAGCTGAATTTAGCAGATAGGAGTGCATTTAAGAAGATAAGGACCAAGGAGAAAATTCCAAGAGAAAGAAGTAACTACAGAAGACCACCCCAGCAACAGTCAAACCCAAGAGACCACTGACCAGAATTGAGTGACTGGACTTGGGGATGGGGTGATGTGTGGTGCAGGTATAACTGAGAGGTGTGAATTGGGTAAGGCTCCCTCTCCAGAGGTACCCAGCTTGAGCTGTTACCTAAGAACTAATAAAAGACTAACTGGAACCCTTGACTTGGACTTGGCATTCTCAGCAGGATCCTAGGGTCAGACCCTGTTACAGTGGCCAACATTATGTTACTCCAAAACACCCAGTCAAAACCAGCACATGGTTGAATTGTCTCATGTTCAAAACACAGAGAGAATGGAACGAGACTTTTAGTGTGTTGAAACAGTTGCACAATTTCTAGATATATGTCTCACCTCACTGCAAATAATATTCATTGAGATTTTTTAAAAAATAATGTATTTTTTAATGTTCTTTTTTAAAAGAAAAACAATTTGCATTTATCACATTCTTACTGCTAACTTAGCATACCTCCAATGCACTGGTCAGATCTCAGTGTTTATTAGAAGCCATTTTTAGCTCTGTACCTGCATTTGTAAAATGAAGGATGCCTGCTGAACCATAAAGCAAAACAATTACATTCCAATCCTATCAGCTCCTTGTTCATATAAGCTCCCTTCCATTCTTTCTGTGCTCTCAGAAAGGATGAGAAAGATGAATAAAGGAGTTCAGATAAATAGTTAAATATATTTCATTAATAGCATTGGAAGATATTGTTCTCTGAATCAAAAATTTTAAAAATCAGATGTGATACTTGTCATCAACATTCCAACCTGTACTGTTTGGATAAACATCTCTAAACTGGCTAAAATAATTTTTCGAGGTTTTAACGTTTTTTGCCATTTATTCTAATTGGCCAGACCCCCATCATCCTGAAAATTGCCCTTGACTACTATTATTTTCTTGGCAAGACAGGTGTTCTTGCACAGTGTGCAGCAGAGCAAGAGATGTAATTCCAAGGAGGATTTCAAGTGACTAATTCCAAGAGCAAAAGGCAAAGGAGGCATTGCATCAAATGAAATGGTGACAAAATGAAGTTTTGTTTGTAAGTTAGAGTGGAAATATAATAGAATGCAGAGCAGTCAGAGGTACATACTCCATGCAAAAAGGAATATATTACTTTATGAGAAAATTATAGTAATTTGTATTCTCGGCAAGCAGTGGTGTTAATTGATACAAATTAACAAGAAATTAAAGTAGGTGCCATGGAAATTCTTTTTCTTTCACATCTTCTTTCCTGTGCTTGTCATGTATTCTGTAAACTCCAAAGATCTCCTTTCATGTAGCAGTTCAGACTGCACAAAAGGTTCAGGGTCCTGCTTTGCAAGTGATTGTCTAACGTTTGTCAAAATTCTGTGGTGTGTGCTTTCTGGAATTAGGCAGCACACATAGAACTAAACCCTTGTTCACATTCTGTATTTTTTTCAAGTAAGTCTATATTTAATAAAGGTTTGGGAATGAAAATTGCTTGGAATATTGTCTCCTTTATGTTTATTTAACTCCACAAGTTCAAGACTAGCATTTTCTCATGACACAATTGCTCATCTCTTTCTATCAGTATGACACATACTGCTCCTTAACCGTTCATTGCCAGTTGTACACTGCCTCCTTTTTTGGCCCTCCATTCTACTGGGAAAAAAAAAAATAAATCTTTGGTGCTGCATGGTAAACTAGGTCAGAGAAATGATCTGGTACAAACTAACTGGAAAAAAAAAAAGGAGGGATAGAATGAAAGGAAGAGAGCACATATTTCAAGGTAGCATGTAAAGGTATACAAGAAGCATGTTTGAAACTGTGCCTTCAGAAGCACAAAGTTCTGATACAGTCTTTACTTCCATCAAGTTCCTGTGCTCTTTAGACATTTAAAACAGAATAATATAGCTGTGAAATGTTATAGAAAAGAAGTATAATACCTCTAATACTCTTTTCATAGAGGAAAAGAAGTGTTCAAAAGCAAAATACAAAGGCTCAAGGTCACCTGTGGAAATTTTATTTCCTCATATGTCATCTTGCAGCCTAGTTTTTGGGACAAGTTCTGCAAGCCATATTGACAAAAATGTGTTTCTGAATATCCTGGCCAGGGGCTGTTGTCATAAGCATTTCCAAATTACTGTATCTACAAAGTACTGAATTAATTAGGCATGATATATTTTTGGCATGTGACTGCATAGAATGTAGCATAATGTCATGAAATCTACCAGCCTGAACTGCACTGTTTGCAGAGGTGACAGTCTCATGAGAATATTTTCAGCTCTGAATGCATGCAATTTACCTTGAAAGTAAACTGCTAGCTCTCACTAATGCAACCCCTTTTCTCTCCCTCTTTTTCAATAGCCAAGCCTGATAGGCTGGCTTTTTTTTTTGTTTTGTTTTCCTTTCAGATCACACTTTGCTGCACAACTTAATAAGAACGAATCAGACAAGAATGTCCCAGCTAAACTCCCAGCACCTAGGAGAAAAACTAAAAAAAGAATCTGAGATAGCTGCAGTATAATAAACAGGATTTAATTTATTTCATTGCATGCTAGCTTTAAAGAATACATGTATTAAAGAATACATGCATACATACCTGTGTGTCTATGTGTATATGTTTCATACATGTATATCTGTGTTCATGCAAACATATTATTTTTCCTCTTTATTGACTTTCTAAAGTACTAAATGTGTAATGATTTTTATGAAATTATAGTGTGTACAATGATTAGATGAAAGAAAGAACCTAGTTTGTTTCATAGTTCTATAGTATTAACAACTGCTGTTTCAGGATGGTGATCTCAACAATATCAACCCTGTAATTTGAAAACTAATTTGCAACTGATGAGCTACTTCAGACTGTGACCCTATGACCACTGTACAGAATCTACGGTGTATTTAACTGAAGTACTAAATTTCACACTAACTGTTCTGTAAAACTTTACCTAAAAGACATCATTCCTGAGACAGATATGTATAGAGATGTTCAACTCAAGAAAATGATTTTTTTTCTCTAAATTGATTGATTTATCTAAGTTTATACTAAACTTTATTAAATGATATTTTATATTTTAAAATTTTTATCATTTACTAAACAGGTACACAGTAATCCACATTTCTAATGAAAGATTTTGTCAGAAAGTATATTTCACAGGAACATGTTCATTTTGAGTACATTCAGGAAAGAATATTATCAAAGTATATTGTTTTATCATCCCAATTTGCAATGGCAAATGTTTCATTTTAAGTAAGTAAAAATGCATCACTTAATGCTATTGGTCTACATTATTTCATACAATGAGAAACATCTAATACTCTATATATCATATTTTTACTGTATTATAATATTTTAATCTAGAATGTGAATCATTCATGTTTCAAGCTGAGCCAAATGTTAAAGTACTGACATTTTTCTAGAGACCAGTTATTTTGTTTTCCTATCAAATAAATTGCAGTTTTCTTCTTCTAAACTACAGTGGTACCGAGACTTGAAAGGTATGAAGGTGAATCATGTCTTATTTCATACTTTGAATCATACTAGACAGCGAGGCTCATAATGTCACTGCATGTTTTTATTTTTGCTGTTACAATTATTATTAGTAACAGGAATGGAGAGTAGCAATAGAGTAAGTACACATCTTTGTGCTGTTCTAACAACACATGACAAAATGATGGCCTTTGCAAGAACAGAATAAGAGAGAAATAAATGCAGCAGATCAACAATTTTTACACAAGTAAACAATTTGATAGCACTGTTTAGCATGTGATAGTCTAGGTTAGTAATAGTCTTACTAGGTTCACTTCCTATCTGTTGCCAAGGCTTTCATGTGTCTCTTAACAAACGTTTTTGTTATACATTATAATAAACTGTTGCAGTGGACAAGTACAGATGTTTCAGTGAACAACAGATGAAAATAAAAAAGATCTGTGAAAAGCTAATTAGACAGCAACAAAGGCTGGCTTCATTGACACAGCAAAGGTAAGCATTAAAACCTTGATCCCATACGGCAAACTGTAGGTTCCCTTCATGGGAAATGGGTAGTTTGCTTCCATGTATTGGAGAACAAGAAGCCAAAAGGTGGCTAGGAAAAGTGATATTATCTAAGTAGTACTGTGAAAAATAAAACAAATTTTAAAGCATGTAGATATTGTAAGAGTGTCAGCATCAAAGAAGAAGGACAGCTGTCATAGAGACACGAAGTACGTGATTTTAGGTGTATGGAAACAGAAAACTCTATGTTACAGTTGTTATGAATGTAGAATGTGTTATGAATGTAGAATGGATAGACTCAGATGGATGTGCAAATCAAGAATAAGGGCCAAGTCATATATTTTTGCACAGTACCCAGGCTTCTGTGACAGGAGCCGAGTTACAGTTCTTTACAGTTATTAGAACTGCAGTGGGAATTAGTGCCTGCTTCTATACACGCAACATCTAAAAATGATATTAAATCCCACTGGATGGCAGGTGTTGCTGGATTAGAAATATTTCCTTCTTTTGAAAATCTAAAAATCTACTTTCTAAAGATTATCAACAAGAAGTACACTTTGTCAAGTTTGTAATCTAAAATAAACTCTGCAATGTTATTTTTCTACAGTCCACTTTATCCTCCCTGAATCCATTAAGCTAAATTCTTGGGGGTTTTTTTTTGTACCAACATATGAAACTTGAATGCATTACAGTAGGTGATACATAACTGCTAAAGGAATTAGACATTTAGGGGAAAAAAAAAAAAAAAAAAAAAAAGAGGAGAGTCTATTGCTTCTAAGTAAAAAAGCTTTTGTCACGGTTCTAAATAGTCAGGCAGGGAGGGGGATGAGATAAAATGGCACATTTGATGAAAAGATACATGAGAGTCAGGATGAAACATCAAGATTCAACAAGAACTACTCTGAAGAAGATACTGATTCAATAAACAGGTATGCTACAAATTATTTCTTTTTCTAAAACAAAGATTAGAGATTTAATCATGTACAGAATATCATACGTAAGTTTAAGAACCCTTCAAAAGAGTATTTTTTCAAATAATACCTCTAGGCACTTTGTCATTATGACTTAGAAGACACTGAAGTATGAGACATTTCCATTTACACCTGTGGGTATCTAAGGGAAGGATTTTTCCAGTGTATGTTGCAAAAAAGAGCCAAGCGAGCTTTAAGGAGGCTGAAGAGGAGGAAGGAGTGGATAAGAATCACTCTAGTGCAGTGAATCTGAGTGACAGACCAAATGGCTGTCGGTTAGTATGAGTAGACCGGGGAAGAAGGAAATGGAGTACTGTTAGGAAAAAGAAAAGCTCAGGTTTTCAAATGCTGAGTCCTGAAGATTAAAAGGACAACCAAGATAGGGCAGGCAACTCGGGAAGAGTACGGGGACCTTGTTAGGTCACGCAAAAAGGAAATAAGATCAGCTAGAACTCAATCCGGCCACTGTCGTAAAAGACAACAAAAAATGTTTTTACAAATAAGTTAACAATAAAAAGAGAGTCAAGGAGAATATCTCTCCTTTATAGGATACAGAGGGGAACTTTGCCACCGAAGATGAGGAAAAGGCTGAGGTACTTAATGCCTTTTTTGCCTCAGTCCTTAATAGTGACACCAGTTATCCTCAGGGTACTCAGCCCCAGGAGCTTCAAGACAGGGACAGAGAGCAGAGTACATGCCCATAATCCAGAAGGAAATAGTTAATGACCTGCTATGCCGTTTGGACTCTCACAAGTCTATGGGACCAGATGGGATCCGTCCAAGAGTACTGACGGAGCTGACGGAGGAGTTTGCCAAGCCACTCTCCATCATCTATCAGTAATTCTGGACAACAGGGGAGGTCCCAGATGACTGGAGGCTTGCTATTGTGATGCCCATTTACAAAAGGGGTCAGAGGGAGGATCTGGGGAACTACGGGCCTGTCAGCCTGACCTCGGTACCGGGGAAGATTATGGAGTGGTTCATCCTGAGTGCTCTCACATGGCATGTGCAGGACAATCAGGGGAATCAGGCCCAGCCAGCATGGGTTCATGAAAGGCAGGTCCTGTTTGACCAACTTGATCTCCTCCTATGACCAGGTGACCCACCTAGTGGATGAGGGGAAGGCTGTGGATGTTGTTTACGTGGACTTCAGTAAGGCCTTTGACACTGTCTCTCATGGCATACTCCTTGAGAAGCTGGCATCTCATGGCTTAGACAACTGTACTCTTCTCTGGGTAACAAACTGGCTGGATGGACAAGCCCAGAGGGTTGTGGTGAATGGAGTTAAATCCAGCTGGCGGCTGGTCAGAGGTGGTGTTCCACAGGGCTCAGTACTGGGGCCAGTTCTCTTTAATATCTTTATCAGTGATCTGGATGAGGGGATTGAGTGCAGCCTCAGTAAGTTTGTGGATGACGCCAAGCTGGGTGGGAAGGTTGATCTGCTGGAGGGTAGGAAGGCTCTACAGAGGGATATGGACAGGCTGGATCGATGGGCTGAGGCCAATTGTATGAAGTTCAACAAGGCCGAGTGCCGGGTCCTGCACTTGGGTCACAACAACCCCATGCAGCGCTACAGGCTTGGGGAAGAGTGGCTGGAAAGCTGCTCAGCAGAAAAAGACCTGGGGGTGCTGGTTGACAGCCGGCTGAATATGAGCCGGCAGTGTGCCCAGGTGGCCAAGAAGGCCAACGGCATCCTGGCCTGTATCAGAAAGAGTGTGGCCAGCAGGAGCAGGGAGGTGATTGTTCCCCTGGTGAGGCCACAACCCGAGTTCTGTGTTCAGTTTTGGGCCCCTCACTACAGGAAAGACATTGAGGTGCTGGAGCGTGTCCAGAGAAGGGCAACGAAGCTGGTGAAGGGTCTGGAGCACAAGTCTTATGAGGAGCGGCTGAGGGAACTGGGGCTGTTTATCCTGGAGAAAAGGAGGCTGAGGGGAGACCTGATCGCTCTCTACAACTACCTGAAACATGGTAGTGAGGTGGGTGTTGGTCTTTTCTGTCAAGTGGCTGGAGATAGGATGAGAGGAAATGGACTCAAGTTGAGGCAGGGGGGGTTAGATTGGATATTAGGAAAAATTTCTTTACTGAGAGGGTTGTCAGGCATTGGCACAGGCTGCCCAGGGAAGTGGTTGAGTCACCATCCCTGGAGGTATTCAAAAAGCGTGTAGACAAGGCACATCAGGACATGGTTTAGTGGGCATGGTTGCTGGTTGGACTCAATGATCTTAAAGGTCTTTTCCAACCTAAACGATTTTATGACTCTATAATGTGTCAGGAAATAGTGGATGAAAATGAAATCAAGGTTGAGAAAATAGACTTGTGAGTCATCATCATGCTAGAAGCCATATAGCTTTAGATGGTCATAGGGCAGAGAAGAAAAAATGAAGCTCTGAAGGACGTAATCTCAATAAAAGACAGACAAGGGGAAAAGAACAGCCAAAAAATATTTTGAAGGAGAAGCTGGAAAGAGAGGGGGGAAATCTACAGGAGTATGGGGTAACAGAAGCCAATTAATTTTTTCAGTGCTTTGCTAACACTCTTTTGTTGGCTAGTATGTACTATTTCAGTGCAATCTGGTTTTAACAGCCTGGAAATCACAGGTTTATCAAATTAATGAGTATTAATATTGACATAAACCTGGACAAGGAAAATTATTGTCAGGGAAAGTTGAGCGGGCAAGCAGGGAATGGTTGCTATTTCTGCCTAATGATAACAAGTCTTTAAAATCTTGTATTTCTTGGGATTTAGTTTTTGTTTTGACATATATACCTACATGCTCGTTGGTATCTCCTCTTTCTGCTGCCATGTGCTGCCTGCTGTTACATGGATTCACTTTTGGCATGAGCTCTGCCAGATATTAAGTGGTTGTTACTACTTTATGCACTCGGTTTGAAAACTAATTGAGAGCATAGAGACTAACTAAGCTTGACTACTAAAGCACATTAAATCACAAATATACTTGATATGTGCATGACCTCTCTGCTTCACATCAGTCGGGGGGCGGGGGGAGTGTGTGCACAGAATACCTGCTTCTTATTGGCTGAAATTCCCATGGTGCCTGACGATTGGATGTCACTGTCACCATGGCAACGTCTTCGCCATTAACAGGTTAGTTGTAGGGGAGCCATTTAGGTAGAAACAGAGTTTAACTGGGCCCAACCCTCTGCCAAACTACCACCGTGGCCTGTCTTGCACTGAGCTTCTGCCAAGATCAGGGCTCTGTTGTGGTGTGGTTTTGATTGTTTGGCTTCATACCTATCTTTTTTCCCAGCTTTTTTATAGCTGACCCACTTAAAATATACATTGTCTACAACAGGCATTTTATTCCTGAATAGCAAAATGAAAAGCTTCTAGCCTGCCCTGAGAACTGAGGTACTAGTACAACATAAAAAAGTCAGTAATAGTGTAGTGACTGTAGGCTGCTTATCAAAAATGCAGACCAGCCCGACTGCTCCCCGGTCCCACGCTGCAGACATTCACATGCTAATCATCTGCAAGGAGAGTTCTCTTCCACACTGGAGATGGTGGAGTGATCTGTTCTTTTGCAATGTAATTCATTGTATTCTACTTTGTCACTGGGTGTTGTCTTTATCCTTACGCCATTGCTGGATTGAGCAAAACATAATGTCAAACATCTTAGAAAAATGTCACATGGAGAGGTGTTTTTCCCCCTGTTAATACTGGAATATTAGATTCCTCATGTTAAATTTTATTCTAGAGTTATACCAAGGGTACTGGTTTATCACTAATCACTGACCTTAGTTGAAACTGCATCAAACAAAACTTGCATTTAAAGATTATTTCTTGTACTTTGGACACTTTCAAATCTGACAGGAATTAGAGGAGAATGCACCTTCAAGCGCTGACAGAGCTGCAGCAAGCAAGGAAGAAAACAGTCAATCTCAGTCGAGAACTGTGTCACAGAGAAGGAACATCTATACCGCAAATAGCAGTGGCTCATCACAGTCATCTGTTTCCTGGTTCTGTAGCCATTTATCTGCAAACAAAACTTTGACATTCACTAAAAGGCACTAAAGAAAATGGGGCAGACGGGAAACTAAAAGGAAGACCCTACAGGACAATGTAAGGAAAGGTACAGTAGCTGACAAAGATAACTTGGGCTCTTGATATAACAGGGATCAATTCTCCTAAAGGCCAAAATGACTTTTCAGTTCCTGGAATAGTTTTGAAAGGTTCAGATTCACATCCTGCTACCGGGGAGATACTAAACACTGAACTGTCAGTGTCTGTTGTTTGTCCTCCAATTCAGTTAGGAATAGTTCTGAATAAAGTGAAAAATAGAGTCCCATAAAAGATTAAAGGGATGCCACCTCTAAATACTCAAGTTAGATGTGTAGAAGCCCAGGGTTCCCATATAATTAAAATATGTAGACATACTTCTATACTTGGTGATTCAGTTCCTTTTATAGTTCACCTCTTTGTGGTTCCTCTTTTGCATTAACTGCAAAGAAGCTTGGGTATCTCCATTTGTCACTTAGATATTTCTATTAAATGGGGTGGAACTGGACTGGAAGGGTCTAATTTTTGGATGTGATAGGTTAATTTTGTTTATTTTTAAACATAATTTAGATTTGAAAGGAAAGTTTAGAGAGGGGAAGATATTTTTGCATATGTCTACTTTTATATATTCTTTAACGTAAAAATAAATACTCTTCCTGTTAAAGGTTGGTAATGGGAGCCCTTTTTTGGTCTCCTTTGCTTGGAGATTTTAAGCTTTGATTTTAAGATTTCTTAGCAGTCCCTTAATTGTTTTAATTATATTTCTACTTAACATAAGAACTTAGGCTAGCAGTAAGTGTTTCAAAACCTCTCCACCTAAAGTCACACCTAAATTTTAAGCTCTGTAAGAAAACCATTATTAAGAGAGCTTAGTGAAAAAAACCCTTCTAAAAATTACTGCTGAGGAGGCTTGTAAAGATCATGCTGAGCAGTAGGTCAAAAAGCCCAACCCATCGACAATTGCTAGAGTTAGGGAATTCACTTATCCTGGTAGGTGGCTACTTCTCTTCACTCACCCCTTTTGACACTGTTCTCTTATGTCATATGGACATATTCAGTAAGGTGATACAAGGGGCAGACTTTTCCTGTGCTTATATGTAGGTAGTGGAGGTATGGAGACTTGTTACTGCTTAATAGGCTACTTTATCTGCACTTACCGAATAAGCCTGGCATCATGTAAAGCAAAGGACAGGGTGGGAAGGGACTCGTACTGACTAGGTAAACTCTGTTTGGGATACTTCTTTTCTAACTTGCACAGCCCTATTGAAAGAGGTAGTATATCATTCGAGCCTTTTGCAGGCTCCTGTCTTTCCATGGTCTGGCATTTTCGAGGATAGAGCTGGAACCCATTTAAGTTATGTTTTCTGAAGTTCGTATAGCTGACATAGTTAAAACTAGCACACACGAGATCTGTACAAGTAAGGCATTTTCCTAAGAGAGAACAGAATCAAAGCAGCTTCTTGCCTAGTCACAGTAATGAAAGCAAAGTACTATAAGATGAAAACACAGCCATTAACTTGTCAGTGACTTGACTGATGAGCCACTGCAAATACTTGATATCCAGCTGAAAATCGAGGTGAGAATCCATGTAAAGAATCAATTGCCTAATGGCCAGCAACACATGTTGAAGAACTGACAAGATGTGTCGATTGTATGTTCTCAGGAATAAAGGGAGAAATGTAACTGAAGCTCTAAATACATCTACTTTTTACTATAGGCAGGGTAAAACAGAGCATATATATTCATGTAAGCATAACTAATATAAAACATTGTAGGAAGTCATACTCCAAGGTTAAGGTAGACACTTGGTGCATTCTTGTCTCTCTCTTGAATTCAGTGGAGATGGTGAGATTGACTGTAATGTGCTAGGGAACTGTGACCTAGTACAGTTATATATTTAATAGCTTGTAATGGTTGACCTGAATGTGCTTTCAATAAGCCCATATTTTCATGTTGTCCACTGATTTTGTCCAAGTTCTCACATGTGCCTATATGGCTGCAAAACCTCTACATGTGCTGGACCTCAGACTGAGAGCTTAGGTTTGCTTGCAGCTATGGCAGTACTTACAAGGCTTAAAAAACCCCAACAAAACACTTTGAGAGAGAGAGAGAGAGAGTTTACAGAATTGAGATTTGGAGGTAGATTGTGCAGCTACAGAGCTGGTAATTGCCCATTTTTTACATATCTTTTGTGATATACATAATCAACAGCACAGGACCTGGAAGGTGCATGTACCCTTCTTACATTGTTTTAAAGTTGTATTATCAGCCCAACAGTTACTCAACAATTACAGTGTTAATTGAGCTTGAAGTGAACAAACTCATCTACTGTTTCATTAAAGAATTAACTTTTCCAATTAAAGTTTAGCTTTCTTTAGTCCATTTACATAGACATCATCCTAAAGCAAATAGAAGAACAATTTATCACCGTTACAGCTTTCTGAAACATAATCATGATGAGCTTTTCCAGTGTCAGAGTTACTGAAATAAAACTGTTATAACAAAACTGATTAGGCAGATTTAAGGAAAAGAGAAGTTCAGCATTATTTGTATAATGAGATACTCAATAGTCAAGTTACAAAACAATTTGTAGTCACTAAAATGTTGATCTTTCAATAGTCATTGTCTAGGAAAGTCAAGTTGATGTATATATAAAATGAATTCTATTACAGAGCACATATGTCTGTGTGCCTTTGCAAAATACGCTAAGACTTGAGGCCTTCTGCATTTATGCTGCTGATAATTAGAAAGTAAATATGGATGAAACATTTCTGACTTTCCATAAAATCTTCACCTTTCCCAATTAAAGAAGAAATGACAGTGATGCTAACCATAGAGCTCTGATTAATAGGCCACTAAAATGCAAACTGTAGGACACAATTATTACTTTAGTGGAAAAGTGTTACGTCAAAGCTCGCAAGGCTCTAAGCGATACCAAATAAAGGTTTACTCAGTGAGAGGTACTTTATCTTATTTATTCATCTTTGGCACATATGAGAGTATGAGATTTAGTAGACAGTGATGTATTTTGGAGAATCCAGGTGGGAACAGTGATACTGAGCAGTTACTGTAGAAATGTTCTATTATGCAACCCTTATCTATCTATCTTTATATTGCCCTATCACAATAATATCTGAATGCCACAGAATACTCACCTGTATAATGCCCTTGTGAAGTGTCAATAGTCTCATTTTAAAGGTGGGAAATAAGAGATAGAAAAATAAATCATTTTTTTATCATAGGTTACTTAGGTAAAATATGGCAGTTACTTAGATTGAATTTTTATCTCCTGAGACTTCAGTTTGTTACTTAACCAGTAGTTCATCCTTCCTTATATAGTTATTTATAATTACGTACAGATCAAAGCATAAATGAGATAATTGGAAGTGAGGCTGTTGTTTTCAGTTTGTAGAAAGGTTAAATAAAGTATTTTTGCACCAAGTTTAACAGCTGTAACTGTGGATCTACTATAGATCTGGGAAAAGTGGCTCTCAATTTTATTAATGTGGCTTCCAGTCAACTCCATTCTTTTGTTCCTCAATGTCTAACTTAGAAACAGAAATCACAACTGAATCAGAAGAGCTGGAGCTTGGAAAAAGCTCTCCTGTTTTGTTGGGTTTTGTTTTTTGTTGTTTTTTTTTTTTTTTCTTCTGGAAAACTGAAAATTCTTCCTTGTTCTGAAAGAGATCTTTATTCTTGCTAACAATTTCATATTTTCTTCAGCTTCCCTCTATGTTACCATTTTTTATCCCAGTGTTCTGCATTTTAATACAAAGAAAACTTTTTATAGCTCAAAAAAAACCCAATGTTTCAGCTTTTCTGTCGCCATTTTTAAAAGTTTCAATAAAATCTGGGCATTCAAAAAGGTCTAGCAATTTCCCATGTTGGCTATTCTTCCAGTTTCAGATCATGACAGTAAAATTCACCTTTGTTTAGACAACCTTATTTCTTTCGGCTGAGTGTCTGAATCTATCATAGTAAAGAATAGATGCACAGAATTGTCTCACAACTACACTGGGACCTTTTAGAAGAATTCAGAAGTATGCATGTTTCAGAATACATGGTTTATTTTACTGGAAGTTTATCAAAATAGCTAGAAAGGGTTATGATAGTGGGAAAATCTGTATTACTTAGGTGTTTATAAGCTTCTGTCCTCACTCTATCCTCACTGGTCTGGTGAGGCAAATAAGCACTACTCTTCCCATTATACAATTACAGAACAAAATACTAAAAGTAGGATTATTTTTATTTTGGACATCTAAAATTTAGGTATCTAAATCTGAACTGTTATCCTAGACTTCCTATATCAGAGCAGATATTGAGTCAACATTAAGCCCATCAGCAGGGCTTTCACCTGCATGTCTCTAGTTTCACCGTGACGTGAGTTGTACTTTGGGAATACCTGCTTCACTTTAGTGAAAACAGATGATTTTTGGAAAACAAACTCAGTATCAGGAGTCGTACATTTAGGTGACTAAGACAGATGAATGCCAGCCTAAATCGGAGGCTCATTCTGAAAACTAGGCCAGTGTCCTAGGATGAGTAGTTTTGTGTATATAGTAAGTGCCACAGTGAACCTCTTCTCAGTCTAGGTTAGGGAAAAAAACCCAAAACCAAACCCCCAAAATCCCAGGGGTCTAACAGGTATTTACTACTGAGGAACAAGTGAAAAATATTGTGTGTGCAATCTCACAGAAAGAAAAATCTACCAATGCTGTCAAAGTTCAGTTGCTAAGGCCCACATTCACTTAATTAACTTTAGAAACTTAACTGAAACTACTTGAAGCTTCATGTTTCTACCCCATTTTTCTCTTATAACTTTCACTATCACTGAAGCTAACTATCACTGAAGCTCCTCATCTAGCAGGCTTGTTACCATAAGGTCAATAGAGGGGAAAAAACCATCTTCAGATGTTAGTCAGGCCAGCTAAATTCCGAAGTCATTTTCTAGACGAACCTCTTTCTTTTTCCACTGACTACAGAAAAAGAGTTAAGGAAACTACAGTCTCAGCTTATAGTGAGACACATGTCCTTTATCATAGGTGTCTAGAAGTTAGATGCTTAGGTCTGAGATAATCAATCCAGAGTCTTTCTCTAGCCACTGTAGAGCAGTGTGTGCTTCTTTAAGGCAATTAATCTTATACTAAAAAAGGACATCTAAAATAGGTCTGACGAATCAGCCTCTTGACATGCCTTTTTCTTGTCACTGAATATGAAGGGACCCTATGGTGACCAGCCCAAAGTTAAAACTAGAGATATAGAAAATTACCTGAAATAAATTGCCTGTCTGTTAGGTGGCTAAAACTATGTGAGATAAATTGATGTATTGCACCTGGCTGGAGTGGAGTTAACTTTCCCCATAGCAGCCCATAGAGTGCTGTGCTTTGTATTTGTAGCTAGAATGGAGTTGGTAAGACACCAATGCTTTGGCCACTGCTGAGCAGTGCTGGCACAGCATCAAGGCTGTCTCTCCAACCCAGGACTGGTAGACTGGGAGTGGGCAAGAGGCTGGGGGGTGGACAGCCAGGATATCTGATCCAAACTGACCAAAGAGATATTCTATATGACATGACATCATGCTCAGCAATAAAAACAAGGAGAAAAAAGGGAAGGGAAGGGGAGAGAAAGGGGAGGGCACTTGTTGCTAAGGCATTTGTCTTCCAAAGCAACTGCTATGGGTACTGAGGTCCTGTTTCCCAGGGAGTGGCTGGACATTGCCTGTTGGTGGGCAGTAGAGAATAAATCTTTTTTTTTTTTTTTTTTTTTCCCTTTCCTTTTCTTATTAAACTGTCTTTATTTTGACCTGTAAGTTTTTCTTTTTCTTTTCTCCCCCTGTCCTGCTGAGGAAGAAGAGTCACGGAGCAGTTTGGTGGACATTTGGTGGCCAGCCAAGGTCAACCTGCCACAATTGTTATCCAAAATTTTTATCCAGTTCCCTTTAAAATCAATTAAAATCTCTTCACTCTCTCCAGTAATTTTCAAGTCTGGCCTCGAAGTATTTAGAATGTTATTTATTGCGGTGCTTGTTCACTGCTGACTGCAGACACAGTTGCACCTGCGTGTAATGTGCACAGAGTGCTTGGGCTTTATCTAATAGCTAACACACTTTGAGCAGTTAGGCTGATCCATATAATTGAAATTGAGGAGCGTTATTGATTGTAATGTGGTACTTGTCATTATTTTTGATAGCCATTGTAAACCAGATATAAATAAAAGTCACAAATTACTGAAACATTTATTGTCAGCATTGCTAGATAAAGGGGAAAAGTGATGTATTCACTGCTTATGTGGTGAGTGACTGAAAAGATATAGTAAAAGCAGTGTTATTAAGAGCAAAGACAGCAACAGGTGGAACATCTTTTTCTTAGAAACTTGAATTAACACTGGTGGGAATACAAAATATGGAAAATTATTTTCCAATAACATTTTCAGTCAATCAGTCTTACTAGATATCTCAGAATCAGAAGGCTGATCTACAGAAATGTAAACTACTGCATTAAAAGAATGAACTAAAGCATAGTATGCTTTCACCACAAGCTTGAATTAAAATCGGTGAAAACATCTTTTAGATGTGAAAATAATACTTGGGGTTTTGTTGTTTGGTTGTTTTTTTTTTCTTTTTTTCTTTTTTTTTCTTCCTTTCTCTTATCTTTTAGTTTTGCATTGTTCTGTACTTCATATTTTAGCTTGGAACATAAGTAAAATGAAAACACTGCCAGGAGATATTGAAAGGTACAAAAGAATATTTCTGGCCTTCTTATACAGACAGAAACACTTTGGATAATTTGAATAAGTTTCAGATAAGCAGCCATATTTTCGGGTGCTCATTAGAGCTTGGTGAATAATTTATAACAAATAATTTAGTTGATGAATTTTAACTCTCTTCGGCTCACAAATTGTCCATGAACAGATTGTGATTTTCCTAAATTAGCTCATTATTCACAATCATTCAGTGAATAATTCCTGTGAATAATTCTTTCTCTGTAGCTAGTTTGTGGCCAGTTGTTGTAAACAGTTAACTCTCAAGCCATTTTGGTGTGACACATAAATCCTGTAGAATATTTCTGCCTACCTATAACGTTTGAAATCAAATTATCAGGAATAATAATAACAACAATAATAATAAAATCCTATATAATACATGCACTTTCTACCCTACGTTTCAGTTCTCTGTCCATCACTGTAATATTCAGGAGATGTCCTGCAAAATCAAGTTAATTTTCTCATACATCCAAAATGAACAAATTCTTATATATGCAAAAGATCTTGAGAATTTTCTGGAAATTGTATTCATTCCTTGACTTCCTTTGATTCAGTGTTCACCCATTCATTGTGAGTAGGGTATATCAGCACTAATCATCATGAAATGTGAAAGGAAAGGGAGTACACTTGCAGTACGAATAAAATCTTTTAAATGTTTAAGGTTATCAATGGAGTAATGTTCCAAGCTCAAGTAATAAATTGTATCAAAGATTTTGGGTTTGACTTGTTTTCTGTAATCTTGATGTTGGATTTTATTATATAAGGCCAATGATGCATGAATAACCCCTTCTGAATTTTAAAAATATATTCACTATTTAGCTCAGAATGTAAACCACATTTTTTTGGGACTAAAAGAGAAGGGGCAGAGGTATTTTTCTGAGTAACTTATGTCCTTGTTTTGCCTGTATATTCTCAATTTCTTAAAACCATAAAAATGTTGAAATTAAGCCATTTAGCTTTATGACTATATGACTAGTCTTATGTTAATATTTACTTAACAAGGCTGAGGTAAAAACATATTTTTTTGTTATATTCCTTTTTCTTCTTTCATTATTCCATTAAATCCCTGTTTAGTTTGAATGCTTTGTCAAAATATTGTCACATATCAGTATTTTATTTATGCGGAGAAATGATGAAATATTAAGCAAAATTTTTAAGTGAATCAGCAATTGCATTTATTTGCAATGAATGTACAAGGTGAATTCTCTAAACACAAGCATAATCAGGCAAGAGGAAACAGTTCCACAGGAAGAGGTCTTTTTAATTGAATAATCAACCAAAATCCCTCTTTGTTAGCTTCTTTTAGGAGCACTGATGCTTTTGAAGCATCCTATTTTTAAAAAGGGAAAAAAAGGAAGCTGGGTAGAGATTGGATTGAGAGCAGCCCTGCAGAGGAGGCCTTGGCGGTATTGGTTGACAAAAAGCTCAACATGACCCTGCAATGGGTGGTCACAGCCCAGAAAGCCAATTGCAGTCTGGGCTTCATCAAAAGAAACGTGACCAGCAGGTCGAGGGAGGTGATTCTCTCCCCCTCTACTCCGCTCTGGTGAGACCCCACCTGCAGGACTGCGTTCAGCTCTGGGGTCCTCAGCACAGGACAGACATAGACCTGTTGGAGCGGGTCCAGAGGAGGGGCACGAAGATGACCAGAGGGCTGGAGCCCCTCTCCTATGAGGACAGGCTGAGAGAGTTGGGGTTGTTCAGCCTGGAGAAGAGAAGGCTCCAGGGAGACCTTATAGCAGCCTGCCAGTACCTAATGGGGCCTGCAGGAAAGCTGGAGAGGGACTTTTTACAAGGGCATGTAGTGATAGGACAAGGCGTAATGGCCTTAAACTGAAAGAGGGTAGATTTAAATTAGATGTAAGGAAGAAATTCTTCACTGTGAGGGCGGTGAGGCACTGGCACAGGTTGCCCAGAGAAGTTGTGGCTGCCCCATCCCTGGCAGTGTTCAAGACCAGGCTGGATGCGGCTTGGAGCAACCTGGGCTAGTGGAAGGTGTCCCTGCCCATGGCAGGGGGCTTGGAACTAGATGATCTTTAAGGTCCCTTCCAGCCCAAACCGTTCTATGACTATATGATTCTATGAAGCTTCCTTATCAGCTTTTGTTTCCTAGACACTAAGGAAAATGAACTGTCTTCATATACTAAGAACCTTAAATTGCGGTATGTTTTCCCTGGAAAAATGACAGTGTTCAGAAGGCTCAGGTTGTATTCAAGTTGCTATTTGTCCCTGTTCTGTGGATCTTAAATTAGTTTAGATATTGCATCACTTGGAACAGTTTAATAAATGAAACCTCCTTAAATAAAAGTTAGCTGTAAGGAAATGACTACATACTGTAACAGATTCCACAACACTGTTCAGATTTTTCCAAGGTTTGATTGCTGAAATTAATTGGATTTTGATTTGAATAGCAATTGCAGTTCTAAGTGATATTTTTGCATACAATAGGCTCTCTATGCATTGCTATATTTAATCAGAAACATATAAGCATGCCACACTGTCAGTATAAAAACGTACATTTTCATTTACACACATTTATTTTTCACATCCAGAAAGTTCATGTTGTGCATTAGCTCATACTCAGTAACCATCACCTACAGAAAACTCACGGTGCTGTAACATTGTTTTATTTGTTATTACCTTCAAGTACTTGCTTTGTTTTCTGTGCAGAACCTCTGCTCTATAGCTGTCTAGTTTTGAGTACCTAGTACTACTTCTAGTAGTGGGGATGTTTTAGCATGGATTATCACTCAGAAACTTTCAGCAAGTTATTGCACAAAACTTTCATTAAGCCCTTTATCCAAAAAAGATTTTTTTGAGAAAAGCATCAGCATCCCAGAAAACCTGAATCACAAAAAGCAAGCAGTCATTCACAAGGACTGTAAAGCAATATTAATAGGATGGATTTTTCAGAAACTATTTTAAACAAATTTTCTTGAATTATCTTAATTTTATGTTTCACCTTGAATATTTGGGGTTTATTATTATTTATTTTTCTTATCTGTATTTCTATAAGAAATGTCCCCCAGTTTCCTAAGCTCAAAAATAATACCTAAAAGCCTTTTTGTGAGATTTCTGCTGTGGGATGCTCTATTGCAATGATGTGAACCATGAAGTCCCAGCTTTCTGTATAGATTATGTCCAAAACAGTGCTCCCCAAAGAATAGAAATTCCACCTACTCATGAAGGGTCCTAAACCTTCACTGACACAGCTTGAAAGAATGGAGTCTGGAAGTGTAATTAGGAAAAAAAGAAACACACACAAAAAAAAAAAAAATAGAGAAAAGAAAAAAGGCAAGCCAATAGGGTTTTGGAGAGAGCAAAACATATATAACCACTCAGAAATATGAGCCTATGGAGCCTGCTTACGTTATAGAACTATTTCCTTAGCTTGAGTAAAGGCATATATTTTTAAAACATGCACTGAAGGGATGACAGGAAGTCAACAAGTTTTTAAGTAGTATACTTAAATAAGAATCTACACTCCCTGAAGTCAACAAATATTTCAAACAATGAATGAGTGCATATTCCACTCTTGTTTCATTGCAAAAGAGGGGAAAAGAACCAAATAAGAACATGAAGAAAAATTAGTTGTCAGGTTAGTTCTCAGGGCATGGAAATCAATGATTTGTTTTGTTTTGTGCTTTTGCCTCAAATCTTTTAGCAGAAGCGTTTGCTTTCTCTCCATGAATCGGAGTTAGCTGGTATTATTGACATATCCACAGAAAGGCTGTAATTTAAAAAATGTATAATACTTGGCAATGAGTTTATTTAGGGGAGCTTTTGAATGTCAAGGACATTTGAGACAGTTTGCTCATTTTAGGCTGTAGAATTTCAAGACATGAAAGGCTGGGAATAGATATAGTTATTGTTTTTGTCTAGCACAATGCACAATAGACCTATTTTAATTCCTTTTTCTTCTTAAATTTCTATGCCTCATAGTATTCAGCATACCTGTCTTCAGAAAGTCCCATGCTGTATAGAGGAGCTACAGTCTGTGGCAGCCACTGAGTCTTCAACTTTTAAGTCTTTGGCCTACTATCAGATTCATTATTATGTAGTAACTTTATCAGCAGAGTATAATAGATACCGAGTGCTATCCCCATTTATGAATATATTCTCTTTTGTTTATAGCAACAGGGCTATTTTTTTTCCCAAAACATACAGTGGCCCTTCCTCTGTGCCAGAAGAATGAGTAAGAGGTAAAAATGAACCATGTGTTTAACATGAAATTAAGAAATTACAAAAAGTATATCCTTCAATGCATGTAAGATTTAGTAGGATCCAATGAAAAGAAGTCAGCGGAAAGAAGGACTGATTTTATATATTATGAATCTCTGTAAAAGATTTAATCTTTAAGTTTCAAGGCTCTAGGAAAAGCTGACACTCTGAACTCCAGAAAATCCAGCCAGCTGCGATTTGTTCAACAGGAGGTGTGAAGTGTAGCTGCTCACATTCTCTACATAGCTACGACATGATGGCTTAGACACAGACTGAAGTCAGGTTTTCGTAGTGTATTTTCCCAAGTCACTAAGGAATGCCGAGAGCACCTCCTGTAGGTCAGTTCCAACCTGTTGCTGTACAGCCAGGATCTTTCCTGGGAGCACAGTTTGTCAGTCAGGTTCTTTTCTTCCTAGCAACAATGTCCAAACAATTATTAAGTCCTATTAACCTAAGATAATTACTGATTCCCATTAATAAAAGCTGTTCATTTGTTTAATTGAAAAGGTTTTACTGTATACAATATTTCTTAGAGCTGTTTTAGAAAATTCGATGAAAGAAGTACTTAATTTCCTCTTCATTATCTGAATATGTTCATTAACATTCCGTTGAAATACCTGCTATTGTTGATACCCCAGTGATCCAAAGAGTCTCACTAGTGTCAGAATCACTCTATTGACTGCAAGAAAGAGCAACCTACTGATATTTCCCTTCCCCAAACTCTCAATCTATGACTAACCAAAGGGTTTTATTTTTCTCAGGTGAACACCTACTCCGTGAGCTAATGTAGCAAAAGATCGTTGGCCAGCTCGTAGCCATTACGGTGATTCAGGGGATACCATAGGATGTACATGTCATCACGTGGCATGTCCCTCATACATCATCAAATGCAAGAAAGAATCCTTGATTAGATTCAGACAGTTGCGAGCAGGGGCATGTTTGGTTGCCATCATTCAGTGCAGGTATCAGAGTAATTGTTATCTGCTATGAAGTTAGGAGAATATTTTTTATAACATTACACTCCCGATGCAGCTGTAATTTGTGTGCAGCATATTAGATCAAAACAAAAACGACTGCATTTGTTGCGAATAGCATCAGTTCTTGATATTCTTCTCATTTACTGAACAGGGCACAGCATTCTGCAAAGGAGGTGATACAAATCACTGATAGATTGCTTTACCTGAGACAGCACAGTAGGTGGTCTGAATTCAACCTTTGTTCGTGGAAAGTAAATTACTTGAATAGAGCCTGAATTGCACAAGTCAGAAGTTTTTAGGGAATTACATAAATGCAGTTGGACTGACTTCAAGTATATTTTGTTTGCTGCACTGATGGAACTATCTGTTTTCTGAAAAGCTGAATTTGCCCACAGTTTGAACACTGATCAGAAGAAAGTTGCACAACAAGTTCTTGAAAATGTAACTCCCTTTAATCTCCCTACTCTCTCTAAGTAGTTACAATTGTCATAATCAGTCTGTTTGCTTTTGTGCTATAGAATTTTGGGCCTGGATAATACAGCTACCAATACAGGTGGAAACCAGAAACGCTTCCTATCGTACCTACCAGTAAAAATACTTCTGGAAAAATCATCAAAGATACACAAGCAAGCCTTCCTTTAGAGTAACTAAATAAATTTTGAAAATATATTATTTGCATGTATATCTTTCTATCTTCCTCTTGAAAGAATTACATTATATAAAGTTTTACCTGTAGCAGATTTGTTTTATTCAGTGTAGTATTTCTCACATTTCTTTGTGTCAAATATATGTACAGTCTTCTAAAAAAATATATACAGTATCTGACTATAATATCCTGACATAATGTGTCCTATAAGATGACTTCTTATAAGTCTTGTAAGAAAGTATAATACAGTGATAAAGGATTTATTTATAATTTAGGTTCCCATTGGAGTCTATGTAATCAACAATATTCCCACATATCTATAATAAAGTCTCTTTCTGTCTGTAATTGATTTTAGGAAGCTAACTCTTCCATGTTGCTTTCAGTCCCTTAGGCATTGAAGAAAGAATGAAAGCAGTAATTCCCTACTAGTTGCACTCTCTCTTTTTTTCCCAAGAATTAAAGAACAATTCACCCTACTGTTGAGATTTGAACTTACGCCATGGCTTTTGTTGTTGTTCCTTTCTTTCTATTTTAACTGTGCTCTCGTTACTATGCTATTTGAACACTTCAAGTTACATTCTGGCAGTAATTCAGGGAAAGTCAGCACATCAGCTCTGGAAAGTAAAAAAAAATATAAATTACCTTGCCCTTACATTTCCTGTGAAGGCTACAGACATTGGCCTGTATGTGCAAGGTCAAGATCTACTTCTGTGAACCATTCCACCTATGTATCTTCTTGCAAGTGTGGGTACGATAGCAGAGCTCCAGGGACACCCCCTGTACAGCTGAAGTACCGTAGCAGAGAAAACTTCTATAGAAGAGTAAGATAGGTTACTTTCCCCTCTCTGTTTTAGCCTGTGTTGGTCTCTGGAAGAAAATTTGGTCATTGGTTTACTCTTCTAATGAGTTTTAAGGAGCTTGTACAGAAATGCTTATAGGCAGGCTAAGGAGGAAGTGAAACATGAAAAGTTACCGAGTAAGGAAAAATAATATGCCCATTTGAGATGGCAGTATCCATCCCATGATGTACTAAGCATGTAGATAACCGTATGAATCTTAATAAGTAATGCCCATTGAGTTCACTTTGTGTGTCTGTGTAGAAATTTCTGCCTCCGTGTTCTTTTTTATTTGGTAAATAAACTTTCTCTTGAATAAAGAAACTGCTGATCTGCTTTCAGCAAAGCACTCCATAGAGATGGATGGAAATAAGGAAAATCTTCATGAAACATTGAAATATTTAAGCTGATTATATTTTTCAATGTTTGAAGTGCAACACCATTTTCCTTTCTTGTGATTCTTTTTCTCTTTCCCAAAGGAATCAATAACTCTGTGATTTATATGCATTCTTTCTTTCACTTTTCCTACTTTTTACCACAGAGTAAATGGTAATAAATGATATGTAGAACTCATTATTCACTTACCAGTAGACAGAATTACTACTTTTATAATGTTTAAAATTTCTAGAGTGTTGGAAAATTACAAAGCTACAAACAGAAAATAAAAAAAGCCACACAAAAATGGAAGAAAAAAAAAATCCTGCAAACATATTTGCAGATAATGATTTCTATTGCATTGAATGAGTGAAAGAAATAAAGAGAAAATGAATAAAAGAAAGATTTGGTGAGGTGGTATTTTTTTCTTTATCACCGTTCAAATATGCCAGATTTACAAGTAGCTTTAACTGTTCCAAATGTGTTAAGTGCTAACTCGATTTTGCTGAACTAATCATTACAGCTTTAGGAACAATTGGAGGTTTGCTTATTAGTTCAGATTACAGTGTTAAAACTAATGAAACCAAACTTTCAGACTGTTTCTTTTTTTTTTTTTTTTTTTTCCTAAGAAAGACAAAAAGGCAGAACTTTTTTATAATTTGTTTTGCAAAGAAGAGACAAAACAAGAAAAGACACCTCATTGCTCCTGAATAAAACATTTCAGAAGAAAAGCTTTTGATAATGTCTACATTAATATTCTTTAATTGATATAGCCCATGTAAGCCCTTCTCTTTCTATGATAAGGAATCTTACTTTTGTATAACCTCCTTTCCTACCATAATTTTACTTATCTGGCTTGTTCTTCTCCAGTGGGTAGTAATTTTTTTCTAATGACCATCAGTTTCGGAGTACGAACATCATTCATTTTGCATAGGGCACTGAAGAACTATCAAATCGTAATGATTTTCAGTCATTACAGACCTGAGCCAGATTCAAGCCTAGTGACTCAGTGATGAAAACCCCTGAATACTATTAGCAATTCCCTGAATTTCTCAGTTCCCATTAAATAAATGCACAATGTATTTGTCATTAGGACTCCTATCTTCTCGTTCTAATTCTCCATATTAGAAGACGTTGGTCTAAAAATAAAACTGTATTTGCATCCATCAGGTAATTTTTCCTCCTCTTGCAATGTTACATTAATATATCCACAGTTATGGTCAGTTAAGTTTTCCACCGCAAATGAGTGGTTGGAGGATTCCTATCTTTATTATTTTGTTCTAAATTCTAAGCAGTTTCTAGGCGTGATATTCATTTTATGAGAAAACATATTATAAAAATCAAAGAAAAAACTCTAACAGAAAAAAGTATTTTTTACAGGATTCAGTAAGAATAGATAGCAGTAGTGGTCCAAACTAATTACAGTCAAGGGTCATCTGACATTTCTTTTGTGAGGTCCCTAATTCAAAAATATACCTTAGCTGGTTTAATTAACACTGGCACAGAAGTTGTTAGCCAGACGCATTGTTTTGTAAAAAAAATTTTTAAAAAATTTAAAAATCTTAATTATTTAAGCCATTGTTTAATGACCATATAACCACAAAATAATTATCTAGTTATTTTTCCATATAAACTGAGAGCCTTATTACAGAACCCGAAAGCAAGTTATGAGGTAATTGGTTTTGAACTACTCAGTAACTTCAGGTATAATTGCTAAGTAATTTGCAAAATATGTAATTACGGTGGGCCATATGTTCCTACGTCTTGTGTGCTGCGCAATGTGGTAGCATGTCACAAAAGTGACTCAGAATACTTAAACCAGGGTATAAGTACCTGAGCAGTATTAACGTTAAAATACCTTGAAGAGAAATCTGAGCACAATCTACGGTGCTTTTACTGATAAGCAACAGAAGTCATTGCTATTGGAAAGGTAGGAGGAGCCAGCTAGGAAATATTTTGTACCATATGTCTGCTTCACAACCCACTGAAGAAATGTCAGAAGAACATTGCAAGTTAATATTGCCTGAGACAGTGATAACTTACAATGCACTGACAACACAGATTGCAGATGGCCAAATTACCACTACAAACACCTTCTGGCACCTGACAGCTCACCAGATGCTGGTGGGTGTCATTTGCTACTTAATCATGTACCTGAGGAGAGATTATGGAGTTCCCATCCAGGATCCTGTGGTATCCATGTTAGTAAACAATCGATGGTCCTGATGCAGGAATCCAACACAGCGCCAGGGTAAATAGTGTCACGTTTGTGTGTAGACACCCTGACGAAGTACCTCCACTGCCTTACAGAACAAATGCAAGACTGGCTTAACTGACTGCTTTCCGTTGGTGACCTTACTAACAGTGAGGTTAGGGAAAGCTCCAAATACCAAATAACACATTTATAAAGTCGCAGCACGGTGAATCAAAAGCTTCTGCCACATCAGTTTCCGGACATATGTCTATAAGTTGGAGACTTTTATTCCTTCCATCCAGAAATAGTCATAGAGTTTTTGCATGTGGCCATGTAATTGGAGTTGTTTGTCTGCTTTAGATTTTTAATGTAAGCAAATTCTGACTACTGAATAAATATTCTTCTAGAAACCTGAGAGTGAGAGTATTCTAAAGTATCCTGGGAATGATACGTGTGTTTGCTTTTCCTTTTCTATTTTAATATTTTATCCAACCTTTTAAAATGATTTTAATCCTGTCTCCCAGTTGTGAGCTTATTCAAGATTTTGCCTGCCTTTAGCCATAAAATAAAATTAAAAAAAAAGCTCTGCAGACTTCATAGAAACCAAATCACATAGCAACAGATCACCAAGGTTTTCATGAGCCTTAGTGCTTTCAATATGTACTCTCTACTGACTTTATTTTATAGGTATTTACATAGACTATTTTAATACATGGCTTAAAAGGCTTCAGAATTATTATCCAGCTTGCAGGGTAAAAATAATGCATAACGAACTCCGAGAATTTAGTCACAGACATTTTTGTGGTTCACAGATTCTTCTTCCTTTTCCTACTCAAAGTTCCCAAGTGACTACTATACTCTTTTCATTCACATACCGTTGAATACAGCAAGGGAAAGTTGGCACTGCAGAATCAATGCTTGGTTAGCTGCCAGATGAGAAATTAGGAACAAAAGTTGTATCTGTAATAAAGAATATACGACTTGTATTTAGATTAATACAGTATTAGTACAGACCACAGTAAGACAGATTGAAAGCTGCAAAAAAAGCAGGAAGAAGGATCAAGCGATAGTCAAATGCAAAAAGTGAGAAATAAAGTTGTCATCGAGGTGGACATGACAGAACCTCTGTCTGGACATCAGACCCTGATTTTACACAGCAGCTGGGAACCTATATAGAAGAAAAGATGAGGGTATGAGGGTGGCGATAAAAACAGAAGAAGGTCCTAGTCTAGTAACAGCAAGAAAACACACAGGAGCTGAGAAAGAACACGAGGATCCAGACTCCGCTGTAGTTACACACAAGATTTAAATAGCTTTGCTTACCTGTAAATTTGCATATTTAGATTCCTCATAAATTTAGTACAACCTGCAGTTTTTTATAATAAATTCATACATCTACTGACTGGTGACCTGGTGTCACTGTATTTGCTCTTTAGAGTACAACTTTAAGCTGGAATGTTTATATATTCTTATTGTGAAAATGTACTTGCCTAGCTATTTTAAGCTACCTCTTGTTAAATGAAGTAGTACACTTAATGGTGAGTGGACTGAAAGTGTTCCCCCAATCAGCTAGTCTGTTTATTAGGTGATAAATTATCTCCCAATTAGACAGCCAGGGCTGGCCCTGTCGGTGACCAGTGAGCTTTTGCACAATCGACTGCTCAGTTTACTGAGGGGTAACAGCACTTGATTGATGTGTATCAAAAGGTAGCCCAAATCTTCCGGCAGTGTAAATCATTTATGGAAACATAAGTAATTTTGCTTAATCATACGGAAGGCCACACAATATCAAGGTGACTAAAAATCACACATAAAATTAAATGAAATAATCCAAAGTAATGAGCTAGAGGAAATGATAATTAGTATGGACCTAATGCAGGGTGTGTCAACATCTTACATACTTCATGCAGTTCCTGTCGGCCCACCTTTAGTACATCTAGAACTAAAACTGGTACAAAATGCAGTAAGGGTTATCTGGTATGTGGGATGGATTCCATCTGGAGAAATAACTGATATTACAACTGCTTATCTTGCAAAGGAGGTAAAGGAAAAGAGTAGAGCTGATCCAATCAAGAATGGCACTGAGAGGATGAATTGGAAATGATCATTCTGAATTTCTGATAACTGCAGAACTAGGGATACCATGTAGAAATTTTAGTCACAATGCTTATAAACCATTTCCACAAAACCTGTAATTATAACATCTACTTTCCAAAGCAGTAAAATATATCCCAGAGTTCAATAAGGAGTTAGGCAAATTGCTGAAAGATCAGTCTATAGATAACTATCACACATTAACGTCCAGACAAAACCTTGGGCTCATGAAGTTCCTACATCACTGATCACAGAAAGCAAGGAAAGGGAAAGAGTCATTTAATACTTGCCCTGCTCCTTTTACCCTTTCCCTAACCATCTGTTCTAAACTGCTGCTGAAGATGGTATACTTGGCTAGATGGGCCTTCAGCCTCATCCAGTACAGCTGTTCTTACATTCTTTTGTATTTATATACATGGTTGGTGTTGAATAATGAGTAACAAGGGGAAAAATATATGGTAGAACTGAGCAGATGTCCAGATTTAAACTGAATGTTCATGAACTGTTACCAGAACCATAGTTTCTAAGGCCTGTGAGACTATTGTATGGAGTTAGAAAACTGATGCTACTTTTTCACAAAATCTGTATTGCTGTTGTAAACCAGAAAATTATGATGATGTGTAAAGATGTCTTCCCATGGCATGATAGATGCTTGAGTTCTTTTAGATATTCATGCTAGATCTTTGGGTTTTAATATTTGGCCACATAATGGTTTACCAAAATATTTGGGGTTTGTTTTTTATTATGTGGGCCAATCTAGCGTAGATAATGCACTTTCATAGGCTACACTTGTTTGAATTTGATTTTGAACTAGAGTGTGCTAGGCTGTGGCAGAGTATTTGTCTTGGACAATGCAGAGAACCTTCCAGAATCACGGAAAGGCTGAGGTTGGAAAGGACCTCTGGAGGTCATCTGGTCCAACCCCCCTGCTCAAGCAGGGCCACCTAGAGCTGGCTGCCTAGGACCATGTCCAGACAGCTTTTCAGTATTTCCAAGGATGGAGACTCCACATCTCTCTGGAAAACCTATGCCAGTACTTGGCCACCCTCACAGTAAAAAAGTGTTTCCTGGTGCCCATTGCCTCTGGTCCTGTCACTGGGCACCACTGAGAAGAGACTGGCTCCGTCCTCTTTGCATTGTCCCTTCAGGTATTTATAGAGGTTGATAATATCCCCCTGAGCATTCTCTTCTCCAGGCTGAACAGTCCCAGCCCTCTCAGCTTTTCCTCATATGTGAGCTACTCTTGTAGCCTTCGTTGGACTCTTGACAGTATTTCCATGTCTCTTCTGTACTGAGGAGCCCAGAACTGGACAGAGGACTCCAGCTGTAGCCTCACCAGTGCTGAATAAAGGGCAAGGACCACCTCCCTCCACCAGCTGGCAATTCGTTGCCTAATGCAGCCCAGGATACTATTAGCCTTCTTTGCAGCAATGCACATTGCTGGCGCATGTTCAACCTGGTGTCCACCGAGACACCCAGGTTATTTTCTGCCAAGTCGCTTTCCAGCTCGTCAGCCCCCAGTGTGTGCTGGTGCATGGAGTTTTTCCTCCCCAGGTGCAGTACTTCACACTTCTCCTTGTTGAACTTCATGAGGTTCCTCTCAGCCTGTTTCTCCAGCCTGTCAAGGTCCCTCTGGATGGCAGCAGAACCATCTGGCATATCAACCACTCTTCTCACTTTTGTTTCATCAGCAAACTTGTCTCACTTGATGCACTCTGCCCCATCATCCAGTTCATTAAAGAACATGTAAAACCAGACTGGAGCCAGTATTGATCCCTAGGGTACACCACTTGTCACTGGCCTCCAACTAGACTTGCCACCGCTGATCGCTACCCTCTGGGCTCGGCCATTCAGCCAGTTTTTAACCCACCTCACTGCTCGTCTAGCCCATACACCATCAGCTTCTCTATCAGGGTCTTATGGGAGAGAGTGTCAGAGGCCTTACTGAAGTCCAGGTAGACTGTTGTCCCTTCATATACCGAGCCAGTCAAACCTTGTCTGCAGGTTACACGACCAGTTGCAGAGACGAGCCAGTTATAATGGGATTGAAAAGACAGGTGACTATTATCTCTGATTTCTTTTTCCTGGCTCTTTCTTCAAATCTATAAGCAGTTAGTGGTTAGGTCTTATGGACTCTTTATTGTGCCAGATTATCCAGCCTGAGAAGGGCAGAGTTTAAAAGCTCTAGCTTCTCTGAAGGACAAAACTGACAGGTTTCACAGCTCTGTAGTGAACCTTCAGAGACTTTCGTTGCTCTCTTCAGCTGACACCATACGCTGCATTCCTTCACAGCAGTAGAGGTCTGGGTACTACCACATTCTCTCTAACTCCCTCAGTGAAAACCAGTAAAAACAGTTAACATTAAAACCATCATTTTTTACTCACCTTACAATATTCTAATTGCAATATTTAAATTATCCTTATGCCTACTGCCACTTCTTGCCTATTAAATTTAATTTCTTTCTTCTGTCTTCCTTTCCACGTCTTCAAATATATTTCTTCTGACTGGCTTTTTTTACCTCTCACTGAACTAAATAATCAAACAAACAAATAAATAAGTGTGTATACTAGAGACGGAAATAAGAATCACCATATCATTTAGGTTGGAAGGGACCTTTTAAGGTCATCTAGTCCAACACCCCCTCTTCAAAGCAGGCTCAGCTAGAGCAAGTTGTCTAGGACCAAGTCCAGTTGGGTATGTTTTAATTTGTGTCCATTCCCTGTACTCTGTCAATAAGCGCTACTGAGAAGAGTCTGGCTCCCTTTTCTTCATTCCCTCCCTTCAGGTATTTAAATACATTGATGAGATCCCCCTGAATCTTCTCCAGGCTGAAGAGTCCCAGCTCCCTCTGCCTTTCCTCATATGAAAGATGCTCCAGTCCCTGAATCAGTTTTGCTGGAGCATCATTTTGACCATTAAGTCTGTATCTTTCTTGTAGTGGGAGCCCATAACTGAACCCAGCCCTGCAGGTGCAGCCTCCCCAGTACTGAACAGAGGAGAAGGATCACCTCCCTCAAGCTTCTGGCAACACTCCTGATCCAGCCCGGGAGGTTGTTGGCATCCTTTGCTGTGAGGGTGCATTGCTGGCTCATAGTAAGCTTGCTGTCCTCCCGGACCCCAACACCCTTCTTGGCAAAGATGCTTTCCAGAGAGTTGCCCTCCTGTGTATGCTGGTGCGTGCAACTATTCTTCCCCAGATGCGGGTTTTGGCATTTACCCTTGCTAAAATTCACAAGGCTTCTCTCCAGCCTATTTAGTCCCTCTTAATGGTGGCACAACCCTCTGGTATATAAACCACTCCTCCCAGTTTTGTATCGGCCGCAAACTTGCTGAGACTTCATTTCATCCCATCATGCAAGTCATTAATGAAGATGTTGAAGAGTATTGGAGCCAGGATTGATCCCTGGGGTATACTGCTGGCAACTGCCTCCAGTGGGACTTTGTGCTACCGATCACAGCCCTCTGGCCCTGTCATTCAGCTAGTTCCTAATCCACCTCACTGTCCAATTACCTAATAAACTTTACTTTGTCAGTTTGTCTATGATGGTGTTATGTGAATGAAAGGCTTTTCGGAAGTCAAAGTAAACAATCTGCGCTGCTCTGCCCTCATCCACCAAGCTATTCACATCATTGTATACATACAGTAAACTGGTTGAGCGTGATTTCGCCTTCATAAATCCATGCTAATTACCTCCAGCTACCTCCTTGTCCTTCATCTGTTTGGAAAAGCTTTCCAGGAGCTTTTTCTTCATCATCTTCCAAGGAATTGAGGTGAGGCTGACCAGCCTGTGGTTCCCCAAATCTTTCTTCTACTCTTCTTGAATATAGGAGTGATATTTGTTCTCTTCTAGTCTTCAGATACCTCTCCCAAGCACTATGGTGGTGGGTTGACCCTGGCTGGATGCAAGGTGCCCACAAAAGCCACTCTATCACTCCCTTCCTCAGCTGGACAGGGGAGATCACTCAACCATTACCATCATGGGCAAAACAGACTCAACTTGGGGAAAATGAATTTAATTTATTTCAAGTCAAATCAGAATAGGGTAATGAGAAATAAAACCAAATCTTAAAACCACCTTCCCCCCACCCCTCCCTTCTTCCCAGGCACAGCTTCACTTCTGAATTCTCTACCTCCTCCCCGCCAGCAGCACAGAGGGACGGGGAATGGGGGTTGGGGTCAGCTCATCACACCTTGTCTCTGCTGCTCCTTCCTCCTCGGGGGGGACTCCTCACTCGTGCCCTGCTCCAACATGGGTCCTTCCCTTGGGGTGCAGTCCTTCACGAACTGCTCCAGCGTGGGTCCCTTCCCTGGGCTGCAGTCCTTCAGGCACAGCCTGCTCCAGCGTGGGTCCCCCGCGGGGCCACAAGTCCTGCCAGAAAACTTGCTCCAGCGTGGGCTCCTCTCTCCCCGGGCTGCAGGTGTAGATCTGCTCCACCATGGACCTCCCTGGGCTGCAGGGACACAGCCTGCCTCACCAGGGTCTTCCCCACGGGCTGAGGGGAATCTCTGCTCCGGCGCCTGGAGCACCTCCTGCCCTCCTGCTGCACCCACCTGGGGGGCTGCGGGGCTGGGGCTCTCACATCTTCTCACTCCTCTCTCTGTCTTCAATTGGACATTTTTTTTGCCCCTTCTTAAACATGTTCTCCCAGAGGCTCTACCACCGTCGCGGATGGGCTCGGCCTTGGCCAGCGGCAGGTCCATCTTGGAGCCAGCTGGCATTGGTTCTGTCGGACATGGAGGAAGCTTCTAGCAGCTTCTCACAGAAGCCACCCCTGTAGCCCCCCCGCTACCAAAACCTTGCCACACAAACCCAATACACCATTTAAAGCAAATCAAGAGTAGCCTTGCAATGGCATCAGCCAGCTCCCATCAGGTCCCATTGCCTTATGTATATCCAGTTCGTTTAAGTGCTCCGTGACTTGGTCATCTTCTGCCAATGATAAATCTTCACGTTCTTCATAGTAGAAACAGTATAGATAAATTTGTATGACCATGTAATATAATGTTTACAACTCCTTTCTCCTAACCGATGCGTATGGATCCTATTGCTGTATTTTGTCATATAGTAGGAGAACTTTTGAGTCCTTTTCAATATCATGAACTACCTGAAGGTGAAAAATATTCTGTATGGTTCTTCTCAGAATTGCATCTCTTTTCTTATATCTAAGAATGCCCATGCCTAAATTAGCAACCTTGGAAGTCCAACAGCTATTTAGATATTACCTAAATGTAATGTGTTCTAAAGAGGCTGAAGTAAAATATTTATGAAGCAGTAAATATGATATCTGACATAGTGTCAGAAAATGTCTAAGGTCAGGATCAGCCTAGAGATGAACAGAACATTCGGGGAGAGCAAGTGGGCTCTGAAACGCTGCATTCAGAGTCAAAATCAAATCCAAAGACTGCCATTCCATAGCCAAGACCCTTTGAATACATCTGGTACCCAACATCTGACCTGCTGACTCTGACCAAGTAGCTATCACAAAGAAATCAATCTTTCTTTATTAGTGAGAAATGTGGCAGGTGTTTAATTCACTACACTTCTCTAATCAGCGACTGGAAAATAGTTTTTTCTCATAATTGGGAGTTGGTGTTTTCAGTTACGATCAAAGCTCCTTTATTTGTATTCCTTGCCTAAAAGAGTTAGTATGTTACTTCTGTGTGCATTTGTGTCAAAAAACCCCCAACAACCTAAACTGATGTTTTTAATTACCGTATGACAGCTATCTCACACTTAGATGAAGTGGACTTCACTGAGTTCTGGATTTATTTGATAGAATAAGTGATTTTCCTATAAAAATACTTTGATGCTTAATAAATTCAGAGATTTCTAAAGCAAACACAATAAAAAAAAAAAAGCCCTTTCCGTTGCCAGGAACAAAACCACTATCATATTATAATATGGTACAGTTGCCTTGTAAAAACTACAACTATCTTGTAAGATTTAATTATCTCACATACTAACTAAAATTGATAGTCTTGTGTGGAAAAAAAAAACCCAAACAAATCACTTCCCAACCTTGCTTATTGTATTTTGAATCACTGCCTACTGCTATACTGAACACCCTACTCACTAGTACGTGGTTCAGTTTCATGTGCATTCCTTTGAAAGTCAAAAGGCATGAGGTAGATTCTGGCATGTTCATACATCAACTGGAAAAGCCGGAATTATTTTTCAAACATACAATCTTTATTTCTTTTGAGGATGAACAAGGCAAAAAGGAAAACAGCTTTTTTTTTTTTTTTGCATCCCACCTTACATTTACTTTAAAACAGCATCTCTCCAGTGTAAACTAAGCAAACAGTCTCTTTAAGACCAGAAGCTGTATCAAATACTAGAATTTAAATTTTAATGTGATATCTTCACCATTGGAAAATTCAGATTAGTCCTCCTCAGTATTTAATGTGCACATTAAACCCTATGAGGCCTGAGACCTTTTAGAAATTTGTCTCTGAATCCTAGGTTGTCATTTTCCTGAGAAGAATCTCACTTAGGAGGGATTCATTTGGACTTGATTTATAAGGTGGTGTGATGACAGAGGCTTGACAGAAATATGAGTTGAGAAGTTAAGCCATTAGTCTCAAATTTCATCCTTGTCACTCCCTGCTCTAAAGAGCAGCATTCACTTACCAAAATGTACTTTTTGCAGAAAAATTCCATTTAGCTTTCCTTTAGTTTGTCATTTCAAACACAAAGCATTAAAATATTAATCTCTGAACAGATCTTTCTCTGTTATAGCCTGTATTCTTTGTCTCTCTCTCTTTCAAACCTATCTATATCTGTATCTCATACTTACACATGCTCTATGATAAACGCTGGAAAACAGAGACTGCTAATGGAAAAAGCAAAGATAGTGTCCCTGACAAAGCCTACCTCCACTGAAAAAATTCTGCTTATTGCAACATAAGGGGAGTAAGTCTGTGAGCATTTGGAATCCATTCTTAAAACATATTAACAGCTAATCTTCAATGACTGTTTACAGATTTCTTAATCTCTATAAAGGGATTTCCCTTTCCTACTTTCTCACAATAGGAGAGGTTTAGGAATGTAAAGACTAGAATACACTAATAATTGTTTGACCTTACTTTGCCTTTAGCAATTATATGCTCTTTTGTTTACCTTTTACATGTCGTATATGAGCCGAGTAAATTTCATCTTTTTTCAGAAATTCATTGTAGCCAAAAAATGTTATGGCTTTAGTATGTAAAAGTAGCTGTTTCAGTCTATATTTAGAGGCTTATGTAAAAACACCTAGATTTTTCAGACATCTCTATCATCAGCATTTCCTTATTGACTCATGCTTATGTGCTTAATATCCTGGGGGGGGGAGTCATTATCTTTAAGGGTAGGTATATTATATAAACCATTTTTGAGATCAGACAAATTAGATAAGATACAAGGTTATCAAATGCAAAATCATAAACCTCAGAACATGAAGGATAAAACCATGCAAAAATATTCAAAAACTTTTAATAAAAAGCTCTTCCTTATACTGAAGTTGCCAGTTTTATGACATTGAAATATTTTTAAAAGCCTGTGTAAGCAGTAAAAAAACGATATGAAATCCTATTTAGCTCAGGTCTTCTCCCATTCTCTTTCTGATACATCAATCACAAAGATGTAAAAGAGAAAGTACAGTCCTATCAGTAAGGTATTAATCAAGCATTTCTTTGTTCACTCTGGGGTGAGAATGATGCTATTTTGCCATATCAGATCCTCTTCTCCTGAAGCCTCTGCTAACCTCTGTCCTTGGCTGTCTCTCTCTGACTCTTGGAAGGAAGTTTGCCTACCTGCAGACCAAAATCCTCTCACGTGAGGATGGGCCACACTGAGTTGGCCATACGTTTGCTGTGTGCAAATGGTATAAGTTTGGAAGGCTTCAGGAGGTATCTAGCTTCAGGTGGTTTATTATGAGACTTGGCAGGTTTCCCTTGGTATGTCCCCCAGGTACCTTAACCATTACTGACAGTATCTCTGATAAATCTGCTTCTCATGCTGCAGAATAAGCATTTGCTCCAAATACCTCTCTTCTCTGCTACTTTTTTTTTTTTTTTCAAAATCGTACTCACATGCTCATCCCTATGACTTCTGACCACAGCAGCTTTTCCAGACGGGGCAATGTCTGCACACCAGGGTCTTGTAAAGGTTTCTCCAAAAACACACGGGTCTTACATCACTAGGCCAGGATAATTATAGTTCATGGTATACTGAACAGAGGCACAGGTCCCAAAAGTTTTAAAAAACTCACAGAGCTTTGCTTTCAGCCACTGTTTGAGCAGTGCTGGGAACTGCTATGGTCGGCACGAGCTGCACTGCCTCTCAAATGCGCTGCCGGCATGTCCTAGGGGCTCTAATGACTGAAGTTTCTCCTTCCAGTCACTCCAGAACTTTTCCTCCCACTCTCAGCTTATATTGCTGGCCAAACAGGAATGCGTACTTCTAGTCACAGCTAGGGAATTGTTTGTGAAGAATCCCAGCATCCACCACAGGAGTAACCGTGCCCAACACGACCTGATGGGACTGAGTTGTGCTGCCGGCCATGAGGATGTTCTCGAATGTTATTCAGTGGCAGGACCAAGTGGGCCAAAGTAGCAGGGCATCCAATTCAGACAGATCCCTACAACCTCTGATTTTAATTTTCAACCTACTTCTCATCCAACTTCTCATTGTACAACTGGCATCAAGGATTTAAAAAAAAACCAAACGATCAGGGTAAGTTTAGGAATTGGTAAACTCTCTGCCTTGTAGAACTCAAGATCTATCACAAAATGCACACTGCTTCATTCACACCCTCTTCCCATTCCCCGTGCAGCTGATTAAATCCCACCCAAACCAGTACAGTTTTTATACTCCATACCCATTATCCTGCCTTCTTATATAGCAACTGAGAAAGCATTAAACCCTAGTCCTGCCTGAATACACACCAAAGCTCAACAGCCCGAACAGGCCACGTGAAAAGCTGATGTTCAAGAGAGCCTACAGAGGACGGTTTCTTGACAGGGGTCAGTGATTTCTCTTTGGCCTGTTTCCCCTGTCTTTGCACAGGCATGGAGGATGTCAACATTCACCTATCAAGTGTGGTATTCTTTACTTTTCTACAGACTCTTGTATTTTTAAATGTCTAAATACATTTGAAATGTGGTTTTTAGTTTATATGTCTTAGTTCCTCCTATGCAAACCGGGATGCGGATACGTTCTGATCTCTCAGAGGTATTGCATGGATAAATACTATGAAGATTCAGAGGTGTTAAGGCATTATGGTAATGGGGATTTTGATGGGTATGCTATCAGCTCTGTTATTTTGACCTTGTAGAAAAGGCAGGAGTGCCACACTGGGTTGGTGGTAGAGAATAATATATTAATAACAGATTTTTGTCTCATTTTCTCATTCTCTCTGAAAGGCTTCCACTTAGGAGATCTAAACAACTTCTTCAGGTTGCTAGCTTTCTTCTTAATATATTAACAAGATCAGAGCTTGGAGAATACAAAAAAAAAAATGCACTGCTCTTCATTTGAATTTTTAAATGAATTCATTTTGACTGATTTTGAATCCCTGTGGTGTCTGCTTTCCACATGTATTTTAGCAAACAGGTTAACAGGAAGACACATCCAGTAAAATAGTTAATTTTCAGGAACAGTTTTAGAATATATACAGAAAGCGAATCACAAATTCACAATTGTTTAAACAGGAAGCAATCCTACACCGACCATAAATATTATGCTTATCCAGTAAGGGAACAGAATACATACAATGTGAAATACTGAGGCCATCTGTGAGACCCAGAGTACTTCACAAAAGATGCTGCTGTACACCTCCCACGGAGCTCAGTACTTCACAGGATTTTGAAAATTTGACAAAATATTTTGTGAGATATCATTTATTTCTTCTGGAATAAAAGCATATATAATTTCTGAACTGCAAGACCCTGACTATCAAGGTGGTGTCAATGTCTCTTGCATCTATTTTAAGGTCTCTTTGCAATTCAGAATCACAGAAAATGACAACAATATAAATGAGATTTAGATAATGGCACACAAAGCTTAAGTGCGTTCTTGAATCCTAGAAAGGGCTCAGGTGTGTCATACATTGAGAATGTGCAAAATATACATTTATGGTCCTATGAGACCTGCATGCAAATTATTTCTAGTTTATTCAAAATGCATGTTATTCAGTTTTTGCTTATTCCAAGTGTGTTTAGTAAACAAGAGTCACTTGTGAATGATATGTTCTAAAATCAAATTTAAGGGTAAACTTAATTATGTCCACAGATGGTGAAGCATAATTGATGACAGTATGTCAATGTAAACTGGAACTAGCTGTGTCTAAAAACATATCATCACTATCAACAACATAACAACATTATGAATATTTTAAATGACTACTTTATAAAAAGGATGTGCTGGCTAATTCTGGTTGCCTCCATACATCGCCTAGTGTATGTCAACTATTTTTGTTTATGTGAGTTTCTTTTTCATTCGGTACTACACATCCTGCTTTTATTATTGCTGCAAAGAATCAACAAGGGAAATATTTCGATAGCAAAAGGAAAATACATAGACTACACTTTTCATGAAACAATAATTGGGGCACTGCCACCTGAATTTCACGGGAATTAAACAAGAAAAATAAAAGAACATAACCTTCTTTCTGCATGATTTACCATCACCAACAGTGAAATTCTTTGTTGTTATTATTTCATTTGATAGCAGCCACTTCCCATTTACATAAGACAGAGTGAATGTAACAGTAGAAGAGCATAGGCAGCTCCAAAGGGAAGGCAGAATATTTTTTCATTATGTGACCATAGTCCTTACAGGTGAAACTGCATTTCAGGGGTCGGAATATTAGGTTTGATTACCAGGCTTACGTGTTTCCAAAGAAACTCTCCCTATGTTGCTCATTTATTATAAAGCTGTGAAACTTGGAAAGCTTCATTACCATTTCTGTTTTTTTGCTTTCTTTTAACTATAGATTTCTCTTCTTATGATGAGTGTATTTTAGCATTTAACTGAAGACTGGTGGAAAACAAGAACACTGATTCTCAGGTAGCCTTCCATATGACTAGTTGGGGTGTGAGCATGGCCTCAGGTGCTTGTCAAGAAATTTTAATGTCACCCTACCCTAACTCTCTAGGAATAGCATTAGGGTGTTAAATGTTCTTAATCTCAGATTATTCTTGTCTTCTCAGGAGATGCTTGCAAAAACCAAGTAGTCGTTTACCATATTTGTATAAACACCCTTCTAATTCAGACAAGTCAGAGGGAAAATGGAATCTGCTTCCATAAATCATTACAAATCTGTTGTTCCTTGTTCACTTCCTCCCATATGAATAACTGAACAAAGCAGTGATTTGCTCTGTAAGGAGCCCACCTAAACAAAGTCCATAATAGTGGCATAGACTGGAAAACATGAAATGTGAGAAAGAAACAAGGACACACTCTTATCTTTGAAAACCTATCACTTCTCCCAAGGCCAGCTTCTAATTGGACCTGTTGTCAATACAAAAGATGTTTGTTAGTATTAACATGTCAGTGCTTTGGTGCTGTGTAGCTCCGAAGCAGCTGTTGCTGTTCCCAGGTGGACAGTACGGTACATGATAGGGAAAATGTTGCTGAAGAAGTGTTGTTTGTAAGCTGCCATTGCCCTTGCAAGTTGTTAGAAAAAGCTGATTATCATAGTAGCATCCCTCCACCCCTGCATTTCCATTTACTGGGGCCTTACCTTCCCTGAGAACGAAAGAGAAAAAGTTTTGTGGATTCTCTGGCGTACAGCAAGGCTTCCATAATGGCCTCCTCTAAATGCAGAAGACACAGCGGGATCGGTCTCCAGTGTTAATGAATAAGTGTGCTTAGGGAAAGAATGTTTTAATTTAAATAGACCTTATGCGCTTTTTTTTATTATTATTATTAATAGTATGCTTTTATTTATGTTACACTTATTTCCTGCCAGAGGAAAATTTAGATTTCATGAAGTAATTACAAGAAACGCTCAGGCAGAAATAGGTTAACAACAAGGTGGAACAACTTTACAACTCTGAATACCTGAATAATTAAAAAAAAAAAAAAAAAAAAAAAAAAGGAAAAGAATAATACTTATGCTAAGAAAATATGAGAACTCTGGGAAAACCATTGAAGAAAACATTTCACTACAAGAAGAAATTCAGTAGGCTAGTGTAATTTCCTCTGAAGAAAGCACATCCAATGGATGCTACAGCCATTCAAGCATATACCTGAGACTTTTGTGAATATAAGTTTATGCATCCTTGTTTAAACGGCTTTTTTCTAGGGCTGCAAAATGGAAGCAGATCTAAATAACTACCTGATATGTTCTACTTGTGTTATGCTATTACTACCTCAACTGTGATTGAAAAAAACAATCAACTGGATAAAATTTAATTTAACTTCCATTATGAAATCTATGCTTAAAACAAAGACACCACTACATAAAATATCTAAGTCCCCTTTTATTACCCTACATTCTCCATTTAAAGGATGTGATGGCTTGATGCTAAACTATGTCAGAAATAGAGCCATAAGACTTGCTCTAAAGTTCAGATGAAAGCAAGTTTTCAAATGTTTATGGATGTGGTGGGTTTATGTGTCAAGATTTTAGTAGCAGAGGTGTCCTCTGTGAGAAGAGACCAGGAGCTGCCCCTGTATCTGACAGAGCCGAATTCAAAATGGACCCACTGCTGGCCAAAACTGAGCTGGCCAAAGCTGAGCTGGTGGCACTTCTGCAATAACACGTTTAAGTAAGGGTAAAAATGTTGGATAGAAGTTGTGAGAGAGAAGTAAGAAAAATGTGAGAGAAACAACCCTACAAACACCATGGAGAAGAAGGAGGAGGAGATGCTCCAGGCGCATCTCAGCCTGTGGTGATGAAGACCACGGTGAGGCAGGCTGTGTCCCTGCAGCCCAGGGAGGTCCACGGGGGAGCAGATCTCCACCTGCAGCCCGGGGAGAGAGGAGCCCACGCCGGAGCAGATTTTTGGCAGGACTTGTGACCCCGCGGGGGACCCACGCTGGAGCAGTCTGTGCCTGAAGGACTGCAGCCCGGGGAAGGGACCCACGGTGGAGCAGTACGTGAAGAGCTGAAGCTTGTGGGATGACCCCACATTGGAGCAGTGAAAAAGCGTGAGGAAGGAGTGACAGAGATGAAGCGTTATGAACTGATCACAGCTCCCATTCCCCAGCCCTCCGGTGCCACTTGAGGGGGAGAAGGAGAGAGAAGAGTCAGGAACAGGAACAAAGGAGTGAAGACAAGCTTGGGGAGAAGGTATTTTTAGTGTTGTCTTTGTTTTCTCACCATGCTACTATATTTTTAATTGACAATAAGTTACATTAATCTCCTCCAAATCGCGCCTGTTTTTCTTATGATAGTAATTGGTAAGTGGTCACCCTGTCTTTATCTCAGCCCGCAAGCTTTTTCATCTTATTTTCTCTCCCTGTCCTATTCAGTAGGGGGAGTTAGAGAGCGACTTGGTGGACATATGGCAGCCACCCCATTTAAGCCACCACAATGGATCATCTTTTGAAAGCAATACCTCTGATGTGAAGTATATCATCAAAAAGTCCATTTGCTGCAGCTTTACTTCTCTGTCTCATTGCAAATTCGTGTCACTCGCATGTTGGGATTGGCTGAATTATCTCTGGAACTTCTTAGAACTCTACTGACTTTACAGGGACCTACGGTGACGAGCTTTCTAAATGATTGAAGCGGCAAAGAAAATTTGTTGAGTCTTACACATTCTTTGTAGAAGTGAAGGGAATTGGTTTTAAATGACTCCTATCTCTTAGGGGACTATTGGACATTTTTCTAAAAGGCTGTCTTCTAGAGGGTGCAGTAGTGTTTTATTCTGTCAGATCTCTTATTTTGCCTGACAGCCACAGGTGTATGGATGATCAGAAAGCCTGAGATGGGAATTCAGTAAGGACTGGCTTAGTGAGGATCAATTCAAATGGAAGTTTAGGGAAGTGAATTTCATACCTATGTATGAGACATCTCATCCAACATTTATGATAAGGACTTACGGTAAGAAGTCCAGCTTATTTTGTCTATCCTGACTGCTTTTGAATGTTCATTCAGAAATATGAGCTCACCTTGGAAAGGGAGCATTATCTTTACTACTGACATCCAGTAAGTTAAGCACTCTATACTTTATGTGTTTCAGGCAAGGCATGAGGGACAATGTGGCCCACCGGAGTTAGTACAGGGTTCAGAGTTCCTGACTTCAAATTCTGTTTCTCTTAAAGGTTTGATTTGTGTCCTGCAAAAACATGCTTAACACTGTCAGTTTCTCAATAAGAAACTTCTCTGAAAAGGGTAGTAACAATTTTTCTTCTCTTACCAAGAGTGATGTGAGGTTATATCACTTGTAATTTGCAAAGTGTTCTGAAATTAAAAATCTATACTTTGTAGTATAGTAGTATGACTGCTAAAACTATTAGCGGCATTTCATTCCTTTATTATGAATTCACTAAAAGAAATCTGGATTTTGTTGAGATCTCACACATCCAATTTAGTAGACAATCATCTACGCTGAGGTGAATGCGAGGATACTGGGAGAAATTTTCATTACTAGATTCTCATAGCTAGCTAAACTCAAGTTATTCTATGCAAAAAAATTCAGTAAATTTAGGCAAGTTGAAGCTGAAAAGAATAAATGTACCAAGAAGGTTCTTGATGAATAGTTAGTTGTGACACTGTGGAAGAAAGTGTTACTGGCAACGTGGGAACTTAAACAGATAGATCTTAAAAAAATATCTAAAATTTCATGAACTTTCTAAGATTCTATTGCACAATTTTAAGAAATTGAGGGTTCTGAAGTGCACATTTTTTATCTCTAGTATCTGAGATAGCCAAATTTCATTTATAGCTGCCATTGACTTTGGCAGTCCTGCTTCATTTACAAGCCATTATGTAATAGCTGTCTTTTGATAAAGTGTCATTTCACCTTTTTTTGAGATAACTGGAGTAACTGGCAAAGAAAAAGGAGAAGGTACTGTATCATCATATGTGATGAATATGTTCTACTCCACAAGCACAGAGAAAGCAACAAATAAAAACAAAAGAAGAAAGGTCTGTTTTCCAATTCCGGTAATTCAAATAGGCAAATGTATTAGAATGTTGTAACTGAAGCTTACCACTGAAATGCTGAGTTGATTACAAAATTTTGCAGAGCAACAGTGGCTTTCAACCACCTGATTTTTCCTCTGTTTTGTAGATGTGGGATCTATAGGCCTGAAAACTGTCGCTTGCTAGGATATCTTTGTTAGAAGAACTTTATGTTTATACTATTAATTTCTACCCTAGACAAATCCCTTAGATATTTGCTGAGGACGCAATTCAAAATTCTTGTCGATTAAACTATAGAGTTTATTTTAAGCAAATTTCTCATATCCAATTAAAGACATAGCAAAACTTGCAGTTCATCTCCTGTGACCTGGAGCCAACTTACTTGCATGCACCCAGAGGGAAATGGCCAGTATTTCAAGCAATTGTACTGTCCCGTCTTTTCTGGCAGATGCATTCTGTTTTTCTGGTTCATCTATTAGTGTTCTATTCTGGGTTCATGTCTGCCCTTAAAGTTCAATACAAAAGCTAATTATTGTGCTAAGCAGCTTTTCTAAAGGCTTTGCTTTTGCATCTTTGATGCTTCATGAACAGAATGTGAAATTAAAACATAGATAAATGATCCAAAATTGAAAACAATTGTTCTACTTATCATTTAATAATAAACACAAGGCTTTTTTAAGAGAACATATATATTCAAAGACATTTACAAGTCTGCTATTCTACAACTCATGCATCACCTCCTCACAGATTTTTTTGCAGTGATAGCTATATAATGAGTCTGTTTAGGATACATCTTACTAAATGGTTCTAATCTATATAGGTTCTTATACCACACTCATCACCATAACATCTGAGCTCCTTCCAATAGTGCATTAAGCAATGTGCCTAACATCTGTAGCATATTTTGTTCTCTCATCCTTTCCCCAGGGGGAGAACTATGTGCAATGGAGTGTTTTATTTTGGATTTATTTATTTTTTAAGCATTCCATGACTTGGGGGGTTATTTAGTCCGCAGAGGGTCACACAGATGAGGTAAAGATTACTGTGAGTCACAGAATGGTCACAGAAAAATGTAAACAGGGATGAAACACCTACCTTGAGCTGAGGTGTTGAAATGAATGTCCCAAACATCCAAGTATATCTATTGATAATTTTTCACCTGCACATATCCAAAAACTTCTTTCTGCAGCATCACCTTAAGAAATTATACAATATTTTACTCCTATCAAGTGAATGAAACCTAATCTTTTAGACTAAGCAAACCACAATATACACCTGGAGCTTTTGTATTTCACATCTGAGAGCTGATCTAGACAGTTTACCTGTGTCTTGCCTAAAAACAACTTGCAATTAACTTAAGCAGCTAGCTTGGATTATATTGCAAAGGTAGGGACCCAAGTCAGAACCGTGCTGACGGAGTGGTTTATGTTGCTTTCCATTCAGGACCACGTATAAACTTAACTATTGGCTTTCTCATTTGAAGACAATAAATGTAAAACAGATGCCTGCAAGTAAGCATGTGTTTAAGTACTCTCTTGTTTCCATGAATCAGGGCATAAAGACAGTAAAAGACCTATTTACATCCTTTATCCCATTTCTCAGACCATGTGCAGTTCACATATGCTTCCCTCATGGCAGATTTGATAGGATTTTTTTTTTTTTTTTTTTTTTTCCCCAGTTGTTTGAAGTGGTTTAAAGCAAGGTTCAGTTACTTCTTCACAGGACAATTGCAGAGCTTAACCAATCTTAGCTGCCTGTCTTTTCCCTCTGAGTTCATTCTTGCTCTTCTTTGCCTCTTCTTAGTTTCCTTCTGTGATAAAGCAACAAATTCTTAAGACAGTAAATTAATTTTCCATCTCAGGGTGGGGAGGGAAATTTAGAGTGAGGAGGCACTTGGATGCATCAATTAGGAAGCTAAGCTGACAGTCATTTGGTGTGACCAGAAAGCAGGCAGGGAAGGAGTTACCTTCAGTGCTGTGTGTTTCCCCAAGTCTAATCAGTGCACCCAAGAATGTGAGTGCATTCTTTGTGAGAATGAGTGAGTAAAAATTTCTCAGAACTGCCCTACAGCCCACTAGACAATCTGTTTACTTCTTTATTCTGAGCGATAAAAGCATTCTTTGGCTTAAGTATTTCACTTGTTTCTGAAAAAAAAAAAAAAAAAAATAGTTTATTCTCTCTCTTTCCCTTGGCTAATTTGAGACATCTTTTGCAGATGGCTTTCTCCCTGCCATGCTCCCTGCTTAAGTGTTCCGAAATCAAATATCTGACGCTTTTCCTAAGTGCTATTATGCCTTTGTGCTTTCTAAATCATAGAAGGCCAGAACACAGGGCAGAGAAGGCTTTCAGTGTGCTGCTTATTTGAAAAGATACTTGATAAATTTCTGGACATGCATACAGCAAATTAGAAGAGTGAAGAAAATAGAGTCTTTTGAATCTAATGATTATTTAAGATGTGCTCCATTTTACATACTAATAAAGCATCATTGTTTGTATTAATTTAAGTAAAATTTATGGCATCACTGATGATATTTATCAGCATGATACTGCTATGGAAATTTAGCTAATAAGAAAAATAATGAACCCCTGTGCAGTTTCAAATTGCTTAGTAGAAAGGATTTATTGTAAAATTTCAAATTTGTTTTCAAGCAACATAATGGAAAATGTGCAAAAACTTTTTTTTTACTGATTCACGTTTATATGCTTTAGCTTTGTGTGTTGGAAAGTCCGGATTTGTCACTAATTCATTTAAAGAGGTAGGAAAGCACATAAAATAATTAATTTAAATGTCATTAATCAAAATAAAGAGGGTAATTACAGACATCAAAGAAGGCCATCAAACATTGAAGTTGAGATACCTAAGAAATCCAGGAGTGAATTAAACATGTTCAGGGAGGTATTTACTTCTCATTTATTTTTGCTAGTCAGAACTGACAGAATTGTCACTATTTTTTACTGCAGGTATTTTCAAATTAAATCCAGTTTAATCAAAGCTATCCAGAATTGCATTGTGACATAAAGTGAAGTGCTTAAAAAAAGATGAAATTGGAATATTCCATAAGAATCAAAGGGAACTGTCAGCTTGCCAAGATGAAGGCCTATAAGAAGGGGACGAAAGCCTCAAGAAAGTGAGAGACACTTCTGCCAAACGCAGCCAGATGTACTATGCATACATGTGAAGGAAGGGACACGGGAGAGGGAAAGAGAACAAATCATCAGAAATTCTTTGTGCAGTGAATATCTTGTTTCTCATATAAATTTGTCCCCATTTGTCTGTTAAGTATACTATAGATATATCTCTACGTATGCGTGTGTGTACATATGTACGTATACATGTATGTGGGTATATCTGTACACATGCACTAGGCTGTATTCTAAGCCTTTTCGGAGATATCACTAAAAATCCCTTTGAAGAGCGACATCTCCTTAGGAAATTTCATTTTTGCCCTTGCTCATGACTGTCTCTTGGTATTATTTTATCAGCGATCACCTTAACTTAAATGTTAGCATTTTAATAAAAATAGTGGGTTTGAGATGACCATTCAGAGACTTGGAGTCGGTGAAAACAGCAATAAAATTTTCTTAGCTCCTTGATTATGCTTAATCACGCTTTAAACTCTGCTGTGATCTGCAGGGTTTTCACTGAGACTTGGCACGGTGTAAGGAGAGTGTTCCTGACGACATGCCATCACAATAATCATCGCTGTTATTAGAACAGGAAAAATGTTTTCTGATGGAACAATGTTCTGTCAAAAATATCAATTCAATACAGCAAAAATTTCACAGAAATACACTGATTTTGTTTAATTTTCATGGAAATGTGTGTTTCTGGTGTAAAATTCAAAATTATTTGAAGGTTTTTGTTTTATTATCTGTGTCCCGCAATATTTATAGTGCAACACAGTTCAAAACTAGTGTTATAACTTAATAGACACAGCAATGAAGCTCAAACAAACTATGGCTTTTCATCCGAACCTATCCAAATATAGCAAATTAATATTAGCACATATTAGTATATATATATTTACTTCATACTTTTACATTAAAATTATTGCATTTTGATTTATTTCAGAAGTTTCTCAATATTTTGATTTTTTAACTCTATCATGGCAAAATAAAAAAAATTTCCTACAACATTCATCTGAGTGTTCTTATAGTATGTTGTCTGACATAAAATTAGAATATAGAGTTGTTCCTTGCTGACTATATGTTTAGAGGTGCTACAGAAGTGTGTTAAGGATTTACTTGTCTCCCCTCAAGACTAAGGTGGCTTCCTTATGTTCTGACCTATTATTTGCAAATATGCTGATGAAGAAAATTGAGAAAAAGAGATGGGATGACCTGTCAAATTGTTACCAAAGTATAGACAATGTGCTTAATATATGTCTTTTTATTTAGGTAATAAACTCTTTTATTATGTATTTGCACAATGCATAATGAGGCTTCATATTATACTTAGATGAAACTGCAATAACTTCTGCTTAATAATGACTAGAAGAGAATAATAATTCTATGAACTACAATACTGTATTTAATTATTTCAGTTTTTAAAGACTTATTCTAGTTAATTGCAGAGACCAAGAACTATTTTTCCTCTTTCTTGTTTGCCAATCGACCTCTATTTTGGTTCAGTTATTGCTATCGTGCTGTTTGAGGACTTTCAACATGTACATTTAGCCGTCCTCATAAATCTCTCGCAGATAAAGACAGGCACTCAGTAATGTACATTCACACGTTTAGTGGTAGTCAGAACTACTTTCAATTCCTTTTAGGTGTTGATTCCTGCAGTTCATTATTGGTTGCTTCTAAAAGTGATGCAGATATTTATCTGCATACTGTATTGCAGATGAATTAAAAGGGAGTTTAGATGTTATTGGCCAACATATATGTCACTTTCCCTTTCCTCTATCTTTCTTTTTCCTTTTCCCTTTCCCTTTTCCTTTTTCCTTTCTTTTTTTCAAATGTTTTGGAATATTTGGAAAATATACTGGCAAATTTGCCATGCTTCCTTGAGTGATAATAATTGCACTAGCAAGGATCATATGTCATGTACTGATGCCCAAATGCATTACTTTCCACACAAACCTGATTCGTTGTTCTTTGTTAACAAAAGTAACGGTAGAATAGGGAAGTTTAGCTTCAGAGATCTAAAGCAATGTCATTTTTAATATAAAAGCAATTCCAACTGTAATAATTTTATAGAGAATTTACTTTAGGAAAATTCAGGCTTGATCAGGAAAAAAAAAAAAAAAAAAAAAAAACGAACAGAAAAGAAAAACAGTTTAATTTTCAGCATTTCATAGGATCACAGAATACCAGGTTGGAAGGGACCAGAAGGATCATCTGGTCCAACCTTTCTTGGCAAAAACATGGTCTAGATATGATGGCCCAGCACCCTGTCCAGCCGAATCTTAAAAGTGTCCAATGTTGGGGAATCCACCACTTCCCTGGGGAGATTACCCCAATGGCTGATTGTCCTCATTGTAAAAAATTTTCCTCTTGTGTCCAGTTGGAATCTCCCCAGGAGTGACTTGTACCCATTACCCCTTGTTTTTTTCCATGTGACTTGTATCCGGACGGGCTAAAAGATGGGATTTTGGTCCACGGATGAACACTGGGGGAGATGTAGATAGCGGAGGAAAACGCAGTCAGAACAGAAAATAGATGGTTTGTTGCCCGTTTCTTGGAATGCTGACCATGGAGATAAGAGAGCTGAGCAATACTCGCTGGCCGCGTGTGCTGAAACCCGTTCCTCTGCAAATGTGTAAATACCGGGATTCTTCCAAAGAGCATCAGGCTGGTGTACGGTGAGGGCATCGTTGCCTCCGTGGGGATGCCCATGTAAAGCCGGCACCTACCAATTGCTGGGCTGAGCTCGTGGCGCAAGAATATACGGATGGTCCATCTTCCTTACAGTCCTCGGGTCAGTATGTTAATTTGCTTTACAAGATACTCTTAGCATAACGCACATCTGTAGTTAATAAATGCTTGCTTTTTCCCCTTATAGTCAGTGTGTGTGTGTTCACCTTCTTGGGAATTCTCGAAACCATCCTAAAACATGACTCCTTGTAAAAAGGGAGTCTCCATCTTCTTTGTAGCCACCCTTTAAACACTGGAACATGGTGATAAGGTCTCCCCTCAGCCTTCTTTTCTCAAGGCTGAACAAACCCAGTTCTCTCAGCCTTTCCTCACATGGCAGGCTTCCCAGTCCTTTGATCATCTCTGTGGCCCTTCTCCGGACCCTCTCCAACGTGTCCACAGCATTTTGTATAGTGTTAGTATAACCATTAGTTGAGCAACTTTGAGACTTCACTCTCATTATTTGACTTCAGAAAACTGCAGAAGTGCTGTCTCATGAAGCTCAATATGTCAAAGGAGTGATTCAGCATCACAGTATGTTACTGGCAAACAAGAGTTTTCTACTACTCTGCATGTTCTCAGTTTGCATCTTGGGTACTGGTGGTATTATTAGCATATACAAAGATGCCTTTCTTATCTTAGGTAATGTTCCACACCCCACTTTAAAGAGGACTCTGATGCCTTTCTACTTATAAAACTAGATATCTCCTTCTATCTTGCACCTCAAAGGGTGAGGCTGACAAGAAATACTGTGTAGGATTAAGTAATTTTGTATCTCTAGAAGCTCATGACACATTCTCTGTACAAAAAAACCCCAACAAACACAAACAAACAAACAAAAAAAACCCCAACAAAATAAAAGCAAGCAAAACCAACCTTCCTGCTCCAGAAAACAGGTGAGTGTCTCTCTTATGAAAATACCTCATTGTTAACAAGCTAGCTAGCAAACAGGAGCTAAACATTTGTGTAAGATTAAGTGTTACTATGCTAAACACATTACAGTTCCTTGCCAGACTCTGCTGGATATAAAAAAGCATCCAGTAAGACAGAGAATGTAAGGAACTCATTTATTATTTCTCAGAATTTGCAAGGTTAGGGTAGCTTCCTCGTGTCTCTGTCTGCTCTGGTCCTATCCCTTAGGGTTCCCATAGCATTAGGAAGAGATTGTGTTTGTGGTCCCTTCCTGGTTCTCTTTTGCTTGCCAAGAAAAATGACAATATGGGAGAAGGCATAATGAAAACAAGGCAAAAGCAGGAAAAAATCCATCCTATAACAACTAAGTACATTCTCCCTGCTAAGGAGCTAAGTGTGGCATTCAGCTTCTCTGAGGCAGACAGTTCCTATCAGCCATGGGGTTACCAGATGCATGACTTGATTAAGTTCCAGATGATATACCACAGAAGACTTCTCTATTTTGTCATTCTTCTTATGCTCACTTGCCTTCTTAAGTTCACTTGCCTTCTTTCCTTTTCCTTTTCCTCCTTTTTCCTTTCTTTCTCTCAACTCATTAAACCAACAACAGTGCAAAACTTTCTGGAATGTTTCTGACTTCTAGCCGCTTAGTATATTTTGGATGGCCTAAGCAGAAACTTTTTGTTTTATTCATAGAATCACAGAATCATGGAATGGTTTGGGTTGGAAGGGACCTTAAAGATCACCTAGTTCCAACCCCCCTGCCATGGACAGGGACACCTTCCACTAGCCCAGGTTGCTCCAAGCCCCATCCAGCCTGGCCTTGAACACTGCCAGGGATGGGGCAGCCACGGCCTCTCTGGACAACCTGTGCCAGTGCCTCACCGCCCTCACAGTGAAGAACTTCTTCCTTACATCTAACCTAAACCTATTTTCTTTCATTTCAAAGCCATTACCCCTCGTCCTGTCGCTACATGCCCTTTAAATAGTCCCTCCCCAGCTTTCCTGCAGGCCCCCTCTAGGTACTGGCAGGCTGCTATAAGGTGTCCCCGGAACCTTCTTTTCTCCAGGCTGAACAACTCCAACTGTCTCAGCATATCCTCGTAGGGAAGGTGCTCCAGTGCCCTGATTATCTTCATGGCCCTCCTCTGGACCTACTCAAGCAGGTCCGTGTCTTTCTTATGTTGGGGGCCCCAGAGCTGAACACAGTACTGCAGGTGGGGTCTCACCAGAGTGGAGCAGAGGGGCAGAATCACATCCCCCAGCATCCTAGCCACACTTCTTCTAATGCAGCCCAGAGTGCGATTGGCTTTCTGGGATGCAAACGTACATTGCTGGCTCATATTCTGTTTTTCATCCACTAATACCCGCAAGTCCTTCTCTGCAGGGCTGCTGTTAATCCACTTATCGGCCAGCCTGTATTTGTGCCTGACCCACGTGCAGGACCTTGCACTTGGCCTTGTTGAACTTCATGAGGTTCGCACGGACCCACCTCTCAAGCCTGTGAAGGTCCCTCTGGATGACGTCCCTTCCCTCCAGCATGTCGACCACACCACACAGCTTGATGTCATCAGCAAACATGTTCAGGGTGCACTCAATCCCACTGTCCATGTCTGTAGAGGGCCTCACCCACTCAGTCTTCCTGGTCCGGTGACCTGTAGCAGACCCCCCACTATAATGTCAACTGTCCCTGCCCTCCATTTAATCCTGACCCATAAACTCTCGGTCGGCTCCTTATCCATCCCCAGGTGGACCTCCTTACGCTCCAGCTGGTGATTGACATAGAGGCTGACACGTCCTCCTTGTCTTCCCTGCCCATCCTTCCTAAAAATCCTGTATCCTTCCATTCCAGCGCTCCAGTCATAGGATCCATCCCACCAATGCCAATGAGTTCATAGCCCTGCAAGCGTGCGCACGTCTCTAACTCCTCTTGTTTATTCCCCATGCTATGTGCGTTTGCATAGAGGCATTTCAGTTGGGCCCTTGATGAAGCTGATTTACTGGCTGGAGTGGCTGGAATTCCTTTGTACTGATCTTCAGGTTTGGTTAATAAATTTTTTTCAGAATGGAGAACCGTGCACGCAGTCTTAAATGATTACTGATCGAGCTAACTCTGGAACTAGCTCATGGAGAACAGTTTATTCAGTTGAACTCCGTACAGTATCAAAACTAATCCTAATTAGAATTGTGACAGGCAAAGTTTACAAGCTGAGGCATGGGGCCATGCTTATGATAGCCATACTAATTTTCTGAAGTAAGCTACATTCTGCCATATGGTTGAAAGTTTCTTTACAAAGACTGAATCAGAGATATTTGTTTCATCCTCCATCTCAGTAGCTGGAATTCTGTGGCATTCATCAGCCTACCTCTTCATACCGTGTCGGCTTTTACTGCTTTAAAACCGATAATGCTCATCCCATTCACGTGTGTGAATTTCTCCTGGACATGGGAACTTCTTTTCCTCTCTTTCCTCTGTCCCAGGCTTTTGCATATATATTTGAAGGTACCATGACAGAAGTGTGAAATTTGGTAGCTCACCCTGAAGAAAGATTTTGGGGCTTTTCTGCAGTCCTCAGCCATTCTGAGTTGCTGCTCCTCGTCTTTGACCGCTTTTCTGGAATTGATATTTATTTTCATTCAGGAATTAATAGAAAAAAGAGGTTGAAGTGCTTTATTTAGGATTTCTTCCCAAATATAAAATCACTTTCTGCAGTGCATGGGCAGGTGGTTTTCCTTTTTCTTATGTTTTTTTCTTTTTTAATTTTTTTTTTTTTAAATATCTGTGTGTGGTTTTTTACTTCCCCATAGTCATCAGGAGGCCTAAGTGGTCCTGCTGAATTATGGCAGGGATCCAGCATAGACGCTGAAGTTTACAAAGCCCAGGTGGCATGCTGACAGATGAATTGTGATGGCAGCTTGAGGGCTTGGTATATTAAACATGATGAGGGGGTGGGTGAGCAATGAGGGTCTCTGTGGATTTGCATATCCTTCATCTGATCCCTTAAGCTTTCCAAGAGTAAAATTCATTAGGGAGATTAAGTGCAAGACCAAATGTCTGATGTGACAAGAGAGTGCAGCTGGATTTTTTTCCTATTTGCCCAGCTCTGATACCTCAATATTAAATTGAATAGGTCATAGGAATGGCCTTATGGAACCTGTAAACTATTTAAAGCTCCAGCTTGGGCACAGGGCATTCAGTATTGACACATGCAGCCAGCCCTCAGAAGATCAGCCTGCACCTGGTAAAGTACCGCTTGTCTGGCTGACACCAAAGCTTTGAAGAGTGCCTGGGATAGATTCAACATCTGTCTCGAAAATATTAGCAATGATGAGACCAATCTCTTATTTCTAGAAGACAATCTGTAAGACCATGTTCTGTTTATACACAGGTAAAAAATATTTATTCCAGATTTGTCCATCTGACGCTTTCGCAGGCTAGGTAATGGAATGCATCGAGTTTGATCCTGAGCATGATATCTCTTATTTCTCTCTTTCCTAATTTTACCCTGCATGGATCTTTAACAATGTACTGTATCTTTGAAGCAGGTTAGCTTCCTGGAGATAAAATTACTCTTCATATCTGTTCTGAAGGAAGAAATTAAATAGATGCACTTCATCTGTATGGGAAGCGCTGTTATGTTTGGCTAGATATGCACGGCTTTTATGCAAGAATAATTGGAGATAAAACTCATGTCAGGGCACTGAGCATTTCAGGTGTAAAAAAAAAAACCACATCAAAAGAAAATACAAACTGATAGTCTGTGGATAGCAGAATGGCACTGATTTTTTTCCTAGGTTGTTGGTTCATTCTAGTTTTCATTTATTAGAGGCTAAGATTCATTTGGCTCAGGTTTCGTATATTTCCAACCGCAGGAGCACTGAGGAACTGCCTTCTGAGGTGCTTCCTGAGGTCATCAGCAAGACCTTTGAAGAGGGTGTCTTAAATTACAAGTGCTATCTGCAGAACTGAAATCAAAAAGGTTGTAGTAAATGCAGATACTGAGGAGATCTTATTAAAGCAAAGTAAACAAGGAAAGAGGGGACTGAAGACATTAACCTATGCGACGGGGTGACTGTGACCATTGTGATACTCGAGATTCTGCTTCGAGGGTTATATTGGCACATATTTAATAAGCTATATGGTCAGGTGAGAAGTAGCAAAGCATCTCAGATCTGCAAAGTGCGTGGTTTCAGTGTTAAACAGACCTTTTGCCATTTCTTTGGTATTGCATTGAGAGCAAGAAGGAAGGAAGAGGTGTCAGAGCACAGTCTCAGCCTTATTTCTGTTCTTATTCTTTTATCATTAACCTGCTGTCTGGAGCAGCCAGTGGGGTGCACTGCCTAGAAACCACTTCAGAACTAGGATGGAGTCACTGGGGAGGAAAAGAGTTTTGACCCCCTTCTGTGGCAATGTTTTATGCAATCTGCTCTTCGTTTGGTGAAGTTAAACGGCCTGTGCATTAGAACACTTTAAGTTCTAATTTAGGTTTCAGCTATTCCTATTAGTTTGGCTCCACTTTGTGTAAGTCATCTGAATGTTTCAAACATTCATGAAAAAAAGAATGGACAACTGATAGACTTAGATAAACTGTCTAAATTGTGAAAGAGGAATTTTCCAGCTATGAGGACAGAATACATACTGGGGTGACTGGCTTCTGAAACACTGATCAGTAGTCTGAGCACTGAAAATATATGCCAGTGGGTTCAAGTGGATTAGTTTCCTCTCCCAATGATACCAGTCGGTGTGATATTTTCCCTTGCTTCACATGACACTTTAAATTCAGATAGTAACTGTATCTTCATCTGTACAACCATTTACCTGGTGAATGGAAGATTATTTTGGGTAATATCTGTTTGGTATTTGTAAACGTGTCTGTAACACTGTTAAGGGTACCTCTGCTAGTCAGGTCCCTTGGCAGACAGGAAGTTCAACTGTTAAAGAAATTTCGGCTAACGTATGTTAAAATTAAGATTCATGAATAGGGTTATACTTTTCCTGTGTCTTGTTCAGTTGACAAGCCTGAAGGAAGCTAGCTTATCTCTAGTATATAGAAACCTCACTATCTCAGAAAAAGAGCATACCATTTGTGCCAAAATGATGAACTTATTTGAATGTGAGGCTATTTTCACATAACTGCAGTAATTCTGTTTCTTCAGTCACTTCATTCTCATGTCTGAGTAGTTTTATTAGGTTGCTGACTGCTGTAAACATATTCTTCTTACCCTCTATGGAAAAGGGCGGTGGGACAGAGGACAATACTCTTTAGATACAGCCCAAGGCAACAATAAGACATTTATTCAATCACTAAAGAATCTGAATGAGTTGTTCTACTGTCAAAAGCGTGTTGTATTTAGGCAATCAAGCTAGTTTATTTGCTAACCCTTCACAACTTCTGAAATGAAATGCTAAGTTAAGACCTATAAATTACTCTTCTGAAAATTAAAACAAATAAAAGTTTGCAGTAATTTCTGAGTGTAGGACAGCTTCCAAAACAGCTGTAAGTATGGATTGTTTTGCTTCCCACTTACATCTAGTCTACACGACTGCATCTAGGTATTTAGACATACCTAGCAGCACATTAAGCCACTAGATATACAGAACCTATGTCCTATGCAAGTAGAGGCCAGCTGAGCTATAACACCCATGAATTACACAACTTGGGTATGCAGTAGTCAGAATACCTCAGAGCTGCCCCTCGGTAGACAGTGTAGATACAATGACGTTAAAAATCTTCTCCCTGAAAGATCATCCATGGTTTGGTTTGGTTCTTTTATGATCAATTTAACTAGAATAATCGTGACACCCCACAGCAGAAAAAAATATGGTCAACTGGAGATTCAAAAAGAGGTAAACTTCCCAAGACACCATTGCCCAACACTAATGAACTGCTGTAGGGTTTGCTTTGTATTTGTTTTGTGTTAGAAGTTGCATTTGTTTCACTCTGTAGCAGGCACCTGTTGATAGCTATCACCAGTGTTTCGCTCCAGTATCTGCAAGTGGCGCATCTCCTGCCATGCCCTGAATTCAGTGTATGGAGCTAACGATAAAACATACCTTTATAGGACATGCATTTGTTATTGAGTTGTCACAGTTAAAGGATCTGTGTGATTATATGAGCAAAACTGGAAACTGGAGCAGCATTCCTTTTTAAACGGATGTTTAGTTGATTTATTTTATTTTATTTTTTTGAACAAACATCTGTTTGTAGGCACAGTTTCTGATACAAAGTGGCATTGCTATATCTTTAGTTAACTTTGGTAAAAATGCTGTGTTCCTTAAGCAGAACCAGAAAAATTGTGGACACCTCTGTTCAGAAACATAAATCACAACTGCATAATTAAAACAGGTAGTTATGTGCCCAAGTGATGATTTATTTAGTTTGCTGGGTTTGCTTCTTAAAATGTACCTGTCCATGAACACACATAAAAACAGTAGAAAACTTTCTAGACAGAATGGTTATTAAATTGATGACACTGATGGTCATGTTAAGGATTGAAACATACTTCTTACGAAATTTTAATTTCTGGAAACAGGGACAGTTGCAAAGAACTTCACATACCAACTTAACTTACTGATACAACCCCAAACATTTAAATGTTCTGAGGTGAACACTAGACATCCAGCTACTCTGGCCCTTGTGGCTTTCTGAAATAGAGAATAATGAATCTAGTGAAGTGTCATAACTTAGAATTCTATGTAATCTCTGACAACATGGTCATGACAAGCTCTTCAGGATTTAATATTCTTAAATTTAAATGCAGGTATCTTACACTTTCAACATTTCCACTGATCATACTGGAAGGTCAGAAACCCATCTCACATGTAAATACGAATGTGTAAGTGCCTTCGCTGAATCCCATCCAGTAAGACTTAAATTACATAATCTCCAGTTACTTTGCAACTTTAAATTATCTCAAGAAGAGGAGAACATAACTGAGAAACCAAGCAGCAAAACCACTTGATAAAATCATTTTATACTAAAGAACTTTTTTAAGCAACTAACGCTTCTTTAGAAACCTGAGTCACTAATCTGTGCTTACCTTTAAAAACATATATACATGTCCTATAGGCAGCATTCTTCATTAACACATTTGCAGTGCTTTGTTAGCTAAAACCTTCATTCAAATATGGCACTCCTACTTACAAAGCAAGGACAGAATTGGAAGCGTCTTTCTTAACTATCACAGCCTTTTCTGTTACGTTAGTCTCTGCAGAATCTGAAGGCAGGCTTCCTCTGTCTAAATGTCGACATCTCCTTCTGAATATCTATGCCAAAACTAATTTCCCTAAGCATTCTTAATATATTCCTTTATGCTCCTATAGAGAGAGAAAGAACCAACTGTGGGGAACAATTAATCTCAGCTTAAAATAGAAAGAACAAATTGTTTCCTAAAAATGCCTCTTTGCTTCACTTGGAGGAACTATAAAGAGATTTTAGGGAGAGTGTCTCAGGTGTAGACTTCCACATTATAGACAACTAAAGTTAGGTGAGACGATTTTCTCTCTAAGTATCAATATAAATAGCTGCATCACCATTTATATGAAAAGCTGTGCACGTGGAGCCGGTACGCTTAAGTTTAGGTACATTAAAGACCCATATCATGAAATTATAGCATTTAGATGAGAAAGTTATGGCAGTTTCATAGCAAAGCAACTTTCTAAATTACTTTGATGTGAAGTTTTAAAAGTACAGTTTTGGTTCTAACCCTGGATTTTTTTCTGCTTTCATAATCTACAGTGTTTATAGCTCTCATGGAAAAAGATAAGGGTAGAATGACAGTGCAGTGACTTTTCAGAACTTAATAGCCACTCAGTCCTGGTCTGTAGCTAAATATATACATACCTCACATGGACACCTACACCCACACATGCCCTCACATATATATATATATATATATGTGCAGAAAAAAAAAGTATATGTACATTCCAAGGTGATACTTTTTGCAGCTCAGAAGCCTCTCCTATAAATCCTTAATTATTTAAAATGAAGGCTTTCAGAAGCCATTAGAGACATAATCAAAGACAGAATTGAAACTAATAGTGTTGAAAGGACAACATTGTCATCTTTAGCAATATTAAACAGTTTTGATGATCTGAGTTCTGTCAATTTTTTACCTAATTTCTAAATATCCCAAGTGTCTGAAACTTTCTCCTTCCCCCACCTTCCTCCCTTGCTCCATTTCTTTTTGCCATAGAATTCACTAAGAACTTTGAAAAGATTTCATCATGGTAAACCTTAATCTCACATTCCTTAAATATAAACAGATTTGACTGTTGTCTGTATTTAGCTGTATAGAAACTTATTAGTGGGCCCACACCTCTCGAAGTACCAGTGGTTCTAGCACTCCACCTCCTCATTCTAGTGCAACATTTATTTGTTATCGGAGCTCTCGGTCAGCTTCTTGTAACCATTCTCTCCCCATAGTTGCTCACATGACCATCTCTCTCTCTTGTCCTAAAGGAAAACATGTCAGAGGTGGTATCTGGTTTCCTTGTTTCACATTTTCCTTCTCTTTTGCTCATCGCATAGTTTTACTCATTTTCCTCTTTTAATCTTACCAAGGTTTGTCTTTCCCATTCTTTGTCCAAATTTTGTTTTTCTTATTCTGTTTACTGTTTCTTTTTTTCTCTGATTGTTGATTTGTCCGTTCATGTTACTATGTATTGTTTTATTGTGATTTTCTTCCTGTGATCTCCACATGTCTGACTTGGAAAGTTTGACTACTTTGAGTATATAAACAGGAACTGAATTATTTCCTAGGTGGGCAGAAGAAGTTAAAGAGAATTCTCCATCAAAGCAAGGCTACCTATGTAGGTTATGTTAATATGTATGCAGGTATTTTGTAGGCATTATGTTAATGATTCCTTTATTATAAAAACACTTTTAATCCAGAGCTCCCTGCATAGGAATAGAGAGATGTTTCTGTACTGCTATGAACTGGTGAGTTCTGAATATCAAAGGAGTGTCCTTTTGCTCATTTCCTTAATACTGTTGTGACCAGGGAGAAGGCTTCCTGTAAATAAAGACATGCATAAAGCTATGAAAGTAGATCATTTTTGAAAGACTATCATTTCTCAGAATCTGTGTTCAGATATATTGTAGAGCGTTTTAGAATAATACACTGACTCACGTGCCAATACCACATCTTTTTGCAGGTGCTGCTTTTCTTGATAATCCACTGCCCTGCTGCACTGACCAACGATTTATCATGCTGTTTCTTGGATGTCCGGAAATCCTGCAAAATGGCAGAATGACATAGTGAGCAACTCTTCAGTAAGCAGCACATGTTCAGTCAGTTTTATTTGTCCTCAAAGCAACAGATTCACTATATATGTGATATAGAACCATATCGTGCAGCCACTGTATATCTCGCAGGTATAAAACATTTTCAACTTAGTGTCTGCACAACAGATTTGTGATGGCATGCATTGAATCAACTACTTACAGTTGGCAGTCCTGTATTGGTCACAGGTTATATATTTTGTTGCTATTATTGCTATTAAAATTTAAGTGATTTAAGCGATCTGACTAAAGTTTAGGTAGGTTAATGTCAAATAAGATTCCTAATGGTGATGCAGTTTCAGGTTTAATTGTGAAGTCATGTTTTTATCTCTATTCCAAGGATAATTAGATTTGATGACGCTAAACGGCTCATCGTCAAAAAAAGTGTGGGCTTTATTTTGGTAGTGAGGTTTACAACATCGAGCTGAACACACGAATTTACACCTGAAGATACCAAACATAAGAGAGATGGGATGCAAATGCAGAATGGATAATAGCCAAAGCAGACTGCTCATAGGAAATAGCAGATGAACTGCTTCTCTCCTGAAGCTGGGTGCCTACGCCTTAGGTTTACAGGTAGGTCGCTCTATGAAACAAAAATACAAAGTTCAAAACATCTTCCACTTTTAGAAAAACTGCACAATTTCTGTTTAAAAACGGGTCTTGCCTCTTCCACAACAACTTGTGCTTCTTTTTTATCCAATGACTGTTTGGGGTAAATTTCATAACCAGTTCAGGAGTGGGACTACTGGTGTCCTTTTCCCTTAGCGGGGAAACAGACAGCTTTGTTTTCAAGTCTGAACAGCCAGGTTCCTTCTTATCTGTTGTACCTTCCTGACCTGTGATTTTGTTGCTTTCCTCTACAAGGTTTATTCAAATGTGATTCTTTTACCTTATGTTGTAGGCAGCAGACAAATAAAACAGGGTTCAGATATTTTAAAAATGTTTTCTTTTGCAACTGCTCTACTTTTCATGGAATAATTAAAACTTCATGGGTTTAGAGGGAGGGAAAATAAACGTCACTCTATAATCTCATGGCACATGAGTGTAGTCTCACTTCCAGACTAATTTTCAGTGATGATTAATTTCAGTGGAGATTCAGGGCTTTTGAAAATACTATTGGGACCTCTCTAATATTTTAGGCATCTAGCTACACTTTAAAATCTGACTTACGATCTCAGTTTCTCTAAAAACAGAGCTGGGATTCTGATATTAATTTTTTTTTTTTTTTTTAAAAAGCTACATGAAAGAGTAGTAGACCACTATTAGGCAAGTTAGCTACTAAATAAGATTAGGATAAATTCTAACCACAGTCACAGTGATATAAATCTAGACTAGTTCTGCTGAGGATGATTATGGTTTTCTGAATTTACAGTGCTGCTTTTTTTTTTTTTTTTTTTTTTTTTTTTTACTTTTATATCTTCAGAAATAATTGTTTTCTACAAATACCACAAACTTTATATTATAGCAATATCAGATGAATAAGAAACCAATATTTATTTTTTTTTCAGAGAAGACCTTCAACCTTACTTGCACAGGTACCTTTCACTGAAGTTGAATTTCTTTGGGGAGTAACATGTTAGCATAACTCAGAGCAGTAGGGACATTACTTGCATCTTTAACATATTAAGGGAAGAATTAAAAATAGATTAAATTGATAGCTTAGAGGAAAAAGAAGATAAAACTATGCATGTTCATAATTTTTACTCCTAATTATATTTTAAACTGTTATATCTTAATGTCGACTTAATCTCTAATGTAGAGGGAATTTCAATGTAGAAGTAGTACACGTTTTTTCGTAGCACCACACATATCTTACAATATAGATTAAAAGCACTTGCTAAGCAGCAAGGAAAATGTGTCACACTGCATTGGCTGTGGAAAGAAATTTCTACCATGCAAGAGTGGACTGACAAGAGTAAAGAGATATGGCAGACAGAAAGAATCACAGCTGTCTTGAACTTTCAAATTAACTCCTTTACAGCAGAGTGGTTTCCATGGCACATTACTGTTACTCTGCATACATTTTTTTTTCCTCCTTCTTTTTTTTTTTTTCACTTTTTAATTACTAACCAGAACTGATTTTTGACTCATTGTTAACATGCAACCTGATTCTAAAGAGTCCAGAGCAAGCTATAGCTGACAGAAATTGAGTGTTCAGGTCTGCACAAAGGAATGCATTAGAGTTGAACTGGACAAAACCTATTTTCTAACATTTTCATCGTACTGAACATATAGTGGAACCTGATTTAAGCCAGACCGTTCCACTTTTGCTCCCGTGAAAGTGCACTACATTTAAAGTTAGAATAATGGAGTGATGAATCAGACCTTTCAATGTTAGAAACAAAACTAGTGCAGGAGGCCAGCGACTCCTAAATTTATGAACAGCTGAATATGCTGAACTTGACAGAATTATACTAGCTTAAAAATATAACAGTACACCTGTGAAGTAAGTAGAAAATTCACCTCACATTAATTTTAATACTTATTTAAAGTACAAATCCGCCTTTTGCATTGTATTTGTCTATTTTACGATCATTTCTTTCAATGCGTATTAGTAATCATTTTTTTCTTTTTTTTCCTGATGTGTTGGGGTTTTTTTTCCTTAGCAGTCAGGCCCATGGCCTGCCTCTTCCAGGTCCACATCTGTATCACAGTGCTCCAGCCCTTAATTCCACCTCTTTGCCCTAGCTTAGCATAGCTCTCCCCTGTAGACAGGAGGCTATGCTGAAGTCTTCCAGGCAGAAGTGCTGCAGATAGGTTCTTCCCGTGTCTCAGAGAACATGGAGAGATTTATTTCTGTATTTTACTCCAAGGAGGTATGGTACCTAACAGAGCCCCTGTTCCAATAATGAACTACACAGTATGTGGTTTAGGGCTCAGCCAGCTGATACCCTTTCCTCTAAAGCAAAATCTAGAAACAAACAAACAGACCACCCCCTAACAAAGAAAAAAGAAAAAAAAAGAAAAAAGAAAAAAAATCCTATTAAAAGCATTTTTTCCTCTCCAGGGAACAGATTACTGTAAATTTCCCAGCCTGGCTTCTCATTGTTGTGAAGCATCCTGCCAGGCTTTGTCAGGTGAAGTATGCAAGGTGACTGATGGTAAGCAGCATGATTCTCATCACAACAATGAATGTGGCAGGTCAGGAAACTCCACACTGAATAAATCCCTCGTTCAGTCAAAAATATTAACTAGTTATAAATACTGATGGCACTGGATGGATTCTACTGGCAGACAACCTTGTGCTGTTTTAGTGAATATTTGCAGTTTGGATCAAACATCAAATCCTTGTTTTCAGTGAAGTGAACAGTTGAATTCCCTTTGACTTTAGAAAAATTACATTATGCCTTCTCCTCTCATAACTCAAAGGTATTGTACAAAGTCCAAGAGTTCTAACTATCTACTAGAATTTGTTTGTAATATTGGGAGATACTACAACAACAGTTAAATAAGTGGTACTTGTCTGTGGACAACTATTATTCTTCCATAGTCTCTGCCGTCTTACTTCATCCCAGATAATCTTTTCCCTTCCTCTCATACGTATCCTGAAGAGCAATATTAGTAACCACAGGCACAAGGCTATATGTATGTAGCCTACTTGTTTGTAGTCTATCCTGTTTCCACCCCATCTCATTTTCCGTTTTCTCCTTTCAGAAAGCCATACTAATAACAAGGGAGTAGAAATGTCCATATTAGAATATTCTGCACCTTCAGCTATTTTCTAAAGTATTTATTTCACCTCTGCTTTGCTTTATTTTATTTAATGGATATGCCAAAGTTTATTGGAAAAGTAATATACAGAAATGAAGAATGTTTTTGTTTCACTGTTTTCCTTTTCTTCCTTGTTTCAGCTGGTAGGAGGATGTTGTAGAAGGAGAATGTTTTTTCTTCATACAGAAGTGCAAAGGTTTGATTAGATCCTCACTTGTTCTCAGAAATAACCAGAAGACTATAAAGAGGAGCAAGACTTATACATTGATGCACAAAGCAATTTATAAACATGAAGAAGATTAATTTCCTTCAGAATTAACTTCCTTTGTAAACACTAAGGTAAGCACTGTTATTGAAGTCTGTTGAAATGAGGAACTGAGAAATGCAAGTACATGGCATGGCTCTGACTGAAGTTAGCATGGGAGTTTTACACAAATGGCCAAGCATGTGCCTGCGATCAGCAGAAGAGAAGTTAAATGTGGTCTGAGGTTTTAAAAACTTGTTTTAGGTATCCTTGAAGCCAGTGGTAACTGAAAATTCAAATAAGCCTTAGTTCATGGAATTCAATAAATTCTATTCATTTCAGTGAGCGTATCACTTACTTATACAGTTCTTTACTATTGCTCTAAGGCTTACGTGGAAAATCAGGAAGGAGAAAAATCAGTAGTGTTCACAGAGTTATCTACGAGTTAAGATGATAAAGCTATGCTTATCAATACATCTTGAATATTAAAGACACCTGGTCCTGAGGAAGTCTGTGAAAGGATGGTGATATGAAATAACTTGAACATATGAGTGCCACCTGAATGTTTCTGGCATTATTGTTGTTAATACAATTATTTTCTTCCTTTCTGTCCTATTAAACTGTTCTTGTCTGAAGTCATGAGGTTTACTTTTTTTTCTTTCCCGATTCTCTCCCACATCTCACTGAGGCGGTGGGGGTGAGATAGCAGCTGCATGGTGCTTAGTTGCTGGCTGGGGTTAAACCGTGACACATGCCTAAACCTTTTCAGAAATCATGGTCCAGTTAAAAAGAGTCAGAAGTCACATTTTGATATCCAGCTGTAAAGAGGAAAATTACAGTGCAATCTTCACTTACAGCAAAATACCCGAGTCCCTTTTTTAAGCAGAAAAATTAGCTCAGCCTTAACAAGAGAATGTAATAACTTCTAAAATGTGGGTTTTCTACTAAATTTTTAAAAGACAATAAAAAAGACTGTAATTAAAGGCTGGAATAGCTTGAAGATTGTGTTTTCCCCTACATTCAGTTCCAGGTTTGATGCGCACAACAATATCTCCCTTGTAGCAAGCATGATGTACTCTAACTCATACATCCACCTAAGGTCTCTCAGTGGTGCAGTTTCTCAGAGAAATAGGTCGGGAGGGGAACGGAGGGTGAGAACTGGTCCAGTGATTTATGTTTCAGTCATTGTTGCTATGAAGTGTTTGAGTTGGGAAAGACAAGGTATCCTTTTCTGGATGTGCCAGACCAATAATTATCATTTAATACTCCTTTCCCTGAGGTCTTTTCTATGGAACAAAGGGCATTGACTCTTGTGAACGTTAATAATCAATACGGTTTACTCTATTCAGAGCAATTTCAGTGGCTAATAAGGTTACTGCTATCCAGATTTTAGTACTGTTTTTGCCTGTGTTAGTAACACTTAGCTGCATGATTAAACAAGTCCTTTGTTTGCCTCCCTCTCTCCAGATGGGTACTTGGCTCAGTATGACCCGAAAACAATTAGGTAAGTGATGTTGCTGTGCTATTTGCATCTGACCTTAGATGCCAGATATCCTGTATGCCAACACTGAGCTCAGATAAGCCCATACACGTTGTGTGTGGGCCCTGAACTCTCTCAACTACACTTCTGATTTCCCCCATGAAATAACTAAGGTCTTGTTTGCCCTGTCAAATCATTTAGTTTTGCTGGCAGACGTGACTTTTACATGCCTGTGAAGAATTGCTCAGGAAGGCAATAAGGTTCTGCTCTGAGAACATGGGAGATTCACATGAAAGTTCTGGTTAATTGAACCCAAACCTCTAATTGAATCTGCAGGAGCTGGATCACTGACAGCTAAAGTGAATCCAACTGCCAGGTTTAATTCAGCAGTCTCTTATGAACCACTCACTTCATGTGTACAGCTCCTACACATCACCTGGATGATACACGTTACCTGTGGGGGCAGGTAACCCTTGCGCAGCCTCAAATCTGCTTTGCCTAAAGTCTAGATTCTCAGCTGTACTCTCTGATGGACACAGGAAAGTGAAATGCGTCTTCAAATAAACTGTTCCAGCGACGCTTCTGTGCTCACAAAACATTTCCTACAAGAACCGTAAACCTAGTGCAGGTTTTCAAACAATTAACAAGGAAATGATTTAAATCTACAATGACAAGTTCTAGAAGTGTAACTTTATACTCAACTTTGGAGGCAGTCCCCTAGGAAGAGCAGATCTCAAAATGTTAGAAGTCCCTCAAAGCCTTTGACTTCTGTGAAAAACTTTACTTTGTGAAAAAACAGACTATAGATCTTTTTTCCTTAAAATGTACTTTGATCTAACTTTTTAATTTGGTTTTCCTTGTACTTATAGCTGCTTCATGCATGATATATACCATTTTTGTCTCTTTTTTCCTATGTTTTCCTCCATGCTTTTTTCTGTGCTTCCTCATTCTGTCACACACTACAATATCGTTCAGCTACAGTATTGAATAAAGGATGCTACAAAACACCACATTACAGTCTACTAATGTTCACACCCCTTTTCAAATATGCTGCTGTAACATTAAATGTAACATCAGCAAGCCCCAATATCTGTGTTGAGGAAGATGCTTATCTTTCACTGAATGATAGACTACATAACAGGGAAAATGGCTATCATCTTGATACCTGAAAATTTTTTGTACCAAGGTGAATGTTAAACAATGTATGATCTATCACACAGCTTTTTTTCCACTGCAGATTTTAATGCTTCCATTTATGTAAGAGAGAATGAAGTCAAATAAATAAGAGCTCTCTCAATCACGCAAACAGAAACAAAGACAACCTTTTTAATAACAGTGATTCCATCTGATCTGTTGTTTTTCATGAAAGAAGAATCCTCAATGGCTTGTTGTTAACTTCTGATCCCAGAAGAACCAACTTCATATTACTTCTTTCCTTAATCCATGGCAATTGAATTTCAGATAAGAAGGAGACTATCTCCTTGTGACCCATATTTAGCTAGGATAAATCTGTTTTATAAAGAACATGAACGAAATCTCATTACAGTTCGTGGATTATGATCTGTTGCAATGTCTCTTGTTTCTCAAACTGAAAAAAAGTTTTCTTTTCTCTTCCCATTCCAATCATATGCAAACAATTTGTCGGATTTATTCCCCTTTTCATCGTACATTTGTTCATTAAGCTTAAACACATTGTCTGTGTTATTCACCACAAAGCATTTAGTTTCCCTCTGTTTAATCAAAAGTTGGAGGGTCCTAGGGTACCTGCTTTTTATGTTGCTTTTTTCATCTCATTAACTTCCTTTTCTAATTTACACTGGTACTCAAGATATACTTTTTGTACTGCTGCTGCAGCTAAGCAAATTATTCTACCCCTCATGACTGCTTTGGCAGCTTACCACAAAACACCCAGGCTAGTTTCTTGGTTTTTATTGATATTAATTTATTCTGAAATAGTCTTCATCTGTTGCACAAATGCTGCAGCTTTAATTAGAGAGTTGTTAAATCTCCATACTTCAGATCTCCTATAATTCAGTATACCATCCAGAGACATAGGCACCAGAAAATTATCAGGCAAAGCTGGATTTCAAATACCAGATGGTTACACGTTACAATGCATCCTCATAAATAAATAAGAAGAATCCCAGTTTAAATGTAGTGGAACTAAAGTATAAAAGGTGCCGGATTGCCTGTTTCACTGTTGCTGTTGGTATGGATCAACGAGGACTAAATCTTTGTAATACCCTTTGCTCACTTCACTTTTAAATTGTTATTTTACTAACAGAGGTCAAATCTCACATCCCTGTTTCAAAGTAAAGAATAACTAAAATCTTCATCTATTACATGGAAACATCTGTCATTAGGGAAGAAAGGATCAAGAAATAAACAAAGAATTTGAACTGTGGGCAACATACAGATTTGCAATTTTAACGGGGCTACCTGTCATAATCCTTTGCATTATTACCTTTTTATAATAAACTCATTGTTCAAAAGGAAGAGAGATTCTTCACCCCAATACTACTTTTTTAAATTAGAAATTGTTGTACTAAAAGTAATGGACCCTTTATAATGTGGCTGATTTGACAGAAATAAGCAAGACAACAATCAAACAGAAGGACAATCAAAACGTATGTAAACTTTATGTCACCAAAAATCCCTCAAAGATGGTTGTACTGTTAGATGAGTTTTACCACGCACTATACTTTATGTTCTTATTTTACAATTTCTCAGCAGTAACATACTGTGCAATCTTAATTCAGTTTCAAAGTGTGAATTAAAAAAATCTAGACCAAACCATCATTTTTGTTATGAAAAAATATATAAATAAATAAAATATAGAAAAACAAGTGAAATTAATTAAGATACTTGGGAAGTGTTCTGAGACAAATGCTAAACGGACGAAATGCACTAAAGTGTAGGAAATAATTGTAAGAAATACTCACATTTGTACTTCCTAAACTATTTTAAGTATGTTAATCCTATAGTATTAGTAGTATAATTAGAATACTACTTCAGGACAAGGATAATTAGAGAAATATATTTAAAACATTAATAATAAATAAAAAGATCTTGATAAACTACTGAATAATCATCACAGATTTTTTTGTAAATACTTCATATTTAAGCATATGTTATTTTAAAAAAAAAAAAATCCTCTAGGCTCTCATGTAGCTTCTTCATCAGTTCAGTTTGGGAGGAGAGAAACTCTCTAATATTTTTATACTCGAGCCAGTTTGGAATAATGCCTGCCTGAGGTGTGGCAAATAACAGTGTGAACAGATACACTGGGAACAGATAACAGTGTGAACAAAATGCCTTAACATTGCAGTGGAGAAGTGTTATTATTGGCCAGCAAGAGTAGAGCCTGAACTTCATGTTTTCATGAGTTTCATTTCAGAAATATGGACCTTCTGTATACACAGTCAGTCATATTTCACAATTGCTGTGGTTATCCTCTCACTTAATTTTGGTTTTCTAAGAGCTTCTCATCTAGCTTAAATTGTTAATCTGGATGCTTTTGTTGTCAGTAGAGGGAAAAACGTACCTCCGTTAGATAATTCATCCTGTACTGTGATAAGAGATGGGGGTCCTGCATGTGGCTCTCTCTTTTGACCTATTAACTGTGTGTTCAGTAACTATATAGGAAACCCAGACCAGAATCCAGCTGTTTGTTCACAGGTATCTAGGACCATTTGAGATACTGTAAGGTATTCAGGACATCTTCAGGGAGCTGGCACAGAATCCCCTCGTAAGACACCAAAGCCTCCGAGGATTTACAAATGGCACCAGGCACCCACATGAGGGCAGTTCAGTAGTGATCTTGGAGACTACTCAAATGGGATGTCTAATGTTTGGATGGTTTAAATTATGTGCAATAAAGCCCACCCAAGAAGAAAATTGGAATATACTATATGCCTTAAGGAAAGTGTAGACTGTAAACTAAATTAATTTGACTTTTGAACAGACTCAATTGGCATATTTTTCACAACAATCTTCTATTTTTTTGTCCTCAGAAATACAGGACCTCAACTTAACTTCTGTCATATGCAGTGCATGAGATCTGCTGTGCATGACCATGACCTAGGCAACGAGTAGCTGTTTGTATTCTTAAACATCCTTAGGAATTGTCCGAGTGTGACAAATGCTTAAAGTAACAGTTTTATGTACTCCTCACATTTACCACCTCTTTTCCATATAAATCTGGTACTATAACTACCAAATGTATCACTGTGGAGACTGACTTTGAAGAAATGATTTATCCTGGATATTCTTTTGCATAGAGATCCTCTGGTTCTTAACATATCACTTTGGTAACTATTCATTTCCCCTTGTGTTATTAGCATTTTCTGTTTCACAACTGCAGGGGTCAAGGATGACCTTAATCTGAAAAAGTTTATTTCTTGGGAAGCTCTTCATACTCTGGGGTGTACTCTTTTGAAAGGGAGCGAACCACTGACCACAGAAGGCAAGCTTAAATTAGTGCATATCCTCAGGGCAAACCTCCTGTTCTCTGCACTTGCCTGAAGCCAACACAGTTCTCCTGCTTTACTTAGTGGTGCAAACTAACCCAATTTCCATCCTCATGTATCTAAATAGCATCTAGGTGAAGATACTTTCCCAAACTTAAGGTTTAAAACTTTGGCTCACATATATACACCTGTCGACCACTATGCCACCAGACTGATTTTGGCTTGAGCTTAACATAATTAGTTGATACCAACAGACATTTACAATGTCAACTTTTATGTTTTAACATAAGCTATTAGTAATTATGTATATATACACACATGGAAATAGAATACGGTGAAATGTGTTTTTAGTGCTAGGTTTGGTTCATTTCTCCAAAAGAGCTTTCAGCCTCACAAGATCATTTTGAAACATTTACTTATGTATCTAAAGAAAAAAAAAAAGTCCTAATTATAAACTACTACCTAAAAGTTTGGGGGTTCTCTCCAAGTCTGTTAGGTCATCTGGTACCTTTTCATTGATTCCAAAATTATTTCATTGATCTCAGGCTATTAGATTAATGTAGGGAATCTCTCCTTTTTTTTTTTTTTTTTCCCAGATGGAATGAATAAATAGCAGTTCCAGTTGAGAAAGGTCTACAATTGAAAAGTTATATAATTCTGTGAGAATTGAAAGTTGTCTGTGATAATAACTGCATAGCTATAGGTAGCAAACACTTGCTCTGTTTCAAAACAGACTTGGTTTCCTTCCACTCTTTCTTTCTTTTCTAATGAAATGATAACAAAAATGTGACCCTGATAATAGTGTCTTTTGACTCATAAAATCAAGATGGCAGAGGCAACAACAGCAACAGGCAACAACTTCTTCATTGTCCCGTTATTGTCCTTAAAAGTTCCTTAGTGATAATGCAAAAAGTCCCCCAAACCAGGACAAAAAAAGTAAGTATGGATCTAAAGGGGGACTTAAGAGGAATTTTGGCACCCAGACTGTGGTCCTTCATATTCTCCATAGGTTCCTGGAAAGTTCCAGAGAAATTCCTGAGAAACCTCAGTTGCAACTACTAATTCCAATACATACACATGTTCTTGTTGTGCACACACTTGGAAATACCTTTATCTCATAACTAATGCTAAGCAAAGCTATTGAAGGACTTACTAGGAGAGGGAAAGGAGGAGTTTCTGGTCAAGTCATACTCAACACATGAAAATGGACTCCTTACATTGGACTAGAGAACCAACTTCTAGTGATTAGACCATGAAAACAAAAAATTTTGCTTGGACCAATGAAGTTTTAATTATTTAAAGAACAGAAGAGCAGCTGGGAGAAGCAGGGTGAAAGTTACAGGACTCGGGTATAAGAAACAGCATGAGGGTTGGACTACTTGTACAGAAGAAGAAAATAGGGGAATCTTGTCCCTCATATTTCTTCATAGTTAGTATACTGGCTTTGAAGACTGTGTCTGATTAGGCTACTCAGTAGAAGGCTTTGTAGGGTCTGGTCCTTTTGACAAGGTCACTGCATCATTTATAATTGTACTACTCCTCTTTTAGTTGGGTTTTCTTTTGTTTTGGGGTTGGGGTTTTTTTGTACTTCCAAACCTCAAATATCTTAAAAAAATTCACAGCCAGTTTTTGGGTGGACATTACTGTTCAAACTGCCCAAGTTTGTTACATGGATGGAGCAACTCGTGCTGGTATTGAGTAATGAAACGGCCCTCAGAGCAGCACGTGGTGATCTTTATTGATTTGGGAGATTAATGCAAATATTCTGAAAATTTTACTCAAAACCTCATCCTATATCACTCAAGAAAATGTCCATAATTATATGATTCAGCTGCCGAATCTAGAAACTTAAAACATTAGGTGTCCAGATGGTGGTCTTTGCATTAGTGAGGGTGTCAGTCTAGGAAAAACCGTGAGGGTTCTTGGTCAGTTACCTAAACAGAGGCAGCCAAAACCATGTTAGACATCAAAGGGTAAGTATCCAGGACATCTTCATGTGTTTGGAAACACCTCAATGAACCTACAAGATAGTCAAAACATTCAGAGCACGAGTTGGAGATCAAGTAGGGTACCTTAAAGCATCTGAGATAGACATGGTACATAAAAGTAACTGAATTGAGCCTGATAAAGTAAATGTATTCTAGAAAGCTATCCAGCTCAAAAAACATAGGTGTCTTATATCAGGGAGAGGTGAATAGCTCTCCAGACTCCATAAACTGTGTTGACCAGACTGCACTAGAAACTTAGACACCTGAGTAGAGTCTGTAAGTAACATAGGCATCTGCACTTAAACAATTTCCTTTAGATACCAGCAATCTGGAGTTAAATGCCATCCTTCTGGTCTGAACAGGAGAGCTCTTAGGAGAAAATGATAGAAGTTCCTCCACAGAGAGATTCTAAGCTAATGAATGAGGAGAGGTGCTATGCTGGACCTTGTTCTCGCCAACAAGGAGGGGCTGGTGGGGAATGTGCAGCTCAAGGGCAGCCGTGGCTGCAGTGACCACGAAATGGTGGAGTTCAAGATCCTTAGGGCAGCAAGGAGGGCGCACAGCAAGCTCGCTACCCTGGACTTCAGGAGAGCAGAATTTGGCCTCTTCAGGGATCTGCTTGGTAGAGTACCATCAGATAAAGCCCTGGAGGGAAGAGTGGTCCAAAAACCTGGTTAATATTCAAGGATCACCTCCTCCAAGCTCAGAAGCGATGCATCCCAACAAAGAGGAAGTCAGGCAAAAACACCAGGAGGCCTGCATGGATGAACAAGGAGCTCCTGGACAAACCCAAACACAAAAAAAAGTAGCCTACGGAGGGTGGAAGTAAGGACAGGTAGCCTGGGAGGAATTCAGATAAATTTTCCAAGCAGACAGGGAGCTGTTTAGGAAAGCCAAAGCCCTGATAGAATTAAATCTGGCCAGGGATGTCAAGGGCAACAAGAAAAGCTTCTATAGGTACATCAGTGATAAAAGGAAGACTAGGGAAAATATGGACCCTCTCCGGAAGGAAACGGGAGACCTGATTACCTGGAACATGGAGAAGGCTGAGGTAGTCAACAACATTTTTGCCTCAGTCTTCACCAGCAAGTGCTCCGGCCACACTGCCCAAGATGCAGAAAGCAAAGGCAGAATCTGGGAGAATGAAGAACTGCCCACTGTAGGAGAAGATGAGGTTTGAGACCATCTAAGTAACATGAGGGTGCACAAGTCCACAGGACTTGATGAGATGCACTTTCCCTATGAAGACAGGCTGAGAGAGTTGGGGTTGTTCAGCCTGGAGAAGGGAAGGCTCCAGCAAAACCTTATAGCAGCCTGCCAGTACCTAAAGGGGGCCTGCAGGAACTGGGGAGGGACTTTTTACAAGGGCGTGTAGTGATAGGCAAGGGGTAATGGTATTAAACTGAAAGAGGGTAGATTTAGATTAGCTGTAAGGAAGAAGTTCTTCACTGTGAGGGTGGAGAGGCACTGGCACAGGTTGCCCAGAGAGGCTGTGGCTGCCCCATCCCTGGCAGTGTTCAAGGCCAGGCTGGATGGGGCTTGGAGCAACCTGGGCTAGTGAAAGGTGTCCCTGCCCATGGCAGGGGGGTTGGAACTGGATTTAATTAGTCAGACTTTTCACTCACTGAAAAATCCATCAATCCCTAGTATTTAACTAACTAAATAGGAATCTCTGCAGAGCAAATTTCAACAACTTCTTACATTTTCATTTTTTTCATGTTATAAAATACAATGAAAATGTAGAATCTCAAAGAAAATTGAAAGTGTATTCAGGAAGGAGATAAGGCTTACAGCAGTGCTGTTTATTAATTAATCTGAAGGGCAAAAATCTAACATGTTTAGACTTTTTTTTTTAAACTATTATTCATTTGCTAAAAGAACATGGGTAAAAGTGGAGAGTGGAGATTAAAGATGTAAGCAAACCCCCAAACTATTCATTTTCTCTTTATCTGACTCATTTCTCCAGTATCAATTAACTTGGGAACTACTCTGTAAAAATATTAGTCACGCACTGCTGGAACAATTGACCAAACAGGGCTCATCACAAGAAAACCAGCAGAATTACACACATAGACATAAAGCTGACCCAGTATCTACTGCAGTTGTAAAACTCCAGAACATAAGAATTTTTTTTTTTTTTTTTTCCTTCCTCAGAACTGAACAGCAAGAAGCAATCAAAAAATCTCTTGGGAGGATGGAGAATCCCAAATGTGCGTTGCACAGAGAGGCAATATCCCACTCTTTCCTTGAAGTTCAGCACTGTCAGCCAAACTTACATGTTTGAGAGGCAGTTCTATTTGGGGAAGTATTCTAGATTCATTTATAAGAAAGTGAATCATTTTATGATCAGCATGTGCTAAACAACCTATTGTGCACAGGGTAAGGGATATTCTTCATTTTATATATCACTTCATAACATCAAATGAATAAATACGTACAATGTACAGAGCAAATACCACTCATATAGCACATTGCAGCACCGAATCTGCTTTCTTACTACACATCAGCTAGCAAGTAACTCAAGTTTAGAGCAGGGTTGGGGTTTTTTGTTTGGGTTTTTTTTCCCCCAGTGCTAGTCACAATGTACTCTTCAGTTACCGACACATTAAAGGATTTTCCCTGACACTACTAAACCTTTTATCACAGACAAATGATAAAGAAGTAATGTGATTGACTGAGAAGAACAGCCTGTCTTTGATCTAACGATAGAAAGTTCAGGCTATTCATATGCTCAATTGCACTTATAAATTATACACTAATACTGAGCCACTTGGATGGTCACGGTAACTATCACACCCTCCTTGGTTGTCTTCACTTAATTTCCAGAAACTTGAACATATTTTCCTTCAGTCTAATCCATACAGTGCACTTCCTCAGTAAGAAAGGACACATATTCTTATCAAATTTTACTATTCCTCTTCTTGCCAATTTGTTCCAACCCACCCTAACTCAAGGACAGCCTATGAGTTTCAACTCCAAGTAAACACACACATTAAGTGCACTGAAAAATTTTATGAGAATTCTTCAACTTTGTTTCTGGTAGGAAAAAAGACAGTTACTTCACAGCTATTTTGATGATTACAGGCGTGTGGATAGTCTTTGCTTCCTTGTAATTAAAGGTCAAAGACACAGACCTCTTTATTTTAAAATGTATGAAGTTCACACCATCATTCCAGTTATTTTCCTTCCAAATTCAGTTATTACCTCTCTCTGTGTCACAGTACAGACAAGACTCTTCTGAGGTATGGTCTTTGCAGTACTATAAAAACTAGTAAAACAGTAGCAAACCATTGATTCAGCTTCTTTCTTCCCTGCAACCCACTAAAATCCTCTTAAGGGTTTTATGCTGCTGAAAATCACCATAATACCCAGCTGCCTTCCATTACACTATCTAGGAAAGGGAATTTATAATGATTTGGTTGATTTTTCAGGGGTGAAGAATATTTTGGGTAAATATAAGACAGAAATAGATTATAAAAACAGGTAGTTAGTAATAATTTTCATTATAATGAGGAAAAATCATTGTAAAGAAGGGTCTTAAAGTGATTTCTAAACATAAATTTGCCTATTATACACCTTGAAGTCTTTCAGCTCTTACATATACAGATGTTAGTAAACCAAAGCAGGTCAACAAAATAAATCCACTTCACCTTGACTTTAAAACTAGTGAGAAGATGGTCAGTCTAAGTTGAAGCTATCCATTTCCTTTCTCTTCATTCTAGGTTTGAAAGCAAAATCTAGAACAGTAATTAACTAATAGGTTTGGATAGAGAAAAAAAATCATGATGGTACTTCATTAATTCTAATTACAGCAAATGTAAATGCATTGTGTGTTATATCACATAGTATGAAAAAGACTAAAGAAAGATATTATGAGTATTGTCTCTTTTCCAGAGCAGTTCAAAAGCAAGGAAAAGCAATACAGCATGAGTTAGGCAAAGTTAAGATCATTCATGTGATGTTACTTATCAAAATGTCAAGCATAACCTGAAAACTTCCTGTCAGCAGTCCCAAAATGTCACAAAAAGAGAAGTTTACAAGGCAATGCAGAACCTTTTCCTTTAGACAGAAGTGTGATTTAAATTCAGGCCTGTGATCAAAGAAACAGTGTTTTAATGCAAGCTTTGAGACCAGATACCCTTTGTGGTATTGGACAGAACCCTTAATCCTCTGTAGCATTTCTCCAGAGAAATATGAAAAGAATAATGTTTACCTGAAAGTGCTGTTACCCAGATCACTTATCTAGTGGGGCAAAATAATTGTAGGGCTAAGCAAACAGAATTCCATTAACGTGAATGCAACTGCACTTGTTTACCACAGCAGTGAATTTAACATTGTATGGATAAACGCCTTGGATAAGTAAGTAAGTAAATAAATAAATAAATGTTAAGTTTTGTTGTTTCATCCTTATATGATGCATTCAGACAACTGCAGTTCAAAACACTGACTCTAATCACAATGAATATACAAGATACAGATCAGAGACATGGAAATTTCTATTTAACAAACTTTGCTGGCATTAGTTTCCTTGTTTCTGCATTGCTTACAAAAAATAAATCAGGATTTCTTGGCATTTATTGTCTTGAATTATTTCTATGAATAATTCTTATTCTCTTGGTTTAATATGATGACTTGATTCCTTGTATCATCAAGTCTGATGATGATACCAAGCCATTTTTCTTGGTCTCATTACTGTTTCATGGTATTGTTTCTATTCCTTGACTGGATAAATGAAACATTAGGAAAATAAAACATAAAAACATGTTTATGCATTTATAAATGAGCTAGACTGAGGTAATATTGACTATCAAGCTCATCTGCTTACCTTAAATACCTGGAAATTGTGGTTCTAAATGAGCTAGACATCTTAGTCATCCTGTTTAACTCAGTGAGGAGAAATAGCAACCTTAACGTGCAGTCGCTCTGACATGCCTTAAGGTCACACAACCATAGAATCCTTTAGGCTGGAAAAGATCATTGAGTCCAACCAGAAACCTAGCACTGCCAAGTCCACCACCAAACCATGTCCCTAAGTGCCACATCTACCCGTCCTTTCAAAACCTCCAGGGCTGGTGACTCAACCACTTCCCTGGGCAGCCTGTGCCAATGCTTGACAACCCTTTTGGCGAAGACATTTTTCCTAATATCCCATCTAAACTTCCACTGCTGCAATTTAAGACCATTTCCTCTTGGCCTATCACCAGCCACCTGACAAAAGAGACCAGCACCCACCTCATTACCACCTCCTTTCAGGCAGTTGTAGAGAGCAACAAGGTCTCCCCTCAGCCTCCTTTTCTCCAGGCTAAACAACCCCAGTTCCCTCAGCTGCTCCTCATAAGCCCTGTTTATCTGAGATTAATTGTCTTCTACAAGTTGTCTCCATTGACTAATTGAATCTGCAACACATATACACACCTGCTTAATCCAATTTAGATGCCATGCCTCCTGTGCTCTAGTTGCTAGTCCAGAACAACACAAGTGTTTGTAGGTCACACACCATGTCTGCCAAAGCTGTGAGAAAATAACACTATGGCACCTATTTTTGGCCTGCTATGATTAATTCTGTTACAGACATCAAACTTAAAGAAACCCAAGATGGAGCTGATGGTTTGGTAAGATATAACACATTTTATTTGAATATATGTTCACTAAACTGGAGAGAAAAAACCCAAAACAAAACCACAAACTCAAAATTTGCTCCAATGCCTATTTAAATAAAAAATGCTGAAAGACAATATTAATACAGAAGTAATCCAGCTTTTGGTGAAATATGAGCTTTGATGAGATATATTGATAAGCTGCATTCTGATATGTACTATGCAGTGTATAGTTAACTGTTGGACTGTACTAGTCTGGCATCGCTTTACCTTTTTACATCAGCTCTAAAAATCATAAATCCCCAGTCCCTGGAAATTAGAAGCTCAATTACAAATGTTTGTCCCACATTGAAGAATATATACATCTTTAAAATCTCTACAAGATTCTAGGCTGAGAATAGCACATAGTAATAAGTTAGATTTGTATAGAACAAACACCATAGCTCTTTTAAAGTTTATTATCTACTTCATGGAACTCTGGAAATAATTTGAGAAATACATTTCACTGCTTCGAAAACCAAGAACAAGTAATGTCCATGAAGACTTTAATTTGAAAAAAATGTAAATCTTAAGGGGTGGTATTTGGGAAAATGCTGTATTTTTTGTATCCCACATTTCTCTGTGAAAGTAGAGCATTCTCATATGCCCTTTATTCCTCTGTGTGCTTAATGTATTCCTGGCAGTGAATTGTTGCAATAAATTCTGTCTCCCTCAGGTGCTACTGTTCCATGAAGAAGTGAAAAAAAGCATTAGCTCCTTTCGTTCTGCTAGGCCAGAGTATAAAAACTTTGACCACTGTAAGTGTATGTAGAGGGTAGTTATCAGCTTACTTTCTCTTTTTATGAATAGTATTTCACTGGCCACTAAAGGTTTTAATGCTACATGAAATATACAGGAGGAATTTGCATCTAAAGCAGCCTGATTTTTATTTCTATTTCTAATTTCGCTGATTGCTTATTAACAATTTTAATTATACAGGAGTATTTGAGGGAAAATCAACCCATGTGTTCTTTAAGCACTGTCCCCATCTGATAAGCAATGGAAGACTCTAAGTTATTATTTCCTTGACAACATTGGACCGAAGTCATGATGGGGACTAGCTGACAGTGCAGCAGGGACATTTATAATCAGATGCATAAAGCCTGGAGGGATGGCTTGGGCACTCAAGCCCCTCCAATATTTACGTTTGGTATTAAACACTTCAAGTGAAGATAATGATTTTGGCTCATTGCCCTTTGCCAGTATTTTGAAACAGTCATGCACCCATGGTCATAATAAAGGCAAAATTAACTCCACTGCAAATAGAGAGGAACAGTTGCAATTTGAAAAAAAAAAAGAAATGTCACACTTACAACCACTAAGTCAACACTATTTTTTAAGGAACGTTTTTCAGACTTTCAGGTCCATCTTCTGCTCAGGGGATAAACAGATGAATTAATGTGGTCTTTCTGATCTTGCAGTAACTCTGCTAAAAGTTGGCAGAAGGCTCTTGCTAAACATGAACATCAAGTTCCTCAGTGAGGGCAATAGTAATCGCAGCTCCACATTTTGGTGGTTTCTAAGTCAGCTACTAATGAATAAAAGTGTTATGACTTAGAGTAATGTAGATTTCATTGCTAAGGTTGCAATTAGATATTTTAAAAACAATGAGAAACCACTTGGTCATTTCTTTTTTCCCCAGTCTCAATTGCTGATAACCAAGGTACAGATAATCTACCACCTTATGAAAGCTATTAAACAAATTACTTATTTTAACTAGTGCAAAGTCATATTTCCTAAATAAAGAATTAAGAACTATTTCTCTAAAAAGTGGAAACCTGTTTAAAAACTACACTGAATGTTTTACAGACTGAACTTGAGATGAAGCTGCCAAGGGACATAGCATTGCCAAAGTAATGATGTGCTTTGTAACAGAATCTTAATTAATCTGGATATATGAGGAGAGGAGTTGTTTAGCTTATAAGCGAGAAGCTGACTTCCACTAACATTTTTTCCCCTCATAGACAGTGCTATCAACTCTTTTTGTGGAGCTATAGTCTACTTCACTGTAGAGACTGGAATAAAAGGAAGAGTCCTTGGAAATGTTGAAACGCTGACCTTTGAAGTAAGAGAAACAATTGTGTACTTAATATTCCTTTCTAAAATTAATATTGTTATTTCTTGAATAACAGCCTGCAAAAAACAAATTTTCCAGTTTTGATTTCCTGAATTATGAACTCTGTGACCAAATGTACCTTCTTGTGCTTAAAAATAAATAAATAAATAAAATTAAATAAATAAAAGCATTTAACTAAATCAGTTAAAGGCATGGCAAGAAAACTACCTTGACATCTGTGTGACCTTTACAATTGATTAGTACCAAATAGGAAAAATCATAATAATGTTGTCCCAAAGGTAAGTCTTATTCTTCTGCCTCAGAAAACAGGGAAGCTGAAGGATTTCTGAACCAAAACTGATGCAAAGACAAGCTGTCCCACAGTTTACAATTAGTCATTTTTATAAAAATGTATATCAAATGTTCAATATGTTTTTCTTTTTTTAAATTTTTAAAGGATATATAATGTGGATGGTGTGTGAAACCTTAGAATACAGACTGTCAGCTTCTAATTATTAAAGTTAAAGCTCAGTGGTAAAGACTCTGTATAGCAGGGGAATTTCGCACCTTCTTTTAAACCAGCGAGGGCAGTTCAGTACCAGTGATAAAAGATCAAAGCAGATAGGTTTCAGATGTAATCTTACGTAACAGCTCACAGATTTCTTAAACTCACATGTAGAACCAATAACTGCTTCTTTCTTGCCTTCATTTCTCTGCCTTAATAAGATCGGGAAATACTACTGGATCTTGTAAAAAATTCTAAATGACAAAAATCTGTCAGAGTTGTAAAGGCTGGAATTCTACTGATACTGTTCATGGAACTGAACAAATAACCCCTCTGCAATTACACTGTAGTCTCAACACTAATTCCTAAGTCTATTAATACAAGCTTTGTAGATTAAGCAGTAAGATTAACTCTTATATTCCCCAGACATTGCTATGCTGAAGTAAAAGAGGCATGAGGAGGTGAAACAGTTCATTTGTAATGAATACAAACACACCCAACATAAAGACAATTTCACCATCTAAGAGATAGAAGTGTCTTTTCCAAGATACTAATATGTCACTGTACCATTGTTCTGTGACGTTTTTACCAGCTCTAGGTAAAAATAAGGAAAAAACAAACCAAAACAACAAAAAACTACAGGAAAGAAATGTTTTGAATGATCAATTAAATATTATTTTAATTGAAAATACCATGTTCCAAATCAATTGCCAGCTGGTTTAAAGCCAATGTCTGATTTCCTAAATTGCGTCAATAGAAACACGCATTTAGTTTGGAACAAAGTCAAAACAATTGGTTTCATTAGGGATTTTAGAAGAGTATTTCTGAACTGTACAGGAGTAATTTTATCACTTCTGACTGAAAAGGAAACAAGACCATGTTCAAAATAGAAACAAAGCTGTCTTCACTGCAGGCCTCTGGAGAGCGTTTGGTTTGGTCTATGTTAAATATTTCTCTTAGGATGAGAAAAATCTAGCTCTCAATATTTCTTTTTCATCTCCATTAACTATAATGAGAAGAAAGTTAGAGTGATGATCGCAGTCACAGATGTCTAAGTTTCAGAAGTTTAGAGTTAAATGAGATGAATCCTGTCCAAGATGTACATTTTAGGTAGGACTCATTTAGCGAATCACAGATACCTAGAGTGTAGACATCTGTGTGTAAGCTAGCTGACTAGCTGTCTGCATAAAACGTCACTCCACACCTACAGACTTAGAGAGAAGGAAAATCCTCTCATGCAGGCTACAAAATTTAATTTTGTGCGGTTACTTGCTAGATACCTAGAACAAGGAACAAGCATATAGTTATGCTATCTCAAATTGAAATTAAGACTATTTCTGCAAGAACCTTCAGGTACTGTTCACAGTGGTTAGAACAAAAGTTCATATTGCAGTAGTTTGCAACAGGGAAAATCCCGTCTGTCTCTTTGGCTTATCCTCCAAAATTTTTTTGAGTGTTTAAAAATATTTTGAAATGTTAAGATGCTAAAAAACTCTGACTGCTGCAAAACAAATTTGGAAGAACTTTGAGCCTGAAATTATTCTGTTACTTTTCTGACGTTAGACTTCCATGTCATGCGTCAGTAGAAACTTATAAGCATGAAGCCATTAGTCATTTTGAAACATGAAGAAGACCAATCCATTCAGTTACATGAGCTGACTTGCTAAACTTCCACTTTGCTTATATAAAAAAAAATAATAAAAATTGAGCCACACCAGTAACCAAGCTACGCAGAAAAGAAATATATGCAATATTATACTTCATTCCTGTGGATTTCAATTCACTTTCACAAGGTAAGCAGTGTCAAATATATTGGATGGGTCCACTAGAACTGACTGTGCAACCTAATGTTCCATTAGTTTCACAGAATATCAATTAAGACAGGTTACCACAGAAATTACGAGAGAAAAAACTCAAGTGAGTTAGTTAATCATATTTACAAATGGCCCTGTCATATAATAGCTCAGTTTGGCCTTGGTTTCTTTGCATTTAAAAAGAGCCATCACATTAAACCATTGATTCACTAGACTTTTCAAAAACCTTTTACTGTATTTTATGACTTTATATTACACACATTTCCTTATAAGCACTTTTCTTACAAGTCTGTATGACCTTCTCCTGTTTTAAAATCCCCTTTGAGGATACTGCATATCTGATCTCAAGTTTATGGGAAAGTATACATGTATCTGTATTAATACTTTCCTGTATGTTTTGCACTCACTGACTTACTTCAGTCTGTCAGCCATAAAATAATCAACTTGGGCCTTGGTCCTCCAGCTGGAATATCATGTTCTTCAAGGCCCAAAGCACTTCAACTCTTTAGATCAGTGTTCCCAGGACAACCCCCTTCTCTCCTTTACTCACAGTAAAAATGTTCTCAAAGCTGTGTTTTCCTCAAAATTAGTTAAAGGGCTAGAGGTGTTCAAGGTACCACGGAAACACACCACTTCAAATTGTCTCATTGCTGAGGTGGAGAAAAGTGATAAAGTTGGAGTTTCACCTGTCACGAAACACTTTCTCCTCTGCCAACTGGGATTAATTTAAACTCGTCATGTATTTCTGCCTTTCGTTTTTATTTATGTTGTGAAAGGAACTGCTGGTAAGTACTTTCTTCCACTATGTTGGGGGGAGGGGTTCATTATTATTAAAAAAGCAAAATATTATGGAGAACAAATGATACTAGATACAACCTAGCAGCAGTCGAGCAGCTGTCATTGCACTGTGAATTTCTATCCAGACTTCTGAATTTCATTTAATAGTTAATTAAAATGGGAATTAGGCCTTGCCTCCTTCCCAGATTGTGATGAATGACAGAGTTTTGTTTTGGGCCAATGATGTATTTGGCTTTCCCTTGTCCAGGATATCACCTTGGACAGACAATTTGTGTACCACTGAATTACTGAGCCTTTAAAATGAACAAACAAATAGAATAAATAAATAAAAGCATTCGAAAGCAAACAAAAGAAACAAATCCGCATTATTTAGCTGTGTTAACAAGATGGTATATTTTAAGGTAAATTTGATACATCAGCAGGAAGCTTGACTTAAAACACAGACACATATTTTTAAAGTTCAAGCCAGGGTGGTGCTCTGAAATGTATGAGGATATTGGAAATGTCCCTCATTTTGTAGCTTTTCTGGGCATATTGCAGCAACAGCTGAATGGTTCAGCATGCTGATTTTGGACTGCTGAGGACGAGTGGCTGGAACCAGGAGCCAGGGTCTCTCTTCCCTGTATGGCTCTCTTCAGTAGCTGGCAAAAGGGAAAGCAAAATCCTTCCAGGAAAGTTTGAAGGGAGCAGCTTCCAGCTGCCATGTAACCTTTGTCTGTTGAAGAGTAAGGAAGGGCTCAGTAGAACATAATGCAGACAAAAAAATAAATGTGTTTGATTCATACACATTTTCTAGATGTGACACATTACTTGACTTACTAAAACTTTTATTCTGTATAGGTTAGGCCTAATAATAGCTTCTAGGTTAAGAGAAAGAAAACTGACAAAACTGATGTCCAAAGCAATACGCACCTGAAGATGGAAGGCAAAGAGAAACATTCCCTGCTTTTCCTACCTTGCAGTAGTTGTGCCATCACTCCATCTCCTTCTGGGATTTCTACCACATATGCTCCAAGCCAAAAAAGCATGCTATATGTTAAGAATATTTCTTTACTGATTTATTTACATCTATTATTATTTAAAGAGAAGCCAGGCTGGGAGACAAGTAGGGCCACTCAGAACAGCCAGGAAGACACTGTTGTGTTCTTTAAGCAATTATATAAATAATGATGCTGTTTTAACTTGGGCAAATATGTCTTAAAAAAAAAAAAAAAAAGTCCAAATTCAGGATGTACGAAAAAAAAATACTTTATGATTTTGATTTTTTTTAATATAATTTCCAGAGGTCTTTGAATCAGGACATAGAAAGGTAGAAGTTTATGCCCCTCTAAATCACTCTATTGTCTGCATTTCTTGTTTTACATTTGTCCTTAAGTAAATTGCTTTAATTTGTTCTTACTTTGACAAACATCATAATCACCACAAAGAATATTGTCACAGGACATCTTAGATGCTTGCATGCAAAGCTGTTTGCTTCAGGTTTGTAGAATGCCTTATTCATCACTGGCATGATCAAGGTGAAAATAAATAACAATCATCTAATAATGTGCTTTGAAATATATTCTTATTACCACTGTTTTATGAAAATTTTTATCCCTTTCATCTATCTGTTCTATGTTGTAACTTAAAATTTTTAATACATAACTCGAAATCTTTTTTCTTGAAACTTGTTTTCAAAGTTTATTAGTAGCAATACCTGCGAGAAAGTCCCTTCTTTATGCGTGGACTTCTCAGAACTAAAAACCACAAAGATGTCAGCAGTCATAACCAATAACAAAAAGATGGCACTTTTTCATTACAGCTACCTATAAAGTTATCCAGAGCAATACTAGTTGGCTGCTTTCTTTTTTTTCTTTCTTTTTTTTTTTTTTCTACCTAGGGTAAAAGGTTTTCTTTAGCAGAGGAAAAAAACGAGTCTTATAGTTGAGCTGTGAGATCTGAGGGCTATGGTAAACGTCTGCCTAAGTACATGAGAGAACACACACAGCTCTGTTTCAGTTGGCTCAACCACCTACTGTGTCAGTGACTTAAAGTTAAGGAAAAAAGGAAAAGTACCGAAACAAGATGATGTTAGCCTACAAAGGGAAAGAGTTTCTCTCTCACTGAAATACCAAAAGAAGCAAGCTGTAAAAAGTCATAAATATAGACTGACACAGCTGCAGTCACTCCTGATCTCCAGTGAGGCAACAGTCATATTATTATAGCAGGATCATCGCACAAAACCCTGGGTTTGCTCTTCTGTAATATTTCTGAAGAGCAGAATATCCTTCTCTTAATGTTCCCTGTTATTCTAAAGACCACCACCTTTGATTAAATGGTAGCTTTTATTTCTGAATACCAGCAAGCAGATCAGTTCTCTCAATTCAGCTGGTGCTCTTTCAGGAAGCAGGTGTAGGAGGATAGTGAGAATGTTATTTCAGATATTAAAACAGTTTCTGGCTATAATGTGAGAGGAACCAAGCAATAATTCCAGCCACTTCACAGTACAGGAGAAGTGTTAGCATTCTGTCCGCTTGTTCCATTACTTTCTTTCGAGCTATTCTGTAAACATCAGTTCATTATAATATAAGACGTTAAGTAGCCCAAACAATCCAGTTATTCTCAGCCATACTGCACAAATTCTATATAATCTGTTTACTCATATGGCTCCTACTTTCCATGTTGTTGCAAGTACGTTACATTTTTCTCCAGTAAGTCATCATGCCACTGACTCTTTACCATCATGTTTTACTTTTGTGTTTGCAACTGTACCTGTAGCTGAAGTAGCAAAAGTGGTAGTTCAGTTTTGAAACTCACACTTGAAGTTCTAGCTTTACAAATATAAAATTATCCCAGGCATCTTTTGGGGATTTGTGACTTAGGAAAGCTTTTGACTATTTTTCAATATAAAGGTGTGCATAACTGTAACTCCATTGGGTTAGAAATACGATTAAATGGTAATAACACAATAAGATTACAAGTAGAATTTAACTGGAGGATGAACAAAGCAACAGTGCCAAGTCTACCTTTTCCTCCCGAAATGAATGGCAGGCACGTCTGTATTTTCCTTAAACTGCAGAGTTGAGCAGTGAGGTGGTAAGCTGACAGTGTCTCTGAACAGCCTGTTGAGCAGGAAATAAATGACTACGAAAGCGGCAGTGCTTAAGAGAAATGTCTGTGTGGCCACCACTAGTCAGGTGTGAATTCACAGATCACTTTTCCATGGAATCTATAAAAGACCAAATCAAAGCTTCCTCTTATTCATGTTAGTAGTGTAGGAGGTAAAAGTTTTGTCGAATAGCAAAACATTATTTATCCTCTTCTACTAACTGCTCCTATCAACTTGCTTTTCTATTACAAAACTCTGTTTTGAGTTGTAAATCAGCCTTTCATTATACTCAGCAAGAAGGACAGGTACACTAGAATATTCAATATTCTGTGAATTTCCCTATTAGGTTTCCTGAAACTAATTAAAGGATGAAATTATGTCTTCAAGCTATACAGGCTAAAACATTCATATCCCTCACCTTGTCTGCTCAAAAATTAGGTGTCTGTTTGAGGGACAGATGGTGGGAAATGGGAAAGAATGCAGATGTACATGCAATGTGTGTACAGAAGGAAAGAGAGGGACCATCCGGTGCTTTGAACTACCGCTTGATTGGGTTGAGTGTGCTACATTATCTATATTTTTTTCAGCTCTGAAATATGACATTTTTCATCAGAGTCATTACTGAGTTTAACCTGAAATCTAATCAAACGAAATTCCTTAGTCCTAAGAAAACAACAAGCCTGCATTATGAATGCACAGTATCAGCAGACTTAGGCATTTTTAGCAGGAACCAGTAATTTACTAGTTACGAAAGGCAGTCCTTTCCTAATTTCAAATATAAGATCAATAAATTAGAGTTGTTAGGTACAGAACACTTGGCAAACAGTTGGAAAACCAAATTCTCAGTGAAGTCAACTACTAAAGAAACAAGAACAGTTGCAAGGAACGCAGATTACACAAATACAGAGTGCCAAAATATAAGACTCTGTATGTTATATCAGTAGTGATGATTGGAAAACATGAATTATGCAAGGAAAATCACCGTGACAGGAAGATAGAGTTTCACACCTTTACTTGAAATCAGGCAGACCACCGTTCAACTGATTGCAATGGAACTTGCTATGGTGGCTTTCTCAGGCAGAGGAAGGCATTTTGGGGGGACCAAAGTGAAAACAAGCAGCACATTTGGCATGGCCAGTATGGTCCTGGCTAAAAGAAGTTCATGAACTGCAAAGGAAAAGGTGCAAGAGAGTTCCAATCAAAGGGCATAACAACTTGAGCCATATTTTCATATTCTGCACTTGCATGCCTTTGTTGTTTGTTGACCTCATTATTGCTTTGCTACAATAGGAGTCTTTTCTCACCCAGAAAAGCAATCCCAAATCTAATTAATCTAATATCAATTTAACCATTATTTCAATTTCCTTGGAAAAGTTTTCTTTCAAAGATTTGGAATTTTCTGATAAAAGATGTATTGTGCAAAAAAATCCACAGCCATCTCTATGTTTCTAGTACTTCCACTACTTTTTGTAGATATATAATACCAATTCTTTTTTATCCTCAGCTAGAAGGGTTTTTTTCCCCCAAATAATTGTTTTATATCTGCAGTTCCACTCTGTCAACATGCTTGATAATAAAACAACAACAAAAAAGAATGCTTAGCTCAATTTCCTCCATTATTCTAACAGTGTCCTTTGTAGAGGAAAGGGCAAATGCGAAGTGTATACTCACACACAGATATGTACCTATGAAAACAGGCAAAATATTATTATTATACAAATACCTTTGAATTAGGGATGTGTAATTAATTTCCTCTTCCCTTGTGCCTGATTCTTTTTTGTGTCTTTATTTCTTCCACAAGAAGAAACCTAGAACTGCAAATGCTCCTTTAAAATGGCATTAACTACAAACAAAATCTGACCTGTGAGTTCCTTAGGACCGTGATTGCACCTTCACTTAATTTCCTGGTCACTGCTGGAGCTGTGGCTCCGTGTCCAGGGAGCAATTTGGGGGAGGCGGAAGGGCACTGTGCACATTCTTCAGCAGAACTTGTGAGTTTTCGCCTCTGGCGTTCAGGTTGGAATGTCCCTTCTGATTATGGTCTGCTGCAAAGCTCCTGAGGATGTGACTGTACATTTCAAAAAGCAGAGAAAGTGGATGTTACTTCAGATTAGTTCTCCACATCCTGAATTAAATGTATGCTAGAATAATGAAGGGATCTGAGTTAAACATCTTTTCTTTTTATTTTAACACTAATTCGACATGTCTAAGTAGCACCGGGCATATAAAATATCATTAAAAAACCAAAACCAACAACAACACTTAGCTTCCATAATTATAAAAATGCTTTTTAAAACCTTCCGAGAATGCAATTTTTTCATTTTTGTTAGGCATTTTAAGCAAGTTTTCTTTCACTGGAGGCTGAAGGCTTTAATGAGCTGGGATGATTTTTTTGCTTTCCTAGGACACCTTTCTTCCTAGTGCTAGCATGTAGTAATAGTGCCATGTTTCCACTATTGGAAGTAATTTCAAGTTCCTGGCATGTTTTCTGAGTATTATCATATCTTATTATATCAGGCCAGTTAAGCAAAGACACTTTGACATTTTATGTTACAGCTACAATTTTATTAAAAGAAAAGACATTGTTTCCTCCTTATATTTTTCAGCTTAGAACAACTATATCAGTTTCACCACCTACACTCCCATATGTATTACTTTATAAGTGTCTGTAACAATTCAAAACTACCTTGTAATGCACTCTTTGGGAAACCAGGTGTCAATTGAAAAAAAATGTTGCCACTAAATTTAAAAAATCTCACCCATTACCCAGCTTCCAGAAAACAACCTTGAAAAACTAAGAAATGCTAGCCTTTGGAAATGTGGGGTAGATATTAATTTATATTAATGTCTTTTTCCAGTGCTCAAATAATTTGAAGGAAACTTAAAACGTGAAAACAAGAAACCAAACCAATAAAAACCCAGAGTAGCCTTAATCCAAATTCTTTTGACTACTACACTTGGAGACATCTTAATGTAAATGGAATTTGGAAATCTCACTGCCATTCTAAAAGAAACTCAGAGTTAAGCTACTTCTGAGTTTTAAGACATAGAGCTTGTATCCCCTGGTCTCTTATGAACAAACTGGTGTTGTTTTACAGGTAAATGATACTTCTGTCTTCCTATAGATAACACAGTGTGCACAAGGGAAGACATATTATATGTTGCTGTAACTGTTCTCGTCATGAAGAATTTTGTGGTTGTGTTTTTCAAGAATTCTTGTACCAAGAGGGAGCCTAAGGGAACTGTGTGGGCACTGAGAGCTAAATGACCTGCAGGTAACAAATGCTGTTACATATATATTACTTTTCTGTGTGCAGTGAAAATGAACGACCTAAAAACATAGCCTTTTGTTGTTTTGGTGGGGGCTGTTATTTTTTTCAGTGGAAACCAGGCATTGTAACGTAAACAAATTACTGACTACGTGCTGCATGTCGACGAAACGCCTGTAGAATTTGCTTTAGCCAAAGATATAATAATCCTTCTGTCCTGCAAAAGAAAGCCCATGCAATCACCTAATAGTGGTTTAATATTTCCCATTAAAACAGTTTGTGAACATTTCTTATCTCGTAAGGACAGAATGCAAATATGAAGCTGATCCCACTGTTCTTGCACAAAATCCCTTGAAATTCAATAAGAGTTTTGTATAGGAGAAAACTGCAAGCTTGGACCAACGCTAGTAATGTTCAGTGATCTAAACAGACAGTGAAGCTGTTCGAGATTTTTGTTTTAAGTGGAGTAAACATACAGCATGCTCAGCAGACAGAAACCTCTATGTTTTCACTATGAATACCTGCAAGGCAGGCCAGCAGTTAACCTTGCAGATTAAAAAGAAAGAAGGAGCTACAGGAGGGTAGTTGATCCATTCTGTCAAAATGCCAGATGGCTGTAACTCTTTGCTTTTGTATATTAAAACTTGCCCCAAGGCTTTTTTTTTTTTTTTTTTCTTCTTTTATTTCCTTCTCTCCTTGTCTAAAACGACATGCTGGCTCCACTGCTGGACAAATGCAACTTCCTACTCCTTCTGTAAAAAGAAATAAACAAACAAACAAAAAGGCTTCTATGGTAAGACTATCATCCGGTGTCGATAAGATTTTGAAGGTTTGTTTTAAGATGAAAACAAAAGATAAAAATAATCTTTCTCTTAGCAATTCCCCCTAGTAAAGCCAGTTCCTTATCTACTTTCCTACTGTTTGTGCTACTTCGTGGACATGCGGGAATCTACAAATTGAAGGAGAGCTATTTGTCAGCTCTAAAAGATCTACACGCATAGTGTGCATATCGTGTCATTTTTAAGGTGAAAGAAGATGTTAATAATCCCTCTCTGAATGTATACTGATTGTTAGCATTGCTTATATTTAGAAATGAGGCAAAATCTTTCTCAAAAAGTGCAGCCCACTCACACCCCTCAGACTTTTCCCGTGTTTCAGAGGTGAAAATCCGAGTGTCAGATGGGCTGTTTAGCTCAACCTTAAAATAAACTTGACCTAACATAGGAGGAAATATGAAGGCATTTCTTCCGATTGATTATATCCATGGGAGCTGAGGGCACTAGACTGTACTACTTAAAGTAATTTATTAGCCAGCTCTGACGAGCTGGTTATCATGTTTTCTACAGTGTCTGTAGACGAACTGAAAACACAGTCTGACTTTGAAAAGCTTTTTCAGGTGACAATGTATCCTCCTTTATGCAAATAAATGAAATATAATCCAGTTCTGAAGAAATACATGCTTGATGTGTGTAGTTTGTGTCAAAATTCCTTTTTCCCTCGTCATAAGAATCTTTTCAATACAGAGTTTTAAAGGAAAACAAATAATTTTCATCACCGGTCACTTTCAAAATAAAAACATTCTTATCAGCAGTGAATTCAGATATCATAGATAACAAGCAGAATAGTAAACTGAAGTATCTCCTAATCTGTGGTCAATTTTACTGATTTTTTTTTTTTTTTTCCTTCCATAACCTGGTCTGAATTGCCCATGGGTGATTAGCCTGCTGGGATAGGTTGAACACCAAATAAGTGTGATATTGACTAATAAATAGAGTAATTCCCATAAAGCATGTACTCAAAATAAAAACAAAAACCTCTTTAAGGTCAAGTCTGACTGATAAAAATCACACTGCTACTACATGAGGGAACTGCAGAGGAACAGTTACTGTATGGATGTATACTAAGGAGGTTTTGCTTATACTGGCTTTAAGACACAGCATCCAACCCATTTTAACTTTTTCATATAATACTTATCTTATAAATAAATAAAAAAAAAAATAATTTTTTCATTTTTTAAATATTTCATTTTTAATATCTCTGCTAGAATTTAAAATTAAGACTATCCAAAATAATATTTCCCCTAGTAGCTCCTAAAATGTAATTCCAAGGGAGCTCTCGAAAAAGTTTATAAATGCGGTATTTAACAGCCTTAATGAACTTATATTCCTTCAGTTTATCTAACCAATTTTCCCCCCATTTTTAATTTTGACATCCAACAGTTGGCAATATAGACCCAAAGATTTTCCCACAAGTTGTTTGACATTAGCCAGGTGCCTCTGAGAAATGAGCAGAACATTGGCTTCTTTCTTTTTTTCACATATAAAGGTTTCCCAGCTGGGGCCATTGTCTGTAAACCAGAAAAAAATGAGGAAAATGTAACCCTGGTACAAAGTATCTCACTCCTCGGTGGTACCTGGGAGTTAGGCTTTCAGCTATTGAATGGTTCAGCATCCCACTGTCCTACACCAGAAGGCATGTGGGAAAGATTCTTAGTGAATGACATCAACTCTTGTAACTTCATTTTGTGAGGTTATATTCTAGATTTTTCTTATTTGTATGTGTGTTCTTATTTATAAGGATGGTCCCTGCTTCAAATTAAATACTATTCATATTTACTTTAGCAAGGTGATAGCATTTCTTTTTCCTATATATTGTTCATATGCATTAGAAATTTAACTTTTTTTTTTTTTTTTTAAGTAGAAACTATCAGAGAAACAGTGGTGTTTCTCATGGGATTGCATTTCCATCTAAAATCTAAATAAGAAGTCTGTTCAAACATTGCTGTCCTCATGAGAATTCTATCTCAGTATTTCGACTAAGTAGAATTGGTTAACTTAGTATAAAGTATTGAAGTTCTGAGATTATTATTCTTGCTGGTATTGTGACCTAGAATTAATACTAGGATTTTTTTTTTTTTTTCCAATTGGTATGAGAGTAGACAACTATGTTTTCTTTAGTAACTAATTTAACGTGTAACTGTTTTAAAAGAATACTTGGAATATTGCACAAAAACTAACAGTATCCTGACTGATGCAAAGTTTATATTTCAGTTGTGTTTTTTCATAAAATGTAGGCTGACTGAAATACATTGCAAGTGTATTTCTTTATAGCTGTGTACCAATTCTTTTGCACATTATCCCACTCTCCCTTCAAAAGACAGGAATAAGAACAGAAACAAAGGAAATGGAAGAGGAGGAAGAACTTTTGATCGTCTTCCTTTTGTGTATTTGCTGTTATTTCAGTGTTGTCATCTACAATGCCATCAACATAGCCTGTAAGCTGAAATGTTTACATTATTATGGGTAAATATTTAGATAATCCTAAACCTGAGAGACTTTCTGGAATTATTTTGTGGAAAAGCTTTTGATATAGTTCTAACTGCTGTTGTCAAAAGCATTTTTCTAATCATGCAGTCTCAAATAGCCTTCTGCCTATTAGCTTTTGAGTAAGGGATACTGAGATCAGTGATTTCCATTGAAATATATTATACCACATGATTCAATGCAATATGAGATAGCATCACAGCAAAACATTTTATTTCAGAAAATAAAATATATGTGAATAACAGTTAATAAAATGAAAATAATGTAAGAAAAAATTCATTCGGTTCTGACTTAATTACTTTTTTTTTTAAATGCAGCTTGGAATTAACTTTAACTTCACAGACCGGTACCACTTCAGGTAATATTTTTTTGAGAAAGAAAATTTATAACAAATTTGCTCGTAAATTAAAACCATGGTAGCTCTGCTTTTATGGATGAATAGCAAAGGTTTCCTTATGATACGGTGATTGTACTGTCCTACTTTATCTATTTGAAGCTTGAAAATGTGAAAGAAAGCCAGAGACAGGTCTAAGAGTAATGGATCACATTCATCCAATTATTATGGTTTTCAACCAATGGGTATCACGTGATGTTAGAGAGAAATTTCTTTTTGGTGCAGTTTCCTAACACAATGCCAGAAGCTGTTAGTAAGCATGACATTAGCTAAGTATTAGCTCATACTCCTTCTTGCTCTTGCTGTCGGGATCTGTGCACCTTGTCTTATTATAGTTCTTTTAAGAAAAACTCATTATCATGCCATATTATTTATTTTTTTAATCATTATTCCAAGGAAATCAGTTAAATAACACTTCTATTTTTAAAAATTTTTCAATTTATGTATGCTATTGGAGTGGAAAGCAAAAAACAATATTTTATTACCTAACAGACTTTATTGCTATAAATATTTCATTCTTACATTTTCTTTTCCACAGATTCTATAGATTCATTAACAAAATTCTACCTTTTTCTCTGCAAACAGACCTGGAAATATATCTCAGTACCTTCCCTGTTACTCAGTCTAGCAGGAACCTGCCTTAATCCAAGCAACACGGTATGGGTTTTTTGTTGTTGTTTTGGTTTTGGTTTTGTGAAAACATTAGCTACACTGACAAAAAAGCACATTTCTCTGGTTGGAGCTGATAACACCCCAGTGGTTTGGTTCCTGCTGAGCAGCGCTCGCCCAGCATCAGGGCTGGCTCTGCAACCTCGAGCCTGGGGGTGGGCAAAGGATGGGGCAGGGATGCAGCCAGGACAGAGGACCCAAAGAGACCAAAGGGATATTCATGCTGAGCAATAAAAGCTAGGAGGAAGGAGGATGGGCAGAGGGGAAGGGCATATATTAATTATTAAGGCATTTATCCTGCTTGGCAGGGGAAGTGAGAGAGTGGCTTGATGGGCACCATGTAGCCAGCCAAGGTCTACCCACCAAAAAACTACAGCCAGAAGAGATGTGGAGGTAGCCACTTATGCTGATGAACACAAACATATTCATTATACTTCACTTTAATTGTTCTACAAGAAAGAGGAATAGATTTTTTTCCTTTGAGTTTGACCAACTATGTTATTCATCTGAACTAAGCGTGCTTTCCTGTATTTTATGCATAATATTGTCTGTTCATTTTGTTAAACCAACACTTACATATGGAAGGGCAGTTTTAATATGAAAAACTCCTGACCACTTTATTTATATATGATATCTTGATTTGTTGCTAGATTCTATGAAATAGAATAAACAAAAAATATAGGCTATTTTGCATGCTACCTGAGGACTGCTACCTTCACTAATTGACTGAGGAAATGCTGTTTGTGCTGTTTCTCACTGTTACTGTTTGATTTTATGCTTTATTTGGTGATATAATGTTGTTTGTTAATTTTAGGTCTTTTTCTTTATTTTCTTCTCTCCAGTGCACTACCCTGTCAACTACTGTGTATAAACTCACAGTTGCTAAGCAGACATTTATTTTACCTAATTGGGGCCTTAAGGCCTTCATAGGGTCTGTAGTAGGGATTTAATTCTCAACTTTATATTCCTTCCAACTCATAGTCTTCAAAACTTTCTGAGTGTAGGTTATGTTATGACTAAATTAAATTCAGTCAACGTTACACATTTGTTAGAGATCTACTTTTTCCCCATTTCCAAACTTACCATCTGTAGCTAAGTAGTTCTTAAAGCCTACAATACCATCTGAATAAAGAGTAAATTAGGCAAAACATGTCCTGAAATACTTGTAGAAATCTCCAACTTATGTAGTCACTTGTATTTTATACATGTTATGTTATGTGATGGATACTGCATTCATATCAGAGGATGATGCAGTATTTTCCCTTCCAACCGTAACTGTGGAAGATATTAAAGAGTATCTGTTAATTTAAACAGGCTTGCATATGTGAGTCTAAGTTGCATCTTAAAAAAAGGATAAAAAAGGAGTCCAATTAGACTCTTGGACCATCAGTCTTAATATATGCCCCATATCACTTGATTTTTTTATAATATTTATCTGAAGGTAAAAGACAACAATTTCCTGACTAAGTTGCTACAGAGACTAGGGTAAATTAAATAGAGGATGATCACTGATACTGAACAATGTTGAGCATTTTGTTGATTTCAGGCAAATGAATTATGCACTTTAGTATAGCCATATACAAATCAGATGTCTAGGAGCAAAGAATTAGGGCAACACTTGCAATTACTAAGACATAAACTGTGCATAGCAGATAACCAGGTAAACATGAGTTCTCAATGGAGCCAGTGGCCAAGAAGCTTTTTCTTCCCAATTTTTACATGTATTAATAAAAGAAATTATAATAGAGGCAAATTATATTACCTCGGAATTTGCAAGATAGTATTTGCAAAAGACCTGTATGTGACTATGAGTGTGATATGTGTGATTGATAAAAAGCAGACTATGGGGAAGCTAAATTGTGGGAAGGAGATTGCTTTGTAAATTCTCCTGCACTGTCTTCAATCTATAAGCAATAAATTCTTCTGGAGATTTTTGGAATAATTTTATATGGGCTACAAAGATAACTAAGAATATTAAATCAATAAACTTAAAAAACCATATAGGAATGACCAAGAAAGACTATTAAGGTTTTTGAGAGTGCGAAGAGTTATGAGACCACATTCTCACCGTAACAAGGAGGAAATCCACTTATTACAGAGAATTCAGAAGAGAAACATCTAAATGAGTAGTGACTGAAAAATGAAAGAGCTATGAAAGACTTGAGAATAGTCTCTTTATTCTAACATGAAAAGGCTTAAATAGAATTTTTAGCATCATTTGAAGTGTATATAAAGGAAATAAAAATAAGAGCAACCAGTCTAACGGGTGTGAATCAATTAGTTTCTATGACAGAAACTGGGGGGTTTTGTACTACTGAAAATATTAAAATAATTTTAGATTTTTTAAACTGTTACTTTTATTCTGTGGCTGTATTTGCATGAGCAAATGCAAAAAATCCACAGTCACAGACAGAAAAAAAAAAAAAGAAAAAAAATTACTCTCACAATCAACAGGCAAAGGGACAAACTAATAGACTGAAGTAGGACACCCTTTGCCTGACACTATTATGTCCTTTTTGTTTCTCAAATTGTCAGAGCTGTGTTTCAAATCCAAATTAACATGTTCCATAATTCAAACTTTTGCCACAGATGCAAATTACACTAAGTGAAAATACTAGTTGCTTTGTATGTAGTGCTCTTTATAATGGCACATTAATTTCCTGTTTTATTTCTCAAGTATTTGTTAAACATACATTGAAGTATGGAATTAATAAGATTAAAGGACATTAAAAACTAACTTTTAATAGAATCATATAATTAGGAAATAATCTGGTTTTCACATTCTGAGTGTCTGGTATTGGTTTATAAAAATGGCATGGATTATTGCGTGCAATTTTAAATAGTAGACACTTACTTTATCATGTAAAAATTTAAAGTAAAACATGTGAAAAATTATGTCAAAAGAAACAGCATAATTTATCCAAGAAGATGAGTTTTCCTCTTTTTTTCTCCCTTTTCTTTTTTTCTTTCTGTTTGCTACTATAAAGATGTGATTATGTGTTATGAACTATATTAAACTATATATGAACTATATCCTTGCCCATATGGCATCTGTCCACCACATAGTACATTCCATATTATGTCTGTAGCAGCTGTTTATTGAAGATTGAGTTCTTGATTCCACGCTGATCTTACTTGAGAACTTGCTTCTTTTGATTACTCACCCCAGAACAAGATCTTTTCAATGAATCTTTCATTCCCATATTATTATTGTGGACATGATTCATTCATTCATTCATTTATTAATATTTTCAGTCATTGTATATGTGTGCATAATACTTATTCCAAAGGCCCTAATAAGATATTGTCGTGGTTTAACCCCAGCCGGCAGCTCAGCCCTACACAGCCACTCGCTCACTCCCCCCTGGTGGGATGGAGGAGAGAATTAAATGGGTGAAAGTGAGAAAACTCGTGGGTTGAGATAAAGACAGTTTAACAGGGAAAGCAAGAGCTGCACCCACAAGCAAAGCAAAACCAGGAATCCATTCCCCACTTCCCACGGGCAGGCAGACGTTCAGCATCTCCAGGACAGCAGGGCTCCAGCACGCCTAAAGATGACTTGGGAAGACAAACGCCATCACTCCCAACGTCCCCCCTTCCTTCTTCTTCCCCCAGTTTTATATACTGAGCATGATGTCCTTTGGTGTGGGATATCCCTTGGGTCGGTTGGGGTCAGCTGTCCCGGCTGTGTCCCCTCCCAACTCCTCGTGCCCCCCCAGCCTGCTCGCTGGTGGGGTGGGGGGAGAAGCAGAAGAGCCCTTGGCTCTGTGTGAGCCCTGCTCAGCAGGAACGAAAACATCCCTGTGTTATCAACACTGCTTCCAGCACAAATCCAAACCATAGCCCTGTAGTAGCTACTATGATGAAAATTAACTCTATCCCTGCCAAAACCAGCAGAGATATACGCGTAAGTGTTAAAGTGGACTTTGTGGAGGCTAGGTGTGGAGTCCAGTCAAGGGAGATTGCTTTGTGAATTTTCATGCACTGTTTTATTTAATCTATGATCCCCAAATGCTTTTGGAGATTCCTAGAAGATATTTATATGGTCTGCAAAAATAACTAAGAAAATCACCAAGCTTATAGTTGCATATAGGAGTAACCAATACGTGATAATCATAATCATAATGGCTCACAAACCTAAAAGATTGAAAATTCCTCTTCTAGTTTACTTATTTGCATTCATACCTTATTTACCTCTTTTTTGAAGATATTTGGAATTACTAGTTACACATTCCTTCAGTCCATTTTTTGTATGAACAGAAATTGTTGTCTTGTTCCTAGTATTTTGCTGATAAACACTTTTACTTACTTATGTTTAAAGCCTTTTTCTGTTTCATGATGCTTTTTCTACACCTTGTGCTATTTGCCTTTTGATTGTTTTTAATTTTTACATTAGTATCACTATATCTTACCAGACAGATAAGGGTTTTTATGCAACTGAAGGAATATCCTTAATTATTATCTATGTCAAAATAATATAATAGCTGTAAGGGCCCAGGTTTGGAAAAACTAAATAGTAGAGGAATGCTTGGTCCTTTTAATGCCTTAGCCTACCTGAACACTTGTAGTCCTTAAAAGGCAGAAAATTGGGGGGTTTTGGGTGCTGAGTGCAATGGAAACTCAGCTACGTAATGAAAAACAGTCTCAGATATGAGGAATTTCACATGTAGACAAAGAAGAGGGAAAAGATGCACAGCTAAAGAAAAAAATGAGGTATGCTTCTATGATCACAAAATGTGTAACAGTGTTATGAGTACAGGATGCCCCTTTCCCAGTCTTATGTCCTACTGACTGCAAAAGGCACTTTACAGTCTAGTTAATATATTATTTTATGGGGAGCGGGTGCCCTAAAGGGATAGAGAAGTAACAGAAAAGAGAGTTTTCTTTTGAAAGGGCAAGTTGTGCTAAAGGAAAATTTTTTTTTGATGAAGAAGTATAGACTTCATTGTATTCTACAAACAGAACAAACAAAATGAGATATTCAAAGATTTCCTGTGGATGATAATAATTACAACAGCTTCAGCTGCATATTTTTTCTTAGGGCACAATAGTGTCTTAAATTAATAACATTTATATGCTAAAGAACTTGTGGAAAAGAAGGAAAAATAAAAATAATAATTTAAGATAGATAATTTTCTTCATAAGGTATATTTTTCTTCCTTAGACAACTGAAGATCATTGAGATGTATCATTTTAGCGTAGTGTGCTTCATTATTTCTCGCATTCGTTCATGCCCTACTTAATCATATCTATTCATTATAGATCTGCTCATACTCTTTCCTTTGTGATGAGTAATGGTAAGAGTGGCACCGAATGTCCTGTATTCTTTGTTCTGTGGAGCCATTGTAACATAAACTGGATCCTTGCATCATTATTTTATTACTTCACAGCATGAAATAAATGCCACAAAGAAATTGGCTTACCCAGTAGGTAGTATTTCTAGAGAAATAATAAGTACTCAAGGAAGACAAGGATTTATTTTCCAACAGAATCATTGTAATCAAATTATTTGAACTAGCACAGGTGGAGCTGTGTTTGTTGCCAACAGATCTTCACCACCTGAAGCAAGTATGTGGATTCTGTAATCCTCCTCCCAGGGTTTCAGCTGTCTGGGATCCAAAATGTGGTTTGGGCACAGTACAGCTGTGTAACTTTGGCTTAGACTTCTGAGAAGATGGAGATGAGAAAAAGCAGAGGGAAAGTATACAAGCTAGAGCCAGGCAAAATAAGAAAAGTAAAAATGCAGATAAAGATGAAACAGTTTAGATGGTAATAGCAGAAATGTAATTGTTAATAATATGTCCTGGTTGCAGCTGGGATAGAGTTAATTGTCTTCCTAGTAGCTGGTACAGTGCTGTGTTTTTGACTTAGGTATGAGAAGACTGTTGATAACACACTGATGTTTTCCGTTTTTTGCTAAGTAGTGTTTAGACTACGTCAAGGATTTTTCAGCTTCTCATGCCCAGCCAGCGAGAAGGCTGGAGAAGCACAAGAAGTTGGGACGGGACACAGCCAAGGCACCTGACCCAAACTGGCCAAACGGGTATTCCATATCGTGTGATGTCATACCCAGTATATAAACTGGGGGGAGTGGGGCTGGTGGGAATTGCCTTTTGGGAACTAACTGGGTGTCGGTCGGCAAGTGGTGAGCAATTGCATCGTGCAACGCTTGTATATTCCAATCCTTTTATTATTACTGTTGTCATTTTATTAGTGTTATCATTATTGGTTTCTTCTTTTCTGTTCTCTTAGACCATTCTGATCTCAACCCGTGAGTTTTACTTCTTTTCCCAATTCTCTTCCCCATCCCATTGGGTGGGGGGAAAGTAAGTGAGCGGCTGCGTGGTGCTTAGTTGCTGGCTGGGGTTAAACCACGACATAATAGTAGCTCAAGGTTTCAAAATAAAAAACAGTGGAATGAGAAGTGTTACAAATCCTAAGGGAGTCAGAAAAAGAGCATCTTGCTCACAAAATGGATCAACCTGTTTGAACCTCTTCATTAGCTGCCTGACCAAAAAGGACTGCAGTGTCTTGTTAGAGCGTGATAAGATTAATGTTTAACCTAATAGCTTGTTAGTCCTGCCTGTCTTGTCTGTGTATCAGCTAGTGAATAAGTGTTTTATACTCTTACCCAGTATATATCCTGGTTATGGCATCTGTTTGGATACAGTTGATTGAAAATAAGTGACGCGGAAAGAGAGGGTGACAGAAAGATAAAACCTGTGCTTTTGTTTGTATGATTCTCAATGTGGTGGCTGATTAAGATAGAGATATTTTCTTCTATTTTAGAATGTTTCTTGGTTTCTGTATTACAACTCATTCTCTTAAACAAACAGCCAGTTCTCAGTACCATGATGTAATGTCATCACAAATTTGTGGCTGTTGGTTTACCCAGGTTACTGTTAGAATGCAACTTTTTTTTTTTTTTAACATACTAATGGTTTGTGTGCTCAGAAAAAAACACATTTTGTGGTATACTTGTATGTATCGGAAAAAATAGAAATTTTATTCCACCAGACTAGCACTTGTGTTAATGCTGGTGCGATTCAGTAGCCTTCAAGAGAAAGTCTCATAAGCTATGACACACAAAAATAAGATGTGTCCTATAAATTGAAACCTGAAGTTACCAGTTTATAAAAGGTATGCATTCTACTAATGTGTTACAAGGATATATTTCACTTGCATGCATATTTTATTCTGTACAGCTACATTAGTATTGTTTCATTACAAAGCATTACATGCCACATTGCTATTCTGTGGTTCATATAAACTATTGTCTTATTTCATGTCTTATTTCAGTTAAGTTTTAATGAGTGCATGATAACTTTGGTATAAATAAGAAAGGAAAGTTTCAATAGATGAGGAAGGAAGCCAACCTGGTCCAGTTTTACTGCAGGTCACTTAGAGCAGCAATCAAAACGCTGCTTACTAGGGAGTAAAACATCATTTTCCTAAGTAGCCATAGACAATAGAAAGCTGGTTTTGATGCGCTGCTTTAGTTTTATTCCCTGCAAACAATAAAAGTTGCTAAAATTCTCTATAGGCAACAGAAATCATGGCAGCACAAGCTTACATTCTCATTAAAGAGGTAAAAGCAATTCATGTCCCTCAGCTGGGAGAGCACATTGTAAACCACACTGAACTATGGTTGATTTGGCACCATCTGAAACTGATGTGAGACTGCAATGGAGCTGCCTGGGCAATAGAGAAATTATTCATGGGTGGGGGTTTTAACACTTACTGCATTGTATTTTTATTTATCTATCTCATTGATTTTTTTCACATCATAATAGTACATTAAGATGTCCTGGAGATTTTGGGCCTGTAACTAAGACTTTGTTTACCTAAAACATATCTATGACAAATAATTGAATTTAGGAAAGAAAAAAAAAAAAACAACACAGGCATCCGATCAGAGAACAGAATTGTATTTGGTGTTCTATGTCATCAGACATAGAACTGAAAAGATTAGTTTTGGATATCTTTTACCCTGCAAACATCTTACAAAAGAAATCTACACTTCTAGACAGATCATTATCCAATGAATAACACATGCATCTTTCAGGTTCAGTAAGTAGTTAGTGTTAGGATGTCATTGCTGCAAATCAGATCCACATTTGTTAGACTTGATAAATATTGTGAACGATGAGCAAAGCTGTTCTAATGTCCTACTTTTCACACTGTTTGGTATTTTCAGGTCCAGACTGATAGTAACATTTACTCCCTCAGGAATTCGTTGAAACTTACACAAATGGATAAAAAAATATACATGTTATAGTTTCTAAGGAATATATAGTCTTGTGTATGAGATGGGTATTAAGGTAAAATTTCACCCTTAACAAGTGTGACTTTCTTCTCTCTAGCAAAAAAATCTATTAAGGCACCAGAATAATCTCCCCAGCTGCTACTCATAGTCCACTGCTTATAAAGAATACTGTTTTGTATAATTTATTTCTTTCTACTTTCTTTACCTTTCTGTTATGCCTCTATTTCTGCTGGCTTTGTGAATATGTAATAGAGAACTGAAATCTATTTTCTGACACTTCCTGCTCCACCTCTTCAACTCTTTCCTTGGTACACCTATGCTATGCAAATGCATTAGATTTCTTTATTTATACTTGCTAATCCCTTCCTCTGTGTTTTTTAAATACCAGCATGTGATACTTGGAGTTTAAGAGGCTAAAAATATTTCCCTAGCCCATTATATTAAGACCAACTTCCATTGCTTTTCTTTCTGTCTCCAAAGGACAAAAATAAGATAGTCACTGGGTTCACAGGAAAGCAAGCAACCTCTCGCATAGTGTATAACTATGTATGCTAGCACAGCTAGCAAACTTTGGAAAGTGAAAAGAACTTAGAGACTAGATGATTAATCTTTCAACTGCTGAATGATGTGCCATATACAATGCATCAATGAAATGTGCTTCTCTAGTACAGCCTGATATACCTGGTGTACTCTGACATTTCCTTCAAATGCGTGGACGTTCATTTGAAAACTATTGCCAGAGGTAGAACTGTAGCTTTCAGGTTTAGATTGGTGATGGGTGGGACTCGGAAGGTTCAGAATTTCAGTTTGATTGAGATGAGAATCTAAATGTTCGCAGGCTTACCTGAAGCTTATTAGGACTACATGAGCCCCTTGAGTCTGCAAAATTGGGGCAGAAATCTGAAAACAGGCTTTCTTGTCAGATTTTTTAGCAGTCTTAGTCTTAGAGAGAAAATGCCATGAGAACAGCTTTTCACAATATTTTGGCACCTCTGCTTCCAGCCCGAGACATAACATGGCATTGAAAGAACGCATAGAAGCATAACCCCTGACTGAATTAAAAAGGAAAATTCTTTGAGTTTAAGAAGTGAGAAAATCTTTGCCAATCTCTGGGAATATTTTTTTCCCTCTCTTGAACTCATTATCCACTCTTTAGCCAGGCTCTGGAGAAAAAAGATGCACACATATTAGCATATTTCATTAAGTAAAAGGTAATCTTTGTTTTAGTCTTTGAGTAAACTCATCTCTTAATGTGATGAACAGCTACAGCTTTATCCTGCAGTTATTTTTTTTAAAAGCATGTGACAGTGTTAGTGGGACAGTCATGTTTTTCTCAAACAACCACGCTGCCGTAAACATTTATGCTAAAATGTCAAGAAGACATTTCATTTTCAATATTTTTTTAATGTTCCACTTCAATTGTTGAGTCAAAAACAGGAAACAATGAATATTTCAATCAGCTCTTCTTCACCCAGATCTAGTTACTTTTCAATCAAGTAAAAATAATTAAAAACAAAAACAATGGTTTGAATTTCAGAAGACTGTTATACTGTGATTAACTTTGACTAAGTTATAGGGATGTGGATTATGCACTTACCATCACATAGCACTCAAAGAGGAAAGGCTTAATTCTGAGCCCCCCAACTCACAGAGATTTCCAGCAAAGCCCTTCCCGTAGTCTGTATGATTCTTTACGTTCCTGGATCATCTCATTTCTGCTCTGCATTTTCTCTTGTATGTCCACAAACTTATCTCTGTAGTAATTGTTATGGATATTATCATATAATTTAATACCATAGGAGTTACAACTTTCAAATCAATTTGTTATTTTCTGTATTTTGTTCACTAAGGGCAGAGAGAAATTATATAGTAGCTTAGATTTGAAGAAAAAAAAATTGAGCTATATTCTCCATTTCCTTAGCGCCTTTAGAAAGAACACTCCCAGTTGAATCATGCAAATAGTGGAAGGCAGCAGGGATTAAAAAAAGAAAAAACATTCTCACCTGCAATATTCAGATACAGAAAGTATGTTAGTTTAGAAAGTATTTTTTATCCTACTTAGCATCTAATGAATTACTTCATTTATTACAATTTGATATATAATAGTATCACAGTGCCATGTGAAGCATAAACAGATAAAAAAAGAATACAATATTTTACATTAGATTACTTACTTTATATTCGATTTTATGAAACATGTAGTACTAATGGCAGCCAAATATCAAGATTTTTGTTGAAGACTGTTATGCAGTTCATCTAAAACATTGTGTGCTAAATTCACACCCACTGCTTGATACCATGTTCAACATTTTATATCCCTCTCTAGGAAAGAATACGTGCAGTACAGTGTAACATGTGCAGGTTAGAAGAAAAAGAGCTCATAGAGACATTTGAAAAAAGAGGGATAGGTTCTTTTAGTAAGTAAGGAGCCAGTTGCCTGTGAGAAAATCCTAGTATGTTACAACAAAGGAACGAATTACAAAGGATTTACCTTACTCATACAAGTAAAGGAGGACAATGTTTCCAAACACACAAAGCATTGTCAAAAGAGCTGATTTGTTTTGATAAAAGTGGGGGTTTTAAGTCCTTTTCTTTCACCAAAATATATTGTTCATCAAGAAAAGAGTATACATAGTGTTCAAAATCTAGGTTGAAAGACCTTTCTGTCAGACTAAGAGAAGATCTTACCATGCTGTATAACCAGATACTGTGTTCAGAATATTAGGTTTGAAAACCAAACCCATCTGCTTTTTATATATAGATTCTGTACTTGTAGGTGATTATACATTTCTTTCTTCTTGTACTGAAGCAGAGAAGAAGCTATGCACATTGTCTGAATATTTTACTAAATGAAGATAACCTTTCCTTGGTCAGACTTAGGTGTGGAACAATAAGTAGTAAAAAGGAAGAAAGAAGCTACTGGCTTACTCTATATGAGATACTAAGAATAAATTTAGATAATTCTTCAGACAATCAGAAAATCCTTCATTATAATCCTTCAGAAAATCCTTTATTATATTTTATGATCAGGAAAATAAAAATCCCTGAATGTTTCATTTTCCTTTATTTTTTACTTTTTTGCCTTCATTATGACTGATTTTAGAAATTAGAAATATGCATGAAATAAAAACATGATGAGTATTGCAAAAAAGAAAGACACAAGTATGGCTGCAGGCTAATGCTGTTTGCAAAGCAGACAGACTCACTACTTATGACAATGGTTTGGAAGTAGACATTTTTCTCACCAAGTGAAAATTATGAAATGGTTAGAAATTGGGGAAAAAAAAAAAAAAAAAAAAGACAAGAAAAGAAAGAACACATAGCAACTCTTCTATTAGTTAAAATAGGACCGGTCATTAAGTGCTCTCTCAGGTAATCCTGGATCAGTCCCTACAAAATCTTTATAAATAGTTCAGAAGTATTTTCAGTGAGCAAAATTTGTCATAATCTTAACATACCATTTAAAAAGTGATTCTTGGTTTAAGAGGAAAGAAAAGCTGATCAATATATTGTCAAATCTTTTTAAAATTAATTAAATCATAATAGAGAGGGGGAAAAAAAAAGAATAAAAACCCCACAGCTTGGATGAGACTGTTCAGACACCCTGTATTTACTTTAGCAAGACTTACAGATCTACACAAAGATAGTTTTTAGAATAATTTCTCAAGAGACAATGTAATGAAATCACGCAAAAAGCTAATTCTCACATCAAAGAGAAAGGACCAAAAAAAAGAAGAAAAATATGCCCAATAAAGTCATTAGATACATAAAAAAAAAACCAGCAAAGACAGTTCTTAACCATTCCCTTCTTAGCAGAAGAATCCCTCTGATTTGATTTCTGAGCTAAACCTAAGAATAACACTGCTAGTAGCTTGCATGCACACACCCAAATTTTTGCAGGAAGATCAGATAGTACCGAGCAAATAAACCATTAGAAATGCAAAACCATAGAAAACATAAGCTGTTGTGTGTCATTTCCAGGGTAAACATGGGGGAAAAAAAGCGAAGGACTTGGAGACAAAAACTGCTTTTACTTTTGCTCATGATTGTCTTAAGACTGTATATCAGAAAAGAAAACTGTAACTGAAGAATACTGTAACTGTATTATTCTAAATTATCTAATTTCAAACTATAAGCTGTCTCATTTCAAACTTTTGGTAACACAACTTTTGTATTCCACAATATGTTGGAAGAAAGAGCTTGGGTTCATGATACCAGTTACTGTGAATTCAAGTTTGAATTTCTTTGGTTCATCTATGTTTTCTCCAGTATATATCTGGAGGCTACCAAGTACAACTCTACGTTCAAGGCAGGTTTCACTTAGACCAGGTTGCTCAGTTTGTTTTTCAGTCTGAGTATCTCCAAAGAAGGAGATTTCACTGCCTCTCTGAGCAACCTGTTTCTTTTCACTTCATTCTGTGTGATTTCCCTCCCCCCCACACCCCACCCAATACCTCATTAGGATTTCTCCTGGTCTACCTTGGGTCCATTGCGTTTCCCCCTGTCTTTGTGCACCTCTGAGAAGATTCTGACTCTGTCTTCCCTGATGAAGTAGATGAATACAGTAATGTATCACAGTGTTTCCCAGAGATGCCATGTAGCTTTCATTAGACAAACAAAATGGTCTGAATCTATCCTAGAAATGCAAAGTTGTTATGTACCAAGACTGTGTGAGTTCTATCTCACTGACTGTACATGCGCACGTACTGCATATACTGATGCTAGAAAAGAAACTTGTGTCTGGTAGCAATACTGTAAACCGACACTCATGAGAAGCGGTGAAATGCATGAAAATTTACAAGCAGAAAGAGAAGTGGAGTGCACCGTTCCTCACCAGCCCTGGAACAAAATAGGAATGGCTCCTTTCACTAAAATTGACGAATCCATCTCGTTATGCAGACTACTTCTCAGGCTCGTGACAGCTAGGTGGTTTGTCAGACGTGATCACTGCAAAGGAGCATTTCATTGGACATGGCATATGAAATGAGATATAAGTTGCACACAATAAATTTCAGGTTTCTTATGCCAAGTTGGTCAAACTTATCAAGTCAAAGTTCAATTATCTTCCATCATCATCTACCACTCCAGGCAAATGGAAAAACTGAAGCAGCAGATAAGGTTACTAAGATTCAATTAAAGAAAGATGCCAGAAGAACAGAAAAGAATTCTTAAATCAATATTCCAGAGTATGACAGTAGGAGTATGTTACAATTCCTGATGTCAAGAGACAGAGATGAACTGATGCTCGTTGCCTTAGTATTATTAGACATGTCAGGGTTAGAAGGACAAACAGACAAGTGTGCAAAGGCCAAAGACTGGGCAAAAGTCCAGTGGTAAAAGACCAATCAGGTCTTCCTACTCTCAGATTACTTCTTTATAACTATTTCTTTGGGACCAAGCTACTTGTGTTGGCCAGATAAATCCCTATTACATAATGGATGATTGGTTAGATGTCTCTTTAATTGTTGCCCCAAATAGCCCTCAACTAATAAACAACAAAACTGTGAATATAGTAAAATTTCTGCTTAGACACTTTCTGCTGAGACGTAACAACCAGGATAGTCATGTAACAGGCTGACAAATGACTAATAGAGATCAGAACGGGATCTTAAAACGCTACCCTGGCCTTCATAGGAGACCAAAGTGCAAGACAGACTCCTGACTTAACTCTAAGCAATTGAACTCACTGAAAAAAAAAAACCCCTAAACTACACACTACCAAGGTTTTGTTTTCTTTTGTTTTCTTTTATAGATGAAATAATAAATAACTTCCCCACAGGGGCATTATAGTATGATTATAGTGTCATGTGTACTAGCTCAGAGACCTACATTTCCAGCTGATAGTTGCTGGGAGAGAAGATTATACTGACAAAAAAGTCAAAACATTTCAGTGTTTTGAATCCCATCTTTTGTATCTTTGACAAAAAAAAAAAAAAAAAAAAAGAGAGAGAAAATGCAATTGTTAAACAATGTAAGATACAAGCATAAGAATAAAGTAGCAAACATTTTCAGCTGACAATATAGTGTGAATTAGTACAAAATTACTAATACTTTAGGAATACTGAATGTTAATGGGTGATGACCTTCAATTGCTATGTCTAAATTAGCTGAGACAAGAGGAGGGGAAGGGAAGGGAAATGTGAAACACCTTAAAAAATATAATATAACACAAGCCAGCATGAAGATTGTGAAAAAGGAAGTGAGGGCTCTCTAATTTCTAGGCCTCCACAATGTTTATAAAACTTTATCACTTGTTTACCTAAACCCAGACGCAATAACTTTTTTTTAAATGTCAACAAAAAAATTAGACAATGAGAAAGAAGTAAAGCGATGCATTTTATTTTTCATGCAGTCTTGAACAAAGCCACTAAAAATGGCTGCTAAGAAAGTTAAATGAGTCAAATGGTTTCCATAGATTAGAAATTACGTAACAGAAAGCTATATGTAGTCCATTTTCTCTTTGCCAGTAGTCTCATAGTGATGGGACTCAATAATCTCTTTTAATGGTAAATTTGTAATTTTTTTAATGGTAATATTAAGAATATTTAAAAAGAGTATTTCACATTATTATGATGAAACACAGCCCCTATTTTAATCAAGACTTGAGTACTCTGAGTAATTTTATAAGGGAATATGTTGTTGGTAATTGTGAATCAAAGTATGTTGGAGATGAGAGTTTGGACCTGAGAGTCAGGGTAAAAATAGCCTAGAATCTTATTGTGGAGAACTCAGGGAACACATTAAAAAAATGCTGCAGTTAAAAAAAAAAAAAAAAAAAAAAAAAAAAAGTGTAATTGAACTGGAAGGACAGACCTTATTTTCTTCTATCACATCCACATGCTCACCTGGTGTTTCACAGTCTGCCACTACATCATCACTACAGTCATCCAAACCCTGCAACATGCCGATGCTATTTCCTCAGCACCAAAATATTTGAAAGTTTAAAAAAAACCTTTTCTTGAAGATGTGAACTGAAGAAAACACCATCATTTTCCAGGAAGCAGAATTTGATCTGGAATAGGCTGAAGATAAGCGGAACAGTCCAGCCCTGAGTCTGGTGTTGATGGCAGGAGGGAATCTAAGACTACATCCTCATTAGCAATTTACAGCACAAGAGAGGGTCTTTTTCTTGAAGATCTGCTTTGCATCCACACTTCAGGTATAAATTTACCAAGGTACCAGTGCAAACTGGGAGGCCATCAAGACCGATTCCCTTGCAGTGGGGCTAGTAGGTCGTCCAGGCTTCTGCTCATGCATAGGGTTCTGTTACTTGTAGCAGTTGGTTTGAACTTCACTGTCCTTAAAGAAGCAATGCAGACCTGCAGTTCTAAAATCGTAACGAATTACTTTTAATCAGATCCCTTTCTTTCCCCCTTTGCATTATTCCATTAAGCAATGCACAAACACTCTTTGAGTACCTACACTACAGAAATAAATCTGGATAATACTAATAATATCTGTAATGAGCAAGTTTGTACGGTAAGACTTGACACGCTGCATTATCCAAGTGCAGTGTATCCAAGTATTCAAGGATAGTAAGGGCATAATTCAGCATCAAAGAGGTTAATATTTTTATCTTGTGTACAAGCTTTATTATTTTGTTACTGAAATATAATTAGCTGAGCCTTCGGAACACAGAACTTGCTGAGTGTTCCAAAAAAAAAAAAATATCATGGGGGCAGAGCATGACTGGAAGAAAATGAGCTCCAGGGTCATGGAAAACTATGAGAATTATAGAAGAAAAGTATTTCATTGCAGTTATCAACATGTGAGAATGATGATCTGACTATCAGTAATGCAGTAAAAAATCCAAAGTTCATATATGAAAAAGAAATAAAGTTCTGTATAAAAATAAACATTTTTATAGCGTTTAAATCACATTTATTATGATTGGAAATATGCAGGTGTTAAAATATTCGTACGTTTTGACATTGTGTTACTGCTGTTTAAGACAAGCTTTAGAAGCCTTAGATTTTCTGGGCTGATGCAGAGAAGATTGAGTACCTGCCACGTACATTAAAGATTAGTCCCTGTGACAGGCTCAAAGTTAAAAACATCACGTATACTGAATCTGCTCAAATGTCCATCAAGAAATCTCACTAAGTCTGCAGTTAGATTTTGATTTAGATATAATTCTCTTGGATTACCCTTTGCTCAAGACAGATCTTTAACACTGGATTTTTAATAATCCCATTCATTTTCAGGAAAAAAAGGAGAGTTTATGACCTTTGGAAGAAGGGGCAGGCAACTCAGGAGACTACAAAGGTATTGTGAGGTTATGCAGGAAGAAAATTAGAAGGGCCAAAGTCCAACTAGAACTTAATCTGGCTACTGCTGTAAAAGACAATAAAAATGTTTCCATAAATACGTAGCAAAAAAAAAAAAAAAAAAAAAAAAAAAAAAAAAAAAAAGCAAGCTAAGGAGAATATCTGTCTTTTATTGGATGTAGGGGGAAACATAGTGACAAAGGATGAGGAGAAGGCTGAGGTACTTAATGCCTTCTTTGCCTCTGTCTTTAATAGTAAGACCAATTGTTCTTGGGGTACCCAGCCCCCTGAGCTGCTAGACAGGGATGGGGAGCAGAATGAAGCCCCATAATCCAAGGGGAAATGGTTAGTGCCCTGCTACACCACTCAGACACACACAAGTCTATGGGGCCAGATGGGATCCACCCAAGGGCACTGAGGGAGCTGGCGGAAGTGCTCACCAAGCCACTTTCCGTCATTTATCAGCAGTCCTGGCTAAGCGGGGAGGTCCCAGTTGACTGGAGGTTAGCACATCTGACGCCCATCTGCAAGAAGAGCTGGAAGGAGGATCCGGGGAACTACAGGCCTGTCAGTCCTGACCTCGGTTCTGGGGAATATTATGGAGCAGATTATCTTGAGTGCCATCACCACAGCACGTACAGGACAAACAGGCGACCAGACCCAGTCAGCATGGGTTTATGAAAGGCAGGTCCTTCTTGACTGACCTGATTTCCTATGACCAGGTGACCCTCTTAGTAGATGAGGGAAAGGCTGTGGATGTTGCCTACCTAGACTTCAGTAAAGCCTTTGACACCATTTCCCACAGCATTCTCCTGGAGAAACTGGCTGCTGTTCATGGCTTGGATGGGTGTACTCTTCGCTGGGTAAAAAACTGTCTCAATAGCCGCATCCAAAGAGTTGTGGTGAATGGAGTTGAATCACAGTCGGTGGCCTGGTGTTCCCCAGGGCTTCAGTAATGGAGCCAGTTCTGTTTAATATCTTTATCAATGAGCTGGATGAGGGGATCGAGTGCAGCCTCAGGAAGTTTGTAGATGACACCAAATTGGGCAGGACTGTTGATCTCCTTCAAAGAAGGAAGGCTCTACAGAGGGATCTGGACAGGCTGGATTGATGAGCCAAGGCCAACTGTATGAGGTTCAACGAGGGCAAGCGCCGGGTCCCGCACTTGGGTCACAACAACCCCATGTAGCGCTACAGGCTTGGGGAAGAGTGGCTGGAAAGCTGCCTGGTGGAAAAGGACCTGGGGGTGCTGGTTGACAGCCGGCTGAATATGAGCCAGCAGTGTGCCCAGGTGGCCAAGAAGGCCAACGGCATCCTGGCCTGTATCAGAAATAGCGTGGCCAGCAGGAGCAGGGAGGTGGTTGTTCCCCTGGGGAGGCCACAGCCTGAGTCCTGTGTTCAGTTTTGGGCTACAGGAAAGCTACAGGAAAGACACTGAGGTGCTGGAGCGTGTCCAGAGAAGAGCAACAAAGCTGCAAAAGGCTGAAGTGGCAGTCAGGAAAATGAAATAATTCTGAAATATTAATGGTTTGACAGAAAGATTTCAGTAAGGCCATATAGACCACATTCATCAAAATGGTTTAGAAACATAATTTTTGACTTGTCTTTAAGCTTCCGTAAGCTTGTTTTGTTTGTGAACGCATCTAATTTTACTCTCATGTTACCAACAAACTTGATTCTCTTTTCTCCATGTGGATTCTAGCCACTTTAACTTATGTCTTTACCACCTTACAACTCAGTTACTGGAATTTGCTAGACTGCACCTGAATGTGAAGAATGAACCAGGACTCAGACTGCAGCTGTCCATACACAATCTAAAGATAGAAGAGAATGAAAACAAAATGTTAAGGACAGAAAACAAACAAACAAAAAAAAACCCCAACCAAAACCATCAACAACAAAAAGAATACCTGAAAATAGTAGAAAATATATGTTATTTCTCAGACAATATATTTTCCCTTAATTGGTAATGGATTTCCAGACTGAATTTATAACCTATGTAAGAAAATAGATATAAAATAAAACTCCTCTGCCCACACAGAAAATAATATGATTTATTTTTGAGCTATGTAATCAGTATATTGTTACCTATTTCATCTGCCCAAGCTAACCAAATATGTTTTATAAGGAACATTTGTTTAAGGCATGTGTGGGCATAGCACAGGATAGCACAGCACATTTAGTTGTCATGAATTAATGGCATCCCATATAGTACAACTTTATATGCATTTTTATATGGAGAAGCTGTATAGCTTAATGCAAAGTTTTATGTTTATCCTAACGAATAAAACAACTATTCTCAGAATCCTTAAGATTTTGGATTAGCTGTGTATTCTTTCCTTCCTTAGTATGTTTTCTGAAATATATTGTGTATGATTTGTATCAAAACCTTAGGTCTTATATTGATTTTATTCAAGGATTATGGTTCATCCAACTTCAAAGTTGTTATCTTGGGTCTCTAAAATTTCTGAAATATCTTGCCAAGTTTTGGGAAAAAAAAAGCAGCATAATCCTGGATCAGACACAGTCTCGTGTGTACTGCTCTACAAGGAAATTGGATGCTTGCAGAATGCTGGTAATTTAACCAAGTCTCAGAATAAACATTTCTAAAAGTAATAATGACTTATAACAAAACAGTTTGTTAAATAAAAAAGCAATTTTTGTTGTTGCTTTGTTCAATTTTTATCTTTCCTGCCTTCCTCTTTTCTGCTGAAATAAAACAGCTTCTAAGCTTGGACATTTTATTTTCATGTTTAAACAGATGGCTAATAAAAGCTTATGCAACTCAAACATCTCACCTAACCATTAATCTTCATTTCAGAGCAAGTGCTGCACATTAAGTTGACACAATTCTATAGAGACTTGGTGAAAGAAAATCCCAGATACATCCTCTCCTTTAACTTATAAAGTTTACCTTTACTTTATCCTACTGCAGCTTTACTTTTTAAAACAAAGTAGAAAAGGAAGGACTAGGAAGGGGTGGGAGTAGGCAGGCAGTGGAGGATAAATAGCTGGAGTGGAAGTGAAAGATCCCAGTGTACTAACACTGATTCTGACTTCTAATTTGTAGCAATGTATCCATTTTTTTATTTTTTTTTCTTTCATACTTTTCATTACAGTGAAGTCCCTGGTAGGAAAGAATACTATCTACAAATTCTGATACAGCTTTGCAACTTCAGAAATGGTAAGGGCAAGAACAAAAATCCTCCTGGCACCCGTTTCTACACTATAAATATGTGTTTTGAAGTTAAAACACTTAAGTACGGCATTTGGGTAAGACTGTAATAAATTAAGATTACTAGTTCTGGGGGTCAGATTAAGAAGGAAGTGATAGTAAGAAAAGTCTATAACTAAAATCTGAGGAAATGAATAACCTTTACTTGCCTGAGAAAAAGACGTACTTCACATATCCTTGGGTGTTTGTTGGTTTTTTTCTATACTGAAAAAGCAGTGTTTGAGGAATTACGGACAGCATTTCATGACTTCGGTTTTCGTTTTCAGAACTCCAGTAGGACTTCCTTGTTAAGTAGGATTTGGCAGATTATTTTGATTTAATCCTTGATTCATTATCACTTTACTACAATGTTAACATTTTTTCCCAATTAATTGATTTCTTTCCCTACAACAAATGGAACAAGCACTTCAGAGTTCATGTTTGTGCAGCCTAAGCTCAAGGCTCATTAACTAACAGATCACTAATAATGGCCTTTTCCCTCCATTTCTCGTTACGTTGGATGTCTTCAAATCTTGGTGATGTCCACAGAAATCTCAAACCTATTTAGCATCGCAGATTAGCAATTCACAGAAGACTGACAGACCCTGTACCAATCCTGCAGGTATATAGCTGTAAGAAGAAAGCAGCAAGACAAGGGCTGCAGAGAAGACTTTCTGTATTTGGATAATCCAGAAATTCAAAGTCTGGCTTTGAGATTATTAAATGTTAATGCAAGAAAAGTGGGTCTTCCAGCAGCTGAGCATTTCAGCTCATGGCTGAAACAGGCTTTTGGCTTTCGGCTTTCATCAAAAAGTAAATGTGACACTCTCACTACAAAGTCACACATTATTCAATTCCTGGTCCTGTTTGTGCTGTTCTGAAGGAATAATAGGTTCACATCTTTTGTTATAGATTTCCCAGAAGTCCCTCTTCAACCACAGTTTGCGGCATAGAAGAATGTAATCTAGCTGTCCCTTGATAGTGTCATCCATAGGGATAATATTGAAGAAATCAAAGGACTCTACTGACTTTGATCTGACCCAGACTAGAAAATGAAAACACAACCCCAAAATTATGTATTGTCAGGTTTTTATTTCTTCTTCTTCTTCTTCTTCTTGTCTGAGATACTTTCTGTAGATATGCTTTTGCTGTAGAGAGTGAAAGAGGGCACTGATGAAGGTAGAATACTCAGTTTGATAGCAAATTTTCCAAAACTGGGAGAAGGCAATCCAATCTTTGGAGTATCTGAGTATTTCTACTGTTATCTACTTTTTTCTTATAAAACAAACAGCGGTGAAAGTTAACCAAGCCTACTTTTTCTTGAAAGAGTGTTGTCTAAATATTAATTAAACATAAGGCTTGTTTAGCTGGTACTTTGAAGTCCTTATCAACTCCTGGAATCAGAGTCCAAGTAGAAAAAAAAGTACATATCACAGCTTGTTGGGGGGGGTTGTTTGTTTTTTTATTATTATTATTTTTGCAAGGAATATACATTATTGTAGCCTCATTTCAGCTTGCTGACAAATGTAACAGTAAAGAAAATAAATTCAAATAGATATATTTATTGGCAGCTAGCTTTTCAAAACTTGAAACATAGCAGCTTGATGATCTCCAGATCATGTAGAAACACGAGTAAAAATACTGTCCCGTGCCACTGAGTAGGTTGGAAAATCTTAAGTATTAACATACTATAGTTTCAAAAAATATAAATTCATTACCAAAGAAAATCAGTAGCCCTATAGAGTGCCTAATATAAAACTCACTGTGTAAATTTCTCCATTAAACAGTATGTGTAGGTTGATAGAGGCGTGATGCTAAGAAAGAAGTACAGTTTCCCATTGGATGCTATTCAGAAGGCACTGGGGTTTTAATACATTCCTCTGATCCCCATTTCTAGATTTATGCTCCCATCCATGACTTGAATTTGGAGTGATTTGTATCCCTCAGTCTGCATATTTAAATACACTACATTTGCAAAATTGTGGTATTATGACAAACCAGCTATCAGAGATGGGTAAATTAATTCCCTGTTTTGTTGATGTTGTTTTAATATCTGATGTGGAACTTAACTCTGACATATTACATGACTGCTTGTCTCAAAATCTACTTTTATTAATATCATTGTATTGTTTCACATTATAAAAATGTGATTTAAGAAGAACACATTTGGCTTTCATCGCGTTTTCCACTTCCTTTTGAAATTAAACTTAAAAGATCAATAAGTAAATAGCCTGCGTAAAGACGAATCCTATGCATTTGGTTAACCTAATTATTTTTGTTTAATTATGCAAGTTTCTTGCATACTCATTCTTATGCTTGTAATCTTTCAAGTTATCAAGGGACCTGAACTAGCATTTCCTGAAGCAAGATGGATGTCTACCATTGCTGTAAAACTACGGAGGCATTTAACAGATCAGCCACTGTGTGGATAAGAATAAGTAGATCCTCTCTCTTTGAAAGACTGATGAGTAAAAAATGAATTAGTGTACTTCTCTGAATAGCTGTCCTTCAGCAGAATCTAATTAGTTAACTTGGTCCCTTATTTAAGTGGTGGCTGATTATATTAATTTGTTTATGGGTATTCATGAGAAACAAAACCAAGACTGTGAGACCAGCTCTGTGCTGGCTGTTTTGTCCTGGGAGAATGCAACATGCCAGTCTGAAGAGAATAAGCACTCCTTGGCTATTGGTGTCAAGGATGTGACTGATTATTTTTTATTTTTTTTTTTATTCTAAACTGTGGTTCTTTACTAAAACTGCTTACTAACAACAGCAATGAAATTAAAATGTGCATTTCATATGTGGGTATATACACTTATATAAAAATATCACTAAAGAAAAAGTTTATTGGAATAGTTTTCTTGTTCTAGAACTGCACAATAAATGTAAATCCTTCCATTTCTTATAATGATAGTGTCCTATCTGAATACTGGAAAAAAGGTTGAAGTACAAACAATGGCTAATTCTTACACATAGACAGTGGTATCAGCAGGCTATTTGTTAATTTACAAAACAGTAAAGCCATGAGCTGTGATAAAGGTGTAGATATTCGGTACTGACTGAGAAATGCAGAGTCAGCACTTTTCAGGGAAATGCAAATATCTCCCAATAGATGACATATACAGTTTCGTGCATTTGCATTATATGAATTTCATCTTCAAGTAGGATGTTCTTGACAACCAGGATTAGGGGTGTATATATATATATAGCCCAGAAAAAGATTTTCTGTAGCAGGATATTGTTTTGTTCTTCCTTTGGCTCTTACTAGCAAAACAAGCTTCTGATCCTGGTTGGAGCAATTATTACTTAAAAAAAGCAATATAAACAAAATGTTTTTAGGTATGGCCCTTTTAAACAGTATCTGGAGATACAGACAATACTAGTAAATAAATGCAACCCCTTAGTAAATATTATATCCAGAAAATGAAACTAATTTTTTTTCCCAGTCAATAGTAATAAATACTTCAGTAATTACTAGCATTCTCCATCTTCTTCCAGAATTATAGGTAGTTTGTTTGGGTTTTTTTGGCCTAGTATAGTAAACATTTTCTATCTTTTCCACAGGAAACTACATCTTTCATCCATTCTTAGCTGCAGATAAATTGCAATTCGGCCTTATTAGAGTAAAAATTCTAATAAGTAGCATATTACTTCAGAAATGTGCATCTAATAGAGTTGGTTCCTACTTTTTAAATTCTAACTGCCTTTGGACCTTAACTGGTAGATACTTTTCCATCAATTTATTTGGGAGACTATTGATATTAAATAGAAATATTTGTTGATTGATTAATTGATTGATTGAAAAAGAACACTTTTAGAGAAATGTGCCTTTTATAAGGATTTTCTCAGATTGAAGAGTTTCTGTTCAGAATCAAAAAAGACAAGGCTAGGAAAGGGCTAGAAAACTCACCTACACATTGATTTGATTTAAGGAGTCTTTCTTTCCCGCTCACTTGTCTGCATACACATTTAATCATTCATCTAAATTGCATCGCTTAGGAAGACAAATTTGTTGGCCCAAGTTGTACTGTATAGTTTCCTAATTCTGGTTCCCCTAGAGGATGAGCACAGTTGTCACAAAAGACACATGAACCTGAGTCTACAACACAGTCGATAAATCTGCTAACAACTGGAGACTGACTGGTTTAGGCTGACACTCCATATCTACTTGTCTTGAAATTTGCATGTGAAGAGTAATATTTTCCAAATTTATACAGTTTTTATATTTATGTCTCTACGTAATGTGAGTACTGATATATAAAATACATATACTCATGTATTCACGTGTGTCTAAAGTGTATGTATATATAACAAGATTACAGCAACGTGCCACCCAGTTCTGAATGGGACCACCTCTTCCAAATGATTTTTTCCCCTGTTGCATTATACTAGTACTGATGTGATAAACAGATGTAGGTTGATAGGGCACCATTGGTTAGACAGTGGTGTTTTCATTAAAATTCCCAAAAAAGGGCCTTGATTTTCATGGTATCCTTTCCCAGCACAGGTCTGTAATGCACTTCCTTAACACTCCCATGCCCTGGATCATGTATGCCGTACCATAGGCAATGCTGCAAAGGTAATTTACTTGAGGGGCTGCGATGAGAACAAAGTATTTGTGATGAAGAATTTTTGGAGTCAGGGTGTCTCATGACTCACATTTCTGTGTGGAGTGGGTTTTGGTAATGATTTGATTTTATCACTGTCTTTCATTTGTTTTCTTTTTGTGACTTTTTAAAGTATCCATGTGACTCATTATAGTATTATCTGTAAACTAGATAAAGCAGAGATTTCATAGAAGGTGTGTGTGTAGCTGGAAATGGATATGTATGATTAATAAAATTATGATCGTAGTGTCAGGGCCCAAAGTGCACCCACAGGCTCTATAATCTCTCTCCTGCCTTCTCAGGAAATTTTTCTAATCTTCACTTCAAAATGCTCCAAATTTTGAAAACCTTTCTGAATGCTACTCAAAATGAAAGAAAAGGACTCACAAAACATTCAGCATTTAATCAGAGTAAAAGTTAAGGATGCCTTTTAAACCTTTCCTCTGATCCCACTGCAAAGCTTAGAAATTGTTTCAGAACATATTTCTCACAAGTCTGAGAACTGCAGTTGCAAAATCATTGGCCTTTATGTTAGTTAATGTTTTCAGTTTGCTTGTGGACAAACACTCTCAGCATAAACACCATCACAATTGGCAATCTTGATGACTGCCTCAGCAGGACAGCCAGCGAGTTAATGGAGATGAAAGCTGAAACAGCTCAAGTTGAGATACACAGCTCTATCCTGTTGGTAGAGCACTTCTGGTTTTTTCAAAGTGCTACAGATGGAATCTTTTATTAGAGTTACAGGGAAGAGCTTGTTCCTTGGTTTTGTCTTAACCAGGGAAAATAAGCGATTGTAGGGACAGGAAATGAGTTTTCTGGCTACTGGTTTTCTGTGGTAAATGATATATTACTAAAGTAATTGCTAAACCCTGAAGTCTGTTGGAATGATAGCCTATGGCATACAATATAATAGATTTGGATAATAAGATGCTGTGTTAACTCCTTTTATATACCACAAATCTCACATAGTCAGAAGTTAAAAAGTAGGCATAAAATGTAGCATAAACAAGTGAACAAGAACATTTTAGAAAGAAGTCATTTGATGTAGTTTTCCATGTCACAGTAGGTCTGAACATAAGCCTTCTCTGTGCAACCCAGAAGCTTTAAGCAGAAAAGCTTGATGTGTGTGGGGGGCAGCTGAAGGCAAAACATATAGTGCCTGAGGCAATCAGCAGTATCTCTGAATCCTCTTGAATATTTCTGAAAATGCAGTAATTCAAAAGTGTGTTATGAAAACTTATATGAACTTCACTCCAGTTAGAAGAGAAAAAGGTGGTGTTACCTCATTTTGGCATGATACTCAGAATTGTATTTGTCACCCAATGGAAACAGGAATTCTTCAAAGCTATCTCATGCCTCAGATGAAAAATCTGGGAAAGAAAAATATTTATCATCTGTTACTTCTACACCAGTCAAGAACTCAGAGCACATTACTGAAAAAGAAGGCCCTTATCATTGCTTTTCTTCTTCACAGAGCAATCCCAAAATTAGTCAAGGAGCCAATAAGTGGATGTATCGTTCTCTGTTCCATAGTGTAACCTAAGGCTGGTCACTGAAATTGTTTTTAGAAATGAGCAGGATTCTGAATAACAGATTTTGTATTTCTCCCTTCCTTCCTTCCTTCCTTCCTTCCTTCCTTCCTTCCTTCCTTCCTTCCTTCCTTCCTTCCTTCCTTTTCTTTTTTTCCTTTCTTTCTTCTTTTTCTTTTTCTTTCTTTCTTCTTTTTCTTTTTCTTTCTTTCTTTTTTCTTTCTTTCTTTCTTTCTTCCTTTCTTTCTTTCTTTCTCTTTCTTTCTTTCTTTCTTTCTTTCTTTCTTTCTTTCTTTCTTTCTTTCTTTCTTTCTTTCTCCTTTTCTTTATTTTCTTTCCTTTCTGTCTTTCTTTTCTTTCTCTCTTTCTTTCTTTCTTTCTTGATGCCAAGAGACAAGGCCACTGACTCCAGCAGCTTCAGCCCAGGCCCCTCCTGCGCAGATGCTGGAGCCCAGCCTGGTGCCCCGGTGCCCCGGGGTCTCTGCCCAGGCTGAGGGATGTGGCTGCTGCTCTCCTTTTCGCAGATTCAACCAGCAGAGAAGATACTGACCAAGTAGTGCGACCAAAGACATTTGTTTCTGGCTGTTGTCTTTGTTAACACTAATTGGTTGGGGTTTATGTCTCTGTGTGTTTGCCTCCCTCCTTTTCCTCCTCCCTCTCTCCAACTGAAAGAATTTCTCATGTTCCAGGTATACATACCAAGTAACACAAATGACCAAGTTTGTTCTTCTCAGGACCTCCCTTATCATGTGTTGGTCAGGTTTGTCTCTGTGGGTTCTTGTTTATTGCTCCTTTGACCGGAGACCCTTAATGGAGCAGACAGTCTCCATCCACATACCCTTAACACTGTCCGCTTCAGAAGGAAGCTCCTATAAGCCACCAACAGGAAATTCTAGTCACCAAAACTTGATCGAAACATTACTCAAAGTAAATTTCAAGGCATTGGCCAAAGGAACAAAGAATAATAATAATAAAAAAACTAAACCAAAAACTAACCCCAGTAAACCTTCTTGGTGTAAACAAGAAAAGGGAAAAAATTAAAGGAAAAAAGTTGATTACCCACAAACTGGTACGTTACTGTAAAAGAATGATATTAGAAAGAAACTACAGCCATTTTTGGTTGCTTTAAGGTGACGGTAATGGATTCCCATTAAAATAAACTTATAGCTTTTTTTTTTTTTCCTCAGCAATTAGCCCAAGCATTAAAATTAACCTATCTCTCTGCTCAAGTTGGTAAGAAAACATAAACATAAACATATTGTGTTTGCCTAGGGCTTTCAGATAGCTAGTAGATAGCATGACAAAGAACTGTCTTCTATGCTGGACTCTAAGCTCTGTCCACTATGTCAGCCCTTAATTGGTGTCACGTCCATTTTTCTGGAACAAGCAAACACTGTGCTTTTCTCTTTTAGAAGCTTGCTATCTTACTTTTCCATATGTGATGACTGAAATATAGCTTACTCTGATTCAGCAGTGATAAAATGCAAATACACCTTTAAGACCTGATATTCCTTGTATGAGATGTTTTTGAACTGAGAGAAGATTGTCAAAAGGAAATAACAAATTTGAATTTAAATTATGTGGTTACTTCCTTAGCCTTTTATTCATTTAGTACCTAAGCTAAATTGTAAAGGGAGAGGGAGAGGTGGAGGGGAGACAAGGCAAGGCGAGGCAAAACTAGGCAAAAAAGAAAAAAAGGGAAAAATGAAAAGAAGAGAGAAGAAAGGAGAGAGAAGCAAGAAAAGAGGACCGAAGGAAAGCTTATATTCCAAACCAGGTCTTGTTGTAATAGACTGTATTTATAGAACTCAGTCCCATTGGCTTAAACTGGTTTTTTCCCAACCCATGAGTTGTTTTCTCACTTTTACGCTTCCGATTCTCTTCTGTATCCCACCATGGGGGGGACTGAGCGAGCAGCTGTGTGGTGCTTGGTTGCCGGCTGGAGTTAAACTATGACATGGGGTACAGGAAATAGTTTCTTGTGAGTGTCTTGTACATGATTTCTTTAATAGAATTCCCAATCAAAATAAAAGAACATCTAAAATTCGTAAGTATAAAACCCCCACTTACTGGCATTTTGTACTTTTAGGATACGAACTAACTTGTTGAAAACTGTGCACATATCTTAAATATGTTTTTGGTGTATCTTCCTCATCTAAAAATTATAACATAGATCAATATCTCCTTTAGCTTTCAGCTAAAAACTAAAATGGAACTAAAAGTCTTGCAGAAGAAGAATGAACAATATTAAGGGGCTGAAGACATGTATGTATAACTTCAGTCACAGCTGAAATGCACGTGACCAGGATACACAAAACCTGTCCCAGCAAATCATGATTTTGCCAGAAATGGAGAGAAATGCACATTACATGTATGCAAAATAGATTGTGATGTGCAGTTACATAGAAAGCATTTTCAGGCCCAAGAGTCAGGAAGGGCTTTTTCTTAGATATTTAAGTAATACTCAGATTATCATTAAGCAGATTGCAAAACCAAAAGAATTGGACCTGGTCTCTGATGTCAAGAATGGAAGCCCTCGGTGTTACTTTACAGCTCATTTCAGCTGTTTGAAAAACCTTTATGGACCTGAAAATCTTTGCCTGATAAGTTATTTGAAGTTGAGCCGCACTGATCAAGAACTTCTAAGCTCTTGATAAAGAATTTCAAAATTCTTTTAATATATTTTCAATATGTATGATTTCCTAATGATTGTTCTCTCTTGCAAGATTCATTCCTTCCTCATACGGAGAAAAACATTAAGCTGCCATACTTACATAACCTATTAACATTTGAATTACCAGTAAGCTCTTTGTTCCCAAATGCAACCCCGTAATTAACTCAGAACATCAGAAAAAGGAAAAGATGCTATATAGTGTTTACAGAAATCAAGTCCAACAAGCAAAAGTGGCATGAAGTTTGGAAACACACTGAAAGATAGTTTTTCACTACTGAAGAGGTCATTGTTGTCAACATTTACACCAATAAGAAATGGCATAAGATTTCCCAAGGAAGAATTCAGGTTTTCACCCCAAGGCTTAGAGGTTTCAAAGTGTCAAAATTTCTGTATTTTTTCTTTTCTTTTAATGCCAGAACACTAGTTTTCCTTTTCCTCTTCCACGTTAGGTCCAGAACTACCTGTAAGGAAGCTTTCTTGAAAAGATAAATTTTGAACATAAAGTTCAGCATGCAGGAATTCAGGCCAAGTGAAACAATGAAGAACTTAAAAACCTCAAGTAACAGGGTCTTATGGGGAAGTATCAAGGAGCATTAATAACTGCTGGCACAGTTATTTGGTCTTTACTATAGCAAAATCTTTTAAGTAGTGGCTGTTCCTAAGTATGTATTTGTACAGTGTTTGCACAATAGATCCTTTTCATTATTGGAGTCTGAATAAATTTCTGTAATACAATAAACAAACAAATAATAACAAATGAGGAGTGTGCAGGGAGGAAAACAAATATAAAGCCCTGTGATGTTATTTTTAATCCTATGATGTCTAAAATTGCTTTTTAAACAATTCCTGTAACATTCAGAAAATGTACAAAAAACATTTAAAGGCTGATGAGATTCTCAAGGGTGAATTGTACGTAAGTATTCTGTTTGCTGTGGGAGAATCTATCAAAGACTATGCAAGCATATTTAAACTTGCAAGGTGAAAAATAACAATAGTCTGTGCAAATGAGCTTACAGTCCTTAAATTCAGTTTTAACGGTAAGATGTAATTGAACTCTATTTTCTATATTTTAGTTGCACTGCTGATGATCCTTAATGACCACTTCTGGCATAGATTAAGTTTCCTGTAAAAGATGAGCATCTGAAATTAAGTCAGCAATATCAAATACTGTAATTTAGTTTTATCCCATTATTAAAGATATAACAAGGATTATATTGCATGCTATTATTGCTTTATGTCATGTTATAGAACATTATGTTCCATCAGTGCACGAGTAATCTCTATCAGGAAAGGACATAGTAATGGTAATATACAGCTGGGCAAGTGATCAGCTTTGGGAATTTCTTGAAGGCCAAAACTGTATGAAGAAATTTTTGACAGCTGGAAAAATACAACAGAAATATTCAGGTATATATAACAGCTAACAGTTTTCCTCATTTTCCTCATTTTTTAAAGGGGAACAAAAGAGAGCTTCCACAGATTCAAACCTCGTATTTGTTTGTATCCTACAAAATATTTTATGGAGGCACAGAATGCAGAACTGAGCTAGTGAAATGTTTTAACTGCCTCCTCAGTTGGGTCCTTCTCTTACACTTTTTGAAATGTGCTCTTACCAACACCCTGCTGTGACAGGATACTATTAAATCACTGAAAGAAACCACACTGACTGGGAAAAGAGAAATGGAAGGGAAAGAAGAAGGGAAATTTAAGGTAAAATGAGTTAAAATAAAGATGGGTTTGTGAGATACGCATTGCCAAAACGACTCGTTTCGGAACTGAATCCTGCAATGCAAATGCAGTCAAAGGATAAACTCTGACAAGGAAATATTTGACAACGTCCTACATGTAATATATTTAATTATAAATGGTGTTTGTATTTAGGGATAGAAAGTTAGAAATGACTTGGTGACAGTTATCCATGTTAGAAAACAAACAATACATCTTTAAGCTGAAAAATATCAATACTTCCATTTTGACCAACCCTGTAAATAACTATACAGCTAGACATACAAGTTTTAGGTTCATAGTGATTAAGCTTTCTTTTGATAAGAGACAACTTAACCTTAACAGTTTATAGATCTTTTTCTCACTGGAGATATTCAAAATTAATATAAAGAAACACATTACATATATTAATAAGCTACCAGCCTTCAGAGGTCTCAGAAGTGTGACTAGCAACTAGGAATAACAATTACTGTAGGCACCAGCCCCAGGGACAAAGAGTCAGCATTTAATATAACTGATCTTAAACAGTATCTAATATTTTAACCTTTCTCATATTTATGCTTACAACAAAAGTTTGAAGAATTATTGGAAAAGACTTGACACAGAACAGACAGGAGCTGACGCAATACCCAGGCTTATGTCAAATGACATTGATTGGACACATATTAATGGCCCATTGTATAGTATACTGGGCTTGATTTACTGACTAAAATTAGATATTTAGTGCCATTTTGGACTCGCTACAATATCCAAGTCTTTTTCATGCAGCTGACAGCTGTCTCAGGTCCTCCAGAAGACACATTTGAGGAGTGGCAGCCAAAGTCCAGATAGGGTACCCCAGATTTAGATAGCTGAGTCAAGTCCATATGTTGCAAGTAGGAACCTACAACTGGCTACAACCTAGAACTGAATTTCACCCCTGCTACTTTTCCTGCCTCTTACAGCTACTAGGATATTACTGAAGATAAACCCTAAGAAACATGCTAGCACTTAGATGGCTATCAAGAGCTCTATTGCTCTAAAAATGTTCATAAACCAGGCTTTTTCTACAGATAGATATAACTGAAACATAGCTTACTCTGAAAGTAAAATTACATAAGAATATAATTAAATTATATAAATAAGAGAAACAACGTGGAAGAGAAGGATCAGGAAGTCACCGTGGGCAAAGAATTTCAAAAGATAATAAAGGAGGGTGCTAGCTCACAGGGTCTCTAAGAGGCCATGCTATCAACAAAATTGAGGTCCGTAGAGAAAGATTAATATTCAGACAGATAGTTTTGTAGAAAGGGGAGAAAGGAGGAAAAGGTAAAGCAAACTACATGACTGGAGCTATGGAGCAACCATCCCACCAGGCAGACCTGCCCCGACCAAAGCAGTCTGGAAGAGCAAAATAAACCTGTTGTATTAACCATACTAAATCGCGCCTGACTTGCCCTGGTATCGACAAGGGGACACCTTGAAGGAGGCAGTGGACAGATTAAGCTTTCTATAAAGAAGCCTCCTCTTTTTTCTCTTTTTAAATTTATTTATTTATTTATTTTAATCCTTAGAGAAAAGGATAAAAGGGATAAAATTACTAGATTTGTAAAGAGTGTCAATTGAAATACGACAACTGACAGGTTGCTAAAAGAAAGAGAAGTCGAATACAAACGGTATAGCCAAAAATAACTGGTCAGCACAGCTGAAGTTTTTTAAAAAAAGATTAATCTTTCTGCATGAGGAAAGTAAGGGAGGAGAACTGCTGCTTGAGAGGTTTCATTCAGAGAGACGAGGAAGTTCACAAGTGCAAATATCTCTGTAACTATGACAACAGTCAGAAGCTCATTTGGGGAAGTAGGAAGCCAGGAGCTTGGCTACCTACCACTGCCTCCAGCAAAATTAGTCTCAAAGCTGAGTGAAGAACTGATTTAAAAAAAAAAAATAAAAAAAATGTTGCACATCCAAAAGTATTTCAAGCCAATTCAAAGCAAAAATTCATCAAAATTTCAGTGAAAAGACTAGAGAAAAATGCTTAGGTCAATTTTATTTCTCTCTCTCTCTCTCTCTTTTTTTTTACATCAAAGCAAACATTTTCTCTTGCTCTTGACTATTTGACTATTCTTGAAAATAAAAAAAAGAAAAATAATACACAAAAATTCTAAACATTGGGTGGGGTTTTTTTGTGGGGGCGGTGAGGGGCATTTTTTTACCTGCTATAAGTAAGTCTATATGTATTTAGAAAAAGTTAGTTTTCATTTTGTAAAGGTACATTTTTCAGGAGAAGAGGAGTTTTGTTCAGAGTTTTTCATGTACTTCTAGCCCAAAGTGTATTTATAGTTCACAAAACTACAGAAAGAAATTATTCCTGCCACACCCCCCAAAAAAAAACCTGATTTTTAATCATTATTTGTCCACTTTCAGCTGATGTAGCCTAAACTGGATTTAGGGAAAGTCAGACAAAAGAACTCAAAAATAATGCAACTTCTGACTCCATAGGTGTGCAACCGGAAAGTAACAACTAAGTATGTACATTAAAATAGCCTGATTCATCATCTTCAAAGAAACTAGTTGCAAAGAGAAACAGAGTAAATTGTAAGTTTCATTATAAATATAATGTTATATGTTTCTTAAGTTGTGCTTTAGATTTTGCTATATGTTGACAATTGTCTGTGATGAATATGCATTAAATTTTAGAAAGCCAGTATTCAATCTCATTACAATTGAAAGGTGTAAAAAAGGACTGTTTTCCTAAACAGATAACCTGTATTATGATAATTCATTAATTTAGGGGTTTCTTTTAATCTTTTACTTTAAACCACAAGAAAAAAATGTGTGTTTAATGAAAAGTTCACTGGGCATTTAATGAAAATGTCTTTTGGTCTATGTAAGGAAAATGTAAAGAGTCATGATACAAATATGTGTGTGTATACATAACAAAATCTATAATAATTACCAAAACTTTCCATCAAGAAATGTATTTTGCTATTTTAACAGTCAAAATATTTTTTAAAAGTCCCACAAAACTAGTGTTTTTTGAAAAAGTTTTCTTCCTATTTCAAAATCTTTCATGAACAAAGACAGTAAAATTGTGTACCTTGCTTGGGGTAAATAATTGACATTGCTGTGTGTACTCAATAAGCAAGATAATAATCAATTTGCCTAAACATCATGAAAGCTATTTTACCATTAGGGTTAAGATCATGAGCTCCTCCTGGTTGAACTAAAGGCCCAGGCCCATTAATTTGCAGGATTAGAAGTATCTGACTAAATTTGCATCCCAGTCAGTTGGTGGGGATGGGAACTCATTACCTAGAGATGAAAGTCTGAAGACAAAACTTAGTCTCTGTGAAGGATTCAGATATCACCACAATTAATGTACAGATAGGCATGTACCTAAATATTTCTTAATACCCTTCTGTATTGAGGAACACGGCAAGTTTTTAGTAACTGCAAAGTTTGTTTCAAAGCACATCCTAATTACATTAATATTGAATCATATGCCTAGTCCTTTGGTATAATGTACAGTGTAATGCTTCATTCCCCCTTTTTAACTCCTTCTTCTGTCCCTGTGAGACAGGATTTAAAAGACAGATAATCAATCTTGTTGAAAGCAAACATTTTCAGTAGTACTGTATGTTCCTTCAGTAATAGTAAACTCCAAAGAGTTGTTTGTATCAATAGACAGAATTTTCATCTCTGGACTCTTAATGTTTCACTCTTTCTTTCATGGGTTTTTCTTTTCTCCTGAATGTAGAATTCTTCTCTTTTGAGGTACGCTGCCACTCGTTTGCCTGTTTTTAGCACTCAGCTAATCTGAAGAGGCATAGAATTACAGGGGTTTGCATACTTTTCAATGCATATTTTCTTTTCATTCTACTTACATTTCACATTTTTCAGTTCAAATCTAATATGATTCATACCTCAGTATACGTTCTCCTCATTCATTGTACTGGTAATGATCTTCTTTTACAGTTTGCACATGTAGGACTGTTTTGTGGATCTCGTTCTTAAGTTGCATTTCTCAAGGTTCTTTTATCTCAAGGTGTATTCTCAAAAGTGGTATACTGTGAAAGGAGAGATTTTATTTTAATTTCATGAAACTGGCACTACAATTGCAGATATAATGTCTAAAGTGTACATAAAGTGTATATAAAGTTTGAAGATGGTACCTGGGGTTGTTCCTCGCCATGTGCAGGACTTCGCACTTCTTGTTGAACTTCATGCAATTCCCATCAGCCCATTTCTCCAGCCTGTCGAGGTCCCTCTGGATGGCAGCACAGTCCTCTGGTGTATCAGCCACTCCTCCCAGTTTTGTGTCATCAGGAAACTTGCTGAGATGCACTCTGCTCCAGCATCAAGATCACGTAACAATGTGTTTGATAAAGTTTTCAACCATTTGAACAATATTTTTTCTTTAGATTTCCTGACGAATATAAAATTTTTAGATATTTGGTTTAAGACATACGAAAGACTTTTAAAAATAAAAAGAGATTGAAGGCAGGGAGAGTTGCATTTATTTATTTCACAGTATTACAAACACACTATTATGCCAAAACAAACAGAGATTATTGTCCTTGCCATGCAGAAATCAATGTGAAGTAATGACATGATGTATTCATTATTCAACTTCAGGATAGGGAATAACCCATCTTCCAAAACAAAGGTTCAAGTGTAATTTTCTTCATAACACAGCCTTTGTCTACATATACCTTGAGACCACATTGTTGAAAGCATCCATGAGAAAAAAAAAAAGGAAATAGTATCTGGTGATTTAACATGTCTTTTTGCTGTATTTTAAGGTGTTTATCATTATTATAGGAAATTAAAAGCTGGAAAGCACAGAAGACAGTTAGAAGGAAAGAAATAGTGGGAAGTGAGACCTATCTAAAGAGAATTTAGGGGGGGATAATGGGTATTGCTTTTAGAGAAAAACAGCCTTGGAAAAAGGGATGAAAGAGGTGAGCAGAAACAGAAAGTGTTATGAAAAGAGATGACATATTAGCAGCAAGAAAGATAAACAGGTGTATGATGGTTATTTTCTGATCCCACGAGAAGATAGGAAAGGGAAGTCTAAAAGACCTTTGTTCCCTGCAAGGGCAACTAACGGAATTCTGGAAACCCCTTCTCCAGGATCAAAACTAGATCTTAATTTGATCTGATTCAGTGTGACTTTCCTCAGAGGCCAAATTCACCATTACATTCCAGCTTCTTGATGGGTAAAACTGGATATACGAATACTTTTCATTATCATTGTAAGGCAGGCTAGTCAAAAAATACCACTGGTAGCTTCATTATGATCATTCATTTTGTGCAAAGGTGTACTGAAACCAATTTATTTAAATATTCAACCTTCTTACCTTTTTCAAACTGAATATTAAACAATAGGACAAATTTAACATTCATCTACTTTTCATATATAGCTCTATTAATCTTGCCATCTTCAGTGGGATATGCAGAATGCAAATCAGCTACAGTTTTGGCTTAATGGAGAAAGTACTATAATTCTTCAGAGAAAGTTCCAATCCTTCATGTGGAAATGTTCTTTGCAAGCTGGTGCCACTTTAACTGTTTATAGCAAGAATGAAATGAGAAGCTCAAGCCTTATAATCCGGAAGAGTTAAATTATTACATTCAAGTACTTTCTATTGTATGTGCTCAAAATTTGGTTATAGAATCCCTTAGATTCTCCTACCAGGGAAAGAATCTCTTTTTCTTTCTAGATATTACAGGAATGCATAGGAATAATCACTCCTCTAGAAAGTCTGCAGTCACAATAGACCTGCATACAGACAACCAGCAAAGAAATGTCTTAAAAGCAAGGCATTTTGTATCTGATTTATTTTTATTCTTTCTTTAAATATTTCTACAATCTATTTCCTGACATTACTTTCAGTATGACTACTTCACAGATGTAAAGAAAGCATCAGCTCTTAGATAATCCTAAAAGAAATCTTTCAAGGCACTGAAAATTTTACCATATTATCGGCAGGTCTTTTTGCTTTGAAAAACTATTTGAAATCCTTTCTTATTTTTGTGTCATTCAAATAATTGCATATTGTCATTTTACTCCTTTTTATTGAGGTTTACAGGGATTTTAAAAATCTTTAATAGCATTTAATTAAAATGACAAAGGTTAATTTAATTAGCATAAAGCTTAAAGTTCATGTATCAAAGGGGTATTAAAAATATCACATTTTAGTCTGAGCATTTACATTTAAATGAGAGGGACAAATCCAAATGTCCTGTATTTCTCACAGATTGGAATATAGGCAGAGCTAAGATCCAAAGACCTCAGGCAGAAATTCAGACTTCCAGCCAGACAATGAAGGCATTCAAAAATCAAGAGGCCCTTCCTTTGGTAAGTGAAAATGTTCTTCGAGACCACTAAAGATAGGTATTATTGCAGCCTTTTTTTTTTTTTTTTTTCCCCTCCTCCTGAGGAGCCTATCTCACTCTCACACTCGATTACAATCTATATTTAGTCAGACTTTCTTAGACATTGATTGCATCTCCAGTATAGCCTGAATCACTAGTCTTACTCTAAGCATGATGAACGCAAATATGATTGCACTGAAACTCATTAAAAGTAGAGATGGCCACTTTTTTTGCATAATAAGCGCATGATTAAAGCATTTTCCCCTCAGTCAGAAGAGTGAATGCCTGTAGAACACAATATCCCACATTGCAGGACATACTGGAAAGAAATATTTTCCTGCTGAAGTTATGTCTCTGTTCAGCCAGGACTCCAGTATCCATAAAGCCAGAAGGAGGAAAAGTAATAGGTTAGGGCTGTGAGACAAAAAAGACAGGAAAGTTGTTCTGTTCCAATTCCTCTTCTAGAATGATGCCGATTCCTAACCAGTGCTGGTCCATTGTGGGGTGTTATCAAATGTTGTTTGGTAGAACAGAATGGTAATAAACTCCTGCAGTTTTGAAAAGCAGTAGAGAGCATCTAACTTGTATAGATGTTTATTTTATGCACTGAAAATTCATGTTGGCTTTTTTATATTTTTCAGATGCTTTCATGTTATATATTTTTAAATTACTTAATGTTATTTCTTTCTAATTTATTTGTTTGCAAAACTATTTTCTGTGCTCAGAATCCTTTGAAAAGTTTGGATATTATTCTTATTCTGTGACACACCACCACATGCATGCACATAACCACAAATACCTACCCATACACAAAGCCATATGTATTAAGAACTAGAGAGGAGTCTGTGCATGTACACCAACCTACTGAAATACATATCAATAGTGTTGGGGTACCTAAATTTGGCCAGCTACCGGAGCATCCAGTCCCATAGTGGGGACTCCTCTTGTCACAGCCCTGGAGATACAAGGTTCCGTTGGCTCCGCATGCCCAGATGATCTGGCATGACTCTTTTTGGTGACTTTAACTCCAGGCACAACGGTCTGATCCCTCCTCTTGGTTTTGTTAAGAGTGACAGAGTCAGAGTATTCCTTCACAGATTAGGTTTCTTGGTTCCTCTGGCAAGCGTTGCTCATTTGATCCTCACAAAGTCTGGCTAGTTAATTTGATTAGCTTTTAGTCAGATAGCCTGTATATATATATAAACCCCATATATACACAATGCGCACACACACATAGAGGCAAACCCACAAAAATTCTCTAAAATATCTTAAATGATATGTTCAGGTCTGATCTTTCACCTCAAAAAATATTAATTGGAGGTATAAAAAGGTTAACAAAAATGATCATATACAGGCAATACCTTCTGCAGAAGGAATGATTAAGTAAACAAAGAGTTTTCAGTACGGAAAAAGAAGACTATGAGGGTATATCTATAAAGTTATGAATGTCATGGAGGAGGTGAATAGAGGGAAATGGCTCACTTCATTTAAAACAAGCAGTAGATATCAAATTAATATGACAGGGGGCAGGTTCAAAAGATGCAGTGTGAGGGACTGAAGGAATTCACGTCTCACAGACTGCGGTGGGGCACGTTCTGCAGAAGGATGAACTCCACATAACGAGGAACCGCAGGTGAGGAGCCGATCAGCACCGACCAGCCCCCGTGCCCTCTGGAGCTGGGCCGCTGGGCTGGCTGGAGCCACGCTGGGCCCGGGGCTGGGGAGACCTCCCTCTTGTCTCCTCCTTTCCCCTCTAACCCCTCCACCTCATCCCTCCAGACACAAACCGCTGACCGGGTCTGGGACCAGGAGCGGATCCAGCCGACCCCGGGCTCCTCTCTGAGAGGGAGTCCAGAAAGCAAGGGGGTCCGCTCTGAACCTCCTGACCCGACGGGAGGGCTCGCCTTACTCCCTGAACTGCTCTACGTGTGCTCACGGCGGGTTACGCGGTTTGCTGAGGGAGGTTTGTGCCAATTCCTGTTGTGAGAAGCTCCGCCACCTACTGTTACACCCTCCGAGTTCAGGCTGATTCTGCCCTGAGTAAAACGATCATCGGATCGTCTGGTGTGGCTTCACCTTAATTTAGCCCGAGGGAATTCTGAACTCACCACGGCTGCTCCCTGGTCTGGCCAGCCCAGGTTGTGACGTGCAGAAATGTGTACTTCTATGTCTAGTGTGCAGTTAAATTACAGAGCTCAGAGCTGTAGATAGTAAAAGTTTATGTGGATTCAGAAAGGAATTGGGCAAAATGGTGCAACAAAATCAACAGTTGTTAAACACAAATATACCAAGGTGCTGGAGGCTGGAAAGGTATTCTGGGAAACAACCACCCAACGCTTGTCCTGCTCTTTTACACTTTCCTGATGTTTTTGCATTCTTTTACCAAGTACATGAATTCTGCTACTGACAGAGTACTGACCTAGATGGGTATTTGATATCACCCAGGTTACTGTTTCTATGATTTTAACTGTATTTCAAAATTGAGACATAAATTAACTTTACACATTATATTGTTCTTGCGCACCTTGAATATGCACTAAAAATATGCAACCAAATGTTTGCATTTGATTCTTTTTATCTAAACCTAAATTATGTGGCACAGCCAGATTACGAGGAACAAGACTTCTACAATAACTTATAAAGCTGTATTAAAATAAATTTATTTAATTATTTTAATATTTTGCATCATTTTAGATAAATAAATCCACCAAATATCTTTCTTAATAATCAATTTAAAGCCAGCTGTTACAATAAATTTTGTTTTAAGATTCAAATTGGGTTATATAATAATGACGTTAAGAAAAAATAGTTGGCAGGTGTTTGAAATATGATATGACTGCTCAACAAATTAAAGAATGAGATGGAGATGAAGCACTAGGTTCCCATCACACTAGGTTTTCCATTTTTCCCATTTTTACGTTTCCCTCACACTTATAAACTTATAAAGCTGTTTACTCAGTTGTTGCACAAAGTCTGTAAGATGTATCCCCACACACAAGAGAAGTTCTAGAAAAAAACTAGAACAGCTAGAACAAAAATCCCATGTGATGTTAATGGTGAATTGTGAAGTAAAAGGTAGTATTTGCCCCCTACTGTCATCTTGCTTGCTTTCTGTAAGTCGTGACTGCTCCCTGTTAAATTGATGGAAGCTCTGATTACATATGATGCTGAGGCACAACAAAACATGTTTAGTTGCAAAAGTTTATTAGAGCATGTTCAATGATTTACTGTGATTATATCTAAAGGTACAGATCATGCCCTAAGCATTACTGAAAATATCTAAAGGCATAAATCATCTTGCAGGTTTTGAAGGTCATCATATATGATCCATGATCCCTAAAGATTTTTATTTTTAGGTATTTTTTACTGCTTAGTGTTGCTCTTTTTCTCTGGCCTTTTTTTTTTTCCTTAAACATGCTTGTCTCCATGGAATCAAAACAGTTAATGATTAAGTCAGAGTCTGTACACTGCTCACACTGATTTAAAGATCAAGCTTCCTAGTTTCACTGAAGGGAACACCTAGTTTTACATCTGAAAACCTGAATCAATTAGGTAAATGTTTAGGTTATTTAGCTGTCTGCAAGTGATGTATCTTCTTTTTTGCTTTTCACTGAAGTGAACTCTACAGTCATGTAAAGATTGCAATGCAAGCCCTTGTTTTATGTGCCGGTTCTGACTTTCTGTTCTGATGCATGGACTAGACTAAAAATGTATTAAATCCTTCTTAATGGGGATAAAACCATTGTAGGGACAATCTATGCAGTCTATTAGGCTAAAATCAGTGGTATTTCATGAGAATCTAAGAACTTTTTGTGAAAGGTTAGGAATTTCTGAGCCTTACCAAAAGTTCACACACTGGGATAAAATTCCAGTAGGAAATTACTTTTTATTAAGTGCAGTGGTATTCATCTGTTCCATGGTACGCATGTACAAGCTAGGGTTATATTGTGGGCTTGGGCACAAGTGATACTAATTAGGAAGGAAGGCTGAAAAATCATAAGTTTGTCTCCTGACTTCTTATTTCAAATACCAGGTAATAGAGGTTGCTGCTGTAGCTCATTGTAATTGTATCTTTTCTGAGAAATGCAAAACTCTAGGAAAACTAATTACAAGGTACCATTCTATTCTGCTCATTGTTGTAACTGAATATGTGCCTGTGTTACATATATTAAGGAACTAGAGATCATTGTGACAAGAATCTTCAGAACACTGACAAGTCAGGCCAGTTTTAAACTTTAAAACAGAACTTAATTCACTCATTAACAGCACCCTTCACGCCAATAATTAATTCTTATATCTCATTAATAATTATTACTAGGCAGATGAAATTACTAGACTTTAACATCTCAAATTACCTGCGAGTACAAAATGCCACAGAGGTGATGCTGCATAGTTGGTGCTGATGACTGTGGTCCTTGGTCACCAAGGTCAGGGTGATCAGACTTGAGAACTCATTGATGAAAGAAGCCAGAACTGAAAGTGGCCTTGTCTTCTTTCTTCTCTGCTTTTCCTTCCTTATGCCTGTTGTTTTTATGCTATTCCCTGCCCTGCCCCTGCCAAAAATATAAAGGGAGGGCTCATCTGCTCCTGATGCTGCTTCCCCTGTTTGTGGCTTTGTCAGTCAATATCCTAATGTCTTTGGAAGGATGTTCTGCTCATTCTCGTTCCCTTGTACTCATCTTGTCCTTTGTCTGGCAATGCTTTAACACTTGGGAGGGAACATTTTAACACTTGGCAGTCTCTTTCATTTGACCACACACATCTTTCTTTGCCCCTTTAGCAGTCAAATCACTCACATGCTTCTGCCAAATGCTTCTATGTTGTATCTAACTCTGCCATCACTAGTATTACAAAATACGTATGCGCTGTTGTTAGTTACACTATTCTTGTACACTTTATATATAGGGCCAAGATGAACTAATATTAATTATACCCAGATTAGCACATTTAAAATGTGTAAGTGTGTGCCACAGTTTCTGATCTGGTTACTTGATATTTTTTCGATCTGCCCAACTTCCTTCTCAAGGCTCTTCCAGGGTGCAGCAACATCAGTGTTTTAATCCACATCACATGTATGTCACTGAAATGAGTATTCCAATTATTTCCTTTTTTTTCTGCTTTGCTTCGCACAATGGAGCGCTCTAACATGCATGAACAGGATTGCTTTCAGACAAAACTGAACATGAAAGTGCATTCCAGGAGCACACCTAGCACCGTGGTTAGAAATGGTCATTCAGTCCCTCAGACCTGGCCATGGTACGATATAGGTTGGAGAGAACCTCTGGTTGTCATCTGGTCCAGACTCCTGCTCAAAGCCATAGCAACTTAGATCAGGTTGCTCAGTGCCTTGTCCAGTGAATATCTCCAAGGATGGAAATCCCAATCTGTTCAGTGTAGCACAACCCTTGTTGTAGAGGGGGGAAAAAGACTTTAATAACGAATTAGAATTACCCTTGTTGCATCTTGTGCGTGCTGCCTCCTGCCCCATCACTATTAATCTCTGTGAAGGATTTGGCACTCCCTTTTTTATACTCTCCCATTATAGTTGAAAAAAATGAGATTTCCCCTAACCTTCTTTTCTTAAGAATGAACAAATCCAGTCCTCTCAGCTTTTCCTTGTATGCATTAGAGCTAATCAAACTGATACATTTGGATTTTAGATAGTCTACACCAAAAGTTTTGATCTGTAGATCCTCATCTTTTTGGTCTATACTGCCTGTTTCAAGAACCCAATCTGCATTAGGAGTTTTGAAGGATGTAGCTACATCTCTTGCACTAAATGGTTTTAAATTTTAAATTCCAAAAATACCTATGGAGTAAAGAAAGATCATTAACAATCTTCTACCACTACACTCTGACTAATATTGGAAGGGCCTTTCTCCAGCCATACCTAATTCTGAAGGAGTCAGAGTAGTAATTTTCAGTGCTCCTTATATTACAATTGCTCAGAATTCTGTAGTTTATTAGTGTTCGAGTTCTTTTTCACCTTTTGCAACTTTTTTTTCTTTCCAAAGCAGTAAAATGATATTATTGGAAGAAAAATATTTATATATTGATTATTGCTGCAGGATACAACCCCAGTTGCTTAAATGTTCTCTATTCATTTTTTGGTTCTACTGAGAATAGATCAGAGCTACGGGAATGACCACAGAAAAAGAGAAATCTTTGACAGCCTCTTACGTTCAGCCTTCCTTCCTGTACCTCTGACTTTTAAAAGAGGGCTAAATTAATAAGTGCAATATGTTTAACATTATTTATGACAATTCATGAATAATCAATAGGTGGAAGGATTTGTCATTCATTTGGATATGTTAAGAAATCTGGTGCACAAACTAGTGTCTTCTAAAGCATGAGTAATAAAGCCAAAAGCTAGCTTTTTGCAACTGCTCTAAGATGAGCAGGTAATGAATTGGTGTATAAGCAAAATCTTTCCCATGTCCTGACCTGCGTAGCTATGTGCAGTACTGCCACAGTTAAAGTCAATTCATCAGCACAATAAAATATTTTTAATTTTAAAGGCAGTCAGCCACTGGCTCATCTTTCAAAAGGATGTGATAAATTTAGCATATCTTAAAACCTCTGCATCACGAAGAGATATATTTCTATAAGACTGCCTAAGGAGCAGATAGTCACTGGTTAAAAGTTCACAAGAGATGATCTTTCTGTCAGTTTAGAATTGTGGGATTTGGAGGTTTTATGGTTTGTTTGTTTTCATATCCCCAAAATAGCTGTTTCAGTAATGTGAATAAAACTTGTTCCCAACATATTGACTTTGGTTTCACTTTGGGAAAGGGAATTCATGACACTTAATTGTGGCTTTAAATTAAAATAGAAAAGCTAGTTTTCTTGTAAAAATGTTCAATGTAAAGAATTTACAAAGGGATACAGGCTTCTTCAAGCTAAAGATCAACATCAAGCATGAGGGATGGACACTGAACTGCATGACTAAATCATTAAAGGAATGAAAATGCTACTATACTTACAATATTATTATATATTAAAGTCTTATTACTTTATACTATTAATAGCATCAGTTTCTAACAGATATCACATGCGATATATCACATGCACACCAGACGCAGTACGACCTTTTGCCACTGTACAAAAGCCTTGCGAGCGCTGGCACCGCTACATTTACCAATGTGCCACTCTCTGGTGCCCCAGTCTTTCAACTGACCCCAGTCTGTATTCATGCAGAATAAGAATGGTTTCACTGGGACTGGTAGTGCATTCAGCATCCTGCTTACAGCAAATTGTTCACAAGACCAGGACCTCACCAAAGATGGTGATAGATATTATTGGCCACATTTTTGAAGGATAGGCATGTACCATTGAAATTAGGGGGAAGGATTTAGTGCCTTTAGAAATTTTACTCTTTTAAAATTTGATAGGAAAGAGGAATTAGCTAAGAGATGTAAACCTTGATCACTGACAAAACCCACTAATTAGCCTATGAGCTAAGCCCTCAGTTGTAGTACTCTTTCACAGTATTTATATTCTGACTTTCAAGAAATAAATTATTTTATAAGGTGGCAAGTTTCTTTAATGAATTATTATTTAAACAAGATATTTAAGAGTCTTAATAAGCTTGTCAAACTTGGTACTTTTCTCTATTTCTACTACATAATGAAGTCTTTCCTGTGACTGCAGCACACACAAGCAGAATTTTTAAATGAGAGACCTAATTTTGGCAGGTCTAGGTCTAAGTCCCCTGGTCCTCAAGAGTCTTCTTTATTTCAGGTTCTATTAGCAATGTACGATGCTAACTCATGTCCAAGCATATCCCAGAAATCCCTCCTGAGATATTTAGCCATTCCACTTTGAAGAATACTGAAATGAGCAAGAACAGGGCCTTTCTCTATTTTTTCTTTGATTCTTTTAAATTCATTGCTCTGACATAACCTTTGAAATAGATATAGCCATATGAAAAGATTGAAGAAAAAAATAGGCAAGTTTTATGAAAAATGAAAGCAATAATAATTATATTCAAATCCTGCTAAGAATGAAATCCCACTGATTTTAATGGGATCAGAATTGGGCCCCACATCTCATCTAGTTAAACCTCAGTATTGCAACAAAGAATGGTCATTGTTTTGAGACCAGTTTAATGCTTGAAGTGGGGTCATGCATGCATAGCATGATGAGCTTCATTCTAAGCTCTGAATTTCTTTGCATTAAGTCAGGTAATTTACGCTATTTGAACAGCTTCTGCAGTTGAAATGAATCTGTCTTTTTAACATTTAAATGAACAGTAGGAATAGAAATAGCTGGATACGGCAGATCGTACAGTAAACTTGGGCAAAGGATAGAAATAAGAGAATAAATGTTTTTTTCAAACTGATCCTTTAGTTTAATGAAGGATTTAAAAATATAAAATAAAGGAACATTTCCCATGTATTCATGCTGCTCATAATCCCTGGCTGAATTCCACTTCACATTCCTTCCATATTGTTCTGTAGAAAAATATACCATCACTGGAGTTGCATCAGAAACCAGTGGCTGGGTGCTGGGAGGCAAGATGAGGAAGTATAATTTGATAGAAAAGCAGTAAAATCCTCTTGGTGTACCAGAGGAGTCACCCTAAGTAGTAGGGTTGCATACAGATGTGCCTTCTGCCTCCCGAGAAGCCAGGTGTTGCTCCAGCATCTCTTACTTTGGATTTCACAAACAACACTTGAAAGAAGAGCTCTACAGATAAACTTGATTTATTTCCTTGTGTTCTCATATTTGAGGTTAAACTAGACTGGGCAGATGGGTATTGAGCAAGAGTCTTCTAATTCAGCCTCATCTGAACAAGTCCTGTCATAAATTTCATGTTCACCATGGGGGAAAAAAACCACATAGACACATAACACACAATTCTGGCTTTGCCAGCCTAGAATGTGAATGACAAAGGTGCCATGGAACTGTTGAGACGTCTATAAGAAAACAGAGAAAAGATGTATGTGGAAATCAGCTGTGAACATGGAAATAAGAGTGATGATGTGGATCAGTGTTTTTCACTGAAACTGTTTCTTGTTCTACTACCACACAGAAACACCAGTGTTTAGGATGGGGTTGCCTAAAACAAGTGGGAGGGCAGAAAGAAAAAAAAAAAAAAAAAAAAAGTGCTTCCAGGGATTTTCAAAAGCAAGTGGAGTGTTTAATTATTCAAGATAAAGCCATTGCATTATTTTGTCTTGGTGCTGCCATCAAGGAGGTGTTCTGTCTTGAAATACACTTTGTTAAGCTGTCATAGTTTACAGATTAACTTTATCTTCAGGTAGCAGAAGTTTTTTATCTTGCATGAGGAGTAACAGTAATTTTAAGCCATTTTTAGGATAGTATTTAGCAACTTTTATTTTTGTGCTCTAAAGAAAAACATTCTAATGAAAATTAACTTAAGGGAACCCATAATAAAAGATGGAAAGGGATAGTCATCGTCATTATGGATAACTTTGCTCATGTTTATTCTTCCTGAAATCAGTAGGATAAAGGTACTAGCATGCATAACTCTTTGCTAGATATAATTTGTAGTTAGCGACCTTGATGCTAAAAAGAAGTCTTACTATTGCAGGACTATTTGTGTGACAGAATTAAACTTTATAGCATTAAAAATTATATTACAAATACATTTTCTAATATTACCCTCCTTCAGAAATCCTACGTGTTAGTGATTGTAACTTTATTTGAATATATGGGACTGGAAATACGAACCGGATAAAGTCAGTCACACACACAGTCAATAACGAAATGGAACTTCTAGGAGAGCTTCAACTCCTAATGGACATCTCAGGTCTTATCAAGGTCAGGATAGAGGAGGTTAGAATGTGCATCCAAACATGTTTTAATAGTTCACTTTTCATCCTTCCTATACATCAATAGATTTACACATTTGCTAGTACAGAGTTTTCATAACCAATAAATAATAACGGTTCAAAAGGCTTTATTTCAGAGGTTTTAATGTGTTATTGACAAAGAAAAAAGTTTTAAGTGTTTTCTATGATGATGTGTTAGAGCACAGTCTTCTAAGACAGCGAACACTAGAAATTGAGGGTGTTCTCTTTTAACTCAAGTATTAATCGTCTATATTTTCTGAAGCAGAAAGTTAACATTCTGTTCCTTGTGATGAATTAGGGTTGTTCAAAAGATCACTGTGCAGGATGCATATATGTTGCCATGGATCATTACAGCAGTCTGTCATGTGAATGTGTGTTTAAGTAAGTTTTGCAACACTTTATTTAGCAGGTTATAGCAAATAATGAACCTTATGGACCTTGTATGAGATATTACACTACAAATGACTTATAGAAAACTGGAACTTATGCAGATAAAAGCTCAATTCAATGTTTTTAAGATCATAGTTTCTCAACTACAAATATTACTTAATGACTTTCTGCTAATAACAAAATTTGATGATTAGCCTGAAACATTTTTCGTTTACCTTCTTAGTTTTAATGCATAAAAATAGCATTTATTCTCTCGAATATGAAAATACAAGGATTTCTTTACTAACCCTTATCTATTGGGGTGAAATTGTTATGCTAACTGTGGTCTTGATACTAGCTGTTGTATATGATTGCTGCAGCAATAGTAATTTTTCTGTTTAGATAGTAAGAAGTAAGGGAAACAGATTGCTTTTCCTATTGTTTGCCCCCCCTCCCCCATCCATATTTTAAGCTTTAATCTAAATTATTAACATATATCTATAAAAGGTGTGACCCTTTCTTTTCATAATTGCACATTTTAACAGTTAGACTTAGATGAGCAAAAATCCAGTGCTGTTTTTGAGGAATATCTGCTCAAAATGAAAATGCATCTAGAAATGTATAAATACTATTTAATTACTCTTTTCATTTATATCATAATATCATTTAGATGTATTACTGCCAAATTCCTATAATGATTTCAGTTAGATCCCAAGTGGACATGCACCATGTTTCACCCTTAAGATCTTAGCTTCCTTCTATCTATTATTTCATCTTTAAATCTAAAAATTAACCTATATTCTTTATAATATAATATGTATTTGTAATATAACGCTGATAATTGCATTTGGGAAAAGGAAGCAAAATAATTTAGTTCTGCGATGTGTGCTGCCTGTGTAGAGCCACAGAGAAGTCATCAGGGTTCAGGGTGGGTAAATGAACATGCTCATATACAGCCTTAGGGCTCTGGAAGATTATTTGCTAAGTATATTATATTAAAATTCTGGCAAGTATCAGTTCTTTAACATATCAGCATCAGAGTTCCATAAAAGTTCATAATTTATCTCTTGAGGGGGAGTCATTTTTGGCTATAGTAATGTATTTCATCATCATTATCATAAATGAATATTTCATTCCCCCCAAATTATTGTATAATTTATGAGAGTAAGATACCACCAAGTGCACATCTACATGTACTAACTCATACTTCAAAGTGTCTCATTTATTACATTGGGTTCTAAGTCTGTCAAGATAAATAAAAATAATATGCTTTAACCTTACAGATACTGCTCTATCTGTATCCCAAGTAAAGAAAAAAAAAAGATAAAATAACATATTTATTTTATAATTTTATTTTTTGCACATAATAAGTAATGAAATCACTTCATATACTATAAATGACATGAGGCTTACCAAAGCATCCAAAGACTTCAAGACAAGCTGATTTTTTTCAGTTGTAAATCACCAAGGATGCTTCCATTTATAGGTAAACTGCGCACAAGTAGTCTTTGTGTTCTGCTTACACTTTCCTTAGGGCTGTTCAGTTACTCATGCTGAGGTGACATATGAAAAGGTAAGTTGGCCTTCGTCTGGAATTTCAGGTCACCTCTGCTGCTACAGACAGAGCTCTCAACATGCTTGAAATGGTTTCTTACCTTGATCAGGGATGACAATATTTAAAATGTATGTACAAATGTATGTTTGTATCTTTCAACATTAAACAAAAACCTTTTAAAAAAAAATATTATGTCTAGGTTTGATCCCCCCAGAAACTGATAGAGGTTGTTAAAAGGAAGGAGAATAAATATTGTTGCAGTTTCTCCATGCTCCGCAGATACTAAAAAACTAAGGATAGAAAATGCAGCTGGCTTGTGGGCTGATTAGAATACTGTGCCCAGTTTACACAACAGAGCTTTTGTTAACTTTTGAATGATAGCAATATAGCACTGAAACTCAGCTAAATAACACAAAAAAACGTCTTCCACACATAACAACAATATGCAATGAGGTAGCTGGAAAAATACACCATTTTTTTCTTTGTTTTTCTTACAGCTTTTAGAAATAGAATGTTAACTTTATTCCACAAAACAATGCAATCAAGTAATAACTTGATTCTTTATCAATCTTTTCTTATAGCACCACAGGATTCACGTTTTGGGGAATTTTAAAAATTATTTTTCCATACCACAGTGGAGGACAATATTTATTAAGGTTTGGAAATTATTATCATATCATATCATAGAATGGTTTGGGTTGGAAGAGACCTTAATGATCATGTAGTACCAACCCCCCTGCCACGGGCAGGGACACCTTCCACTAGCCCAGGTTGCTCCAAGCCCCATCCAGCCTGGCCTTGAACACTGCCAGGGATGGGGCAGCCACAACTTCTCTGGGCAACCTGTGCCAGTGCCTCACCGCCCTCACAGTGAACAACTTCTTCCTTACAGCTAATCCAAACCTACACTTTTTCAGTTCAAAGCCATTACCCCTTGTCCCATCACTCCATGCCCTTGTAAAAAGTCCCTCCCCAGCTTTCCTGCAGGCCCCCTTTAGGTACTGGCAGGCTGCTATAAGGTGTCCCTGGAGCCTTCTCTTCTCCGGGCTGAACAACCCCAACTCTCTCAGCCTGTCCTCATCGGAGAGGTGCTCCAGCCCTCTGGTCATCTTTGTGGCCCTCCTCTGGACCCGCTTGAGCAGGTCCCTGTCTTTCTTATGTTGGGAACCCCAGAGCTGAAGGCAGTCCTGCAGGTGGGGTCTCACCAGAGCAGAGTAGAGGGAGAGAATCACCTCCCTCAACCTGCCGGTCCCACTTCTTGTGATGCAGCCCAAGATGCGACTGGCTTTCTGGGCTGCAAGCGCACATTGCCAGGTCACGTTGATCTTCTCATCAACCAACACCCCCAAGTCTCTCCTCAGGGCTGCTCCCAATCCACCCATGGCCCAGCCTGTATTTGTGCTTGGGACCCAGGTGCAGGACCTTGCACTTGGCCTTGTTGAACTTCATGAGGTTCACATGGGCCCACCTCTCAAGCCTATCAAGGTCCCTCTGGATGACATCCCTTCTCTCCAGCGTGTCGACCGCACCACACAGCTTGGTGGTGTTGGCAAACTTGCTGAGGGTGCACTCAATGCCACTGTCCGTGCCACTGACAAAGTTGTTAAACAGTGCTGGTCCCAGTATCGACACCTGAGGAACGCTGACGCTGAACCTACCAGATCTGTGATTATGTATTGCTTCTCTTTCCGTTCTCTCTTGCTTTTAACAATAATAAAATCTCTTTATTATTCAGCCTCTGATATTTTTTACTATTTATTTGGCACTCATGGAATTCTAAGCACATCAATCTCTTTAATATCACAAATAGTTCACTTAGTAGTAATAGCCAGCTTTTCTATGCATTTTTTTCCAAATCATTTAGACAATTTACCAGACATCTTAGACATTCCCTTGCAAGACTGGTTAGAGACGGAATGTATTTCATTTGGACAACATTTATCATCTGACATCCTCTATTTTTACTCAGTTTATTTTGCGTCCTTTGAGAGTGCTAAAAACTATCCTATATCTTTAGTATTTCTTAACAGTGCAGGTGGAAATGTCACTAATACAAATGTAATATTTCAATGTTTGCATAATTTCTCATCTTTTTTAGTTTTCTAATTTCTAAGCCATTCCTTTACTTTTCCTGCCAGAGGCTTGAATACCAAAATATGTAGAAGCATAGACAAGGGACATCCATGTTCTTTATCTCATAGGAAGTTATTAGTGTATGTAACTTCTCCGAAATTGCTTGTGTGTGGTTATTCTATCCAGCACGTTAAAAAAGACAAACCTGCCTCATAACGTTATGAAAGTTTTTCAGAAACCTATAGATGCACCACAAACAACCCGAAAGCAACCCAGGCCTCCATGAAATGGTTGCACATCATCTGAATATTTAATATTCCTATTAATATGGTCTAAAAGCACTGTACATGATTGCCAAAATATAGCTTAAATTCAGACAATGATAGTTCTGAAATTTGTTTAAACTATTATAACTAAAATCTGGGTTTGATTATTTAAGCTATTTCACAAGTATATTTGCAGTTTTTTATAAGTTTTGTTAGCTTAGCTCTATGTATTTGTGGCTGTGCTTTTCTCTCTGCTTCTGCACAAACTGTACCTCACTACTGTTCCTCTCTTTGATTGAAAGTATAAATTTGCTATTCCATAAATAAAGTTTTTTTTGCTATTTAGAAGCTATAACATACACACAATGTTATGGCACTGGATAGATTTTAAAGTAACTTGACCACCTCCTGCCTAAGGAAAATAAACAGAACATTTTTGGAGACTTTACAGTTTTTCAACATACTTTCCTGTTCTAGGAAAGAATGAGAAATATTTTTCAAACATTTTTAAAATGCACCCCTCCCTTTTTTTTTTATCTCTTTTCATGCCACTTTATGAGGCCATGAACAGTGGAGTTGATTTTTGGTTTGGTTTTGTTTTGTTTTGTTTTGTTTTCCTAAGTGTTTCTTATGCTGACTTAACACTTTGTGGCTTATGCTGGAGAATTTGCAAACCTTCATGACCTTCAGTGTAGGGAATAACAATCTACATTAGGAAGCACTGTACAGAAGGAAGATAGTAGTGTTTCTATTTAACAAGTACTCTACTGCAAAACACCGTTCAAAATAAAAGTGAAAAAGGATACAATATTATTTTTCCCTTAAATGCTATTTGAATTTATAATACAATAATGATCTGCAATGTAAAATCTACTCCTAACATCCTTTAGAGTACGTAAAATAAAATTAAAAAAAGGTGAACCGAGGGTCTTTCTGTGATGCACAACAATAACTTTTTTAACTTTAAGCACATGAATTTCCCAGTTGGTATTTAAGATAAGCCCATGCATAAGTCTTTTTAGAGAGAGAGCATTATGTGACTCTGAAATAAGTAAGCTTTGCTATGCCTGTATTACTGCTGGAGAGACTCATACAGAAATTGAATAAATGACCTGTCTGACCAGGTTCCTGAAATAGAGCCCTCTTTCTACTTCAAGTCTTGTGTTCCAGCTACCACACTACCTTACCTCTGCAGGAAAGAAAACACTATTTTGAGCAAAATATAGTTAACTTGTGAAATTCACGGCTGTAGAAGACTGACCCAAATAGCTTACTGACATTCAGAATGAGACTGGACACTAACAAGACAGAGGCCATCAGCATTGATGTTCTTGTTCCATCTTCTTTTAGCAGATACCAGGGGGTAGTGCCTTAGGTGCCTAAACCTCCTCCTGAGTTTCTAAGAGCAGCTCAAGCTGCTTACTTGCTAGCACTGGTTCACCCTTAAAGTAATTAAACTTATTGAGGATGGTATTCAGCTTGACATTAAGAAATGACATTCAGCTGCCCACAGTGCCTTCTGAGAAACTCTAGAGTACCCTAAATATCCTAGCTGGGCTGACAGATATGACAAAAAATGTATAGGAGATCTGTGTCTTTCGGGAGTGTTCTTTAGGGTCTTGGACATTTTGGGTATCTCAAATACCAATAGACAACAGGGCATTGGGTGTCTAAATGTAGAGGTCTACTATGTGTCAGTGTTTACTGCATGTCAGTGTCTTCATGTAAATGAGGTGTCTAAATTTCTGTTATAGTCAGTGTAAATCTAGAACTCCAAGTGCGGCTGTTCCAGGAGGTTATGAGATCCTCCTGAGCCCCCTGTCATGACTTCCTCCCCTGTGTGGAGGGCCTGATAGCCTAGGTTACTTCAAATTACGTGATATGCCGCAGTGTAGGAACCCAGATGAAGTCCTGGAAGTTTTCTCTGACGGTGTGAAAGTCCTGCGTGTGTAACTTCAGTAATCTATACAGGTACAGGCGCTTGTCTTCTACCAAGCACTTCTTTGCCATGGAGTTTAAGTTTCTTTCTCCTTGTTCCCTCTTCCAGCTACTCTTGCATTCCTTTTTTTTTTTTTTTTTTTTTTACAGTAGCGTCCAGCTTTGAAGATACCCTAAAGCATATAGGTTCAGACCACTTTAGGATTGGAGAGACCTGGAACTCACATATTGTACTGAATAGACAAGTGTTCAAATCACATCTGTATTGCACGAACACTATACAGGGTGCTGCTTATGCTATCTTCTGCTTCAGTATGGTTGTGTCCTCCAAAAAATATGGGAAAACTGGTCTTAAGTGGAAGCTGGTATTTAGCATTTCTCTCCACAGCCAGCAAGGGGAGATGAATATATACTGTGGACGGTTTTCTGCCCACAGAGGTACTTCTTTCCATTTTCTTTATTGCAAATGTAGGAGTTTGTAAGCCCTTAAAATAGGTATCATTTCCCTATTGTTAGAAAGTTAATGTAGGTGTATCTGTGTATTCTTTTAAAGCTGACATGGTAAGTCCCATACAAGTTTTTTACATTTCATTAGCTGTAATTAGCATTGAAAAAAATGACAGGTGGATGGTTGGTTCATTCTAATGTGCAGGTCAGCTTTAAAAAGTGAAAAAAAAAAAAACCCAAAACATTCTTACCTTATTTAACAGCTAGATTACTGTATTGTACAGATGACACTAGTTACCCTGGACTGCATTATTTCAGTGACATGACCTTTAGATTCTTCATTCTCTTTGAAAGGATCTTCCAAAGAGCAATGAAACATATTACTGTCTACTGCTCTGTCTCTGAGGGAAAAATGAGTTTCTTTAATTTATTGAGATCATTTTCCCTGTGAAGCTCTCATGGCAAGTTTCTGGTCCTTTGTAAAAATGCATTTGTTCTTGATTAATTGCAATTTTAGGAATAAAGTCATGCACTGTGTTCTGCTGGCTCTAAATACTGATTCTGCTACTTAAATTCACAAATGCATTTTATCTAGATGGACACTAGGATTCTTAATTTTCTTTTTTCTGTGTGTGTGTACAGAGATGTTTTTTCTTTTTTATTTTTAATATATAATAAAATAGTCATGTGATTTTGTTAGAATTAATTTTTTAAATGTTACTCTCCAAATTATTTTGCCCTAAGACTCTATATAGTATGCATGGCTGATGAATGAAGACATTATCTGGGTATACACTACTGTGACTTAACTTTTATATTAGCCCCTTTTTTTATACATTAGCTCTTTTTATTTCATGGTTGTGATACACAGTTTGGGAAAAAAATTACCACTACTAAATTTTCACATTTTCCTAGAACTGTTCCATTTTCTGAAGGGTTCTGTTCTTTAATTTTGCTTGCAGGTAAGAAATAGAACTCACATACCGTGCCAATACTGTTTTAATTTAGAAAGTACTTCTGTGACTGCTATATATTTTTCATTAATAAGGGGAAGGCATCATCCTGGCCATTTTACTTCCATCGGTACATCAACTTCTTTATCTGTAGAGTTATAATCATTGTGAATTTAAACTGGAAATATCCTGTTCTTAATTTTCATGTCATTGTTTTTATATTTGTATTTCATCAAAACTAATTTTACTATAAACTTGGCTAAAGCAGATAAACAGGAATGAAGAAAAGAGGTTATGTATGTCTGCAATCAGTTGTCTTTGCCCTTGCCTTGCTGAGTCTGTACCGGAATATAATTTGGTACTAGACAAAACAGAATTTGGAAAGGCAAATCTTTGGAAAAGAGGAAAGCAAAATGAAAACGCTGTCCTTAACAGTGACTAAAGTTAAGTTCCATCTCTTTTTTGTGTGTAATTGAAAGTTGTAGAACATATTCTTTGAATATAAACAAAGGTGGTTTTCTGATGCCATCTGGAATAGTCATTTTGATCTACTGACACAAACTGCGACACTTTATAGGGGTGATTGTATGATACTTTAATTTAGATTTTAAAAGTAAAAAATTAATCTCTTTTGAGTTAAGATTTATGTAATTACTGATTGAATAACATGAACAGTTCTTTGTGGTTTTGTTTCTTTTCTCCAGTTCTTTCCCCACCAAAAAAAATGAGAAATTTGAACTTTGTGATTCCTTATCCTTCCTAATTTTCTTGCAACATGTGTCCTCTTTAATTAGATGCCCCTGTGTAAGGGAATAGTTGTCAAGGAAATGTCTAAAATTTCAGTCTTACTTCACAAATATTTTCTTCTCCTGTCCATCATATCATTGTCTCTGAGAACAGGTAAACCTTTCATAAAATACTTCTGACTAGTGCCTCAAAATCCTGCAATATAAATAAATAAATAAATACATAAAACAAGTCATGCAAAAGAAATAATAAATGTCAAGCCTCTTGCTGCCACAGAAAAAAAATGTTGTGTTATTATCATACTATTGCAGTCATTGGCTAGTGGAGCTGAATAATGCCAGCAGTCTCCATGTAACACACCAGATTTTAGACTTGATTTTAAGGCTAGCAAGAGGCATTGATGTATAGTAGAGAATAAAGTCTTGAGTGAGAGGGAATAATATACAGCTCAAAGAAGGTTTAGAAAGATCAAAGGAGCCATTACTGGGCCAGCATTCAAACAGCAGGAAGGGAAATATGGTGTTCGTAAGTCTCCCACATATTGTGGAAAAAGCCAGTGAAGGGATTTATAATGCAAAGCAAAAATCTTAAAATCAATAGGATGCTTTACTCGTATTCACAGTAGTGCCTGTAAAGTATGGGGTGGAGAGGTTAATTAATCCATTTAAGAGTCTGTATTTTGAATTCATTTGAGGGTTTCTGCAGTAAGCTGGAAGACCAGTTTACAAATCTCTGTTTGGGAGATAAGAGAAGCAGGTATCAATAGCTTTCAACTGATGCGTAAGCGGATCAATGGCTATCTGGAACTCTGCTTTTAATGACAGTCAGAAAACTTTGGTGATGTTATTTAAATGCTTTTGAATGACAGAATAAATTCAGATATGTCTTATCAACCTAATATAAAACTTCAGAATTACAGTGATTTGAAAGAAAATAAAAACCAAAAGAAAAGATTGGGAAAATACTTTCATGTTCATTTTAAACATTTCAGATATCTATTAAATGAAAGAAGGTATTTTACAACCTATAAATCTACTATAGCATAATTAATGTATATTTGTAGAATGCACTGATGTGCTAGGTATGTTTATTTATGTTTTTAACTAAATAAAATATTTTAATCTGAAATTCTTCATAAACTAAAAAGGTACCAACAAAGGTTATATTCAAATAGCCACCCAGAAACCTTCACATTAATCGAGTCATTCAAGGCAGCAATAATCATAGTTTGATAATAATAATAATGCCATTTAATTACTGTTTGCATTCTGTGTGACAAGATCAAGGATGAAATGTGTCACTTGTCCAGGTGATTAAAAATATTCTAAGCCTGGTTTTACCACAATGGAGAGATGGATTTTCTCTCACAAGTAAATATCTTCCCGGACAGCCTTTTCCATTCGTGAGAAAGGGACTCCTATTCATAGAAATCAGCATGTCAGAGAGGGAGACAATGCAGCCTAAGTCTGCTATTGTGCAATAAGAGACACGATGAGATGCAGAATTTTTTTATTTGTTTGTGAGTGTGTACACACTCTTAGAAAATCAGAAAGTGATTGCGATAGTCCGCTTGCCTTCCTGACAGCATCAAGAGGTAGAGTTGTCCAGCACTGCTGCTCAACACCCACACCAGAAAATCACAAAATAAAGATAACAAAAAAGATTGCAAATTTAAAAAAAAAAAGAAAAAAAAAAAAAAGAAAAGATGAAAAACTGTCTCTGTCTTTAGCAGCCAAACATTTGCAATCTAAATAATTAACATTTTCAGCCATTTCTTTGCAGTTTTGGGGGGTAACAAAATTTGTTCCTTTTCAGGAACAGCTAAGTTTTCACTGGAGGTTTCAGCAAAATATTTCTGAAAAATCTCCCAGAGTCTGAGATTCACCAAACAATATATGGCAACAATTGATTAAGGAGCAATTAGTACAAGGAGAAAGTGTATCATTGTTCTATTTTATAGGCTAAATCCTGACCATGCCATTTCAAAAGTTTCTTCAGCCCTCAGGTTTCCTTAATCATACTGAGAAGCACTCAGCAGGAATCTAAAAGACCCTGCAAAAACCTTAACTTGTTCTTTTCTTTCATGTTTGTGTGTATGAATGTTAATACTATTTTGCTAGATTAGTTCTAGCTTACCTCCCTTCCCTTCCTGCTTATTCTTGGCTATCTGAAGTATCTAAATAATGTCAGCTCTTTCAAGATTTTGTTAAACTTCTGCTTGTTCTTTCCTTTTAAAAATAACAGTGTTATCCCAGGCTTCTCTTTAAGGAAACAAAAATTTATTCTTTCTGCTTTTCTGATAAATTACAGATCTGAGTGAATTTATTTACTGAGTAAGAAAAAAGTGTGTTATGAATTTGTTTTTTTCAGACAGAGAAGAAGAAGCTGAGGTTTGTGCAGGGTCTTTTGTCTGTACTAGAAGTAGTAGGATGCATTCTTTCAAACGGACAAATTCTCCCTTCTTGCATAAAATCTCAGTAAAATGCTTTGGGAAGAATTTCTCTTTAGATGTCAAAATAGATGGATTCTTCCATCCTGAAGCTGTGGAGTGCTAAATAACTGACTGGAAAACATCATGTCAGTCCTTGCGTTGTTGTAACCTCCACAGCTGCTGCTCCACACTTTTTTCAGAGGGCTTGATTAGTGAACAAATTCATAAATTTGCTTTCTATTTCACAACAGTCTTCCACTCTTTATCTCAAATTAGAAATGAGCTCATGTGTTCGTGAAATACAGAATGAGGAAGAGTCAAGGCAATGACTTCTGCACAGCACTGCATTCTTGAAATGGTGATTTTGTACTGTTTCTAAAGCAGAAAGAGTGCTGAAAGTCAAGAAAGCAGAATGAATCAAAACACCCCAAACCTCCACATTTCCTAAAGGTTTCCAGTATCATTTACATGTGTAGCTCTATTAGTCCTAATGAACTCTATACAGATGTGAGCATCAGTATCACTCAGAGGAACACAATGTTTATCAGGATAGTAAACACTGAGTCTCTGATCAACTCCACTGCCAGCAGCTTGCAGCTGAACATAGACAAAAAATAACGAACAGGGGTGGTCATTAAGACGCATTCCTCTGAGCATGCAGAAGGCAAGCAGAGAGGTCAGAGAGCAGGGAAGACTGACTTCCTAGTGTATGGATCAAAAATAAGGGCAAGCAAATACTTACAGAATGCAACTGCCCAAGCTCTTCGTCCAGGGTGATACTTGTTCGGAAGCTATCACAGATCAGCAAACCCTCCAAATTTTCTGAAACTTTAAAAAACTTTTGGTTTATGCTTAGCATAAAATTATGTAGAGAAGTGAGGACTTCAGATAAATCAGTTTGGAAAAAATGCACTGTTTTGTTTTCTCTAAGGAAAATATAAAAATTGGTTAGTGTTTTATATTGCGTGGGGTGCAGGAAATAATAACTAATAAAAATAATCCTCACTCTTTTAGCTGTTTAATTTCACAAATTATGGAGTAGAAAGAGCTATGCTCTTTCCGTTTACTATTCTATTCCATTTACTATTCTATTCCGTTTACTTGGTGTTCATTTTCACAGAATGAATATTGCTTTTGTCTTTGATTTATTCTTTGCTTTGTTTGCTTGGATATTTGAGGACATAACTTTGGAGTAATTGTGCAAGGTAGAGACATAACTTTTCTTCCTCACTGATAACATGAAGCAGAAACTGAAATGGCACCACATTTAGTTTTATGTTGCCAGAACAATTCCACATAGAGTTTTCAGCATGTTCTGTTTTCCGCTTTGCTACCAGTTAGACTACAGAAGCCATACTGTAGGAATAGTTAAGCAGAAGTACAAGGAAATTCTACAGGGGAATTTGAAGGTTTTGGAATATCTCTAACGTATCTGCAAGCTAACCTGTGCGTCAATATTTACAGTTATATTTACTGTTCTGAGAAACAATTTCTTCAATCAAATCAAAATTTGTTGAGTAAGAATAATTATGTACTATAAAGTGTTTTTAGGACTATATTTAAAGATTACTGAACAGGGCATGCTTATATGGGGAGGCAAATATAAACCAAAACGGAGGTTTTGTTCTGTGGTGAATTCCAGTAATATAACACTCTCATGGGCATAATATGTGCATTTGGGAAGTAGCATTATACACTAGTAAGGACAGTAATCTTATAGTCCCAGGTTCCCAAATAGCAAAGAAATAGCTGAATTTGAATCTTTCTTGTACTGCCAGACATTGCCTAAGGCTCAAACAAAACTTTGACATGCAGGCTACCATTCTGTTTTCTGTTATAGCTACCTATTTGTTTTCCTGTAACATTATGTTTCTTTCTGTGAATACAGACTATTGGCATATTTCTAAACCGTTCCCTTTCCTTCCAGACCGAGAGGGTCAAGGGACTGGTTTTCATTAATGTGGGAACATATTTAATCACCTTCTTATATGGCACAGACTTAAAGAACGTGTTGTAGCCACCTTAGCAGGTGATCAGCATCATCTTCTGTTTCTTATAACACACCTCAAAACTATTCCTAAGAATGTAAATAAGCTTACCCTTTTTCATTTTCTTCCTCACAAACTTCTGTTTCACAAGATGGATGTCCTTACTTTTAGGGCCACAAGACAAACTCTCCAGCTGCATATCCAGAAATGGATGTAGTATTGCCACAGCCTTCCTACTGGAAATTATTGCAGACCGATGGGACTATCTGTTTTCTGAGATTTGAGCCAGTAAAGCTGTTTGCTGAATTACATGTGCAATGGGAGCATTTTCTGCACTCCACCATACCCTCTATAAGCAGAAACAATAACTTTTTTAAAACTGGGAAATATCTACATACTTTCAGGACGGACAAAATCCATCACTGTTCCAGAGTGCAAGATACTCTGGAAAGCAGCAGGCTTTTGAGACAGAACCAGCATCTTCATCCTCCTCCTCCTCCTCTTCACTAATATTGCTACATCCCGTTCCTAGAGTAACAACCTGTTCCCGAGCCAGGTTTCTCTCTTCAGTACTACATTCATATGATGACAATTCAGAAGAACAAGCTTTGTTATTTTCCTTCTCCAGCTTTTTTTTCCATCAGAAAACAGCTGGTAAGCAGCCTTATATTGAGATGTCCCAGCCTCAGTACAGTTCTCAGAATGAAGCTTTAGGAAAGGTATCATCACCTTAATGTTTTCATGAATCGTATCGAGAGCAGGGTTTATCTTTTTTCCTTTTTTTCTATTTTTTTCTTTTTTCCTTTTTCTTTTTCCCTTTTTTTTTTTTTTTTTTCTTTTTTCTTTTGGGGCCTGGGACAAGTGTTGTATCCCTGGATGAGTGGATAGAAAGGGAGATGGTTATTGCAAGGATGAAGTGAACCTGATGTACAATCGCTGCCTCATAAAAATATTACAGCCAGCTACTGCAAGGACTCTGAGGGAGATAGTCTGACTGTCCAGCTGTGCTAGGCAAGTTCTCCAAAGTCTGTTGCTTTCTGTGTGCTTTCACTGAAGATGAGTAATGTTCTGGTCAGGGACTGCGGACAACGTCAAACAGATAAACAAAAGTTTAGTCACACAGAGAAGCCAGCATGTTCTATGACTTCAAAGCTGGCACTCATCTCACCTACTTGAGTCATCTGAAAGTTGGACCGCTGGACTGAGCTAGCTGTCTGAACTCCTTCAAAAGTTAGCACAAAATGAGTGAACTGATTCAGTCCTAGAAAATGATCCACATGTGGGAGAAATCAAATTTTTCAACACCAGCCTAAAATTAGATATGTGAAAGAAGATGGCTATTTCAGTTTCTGAGAAATGAATAAAACCCTGAAAAACATTTTTCAAAAAGGTTTATGCAATTGGTAAAGATTCAAAAAAGTATTTTATATAAGCAAACACATACTATTTTCCTTAGAGAAAAAATATTTCTTAATTGTAAATTATCTTTCACTAGCTCTAATTGTAATTTCTAATGCTTTTAATTTATAACTTCTGTTTTGAAAAGTAAAAAAAAAGGGATAATTTTCTATACATTAGAAGCATTAGCTATGACCTGAAAATATCACATGAAAGAAATAAAGCAAAGATGACAACTATAACTTGTTTCTCTAAGTGTGAATTATTGTATGTTTTTTTTCATCTCAAATGTTTTTGGTTTTTAAGATAAAAAGCACAACAATTCGACCTAAATCGAGAGCCACATGTGCCATGCTCTTTTAGAGCAAGTTTGTAAAACAGAGGGTTTTAACAAAGAAAGAGATCAATAACTATTACTGAGATAGTCAAAACAAGAAGTAGTGGCAATATTCAAGGTAGAAATAAAGAAATTTCTTTCTGGTATTGAAGATAAGGATGAATTGAAATAGACCTTGAGGGAGAAGGCCAGAGCAATTGGGGATTTCTCTCCTATCCAGAACAGTTTGGCAGACATGATCCTGCTTTAGGGCTTGGGGATGGAAAAAATGACCGGTCAAGATCATATCTAACCTCTTTTTTTTTGTTATTCTACTTTTGACAAGAGGTAACTAAAAACTTTCCCATCCTCTCCTTCACCACTCCCCCTCCTCCCTGAAAATTCATATTCTTGAAAAGTGTTCTTCCAGTGCCTGGAGTCAGTGGTAGATATTTAAGCTCAAAAGATTAGATACACAATGGAAAAGTCAAGAGTTAAATATGGATAAGAAATGATTAATAGACTCTCAAACAGAGGCCGAATGGACAAGTCATTTCAGAAACTAGTTTCACTGAGCAAACATCCAGGCACTGTTTGGTGTACTGGATTGATTGGGATTAGAAGTCAAGGTGGCCTGGCTGAGCTACAGGCTAATAGCTAATAGCAAACATTCATATTCACTGTGATGGTAGGAACAGATGAAACTTCAGAATCCAAAAGAAGCTACTTGAAAGCATCTTCTGTATGTCTTTGACCTCTGTGTAGTAGTAAGTGGAGAATCCACAGTGGCATATTTAGATATCACATAATCACCTTCAGTTACTGTTTACAAGACAAGAGTCAGTTGCGAACGTACACTGCTACTGGCATAGAGTCTGCCAGCTTCAGCACTTCTTATCTAGCCCTCTGTTCCTGACTTGCAACGTGAGGATTTAAAGATGGAAGAGATACTGCTTGGGTCATCTAATTTGCCTGCACTCATTACAAATTTCCTTTTCTGCCACTGAAAGCACTCAGTCCATTTTAAAAAGGGAATCTTTGAAGCACTGAGGCTTATCAAGGAGACTAAAAGAGACTAAAACAACATCCCTCCGTAGCTGTGATCCCTCAGTGCTGCATCCTTCCCTTTAAACTAACCAGGAGAGCTCATTCTTGCTCAGGTGAGGAATTAATGAATATACAGTTCTATTTCTCAACAGTGTAGCTGCATCTGTTACCTTTTGTAGGTATTTGTATACTTACTTTTCTATGAATTATACTTTACGTATGAACTGTAAATACATATGGTATATGTTTCTACATAAATGGAAGGTTAAATATAAATCTAAGGTCATAACTTAATAGGTATGTTGGATCTTTTTTTTCCAGATAGCCACACTAACATTTATAGTTTTCCACTTCTTATACTTTAAACAGAGCATCTGATATTTTGAGTGCAAGTTTGCATATTCTGGAAGGTTATGGTGAGGGCGCAATGCTGAATAATGGTTCTTTTATTACTCCTGGCCAAGCTTTCAGCAATTACTCCTGTAAGGTGTTGCATGCTTTCTCCTTTCTTAGTCTGATGTCTTCTGGAAATACAATGACAATCTGAGGAAGGATGGATGAAGGAAGGAAGGAATACACAAACTTAAGTAATGCAGAATGCTTTGCATTAGATACATGTAGTAAAGGTGATTTTTTTTTTTTTTTTAATTATCCCAGATTAACAATTTTCCACACAAAAAATTCTATTTAATATTTTGATCCATGTTCTTTTATTTACTGTCACCATTAGTAGTTTGTGAAAAATGCATATTTTAAAACTTTTTTTTTTCTGACAAAATATACATTTTTAAGGAAACCACTATAAATAATATTTTGATGCTTATTGCTTTAATTTTCTTAACATTAATTAGCTCATGTCTAAGTGCTTCAGAGGTGGAAATAACTAAAACATTGCTAATTATTGGTGATTTTCTGCTTTTGATGGGTTCTATGAACTTTCTTCCTTATTTTGGGGGGCTTGTTTTTTCTTCAGTTATTTATACTTGCCAGTACATATGAGTACTTCAAACAAAAAGAGCAAAGGAAGACTGATATGCTAGCTACGAGGTCAAATAAATGGGTGAAAAGATGTGTTTTCTGATAGGCAGCTGCACAAACCACTCTTACCCTAGAGCTGTTCATACGGAACTAATGGGCAAGAGTTTCTAACAGGTAAATTCAGTACAGTTCTCTTGACTTATGTGGCTGGACACACATTAATTTTTTTGCCCCATCTTAATAGCATGCAAACAGAGATGCAATATAGAGGTGCAGACGCTGATAACTCAGATCTGACTCTGCGCATGCCAGCTTCATTCCTGGAGATGCTGGGAGGCTTTTAACCATCTTCATGTTAACCGGCTCAGATAATGTCCCACACAAATACTTATCAGGGCCTGTTTCACATAAAAGTGTGCTTGTGAGAGCAAACTAAGAAGCTCAGAGTGCTTCAAATGGTGCACTTTATCGTGGAGACCTCACTGTTCACTTCAAGGCTTCAGGATTCATGGTTGCCCAGCAAATACAGGTCCATCAGCTCTAGGCTGCTTCTTGCCTGTTTTATCCATTCAGTGAATGGGGCAGACTGTGGGAATTAGCTTTTCCTGGCTGTGTCAAAGCCTGTCTTGACTGAAGAGAACCTGGGAGAACCAGAAATTGGACAGCAGAAGGAAGAGAGATTTAAAGATGACTCAGAGGATGAGGTTTATTTTAGTCTGCCTTAAAGAGATGAGGCTTTAGTAATTTTCCACCAAAAAGAGCGCCTTTCATACTTTATACACACATTCCCAAATCTTGTACTTAGTAACATAAACTTTTAAACTTGCTACACAAAATACTTTCTCGATGAGTTATTGTAATTTTAATCATTTGTTGTATTTATGGATTTCTCTGATAATAAGATTTAAATGGTTAATTGAATGACAAGGATTTAAAAGTTTCCAGTGCACTTGAAAAAATCTTGTAGTAACCTCACACAGATAGTAAAGCTATAAAACAGACTTTTTGATAAAAACTTGCTTGGGAATCAATGCTTTTACAAAGTCCATAAAGTCACTTTGCTCCTCTTTCCCCAAGAGAATGATGAATGAAAAGTCCCTTTGAATTCAGCTCTTTTGTATTCCCTATCACCAATCAGCAAATGGAGGCAATCTAAATTAGCTATTCATGAACAGCTATTCCAGAATAACTATTCCTGAACAAACACATGTGAAAACATTTCCTAGTCTAGAATAGCTGTACTTTATTTCTACTTGAAATAATCTGCCTTTGATCTAAATGGGAACAAATCACTCACGCTGAAATAAAGTCTATGGCTTGGACTGTTTGAAAATTGTTACTGAGCTTTACAACTTAATGGGAAACATCTTTAAACATAAACATGTTAATATTGCAATAGCTGTAGGTGGTGTATTAGCCCAAGAGCAAACAGATCCAAAGCAGTTAGAAGGTTCAAACCTGGTGAGCCCTTATAGCATACACAGTTTTTAATCAATGTAAATGAGTTCAAACTGTGGTCCAGAAATGGTAATCAGAATGCAAAAGAAAGGAAAAAAGAACAAATATCAGCCTCTAAAACAGGACATTCAGTTTTACACACTTTACCAGACCCTAAACCCAGTGAAGCCGATGAGCCTCTGTATAAGGAATGTCAAAGCTATATCGTTCGTTGTACAACATTAATTCAGAAAGTATTGGACCTACCAAAAGACACATTTCTTAGTCTGGCTTTTTTAATTGCAATTTCAAACAACCAAGTTGAGCTGAAACTGTCACTTTTCATGTTCACATTCATTGCTCATGGCTAACAAAAAGGGGCGATACTTCTTAAGTCACCCATATACCAGATCAGTTATCTCTTTTTCACCAAAGTATGTGGAACAATGTCAGAATTACACTGTTGATACTTTTAAGAGAAACCATTCAAAATATTTGAACAGGAGAAATCTATGAACTTTACATAATATAGGGTGTGAAAAATAAGAGATGCCTGATTAATTAGATTTCTAAATTTCATTTCATATTAGCTGTGTTTGTGTCTAATTTATGTCCGGTTAGCAACAGGAAGTCTGTGAAATTGAGATTATTATCTTTAAAATAAAATTTAAAAAAAAAATTTAAAAAGACCTTACTTTCACAAAACAAAATTGCTCTCATTTGCATAATCATCCCTCTAGGTAGTCAGCTATTACTTCTAACTGTGGAACCACATTATGTCTTGGCAATACAAATACTCATTTTCTTGATTCAGAAGTCCTCTGATTGCAACTACCAAAGCCTGTCTGTGTTAGTTCAAGAGCTGGCATCACTTCATATCACCCTGCAATTTGCTTCTCCTCTCAAGAAATAGCTTGGAACCTTGTAAATTACTTGAACTTTTTTATTATTACTTTAAAGCATCAAACCTGAACCTGATTAAACTGATCTGTTACAAAAGAGCTGTTACCTTTTGTGTTTGACCTCTCCCTGTTGCACCTTCACTTCAAAACATATCAATATATTGTAAGAGATAATAGCCCTAAGGTAGAACAACATTGGAAAGATCTATGCTTATCAAACTACAGTAAAACTAGGAAAATTAGCTACCGTTAACATAAAAGAAATTCGATTAAGAGATGTGATATGGTCCATTTTGTTTAGAGAAAGCAGTCACTGAGAAATAAACTAGGTTAACTTCAAAAATAGCAGAAACAAAGGCAAAGAGAGTTCCAACACAATTTAAACCAGCAAAGGTTAAAGAAAAAAATCCCATAAACTTTCACGAAGTTAAGTTTTGCATGTGAAGTTGATGAAGTATTTAAAGAACGTTAGAAATCTAAAGGCTCGAGGTATTCATCAATAAATGTATTTTTTTGGCCTATATGAAGCATAATCTCTGACTATTTGGTTGTTTTCTTCAGTAACCTCTATGCTAGATAGAGCTTCCAAAGAAATAATGAGAATTCCTTAATGGATGTGATGAAAGAATGGGGGAATGAAAGTCTTTATACTGAATAGTAGTATAATTTTCAATGAGAATGAACTACCTTTCTGCCTCAGATCCCACTGCTCACTAGAATCTTTCTGAGAGTCCACAGACAGAACATAGGCAGTATGCTGTGTGATAGATACTTTTTTGCCCAGAAGTGGGCCACTGCTATTAATTTGGATCTTATTACCCCTGACAGCAATGCATCTGAATAAGCTCTTGGAAAGTTTTTGAGAGTAGACATAAAACTTTTTTTTGTTCCTGTAACTAGTTCTTTTACATGACTTTATTAACATTACAGTCTTTTTGCCCAAAGCCTTTATGTAAGCATACTGGTTTCATTAAGGGTTTTTTTTTATTCTTTTTTTTTTTTTTTTTTTTATTTCCCCCCATAATACATGCTTTCAACGAAGTCTGAATTCTGAATTACTGGGTAAGCTTTTGTGCACAATCATGCTGGAATAATTTTCTTTTGTAAAGATGTCATCCCAGTTAGTAGAGAAAAATGAATCAATACAGAATACAGAGCAAAATTCCTTCATGAAGCTTAGTAATAGAACAGTTATTACTAGAGAGGAGAAATTGGGTTGAATATCTGATCTTCCATAATAAGAAAAAAATAAGAAGAGTTCATTCACCTCAAAATTGCATAAATGTGTAAAAAGTAGCTAGGACAAATCTGTCCAAACAGATTTAAAATGGTTTACAGGCAAAATGAAATAACCTATGTGGATGCATCTCCAGTCTTTACTTTATCCTAACAACTCAGAGTTACAAAAGCCTATATAGTCCAGTGCATGGCAGCCATGATTTCAAAGATTACAAAGTGCCAGAGGAAAGCCTGCTTGCTCCTTTTTAGGAAGACCGATCAGGCTGCAAAAGACAGGACAACCCAGGGTGTAGACTTCCATTCCAATCTACATCCAAGGATGGGATTCTGATGTTTCTGAGTGTTTTTTCCAGCACAGTAGGAAAGGGGTAATAACTGGAGTCATCTCTCTGGCTTATTGATCTATGACATATTATAAACTCCATGGAAGTTCTGAAGTGTTGCTGACTTGCAAGTCAAAAAACCATCGTCCAGTAATTTCACTCTATTTAAATTAGTCCTCTTGTGCAATTGACTTTCATTTTTGCGGTGCCTTTCTTGCCTTTGACAAAGAGAACTTGAGTCACAATAGCAAAGAAAGAGTCTGAACTTACACCTGAGTCCTATTTCCTTCAGAATTCCTAGCTATCATGTCATTGCGGACATGTAATGTCTAGGAATAAGTGGGATAAAATCTGAAAGATGTCGTGTTTTAGACCAGCTCCAGGAAAATCAATTAATAGCAGAGCCATGGACTAATTGACACAGGACTAGATCCATAATAAGCCTTTTTGAAAAACTAGGCTTTTCTTCTACTGATTCTGGTTTTTTCTTTTCTTCTAAAATAACACACAAACCCTCCCAAATTATACAGAACTTCCTATGTAAACCGTTACTGAAAAAGAATATTTTTTTATTATTCATAATGTACCAATGCACGGTTACATGGTAAGATCTAAGAGGGTAATAAATACATTCCCAATTACTTTTTAGGTCCATGCTTATGCATTTTAACATTTACAAAGGTAAAGATGACAATAAATTTGGGGTTGATTTGCTGTGTTTTGATAAGAAAATAAGTGATTTCAGCTTGACAGAAATTAGCAACTTAAAAATCTCCAGTAGTTTATTTACTCACATATTACCTCAAAGCTAACCATGGTATTGTCTGTATCTGAGCCAATAAAAACATCTCTTGATCTGCTTGGGCTAGGGGCACACCACAGGGTCCTTGCATAGAGACATACCCCAAACCTTTGTGAGCCAAATCAATCTGAGTGAAAGAAGGATGGTGCATAGCTAGTGTGTTCCATGAGATTTTATTCTCTGTTCTTCTGTCAGCACTTAAAATACAACTCATTAGGTTACAACACATCTTTATGTACAAAGACACAATCTTCATTTGTGCTCTTGGTCTCTGCGCATAGGTACTCATGAGATTTTGAGAATTTTGTGCAACAACAGGAAATCAAAAGAAAATAAAAAGTTGAAACCAAAGCTGGTAGGGAATGCAGAGTTACCAGTGTTGCACAGTAAAGTTACCAGCAGGAAAAGGATTTTGTGCCAACCTAATTAGACAATAGTGTAACTATAAATCTTTGCACTGATGTATACTTGGAATATATTTCTGACTAAAAAAGGAAAGTAAAGCGCTTAATTTTTCAACCTTTTCATATTTATGTGTAAATGATTAATGAATTGAGAAGACACAGGTCCATAACTTCCTCATATGTTTAAGCAGTATAGATGGGATTTGGAAAAGAAAGCATTCACACAAGATTTAAATAATTCTTTAGTAAATTTTTTTCCCCACTGTCTGTAAGTATAAAGAAGGCATTTGACAAAGTGGATTGTGTTTGGGTTTAGGAGCAACATTGACATAATCAAATTATTATGTATAAAACATCCTATGTATAACTACTGTATTGAAATATCTTTCAAAATTTTCTAACATGTGGATTGGACTCTCCCCCAGCTTCCCCACCTCCACATCCCTCACGATAGGCTCTTTATTACTTTGGGATTCAGAAATATGTTTTGCTTTTAAGTGTGAAAATGAATGCAATTGATGAAGAACTTTAGGACAGGAATAAGAACAAAGAAAATAGTTTGATATGATTAAAAACTCTTTGGTTTTTCCAGGAAAAAAACAAAGAGCTTGCCATGTATTCCAGGAATAATACTGCAGTCTGTTCCAGACAGATGGATCCCTGTTGGCTAGATCAGAATTTTGATGCCTAAATATATAAAGATGATAATGATTTTTGTGTACCACTGAATTAATTAGCAAAAATAATCAAGTATTGCTTTACTATTATCAGCAGTCATGAGGTCTTCTAAACTAAGTAAATTTCTGCAATTAATTGTATGAGATATGCAGGGAATCTCCTTAATAAACACTCAAAATTATGAAGAAAGACAATATTTACCCCCTTGTACTACTGCTGTGAAACAACATAATAAATTGGAACAGGTTGCAGTTCACTAGGTGAGGTAGACTGAAAATCCATTAGATTAATTACTTCTCATAAGTATAATTATGTTTACAGTATGCTACATTTCTAGATGTCTAATGGGCTTCAAAGAAGTGCAAGGTATAATTAAAAACTTTATCTGGAAAGGCAAATCACTAAGCTTAAAAAGAAAAATTCTTCCAGCCAAGACAGGCAACAGCAGGCTTCATTTTCCCTAATTTGTAACTGTGTTATCTAAATAAAGAGCTCATATTCTGAAAACCATAACTAACAGTGAAATCACAGTATGGTTTAACAGTGAAAAATATGTGTTTGAGAAAATCTATAATCCTTTAAAACAGACAGTTTCTTAGTGGGTCTAAGCTGAGGGTGCTATTGCTGCTTATACTGAGTAAATATCTGGTTCAGCAGTTTTAGCCATCTTAAAGGGCAATGTTATATGTTATTGAATTTATATATAGTAAGCAGTCATGAAGAGTAGAGACACTTGCATTGAAGGACAAAATATAAGTTTGATTAACCCTGAAAATTGATTTTAAATAGCATAAAAATATAAAACAGAGCTAGAAGGGAGTTTGAGAAGTCATCTAGAGAAGGAGGCTTATTCTGCCTTAAGTTTGATGTCTAAAGGTTCATAATCTGCATTACATATGCTGAAGTCCCTCTGTAATTAGCAGAAGGAAATATACACTCACAAAGCATTATATTCTAAGAAAAAAACCCAGGTAGATAATGTGCATGTATCTCCATCTCATTAAACCTGTTTCACCAAAGGGTGATCGTCCGATGTATTTTAGGTAACTAACATTAAACAAGATGAATCTTACCTCTAAAAATCATATCTTATCTTACTGTTGACAAAATACGTCAAAATATTTTTTTTTTCAGATATTTTTCTAAACTTTCCTTAAAAATCTCCATTTCTTTCATTATACCATTACAAGTTGGTATAATGGTTCCAGTAAGGTGTTACTTTAGACAAATCCATTTTGTTTCTTCACCTCTGTTCGCTGGGAAATAGCATTTCAAGATTCTGTAGTACTCAGATGCAGTCACACATAAGACTCCGAAATCTTTCTCAGAAATCCCTTTTAAAATCTTTTCAGTCTCCCGTTATTATAGTCTTCTTAGTCTCCCACTATTTTTTCATAGCATCTAATGTACTTAGAGTGCCGTTCTTTACATGTTACATATCTGATGGATACACTTCACTGGATGAAGTGTAAGTTCAACTCACTAGATCTGGATGAGGGAAGAGAGGACCTTTGTGTACAGTGACATAGGGTATTATCAGCTCTACCCCTACTTGAACTTCTTATATTTGAGGTGATAGTTCCCCTGAAATCACAGTGGAGTCACTGCCTTTTTCTGGAAAAATGGGACAGGAAACAGGAAAGCCTGACTTGCAGTGATAGCAGATGGTTCTAGAAGCCAATGCAGAGTACTGTGTATGGATCTACATCTAAATTATGGGATCCAGGACCACTTCCAGTCTCCAGGAAACAAGTGATTACAACAGAAGTATCCTTAGTATTTTTCAAAGGACATTTGTTCCTCTGCACACTCTGTTTTCCATCCCTGGTCTCCTTACAATGGTTTCTACTGGAAGAGAAACCAAGTGAAAGGGCAAGAAAGTATGTGTGATTTGCTCCAGCTGGTTCATTGATGTAGAAGATTGGATGGAGAAGTTGGACTAGAGACCACATTATAGATCATATTGTTCCTGCAGTTAGATGCAACCCACTAAGTTTATTTTAAGATCTTTGCAACTGCAAGTACAAAAGGACACCTGCAAAATGATCAAAAGCTTTCTTAGATGTGGCAAACAAGATCTTAATGCTTTGCAGTTTTAAGTCTTGGAAAAAAACCTAGAATAATCCAGGGACCAGGACTGGGAATCCTAGGTCTCACTATACCAAACCGATTTTTAATCAGCATACTGTTTTTCAACAACAGTCCCAAGTACAGTGATATTTCTGAATGTAATCCATGTAATCTCATATTTTAGCTTGACCACAACTAAATCTTGGGTCTCATCTAGAGACTTTTGAAGTTCTGTGGTTACTTGTCTTTTTATCCACATCTTTTTATTCAGATTCCTGGCTCCCCTTACAGAATACTGCTTTAAAGGGAGGTTGGAAATGAGGTATTTGTTGAAGGGGAAAAAAATTTCTTTTTTCTTTTTTTTTCCTATACAAATACTTAACAGATGACTGAAATACAGGCAGACTGAAGGGGAAAAAAACCAAAACCCAGACCAGTTCAGGTGGCTTTTATTTCTAAACTTATCACTATTACATCTCGCCATTCTCCTTACTCTTTAATGGGACTATGATAACATTCAATGTGTTTATTGGTATTATAATCAGGCCATTCTTTTGTTTAGAGCTGCTGAATGTGTTTATATTCTGAAAATAAATTTATCAATTTAATTTAACTAGAGACAAAGCAGGCCATTGATGCTGCTCCTTCTCATAAAACTGTCTGTTAGTAGCAGTCTAAATTGACAAGTAATTGACCTCCTTGTGTCCCTCTCAGGAAAAATGTGAAAACTGACTTAACCAGGTTAAGATATGCAATCATACTGATGTGGGGGTATGTTTTATCATCTGATTGCACATGAATGTCAGATGCATTTAGGATAAGCATCAAAAAAGAAAAGATACAGAAAAAGAACATCCTTTCTGCAGAAAATATTTGTTATTCTTGGAGTCTCAGAAAAAGAATGCTACAGACAAGTAACAGGTTATATTGCTGTGCAAAATACTGCTGTAGCCTCAGTTCATTAAAATACACTGAGTTCATCACTGATGATTAAAACAAACATTCAGATCATGCTGAATTCTACCAAGAACACTCTCTAGGACATTTTCTTAAGAAACAATAGTGTCCTAGATTCTTCTGGTGCCTTCTCTCCTTAAATATGTTTAAAGCATATGCTCTTCCAAGCAAAATTAAGGGCTATATACTAATACTGAAGTAGGTTTATTATATCAGATTGTGGGGTCTGTTACTACTGAGAATACCTTCTTTTCAATGGTAAGGAACTTTTAATAAGGAACCAATCCTGGCATGTTCATTTCATATTTAGGTATTGGTATTCTAATTTATAATGCTTAACTTTGAAAACAGGCATTTGAAGAAGGCTATGATTAAGTTCAGTATAAGACATGGACCATAGAATAAAAGCCAATGGTATGAACTGAGAAAAGGTCTTAATCTGATAAATTGATACAATGTGTGAAAAATATGAATTCTAGACCTAGTCAAATTGTCCATAGAAGTATTCTTGATTAAAGAATTACTTCAAATAGGACTCTTCTAGATTTGACTAAAACAAAATAGAATAGACTATTTCAATTGGAAGGGACCTACAGCTGTCACCTCGTCCAACTGCCTGACCAATTCAGGGCTGACCAAAAGTTAAAGCATTTTATTAAGATGTTGTCCAAAGTGCAGTTTTGAACCATTTCCACATGTCCTGTCACTGAATACCAGGGAGAAGAGATCAGCACCTACTCCTCCACTTCCCCACAACGAGATCACCCCTCAGCCTCCTTTTCTCCAAACTAGACAAGCCCAGAGTCCTTAGTCACTCCTCATAGGACATTCCTTCCAGCCCTTTCACCAGCTTTCTTGCCCTCCTTTGGATGTATTCAAGGACCTTCACATCCTTCCGAAATTGTGGGACCAAGAACTGCACCCAGTACACAAGGTGAGGCTGCACCAACACTGAATACAGCGGGATAATCCCCTCTTTTGACCAGCTGGTTATACTGTGTTTGATGCATCCCAGGATGGGGTTTTCCCTCTTGGCTGCCAGGACACACAGCTGACTCGTATTGAGCCTGCTGTTAACCAGCACCCTCAGATCCCTTTCTGCAGGGCTGCTCTCCAGCCACTCCTCTCCCAATTTATAGTTGTACCCAGCATTACTCTATCCTAGGTGCAGAATCTGGCATTTTGACTTGTTAAATTTCATCCCATTAATCATAGCCCAGTGCTCCAGTCTATCTAGAGCCCTCTCCAAGGCATCTTGTGCCTCAATAAAGTCAACAGCACCTTCCAGTTTGGTATCATCAGCAAACTTGCTAATGGTGCATTCAACTCCCTCATCCAGATCGTTGATAGATATATTGAATGGGACTGGCCCTAGGACTGAACCCTGAGGAACACCACTGGTGACAGTCACCAGCCAGATGTAGCCCCATTCACTACAACCCTTTGAGCTCTGCCCTTCAGCCAGTTCTTCACCCAGTGCACCATGAACCTGCTCATCCCACAGTGGGGCAACTTGTCCAGCAAGATGCTGTGAGGGACAGTATCAAAAGCCTTATTAAAATCCAGAAAAACTACATCCCCCACCTTCCCTTCACCCACTAGGCAGGTGACCTTATTATAGAAGGATATCAAATGGTTAAACGGGACTTTCCCTTTGTGAACCCATGATGACTGTGCCTGATGATTGCATTATTCTTTAAATGCCTTTCAGTAGTACCCAATATAATCTCCATAATTTTTCCAGGAACTGAGGTTAGACTAACAGGTCTGTAGTTCCCTAGGTCTTCCCTCAATTCCTTTTTGCAGATTGGAATAATGTTGATTAACTTCCAGTGAGCAGGGACCTCCCCAGACTCCCAAGACCTTTGGCAGAAGATCGAGGGGCGTCCTGCCATAACATCCGCTAACCCCTTCAGTACTCTGGGATGAATCCCATCAGGCCCTGTGGACTCGTGAACATTCAACTGATACAGCTGGTCCCTTACAATTTCAGTGTTCACAGATGAAAAGTCACTGTTCCCACACTCGTGGTCCTCCAACTCAGGGGACTGCGCAGCCCAAGGTCTATCAATATTATTAAAGACTGAGGCAAAAAACGCATTGAATGCCTCCACTTTTTCTTCACCCCTATTAGTCAGATGACCATCTTCAACCAGCCCAATGTTTTCTTTAGACCTCCTCTTGCTATTATACTTAAAAAAGCCCTTCTTGTTATCTGAAAAAACACTGGCCAGTTTCAACTTTAATTGAGCTTTGGCCTTTTGTGTCTTCTCCCTGCCTATACAAACCACAGCTCTGTAATCTTCCTGCGAAGCCTGACCTTGCTTCCAGGGATCATACAATTTCTTTTTCCTCTGGAGTTCCAAGAGGAGTTCCCTCTTCAGCCTATCTGGTCTTCTGCGCTGTTTGCTTGACTTACGACACAGTACAATTCTCTGCTCGCACAGTGGAATTGCCTGATAGACAAAAGAAGAACTCGGTCAATGAAAGACCACTTTTGGTTATCTCTTCCACACACTGACCAGGGTTCAGATTGCTTAGATTTCCTTGGTTCATATGACCAAAGAATAATTTTCCCAAAATAAAAGATACTGCTGAAAATTACTATACTTTATGGTCAAACAGTAAGTGCTGTGACCATCTCCTCTCAGGATATCTTAAGTGCTTTATAAATATGCTGACCACTACTTGCATCAGTAAGGTCAATAGAACAGTTTTGTTGTCAAGGTGGAAGAAAGACACTGGAAAGGAATATGAATGTTACAATTAAGACTGTCAAATATAGGCAAAAAATGTTAAAGCCAATTTAGATCCAAATTTTTTCCTTTTAGTTGAAAAACTCCCATCTTAAGTAATGTATCTAGAATTATAGTGTTACTGAGAAAGGTATAGAATACAAAGCATTTAAGAGCTGGGGTTTTTAACCACACATGTTTGCAAGAGACTTCACTGGAGTCCTCATCAAATGGCATCAGAATTTCCTTCAGACTGTTCAAAAAGACTCTCTTGGTCTTGTTTATTTTGTACTGTTTTTTCATCTTGCAGTATAAAACAAAGGATTGTGACTTTCTAATTATAAAACTAATTAACTCTCACAAAGTAAAGGACCTGGACTTTAGCTCTTGAGCTATTTCTGTAGGTGCAGAGCACAAAACAAGTCACTATCTAATCTCAACCCCAAATTGTGTATTTAGAGAACAGGGACCTCCCCTTACCAACCTAATTACAAAGATTTACAAAATGGAAAAATAACTGTATTTGTTTATACAGATATAGATTTCCTGCATGTTTTTCAGGTTTTTGTTCATTATTTTTCATAAAGAAAATAATTCAAATGTGTCTTGCTCATATATAAAAGTTTTATTATTGCACCCACAGATTTGAATGTTTTGTCCTCAAAATGATAATAGTAAACAGCAGTGAGAGTTGCTGTGTTTTGAGTTTGTTGTGCTTTCTGATAATTTTGTCACTTTTTCCATCTCTGCTTTTTTTTTTTTTTTTTTTTTTAAGTTGCAATGGCTTGGTAATACTTTAAAAAATACAAAGCCCTATTAATGTCACACTTGATCAATACATACAATGCAGAAAGCTCTTTTATTGGCTGTATATAAATGTACAGCTTTATATTCTTTTTCATAACTTCCCCTGTCCTTGCTTTCTTCTCCTTCACTGACTACTCACTTTATAACTTTCCTTTTACACTGTTTTAGATTTTATAATTGAGTCTGTGAATGATGTTGGATTAATAAATGCCTTGGAGACAGAAGTCTATTTTTTTTCCAGAAGAGCAGTATATCCTTAGTGTACATTTTTTATGGGATTACTGTAATCTTTCTTCTCCCTTTATTTCCTTGTTTTATTCTCTGAAAATCACTTTAAGGAGTCTTTAGAGATTGCCTCTTCACACAAATATCAGGAATATTTCTTAACACTTGACACCACTTGTTCTAAATGAAGCACACTGAAATCTACACATAGAAACCTAGATACCTCTGAGTAGTACTCAAAAGAAAAAACTGTGTGTGGGGGGGGAGAAACCTGAGAACATGTGTTGATAGCAACTTGGTTAGTTAATTATTTTTAATTTAAAAGAAATCTGTCATTTTAAGAAGAAATGCATGAAATTTAAGAAAGGCACTTTTTTAAAAAACAACGGGATGGAAAGGGAAGGGCTGGATTGCTAAAAGAATAACATGTAAAGGAAGCCACAAAAATATATGGTTCTATGCAAATAGCATGTTTTTGTCTCCTTTTTAGCTTTTCTAAACAATGTAGAAATAGTTGGAATGAGCAGTCTTGTGCATCGGAACTGTACAGAAGACTGAACATTAGGATAGTTTAAAAAATACAAACAGTGAGTAAATTGAAATAGATTTCTGAGAAAGGATGAGAAAAGGTGAAAAAGACTAGTGATAAGTGGTCCAAAGAAGTAGTAAGACCTGCCTCAGCTACAAAATATACCTCTTATGACTTACAAATTTTCCTATTTTAAATGTCATTTAAAGAAAGCTCCTACACTACCCACTTCTTATAAAGCCTGGTAAAACACAAACACTTAATTTTCTTTTTGCTGTGTTTTCAGTGAAATATGGGGGGGGAGGAAAAATATTTTTTTGTTGTTTTTTTTTCTAGTAAATTGTTTAGCTGCTTGGTCATTTTCTGTATTACTGCTTTAAAAAAAGATATATATTTAGAGTGCAGAATCTGCTGAAATGTCAAACTCTTTTGATTTATTAAGTAATCTGAAAAAGATGCGCTGCAGTCATGACATTTTGCGTTTGATTAGCAAAGACAACATAATCCAGTATGACATTCTGTTAAGAAGGATTAAATAGTGTTACATAGAGAAGGTGGTCAAACAGTTTACAAGAATTTCTGTTTACTTCTGTGCAGGTGAAAAGTGTCATTTTGAAACTAAATATTTAAAATAAGATAACAGAGAACCTTTCTCCAGTTTCACAGTAGCAGGTATTTCCATTCCTTTGCCTCTGTTTAAGAAATTACTATCGCCATTTACAGCTTCAGTTTTAGACACCCAAGTCACTAAGTCACTTCTAAGTGTAAGTCATTTCTCTGTATAGACTTACATCTTACTTAATCTATAGATAGGCAAAAGTGAACAGTTAGGCCATTATTTTTAGACCAGTTAGGAGAAAGATAAAGTAAAACTAGTTATAGCAAAACCACTGTTGAAAAAAAAGCCTTTGGGTTTAACAAGAGCCAAAGTATCGCTTCTCATAGCCATACAAAAAACAAGTAGAAATCAGAAATTATCATAGTGAAAAGCATTTCTTCCAGAACTCCATATGAAATAAGCATATATCATATAGTAACACATGTAATTGAACTGGAAACACAAAGAAGGAACATACAAAAGTGTGATGGAAAATATATTTATGTTCTGAAGAAGATAAGATTAGTAGTATAGACCCTAATTTTATATAAAAAAGGTTGATTTGATAGTGACACATCCCAGCTTGATCACATCACAGTACTTGAGATGGTCAGTAAGACATGTTATTTGGGTGATCTAAACATTATTTTATGTAATCTGAAAAATTCTGTTCCCTATTTCAATTTTGTTTAGAAAATAGAAGGCAAAAGTATGTAGTGGTGGCAGCCCATTGTTAAAGAAAACTTCTGACCAAAGACTAAAACATATTCTTTTCAATGTTGATCCTGAGATACACTTATCTTCTGCATCCAGCTACAACTTAAATGAATATTCTTTGTTTAAATAATTTAAAATAAAAAAAAAAAAAAGAGACCCAGAGGAAGTAGGAGCTGTCATCCCATGTCGCAACATCTCCAGTGAAGACGTAAAACCTAGACTCAGAAAATAACATGCATTAGCCTCTTCAGACCAAGCAGGTGACAGAATAAAGATGTCATTTGGAATGAGTTGGAACATTTTGTAACTTACTTTCCCTCTGTCACCCAACTGCTGCCTGGTGCCTACTTTCAAGGTACTGAAGAGGCTGAGATGGGGCCTGAAATATAGAGCCTGAATTGAACTTAGATTTCAAGATGGAGATTCCTCTTCCCATGGAATTTCACAGTTTCTAATAGCACTAGATGAAAAATTAAAGCTAAGCCCTTTTTTCACTTGAAACTAGCAAGGAAATCATAAAAGAAGAAAGATAAAACAATAGAAAAGAAAAATGCCAAAATAAATTAGTAAGACAAGGACAAATGTCCATTCAGAAGTTAAGTTTTAAGCCAAAATTTTGATGCGGAGAAATAGCATGGATGTCAGTGTGCACGCTGACATCTCTACAGTCAGTTTAAACAAGACATTTGCTAGTAATTCCCCTGTCTTAATGTGTTGTTTCCAATTTGAACAGTTTAAACAGTATTTTAAACAGTATTATACTACAGAAGTACCACAATGTATTAAAAAAAAAAGAGAAAATGTTCCTTTCCTGCACTTCAAGGTATCACTTTAAAAAAAAAACCACACAAAAAACCCCCAAGAACCCTTCACAGTCTCTAATCCACTCCATGGAAAGAAAGTAATGGGATTAGATCACTATCAGAGTTTCTTTCATTGAGTTAAATGAGCTGAGTGTTACTGAAAAGGCCTATGCTCTTCAATACAGCCGAACATGGAAACACTTTTGTTGGTCTTACAGTTAGATGTCCCCATTGTGCTCATTGTGTTTAGTCATGTCATTATCAAAACCCTTCCTTCACCCAGACTTAAAAATCCCGGTATTAACAGCTGCTTAAGACTATATAAAAAACTAGCAGTCTGAACGAATTTTCTGTCTGGAATTTTCAATTGTTGGCTTCATTATTAAATGACAGCCTCTAATTTTGATCCCCATTTCACAACAGTGTTTCTACCGTATCTGAGAAAGTTCTTTTATGTCTTCATGTTACAGTTCAGCCATTTCATAGATAAGCAGTTCATCTGGTTTAGATGTCCACTGCTGTACAATGACAATACATAATTCATCAAAATGTGTTAAATCTAGTAGGATTATTTCAAGTATATGAAAGGTTTTATTAATTCATTTCTAGAAGGGTAATTTATCTTTAATCTGATTAAAACAGAACATTTAAATAAATCAGTTATATTAGCTTTAGGCACATCTATTCTCTGTGGTTTAGTTTTAGCTTTTAGTTTTATCACACATACAGGATCATTGAAAATGTAATATGGCAGGAATTTTTATCGAAAAAGAAGATTCATCAACATGGAAAAAAGCTGCAATTGAAAAGCTGATGATCTCAAGTTTAAACTTTCATTTTATACACTACATATACATATAGATATGAGAAGTCATAAATATACTCATTAATTTATGATGAAAGCGATAATTTTAATCACAAGCTAAAAAAAAAAAGATTATCAAATAACATTTTTGTAGACTATTTTAAAATAAACTTCAGTTTCCATGTAAACTTCCTCCTAGGGTTTCTGCAAGATTCTTTCTTCTTTTTTTTTTTTTTACAAAAACTTTTAAGAAGGGATTTAGATTTGACTAAGCCTCTCCCAATGGTCTTAATGTGTGCTGACAGTATCAAAATTAAGTATTTTAATCTTTATTTAACATCTTCCTTATTTATCTAAAGTGACTTTGCATTTCCTACAAATTGCACTTCTGCAGTGTCATGGCTCTCCTCCTTTGCCTAGTTCCTGAAAGGTGACAGTTGAAAATAAAGTTCATTAGGTATTAGTATAGCTAGAAAACAGAATATCTATGGTTCACCCTATACTGGTTTAGCTTTCTGTCTTGAGTACCAGGAAATTTTATATATCATGTTACCAAGAAAATAACAACAAATTGACAGAAGTCAGGGAACAGGATAAAAAGTGATATTGGGAGCTGAAGGGAATAACTTTGGAGTAATGATGAATAGAGCTAAAAATAAGAGTTCAGCTAAACAGTAACTAAGTGGGGGATGAGAGAAACAGGGAGATAGAGAGGGAGAGAAAAGAAAAGAAATTATTTTATACAGAAAACAGGCTATCCTAGAAGTAATGAGGTGAGATTAACAAATGGAGAGTTTAGACTGAATATCAGTAGATATCCTGACAGGGATATGTATTAGGATTTGGAATAGTCTCCTAAGGGTACTGGTATAAGGTTCATCGTTTGGCGTTTCAATACTAGATGGGACAAAGCACAGGGAAAAAATATGGTTGGAGAAAATCCTGCCTTGACAGAGAGATGAAATGAATAATCTAATAGGCCTTTTCCATCTCTAACTTGTTGCTATGAAACTGCCAGAAAAGACTAAATTTAATCTTCTCAGTGTCTTTTATTCTTTTATACATAAATTATCTTAATCTTTTCTGCACATTTTCTGCCTCTTCTCTCTCCTTTAACACAAATTTAGAAGGGGTATTTAAAATGTTTTCATTCTATTTCTTCTTCTTCAACTGTTGCAGGTTAATTTTAGTTCACATATGAACGAAACATGAAAATGAATAGTGGTTGGCTGGATATTAGAGATGAGCAGGAATTTTTAATTTAAATATTTTCTCTTGGAATTGTCAGGATTTTCACTCAATTGTAAAATTTCAGACTGCTGTTCCAGTTCAGACAAAATTAAAAATAATCTCTAATTACCTGCCATGTTTTGAATATTTTATTTAGAAATTATAGTAAAAAAATGGTTCAGGCAAGCCTTTTAAAAAATCCAAGAGTGATACTGCTGAAGGAAATGTAAGTGTCATTGAGATCTTTCAGGCAGTACATTTTACTGTTCTTGATTTTGTTTGCATTTATATGTGCTGATTTCTTTCAGCTAAGGGGAATGCCAATTGATGCTTTATTCTCAGTGGACAGTATAGATACGTGTCACAGTGAAGTTACCAAACAAGTGTACCATCTCTTCTCTGAAACAGTCCTCAGAGAGCCAAGTGCCACAGGAGACCTGGAAGTGACACGCCACAAGAGACAGACCACAACTTTCAGAGAAGGTGCTGTGAGAATCATAGCTTTGTCACAAGGTCAAAACGGAAAACCACAAGGACAGGAAAAAAATGATTGTTGTGGTGTGCCAGACAAGTGGAATTAAGAGTGTGATTCATGAAAAAAAAGCAACAGTGTGGTTTCATCAACTGCTTTTAGTTGCTTAATTTCCTGAAAAACTCTAGTTGCTCTTGGAGGCCAGAAAGCCTGGTGGGCTTGCCACGTTTTCCCACTGACTTACTGAGCCTGGGATAAGCAAAAGTCATCATCCTTGGAGGGATTAATTATTGCTAAATTGATGATACTATAATTTATTTGTTGATGAGAAGCTCAAAATGACCTAGCAATGTGCGCTTGCAGCCCAGAAAGCCAACTGTATCCTGGGCTGCATCACAAGAAGCGGGACCAGCAGGTGGAGGGAGGTGATTCTCTCCCTCTACTCTGCTCTGGTGAGACCCCACCTGCAGGACTGCCTTCAGCTCTGGGGCCACCAACATAAGAAGGACATGGACCTGTTGGAGCAGGTCCAGAGGTGGGCCACAAAAGATGACCAGAGGGCTGGAGCCCCTCTCCTATGAAGACAGGCTGAGAGAGTTGGGGTTGTTCAGCCTGGAGAAGAGAAGGCTCCAGGGAGACCTTATAGCAGCCTGCCAGTACCTAATGGGGCCCTACAAGAAAGCTGGAGAGGGACTTTTTACAAGGGCTTGTAGTGATAGGACAAGGCGTAATGGCCTTAAACTCAAAGAGGGTAGATTTAGATTAGCTGTAAGGAAGAAGTTGTTCATTGTGAGGGTGTTGAGGCACTGGCACAGGTTGCCCAGAGAAGTTGTGGCTGCCCCATCCCTGGCAGTGTTCAAGGCCAGGCTGGATGGGGCTTGGAGCAACCTGGGCTAGTGGAAGGTGTCCCTGCCCGTGGTGGGTGGGGTGGAACGAGATGGGGTGGAACGAGATGGGGTGGAACGAGATGATCTTTATGGTCCTTTCCAACCCAAACCATTCTATGATTCTATGATTGCAAGACTGACAAGATTCTTTTATTTAAACACATTTTGAAAGACTGACTTTAGTTCAAAAATGAAAATTTTCCTTTTGTCTTTCTTTAAACAGCAATAATAAGAATAACTGAAAGCTGGTTTTCTAGTAACTTAAAGAAGATGTATGGCTTACCATTTCAGGTCATGCTATTGTTTAATAGCTAGGAGAGCCAAACAAAATCTTAGGATTTTTTTTTTATAATTTACTTAGGAGTTGTGTCTTCAGTTTTTCACCATATTTTGAACAGTTAGCAACTTGCTCAAAATACTGTGTCTAAAATGCTGTGTAAACCATTTAGCTCTGGCTAGAGATACTTTCTAAATACAAAAAAAAAAAAAAACAAACTGAAAGCTGTGGGTTTGATGACATGTTTTATAACTTATTTTACTATTGTAATTGAGTAACAGAATTCCAAATCTCTTTAAGAACTTAGATAATATCAACATGACATATCCTAAAATATAGCATGAGGAAGGGTGAATAGATGAAATAAATACTGTTCATAGTTTGAAGAATTTGCAGCTGTTTGTAATGACTACCTTCATAGTTGAAAATAAAATACAATACAACCATTTCTCTGCTCCTGAAGACAAGTGGCAGAGCATTTCTCTCTAATTTCTACCTACAGTTAAACTGTCTTCTCCCCTTAAATAGAATCGCTATTATACTGACACTTGGGAGCAATATGGCCCATCCATGGCTGTCCCCCAGTCTGTTCCTAAACAGTGTCTGGAGAGCATTAGCTGTCATGAAACAAAACTTAGAAAGTTGCCAGGGAGTGTGCTTGACTACTTTCCACTATTCAGATATTCGAGGTGTCCTACATTTTTGGGTAACCAGCTTGAAATACCTTTGCTATTACTAGGATTTTGAAAATGCTAAGCAGCGGAGCACTCACCTCCTTAGGATTATCCTCAGGATATTTCAGGCTGGGCACTTAAAATCACTCAGTTCTCTGAAAGCTGTCTTCCTTTTAATTCGATAGATTTTAACACATATCTAAGTTTTCTCCTGAAGATGATCATCTGATATTTTGTGCCTTTTCTTTCAAATCCAAAACCAGAAAACAACAGAGAGAAAGGAGGTTTCAAAATAAATAAATAAAAAGCAAATCATGAACGTCAGAGAAAAAAATCTCAAAAGAATGCATGCTGTAATAATACTTGACACTCAATTACTCTGTAATTCTAGGAGATCCACTGCTGCCTTGCTGTCTACACATATGCGTAAGTAGCTACCCTGATTAATGTTAGCACATGAATACGAAAAGGAATAATGATGATTTGTAACTTGTTATAAAGGCCTGCCATAGGAACTTGCTAAAATGTATGAAAATTGCTGTTTGTTTAAGTGAGGACGACACTTTAAAATGATAGCCTAATCATTATTAATTCTTTTGATATTTACTGTATTATCATTAATCCAAAAGAGTTCTTTTGGAATTAGTGAAGATGTCATACAAATTTCTAACATTAATTCGATGTTAATTACTTGGAGCATTTCTAACAAATAAACTTAAAAATGCAGTATCGTGTTTCAATTTTCAGTGCACATTATGATCATTAGTAATGGGAAATATTTTGTTTCTTTTGAAAGTAATAGTAAAATGAGTAGGAAGCTATATGGGAATCGTACTATAGCTCTCGGCTACAGAAAGTCTGAGTCACGTCCTCTTTATTGGTAAAGAGTTCAGAATGGTGTTGTGAGAGCCATCTCCAAGTGTGCAGTGGGTAACTGCATGTCTCTTGTCCAAATACTTCATTCCTGCTTTAACTAGATCCACTAGCACAGGGAGGCTGTAAAAGTTCTGGCAGCTTTTCTTGAATAACGATAGATACAAAGATCGCTTCAGGAATACAGATGTGACTTCCCTGTTGTGGTTATCTTGCTATAACATATGTGTGACTGGTCTGAAGTTCTTTTTGAGGAAGATAGGCGCAGACCTCATAATCATCTCTCCTGGGATGCCGGGAGAAGTCTTATATCAGCCTTTTACCCTGGGGTGACTTTCATTCAGAGACACTTTTATCAAACAGTCAAATTTCTGATATTTTCACATAGAAAAGGCTGGACATTGAAAGAGATGCAACTTTGCCTTCAGGTACTTGCCTCATTCACAAGAGGATTCACACTCATAATTTGCATGTTATCTTACATGGAAAGAAAAGCATCTAAGATAGCTGAGAACTTTCTGTCAGTTTGGAAATATACCTTGAAATTCATATGATTGTGCAATGGCACTAATAATAATAAAGCTCCATTGAAAAATTAATAAATATCAATTTGTTACAGAACTTTTGGGGCTATATAACAAAGAAGAACAAGCAAATCAAAAGTCCTGTTGCATTCAGCACCTGTTATTTCATTCAAAAAGCAAGATGTTTTCCTGAATCCATTCTTAAAGCCTGTATTAAATTAGCAGTATGAAAAAAAAAGCCAAAACTACACCCAACTGCAAGGACTACAGTGTTCATGACATTATTAAAAAGTAGGAGTGTTAAATACTGTGTTCAATCACTAGCTTCCTAATAGTAAATGGGAAATTAAAAATTTCAATTAAAGAAAAAGAAAGATGGATAGTGTAAAAGAGTGACCACAGTGGTCAAAGCTAGGGGGGGGAAAAAAAAAAAAAGGGCTCCATGGAACAAAGTGGAATTATGAAGTAAATACCATGGCTAGCGCACACCAGTGAGAAAAATTAGGTGTTAGTAAGCATTTTGTTTAGGAATAAAATGTTACTGGAATATTCATTAAATCAAATACCTAGTAATACTAAGCCTATGAAATATGACAGGGCATGAAGTAAAACTCTTGCCTTTAGTATGTTCTCAAACTTATCAAAGACAGGGAAGATTTGGGATGCAATTATCTGACTAAACAATGTTGATATTCCAGTTTTTGATCCGTGGTCTAATTCTACCAAGTAAGTGACAGCAAAATATTGCAGTTGCTGAGATTTTTCTTATGACATCCCATCATTTATTGTGTCCTGCACTTGAGAGATGGGTTAGAGATTTTAATACTTATTGTATAAATTTTTTTTGGTTGTTGTTTCATGTATTTGAACCTTATTCTTTCTTATAGATTTGGTTTTACTTGCATCTAGTATAATTTATATAGTATTGCCCTGATGAATCTATGGAAGGTGGTCATATTTGAAAGTGTACAAAACATTGTTTCATATAACAGTAAATGTGATGCAAGTCTATATAATATTATGTACATTGTTCAAAATTTTCAGTTTGGTTATTTAAGCTGAAGATTACTAGTGTAAAATTCTGAAGCTCTTGTTTCCTCTGCGGTTATCAAATGCTTCATGTGACATTGTCCACAATGATGGTTTGTTTTCACTTCTAACTGAAACAGCAGAAAATAGCTAATAAGTTGCAAAATATCTACTGCCAAGTAAAACTGTACTTATAAAGAAGAAAAATACAATAGATCGGGTCCACCATAAAATTAAGATAACTAAACGTAGATGTCTAAATGTAGGTGTGAACATTTGAACTAAGGGTCTAATGACCTATTTAAGTCAATTGACTGCAGTCCTAGGATACAGTTCTCTAAATGTAGATGCCCATGCTCTCTGAGATCATGTAGAGTACTCAAGACACTTCTATGGACCTGGCATTTACAAAACAGGACTTAATTTTTTTATGGGGCAGCTGAAGACTAGTAAGTACTGCACAACACCTTAAAATACCACTAAAAATGTGTGTTTACTCAATTAATTCTGGCTATAGTCAATATTACCAATGTAACCTGAAGAGAAATTCAACTCACTGTAAGGTAGACACTGAGGACCCAACTCTATACAAGCATCTAGAGTCATCTGAAATGACTTAAGGTATCTCAAACATTTTGATGGACTTGACAGAGATGACACGCAACCTCTGAGATATCTAGGCCTTTCTGGAGTGGCAAATGGCAGAGAGGCAGAGTACTCTGAGGCTTCCCAAATGGCACTGGACTCACGTATGTGTGTTGACAAAAGAATCTACTTCCTGCTGTCTGGTCAGCTCAATCATATTCTAAGCTTTTTGGACTGTTTTCACAAGTCACTCAGTGAAGTTGGCTAAATATAGAGATTTAATGCCACCTCACATACTGGAACATCTGCCACCTAACCACCAGCTGCCTGAAGCTACTTGAGATATATACATGTTTTGTTTCCTTTAACAAGGGTAATATGAGATCTATGAATTTATCAACTGCATTAGCCTCAGTCATAAACCTTCATTAAACATTTTCAATGTTTTGTTGATTTTTAGGTTTTGGGTTTTTTTTTACTTACAAGAAACAAAAGAGATTATGGAAGCAGTTGGAATTTATCTCTTTATTTTTTAACTTCTTTTTTTTTTTTTTCCATTTCACATTCCCTTTAACTTCACTGTCTCCTGTATGGAGCTTAATTGCCTTTGCAGATGCACTTATAGAAGGTGTAAAACATTCATTTGGAAAGAAATAGAAAAATAGTCAGTGGAAATGTCCCTGTCTGATCTAACATGTTAAAAACAGATCTTAATTTTTTAAGAACAGCACAGGCAAACTCTCTGAAGGATAGAAAGGGCAAGGAAGACAGAAAAACATGGCCTTTGATGCCAACCTTGTTTATAGCTCAAGAGACAAAAACAGTGACTTAACACACTTAACACAGTTTGTGCTCACAAACTCTTAGGACATTTTTGAGCCAAGGTCTTCCATCCTTAGGAAACACAACTATATTTGTAGATAAATCATGTGGGGGTTTGTTCAATTTTATCCTTTTTTTTATCTCTTATAAAACAAATAATAGAATCAGAAAATATTTCTGGAACTACAACGATACACCATTTTATCTGAAAATATTGAGGGTGTTTCTTAGAAAACACAGGCTCATCGGAATTCCTGACCCACTTGCCACACTACGGCACAGTCACCTATTTGAGGAGCACTGGTAACCAGTGACAGGAGTTGGTGTGACTTTTGAGAATTTTATGGCTGCTTACCCCTAATTACTGAATTAATAGAATCTATTTTTCCCCAGCTCTCACCGTAGAAGAAGATGTGGGTCTCAGAATACCTGGAAATCTAGTTTACTGAAGCTTGTCTAGGGAGCTGAGCTATTCCCAGAGGATGTATAAATCACAGACATTGTAAAACAGCTGAGAGCCTGGAACTTGGATGCTGGGTATCCTATTATTTACTTTTTTTCCAGAGTAAAAGTCAGAGAGCTTTAAGACTGCCTTTTTAATTAGGAGTTCAGAAGCTGACTGAGCCAAGAGCCAGAAAACAGGGGAGCCAGTTGGCTGTGGGTGTCTAGAAGCTTTGGAATGCCTAATCTAAAGACATTTAGATAATGGGGAACTGCACCAATGTCGACCATGGCACTTGGAACAGTTAGGCAACTTATAAGAGAGCAATTTTGGCAGCTAGTTAAGAAATCCTTAAAATTGAAAAATTCCTATTAAATAAAAATGCATTTGAATGAAAAGCCTGAAAACATTGTAAGTGTTTTCCATTAATACTATTCCACTAAAATACATTTGGCAATTTCATCCTTAAACATTTCCAGGTTTTCACTTGGTTTATGTCATGCTAACCTGTGATTTTACTAGGAAGAACAGTGCACCTTGTTACAAAACTTTTAACTTCAATATAATAACATGTACTAGCTTTTCTTACATTTTAAATACAAGGATTGAATTAGATTTTCTTACCATTATCATTAAAAAGATAAGATCTTTGTCCAGCTGCCATTCACTTTTATATGTGACAAAATCTAGATTAAAAATGATTGGTTAAATTATTTGCTGGGAAGAACAGCATTCTGTTAATATCGTTTGTCAAAGGACAGTGCATGAAATAGCATAAAATAAACCCAAAGCTGTCTTGGTGTTATAACTTTCTCATGTACCATTGTGTTCTAGGGAAGACAACACAGTTTTCGAGAAGACAAGAACTGACATGGCCGTGTCACTATATCCTATGATGTCACTATATTATTTTCTTGACCTCACTTATTGACAGTGAAAATGATATTGCCAGACAATTATTTTGCACTTGGAGATACTGAAGCAGTTCATGTTAATGTAATCCATTTCATATGCTACCTTCAAGGTTATGAAAAGCAAAGAAAGGAGGTTATTCTGCTGTTTGGTCTCTAAAGAAAATTTCAATTTTTAAGGACATAAATAGTTTGAAAATTATGTGGTGAGATTTTCTTTGAAAATGCAATTTTATGGCTTGATTAGTAACACAGAAATCATAGTAAATATCTGTGAAACAGTTATTTTCAAAATAGAGTTCATGAGACAAATGTTGAACTGTGAAACAACCTCTGGAAATTCATTAACAAAATTTGAAAATGTTGAGTGGAGATACTTCTCTCTGTCAGTTTTAGCAATCCAGAAGTTATACTTTGGAGTAGTTTACTAGGTCTTCTCCATAACCAGGAAGGAAAAAAAGAATTTCTAATAAAAATACTGTATCCAAGCCTAAGAATAAGTGTCTAAGATGTGCTGAAGCACATTGCACACATATTTTTTTCTTTCTAATGATTAGAACACAAGCCCATGTGACTAGAGCAGACACCTAACATTTGGATTGTTAAAGACAGGTGAAACAAATCCCATACTTCATCCAAAATACTTTCAAACTTTTTTTGAGCACAAATAATTTGGAGTGCACAAAAGAAACTATGAGTGGATAGTACATTATAGCTAACGGAAGGTGGAGAGCGTCCTGTTTAAACTTCAGATGTACATCATTTTGTCAACTTATTTAAGTGTAAGATGATCCATCAGAAGATCAGGCTGGGCATTGAGTGGATTGGGAGCAGCCCTGCTGAGAAGGACTTGGGGGTATTGGTGGATGAAAAACTGAGCGTGACCCGGCAATGTGCGCTCAGAGCCCAGAAAGCCAACTGTATCCTGGGCTGCATCACAAGAAGCATGACCAGCAGGTCGAGGGAGGTGATTCTCTCCCTCTGCTCCACTCTCATGAGACCCCACCTGCAGGACTGCATCCAGCTCTGGGGTCCCCAACATAAGAAGGACATGGACCTGTTGGAGCGGGTCCAGAGGAGGGCCACGAAGATGGTCAGAGGGCTGGAGCCCCTCTCCTATGAAGGCACGCTGAGAGAGTTGGGGTTGTTCAGCCTGGAGAAGAGGAGGCTCCAGGGACACCTTATAGGAGCCTGCCAGTACCTAAAGGGGCCCTACAGGAAAGCTGGGGAGGGACTTTTTACAAGGGCTTGTAGTGATAGGACAAGAGTTAGTGGCTTTAAACAGAAAGAAGGAGGATTTAGATTAGATGTAAGGAAGAAGTTCACTGTGAGGGCGGTGAGGCACTGGCACAGGTTGCCCAGAGAAGTTGTGGCTGCCCCATCCCTGGCAGTGTTCAAGGCCAGGCTGGATGGGGCTTGGAGCAACCTGGGCTAGTGGAAGGTGTCCCTGCCCATGGCAGGGGGGTTGGAACTAGGTGATCTTTAAAGGTCCTTTCTGACCCGAACCATTCTATGATTCTATGATTTCTTCTCTTGATTCAGCAGGCAACCATTAGAAAGTAATTTTAACCTATTGTTTAATATACATTATGGATATAATTTGGATCCTACATTCCATTGTCAGTGAAATGAAAATAACGACTGACAGTACATTACCTAGTGAGAGTACTCATGTATGAAATCTCTGGGCTTGTGTAGTCAAATGAGTGAAGTGATTGTGGTGAAAGTGATGAAAGTGTTGAAACCAGCAGGTCTATAAAAAAAAAGATTCACAACACATCCTGTTTCCCTTTAATATGGTTGCTGCTGAAAGAGGCACTCCCATTCTGCCCTTCTGACCTCAGCAACATGCTCCCAGTGTCTTTGCTATGCAAATTTGAGTATTTGAATGGCTTTGAGAGGAGCAAGAGGAAATTCACTGGCTTGATAAGTGTTTTTTGCATTATGTATCTTGGGATAGATTCCCCGATTGATCACCATCTGACCTCAGGATTGCTAAGAAAGTAGAGGGAGTGTGCGACGTGGGACGACAGGGAAAGAAGCCACCCCTTTTCCTGGTAGTCTACACTCGTACCAGGTTAACTGATGATGCAGCTATATCTTAAGTTAATATTTCAGATCCAGTTCTATGCATATCTTCATCTTCCTTGACACTTTTCGAACACAAGTGTCTAAAGATTTAACGTATTATGTGCTGAGTAGTCTCAGAAGGATGCAGGAAAAGGCTAAAAAGGAAAAAAAAAAGTGAGTTAGGATCCTGGAGACAGACAGTAGTTGAATGGGAGAGATTAATGGGAAAAGTTGTAATATGTCCACTAGCTGAGCCTTTCAAAGTGAAGCCTTTTGCACTGTCATGGTGATGATTAATTTAGGTAGATGTGACAAGGATGGAAAGGAAGAAAGGGGAAAATGCCAGAAGCATAAGGGACCGAAGGAACTTACTGTTTTTAACAAGGGCTAAAAAACAAGTGAGAAGCACCTAGCAGATAGCTGGTGACAATTACCCAGCAGCTGGGAATGTGTGTTGACAGGGGAAGCAGGTCCAGAAGATACTGGAACAAGTGCTACTGCACAGTAACAAGAATGGGTTTGGGGGTTACTTGAGGACCCGCTAATAATAAACGAAGGCTTCCTGAGCCTTTGGAGGATTTTCATGGGAGCAGCATGAAACTTGTTGCTTTTGGAAGGCTCTCAGTATCTTTGAGTTTTGAAGGGGTTTGTACATCAATCTTGTACTAAAAGAGTGGTCTAAATCACAGGATTGCACACCGTTAGCTGTCATCCTTAAGAGTTTCACAAAGAAATATCTTTGCGTGCTAACCATCAGAAATGTCTCTGTGCTCTGTTACTATTTAGCTCAACAATTTATATGTCCATTCTGTTGAAATGTTCATATGAACAAAAAAAAAGACTTTCTCAGATTCCCAGTGTCAAGCTGGTAAGTAAAAAGAATTAGTTGATCTGTCATGTTATTGGTATGTATGAAGTTTGTACAGTGGTAGTTTGTGGATTTTAACCAAATCTTGATAAATTGAGGGCAAAGGTATAATGCTTTTAAAGTCAGTAGGACAGATTTTCTTTTTCTAATGGAAAACAACTAAAAGTAGTAAGACATAAAAAATTCTCAGTGACTAGATAACATATTGCCCAACCAGATAACTAGTGTCAAGCAGTGTCAGGCAGATTTGAAAGGCTAAAGCAAGCCACGGTGAATCAAACATCAGATTTCCTGCCACTTAGAAAAGTACAATGTATGAAGCACCGAAGGCGAGATGAGACAGTTCAACCAAAGATAAACACTTTTTTCTTCAGATGTGCCAAACCAGGAAAATGTTATTTTAAAATAAATTCTCCTCAGTTCTGATTTACTTATATAAAGACAGTTAGAAAAATACAGAATAAGCCCCCAAAGACCAAGTGTGGTTGTAGTTTTTGTGGATGAGGCAGCCACCTGTTTTCTTCATGATAGGAAGAGGAATATATAATCCAGTTGGAGCACAGACTTTGGTAAAACTAAAGTAGAGGATAGGTAAGATTATTTCAGAGCAGGTTTGGAAGTATGCTGCTGGAATTCACTGACCAGTTTGAAGAATATAGTGCTATGAATAGTAACATCAGTTTATTCTTGAAATTTGGAAGAGGCCCTTTTCATGCTAGAGATGAGTTCCACTTAAGGAAAGAATTTCTTTTATAGTAAATGGAAAGCATTACCTTTTCCTGAAATTTTCCTGCTATCATCAGACCTTAGAAACAAGGAAGACAGATTTCACCCTAAATGCTGTTATGAAGAGGCATTTTCTAGCACGTTTTCTGCAGTGGAAGATACAAGTGAGTTACCTGTCTTGTCTTTTGCCAACACAGGATTTTTTTCTCTGCTCCTGATACTCATTTGACTCTGTGTGCTGACTCTTTTTCACAGCAAATTTCAGTTCCAGGTTGTGGCAGTATACACCATTCCCCATTAGTACATTTTTTTAGACAGTTTTGGAGCATGAATTAATACTTGTTATTTTTAAAAAACCTACCATGACATGTGAAACACTTGTTTATAGTCTTAGTGACTTGGCATGCCTTTCTTTTCAGGAGGATGAAATTACTGGCATGGTTTATTTTCCAGTATTTTACTAGAAAAAATAAAAAGGTAAATTCTTCAAGCTGTAAATAATCTTTCACTGCAGAATTTTCACTATCCATGCAATCTTTCCCTCTTACTAAAACACATTCCATCATAAGAATTACTGATTATTTGACAGGAAAATTGTGCTAATTTTTACAATATATTTACTACAATTTCAAAAGCCGATTTATCTGTTAGAATGTTGAAATTAAGGGATGCTATGCTATGTTAAGAAATTCAGACCTGATATTTTTCTCTTTGATTTTAATAATTACTTGTTTGTAACTATTAGGCATAATCCATCCTTAGTGGTGAAGACCCTAAACTTTTTCCTTTCACTACATGTCAGTCCTTTTTTTGTTTTCTTTCCCCATTAATAATCCTGATTTAGACTTCTCTGAAGACAAGGCATTCACTTTTACTACTCCATTAGCCTAATTTGTAAAATGATCTCCTACCAAATCTCTAGTTATGAATACCACATTCTGAATTTAAGTTTCTTTTAAATATGTAGCTATTCAGTCATCCATTTAATGATGCACAATTGCCTACATTATTGAGTTAGAATCTGAAATCTCTGTTTGAAGGGGGTTTTAGATTTTGAATATATTTACTTCATATGGCATGCTGTGATAACTTAATTGAATAGGCTAAATAATTTGTGCAGTAATATACTGTGTGAAACAAAAGTGTCACAGCAAAATATTTTCTTTAAATGACGGGCAGTTAACTCTATCAAAATAATTTATGCCTAGAAGCATAAAGGGAAAGATTACCAAAGGCAAATCACACTACCTTTCTCTGCATATAACAAAATAGTTTGCATGCAGCTAGGAAGATATTCCCTAAAGTACCAAAGATACTGAAACTACACAGAGAAACATCAAAGACATTAGAAGTAATTTTTATTGCCATATAGAAGCTGAAGGAAAGAGTAATAGTCGAGTCTTCCAACACCACCTTTGTCTTTCAAATAATAAATAACCCATTCTTCTCTTTTGAGAAGTACACTCAGGAGAGATGAAAGCTTAAATAAAACATCTTTCCTGCTGACAGAAGTATTTTTTTGTATAAAAATCAACCTACAAAGAAAGAATGTGCATTATGTAGATTTGAATATTAGAGATTGTTACTGAGCTATAAAGTAGAATTAAGAGCAGTGTTATCAATAAGAGGAAATAATTGGATAGGTTGACCACAGAGCCTAGGCTTAACACTTAAAAGAAAAGATAATAGCAAAAATAACAACTATTAATATTAATTACAGGAAAGTTTTTCTTACATGGGATCTAAATATCCTAAAAATGTTCATATTAATCTGATAAATATGGCTTAATTTTCATGTAGTGAGTCTCATAGTAGCAGGATTGAGTGCTCTGTTATTTGTTTGAGCATCCACTGGATGGGATTGTCTTTTTGATCTTTTTCATGATTATTGCAAAGCATGGACAATGTGCTTGGCAGTAGATTTGATCTAAAAATCTGTTTAGTCATTTGAAGTATTTTCACTGACCTAAAGAGTCAAAACTGACCTTTTAAAGGACAAAACAAATACAGTCCTTCTTCAAAAGATTTTACCACCCAAAATGCAAGCATAGGCAGGAGAGTTGCTGATTACTAAACTAATTTGGCTAATTAGTTTGAATTTCAGAGCAGGGTGGAGATCCAGCCAGAGAACCATGAGACTTAGTATGGTCTCATATACTCATATATATGGTCTCATAGTATGGTCTTTCTGGGTATGTTTTTCAGAACAGGTATATCGTAAGCCTGATGTAAATGGTGAAAGTTCCCCGGTATGTCTAAATTATGTAAATGTCAGCCAGCAGACATCACTCAAATATTGTAAGAATGTAAATTCAGTCTTTAAGCATGGCCAGAGTGCAGGCCTCGACAGCACGCAGGGTCTCATGTTCATACACTGTTGACTGGGCACTGAGGTAGAGTCAAGTCTTTTCATAGATGATCATTTTATAATTGACAGAAGCAACCCTGTATGGTTTAACACATTTTTATTTTTTTTTTTCCTACCATTTTACTTTATTCCAAGTAATCTTTTCACTGACAATGACTGATATAGGCACTGTTTTCAGCCGGTAGTATGACTATTTGTTTGTAGGGGAGGAAATATTTATCCTAAACTGTTCTGGACTGAGCCTTTTTATACCATTTAGTCTTTCAGCTGGAGAACATGACCTCTTTTAATTTACAAGTACAGATCTAGGCTTAGATAACCAAATTCTATTCAATATTAAAGTGAGGTGGAAAGCATTTGAATTTATGGAAATTAATCTGTTCCCATGACTTCATAATAAGATTGATAAGAAATGTGCTGAGAATAATTCAAATGAATTTTAGAAATAACTGGAAGGTGTAAAATTCAAATTATGATAGTAATTCAAACTATAGTAACTCTCAAGGAAATCTCATTTTAGACTGAACTTTTAATTTTTAACACTTATCACGTTTTAGTGCCGAGATTTTTAAGTACTTACTATTGGCTTAAAGTCATATCTGGAAGTCAATGCAAATTTGCTTTTTTTACATCATGAGAAACTCAGGAACAATCTGGAACACTCTTGCCAACTCCACTTTAAATGCATCCTTAAACCTGTTTACACCATGCATACTTTCTTGCCGAAACAATGAAATCCTTAATGTGGTAAATAACCTGGCTTCATAACATTTCTTTCTAGAGCCAGCACCCAGAAACAAGTTTGATCAAATTTTTGAATGTATAATTCATAATTTGGACAAACCCATTCCATCTGTGAGGATGGATTAGCAATAATCTGAAAGGCTCAACATGCATTAATCTTAATTATCTGTCAATTCTTTCTTCAGTTTAAATATGCCACCGATTTCTTTAAGCCAGCACTCTGACTTTCTGTGCCCAGTTGGAAATAGAAAGGAATTATGCTTGTTTTACCAGTATATATGTTTGTGCATGTACGGATAAGAAAATAATCCAAAAACACATCTGCAGTGGAAATCATCTCTAGGGTGCAAATGTCCGCATCTAAACAAGCTGTCTTAAGTTTCCTAGTCCAGAGAAAAACAGGAACTTTTACAGCAAGGGTCTTTTAATCCTGAAGTAGTTGTCTGAACTAAGTCTTACAAATAGTGCCCTAAATTTATTTATTTCTCTCCATCTGCCTGGCAGGAAGGTTTGGATTGCCCATCACATACATCTCTGTAACGTAGCCATTTAAAGCTTGAATCCTACCACTCTCGTAATACAAATATTTTTCAGTATACTCTTAAAATGACTAAGGTTTCTGAAAATTCAAAAACAGTGAATGTTAAATGCTAGTGTTGATTAAAATTATTTTCAACACATCCGTACCTGTTTAGAGCTAGGTTAGATATGCCTGTGCTAATATGTACTATGCAATGTGGGCCTGCTCTGAGCAGAGAGGTAGTTTTTTTAGAATACTATGGACTTTGGTAAGGCCAAAGGTGAAACCCAGACATTAGCATTGTCAAAATAGTGTAATTCTTGAGCAGATGAAAACAGAAAGTGGCCTACACCCAGTTTGTTAGTCCAAAGCCCTGAAAACCTAGTATGACTGCCATTGTCAGATGTTAAAACGCGTGGGCTCCCTAACACACACTGGCACAGAGGAGTTTACCTTCTAAATTTCTCCACTTAATTACAGTATGGGCAGCATGGGAAGTTCTCAGCAAGAGAAAGTCCATTTTGGGCAAAAATTTAGTCATTTTTATATCACAGAGACATCAAAGGGCATTGAACACCACGACTTCAAGCAGCCAATACATGCTGTTAATTTCTATTTTTCACCTGGGACAGCCAATAGATTATGATGTTTTCTGTTCTCTCAGACGGATTTTTATGTTTCCAGGCTGTTTTCCTCTTCTTGCAGTTACCGGCAGTTACAGACTCTTACTTTCTCAGAATGTTTTCCCCTTTTTCCAGACTATTTTTACCCTTTTCAGAGGGTAAGTTGCCCTTGTAGTTCCTTCTTTTTACACTTATCGATGTTATCCCAGGATGTCTCCAGTTTCTAGGTACCCAGCTGTACCTCAAAGATGCCAGCTGCACATTTCAAGGCTGCTTCTTGTTCACAGGCCAAGTTCCCAGGCTGGCAGGCTTTTTCCCTGTTAGTATTTCAGCAGACATTTTCCTCTGTTCAGTAACTTTCCCCTTCTAACCAGGTCACCCTTCTGGCTGCTCACATCCATAGCTTAAAATTCTTGGTCGAGTTATACCAACACAGAGGTTTCACCTGTTGTTTCTTACCACCTGTATAGAAGTACTGAGGACTTGCGCACAGCTGACAAATAAATATGTAGGATGATCTGCGACTTTATATCATTTCTGTCCAAATAGGAGGCTGACTTGCAAAGCCTTAAGCTCTTCCTGCCACTCAGCAAAGGAGTAGAAGTGGCCTGGCTTGGGAAAGAATGTGAAGAATGCTGCATAAATTCATGTCGTTCTCACTTAAGAAGTTTTGGTAAAGAATCGTGCCTCAGAAAGACATAATGGAGTTCTACTCCAGAGAGGAGCCTTTATCAGGAGGCAGGAATTTGCTTGGCTCATCGCAAACTATGCTCCTTTCCAACTGTGCTTAGGTTAGCCCAGGCTGTGCCCACACTCCACTCTTTTGCTGCCTAGGGATATAGGTAGGGAAAAAAGAAAGAGTTATTACTTCCCCTGGGCCACTGCTCTCCAAGTCAAAAACAGCTCTGTAAGGTGAAGGGTCCTCACTCCTCACTTTCAAATACCAAAGCCAACACGTTTCAACACCCAGAAGGATCAAAGTTTTCCATCAGTGTTAAGAAGAAATTATCAGTATTCGGTAGAAGCTCAAGCTGTTCCATCAGTCTAATAGGGAAAAAAGAAAAGAAAAGAAAAGAAAAGAAAAGAAAAGAAAAGAAAAGAAAAGAAAAGAAAAGAAAAGAAAAGAAAAGAAAAGAAAAGAAAAGAAAAGAAAAGAAAAGAAAAGAAAAGAAAAGAAAAGAAAAGAAAAGAAAAGAAAAGAAAAGAAAAGAAAAGAAAAGAAGAAAAGAAAAGAAAAGAAAAGAAAAGAAAAGAAAAGAAAAGAAAAGAAAAGAAAAGAAAAGAAAAGAAAAGAAAAGAAAAGAAAAGAGAAAAGAAAAGAAAATGAACTTCAGCACTTCACACCAATGGAACAAATACATAAAAAATAGAAATTGACTGCTTAATTCCAGAAATCGTGCATATCTAACACTTCATAAAGAGCAGGGAAAATGATCCAATGATATTTTTTTATGCTCCATGACAAAAGGGGTTTAAGTGTGTCCTTTAGGTACAGGTTAATTTTAGTTGATAATTATAACAAAGTGCAACAATCTCTGCTATCAGAGTAAAACACAATAGGGAAAAAAATCCCCAACCAAAATTAAAAAAATAACTTACATGTTTTCAGTGGTGAACTTGTTGCATTCTTTTAGGATGTAAATTCAATATGGTATTTCAGTACCCTTGTGTGAGACACTGAAGGAGTTCATGTCTCACACACTGCGGCGGGGTAAGTTCTGCAGGAGGACGAACTCTGCATAACGAGGAACCGCACGTGAGGAGCCGATAAACACCAACCAGCACCAGACACCAGCAACCAGGTGCGGAGGGCCTGACCGGCCGTGCTGTGCCATGCCGTGCCATGCCGTGCCATGCCGTGCGGTGCCGTGCGGTGCCGTGCGGTGCCGTGCGCGGTTCGGGTTGGTCTACATGGAGCAGGGCAGCTCCCACCATCCGGACAGAGGTCACCCAAGGCTGACGTAAGGAAGGGGCTCACGGCCGCCCCAGGGACCCTTCACCACCACCGGCCCCCAGTGGCGCCCAACGGAGCAAGAGGGACGGGAGGCAGAAAGCCCGGAGGGGCGGGATGGACGGGGAAAAAAAGTGGGGAACGGGGTTACACGAGGCGCAGGTGGGAGCAGCCCCACTCGTGGCTGGAGCCACGCTGGGCCCGAGGCTGGGGAGACCTCCCTCTTGTCTCCTCCTTTCCCCTCTAACCCCTCCACCTCATCCCTCCAGACACAAACCGCTGACCGGGTCTGGGACCAGGAGCGGATCCAGCCGACCCCGGGCTCCTCTCTGAGAGGGAGTCCAGAAAGCAAGGGGGTCCGCTCTGAACCTCCTGACCCGACGGGAGGGCTCGCCTTATGAACTGCTCTACGTGTGCTCACGGCGGGTTACGCGGTTTGCTGAGGGAGGTTTGTGCCAATTCCTGTTGTGAGAAGCTCCGCCACCTACTGTTACACCTTCCAAGTTCAGGCTGAATCTGCCCTGGATAAAACGTTCATCGGATCGTCTGGTGTGGCTTCACCTTAATATAGCCCAAGGGAATTGGAACTCACCGCAACCCCTTCCTGGTCTGGCCAGCACAGGTTTTGCCAACCCTGTGGTATCCTTGCAACTACTAAAATATTAAAACTTAGTTGGTTTAAAATAGTTGCTACTTATAATAACTTTTATGATTAAGAGACTTGATCATTAGAAAATGATTACACATAAACCAAGCTAAAAACGGCTCAGGCCAAAACAAGCCACGAAGACGTCCTGGGGTTGCCAGATCAACATGAAGCCTGTGTCCTTTTATAAGTAATGGCAAACTTATATTTAGAGGGCTACAAAAGAAAAGTGTGCACTGCCATATGAGGAGTCTATGACAGAGTTGGAAGAAATGACACAAACTCCTTTCTGGAGTATATCAGAATCCATACAAGACACCCTAGCATGCTTAATCTGGCTAAACATCTCTGTTGAAACAGTTGAATGTCATCTTTACATTTGTTCAGCTGTACTCTGTGCTTCATGATAGCATGGGAGCATACTCTGAAGGTGAAATAATAGCAGAAATTTTTGTGCTTTATTATCGTTAGCAACCAAGTCCAGTGACTGGACTTTGCTTATAATTGGAGCTTTTGAATACCAAACTTACATCTAGACCTCTGTAATAGGTGCCTGAATGTAGGTATCCTCTTTCCAAACTGAATCACATTGCTGAATTTAGAGTAACTACTAATACTCCAAAGTCTGTAGCCGTCGCACAAGTACTGTGTCATATTCCCTAGCTTTGTAGAGAAGTCTTGTAAATTCCAGGCAGTTCTATTGCTGCAGTCTAAACCAGGCAAACTAGATCCTACACATGATGTCTAGCAAAGATTTTAAACTATCTTTGACAAGTAGATTACTGTCAAATTGAAGGAGGACAAACATCAAACTAAGAACCTTTAAAAGTTGTATATGCATAAAAAGGTATCAAAAGAGGGGTTTTATTTGTATTTAGAAATAATTAATTCTTCATAAGTAGTCTCATGCCTAAATTCTTACATAGAATTTGGCAAATGTATACATTTATGCACCTGTGCCCAAGTATAAAAAATATTTGATGTTGGCTTAAATTGAAAACTTTAACCATTCTGAAGCTTTCAAGTCTACAAATTTTCAAGTCTTCTTAACTCCAAATTGTCTTGCTTGAGAGCATTGATACAACTTTCCAAGGTAGGCAGTGATCCTGTGTGGCCTCTTGGACCAGCTTACATATAGCTGGTTTCTAGATGACGCTTTCTGAAAAGGCACTTTCCAAGGCACTTTCTGAAAAAGGTGCTCCATTTGATATATCCCATGATGTAGCCCTTGTAATCCTTTTCTTCATGTTGGAAAAATCAAAATCCTTTCTTACTGTTGGGTCTTTTCCCTTACCAAACACAGCTGCTGTTGTTTAGTAGCTTGTGCCTCTGTCTGTCTATTCCATTTGAAAAAGTAGCATGTGTCTTTAGGATAGACAAGAGTTATGTGTCAGTGATTCTGCTTTTGCAAAGGAGGTAGGAGTAGGTGGAAAAAGTATTTCTAATCTTAATCTGTAAAATTACTACACCTCTTAAAAAAAAATGGTTAAGAAGTGTGTTTACTTATACATATGCCATTCTGTCTGGAAACAATGAAATACAGTAACAGATAGACTAATGAAAGTCCCTATCTAATATTTTTGTCCCAGGTGATATTGATTCACGTGCAGAACAAGTTTCTCAGTAGCATTTAGGACGAGAGAGCAGTTTCAACATTTAGAGGTTGAAAAATACACAGCAAAGGCCATTGAAGAACCATTTTTGCTCACTTGTTCTCTTTTTAACTGCACTCCTTATACCTCTGCTTTCTTTGGGTGTTTTTTTTTTTAATTTATTTGCTTGTTTGTTTGTTTTCCTCATGTTATGGCGGTATTGCTGACTGTTGACAAAACATTCTGTTTTGTAAATAACCCCAGGCCATCACTTGCTGGTCTGTGGAAACTCCATCTCTGGATTCTGTCACCAAGGTTCATCCTCTTATACTCTTTCTCCCTGTCCCCTAACAACAGAGAGCCTTTCCACTTGCTTTGGCTAGAGAAAACATGCTCTTCTGAACTTCACAGCAGTGGCACAGGGAGACCTGCAGAAAGAGAGTGGGACCGAGTGCGGGTGGCACCAGTCTGGGCAAGAAGCATCTGGGGAAACATCCACACATACCTGTGAGCAAAACCAACCTGGTAAAGCTGCTGGAAAGCGGCTTAGCAGAAAAAAGGCCCTGGGGGTCCTGGTGGACACCAAGCTGAACAGGAGCTAGCAAAGTGACCTTGCCACAAAGGTGGCAAGTGGGCCACTGGGCTGCACTAGGGAGGTGATCCTTCCCCTTCTGCTCTGTGCCCAGGTCTGGGCTCCCCAGTGAGAACCTGCCGTGGACATGACTTTGGAGAAGAGAAGTAGGATGGCCCTTCTCTATTCCTCCTCCTGGGGCTGCTGCTGCCCTTGCTGCAGGGCATGGCCATCCCTACTGCTCTTCAGCAGGAGAGAGCTAAGCCCCTGGGGACCCCTGTTCCCAAATGGCATCTCTCTCTTGTGCTCAGCCGTGGGGAGACAGCAGTGAGGGGGCCTGGGAGCACTCGCCTGGCAGTTCTCATCAAGGGGTTTTGTTCTGTATTCCTTGGCAGCACGCAGGACCCGGAGGAGGAGGATGGGGCTGCCCTGGCCTTTTGCATGGTGAAGGACCTGAGCTGCTGCAGAGGCACCCAGGCAGTTGGGCTCCGGTGGCAGGGGGGCCCCAGCCCCTCCAGGTAAGCAAGGCTGGCCAGAGGGTCCTCATCCCTCTGGCTCCTACTGAGAGGTTCTGTCTCCAGCACAGGGACCCCAGATGGGGCTTGGGGACAAAACCAGCTCCTCCTCATGTCAACTACCTGCAGCCACCCCTCCATCCTGCCCCATTGAAAGCAAAATCGACCACACTTGCTCCTGTCTTTGAGGCAGGTTCACCTGCCCCAGGACCTGTCTTCAGCTAGGCAACCGTCCTCCCGTGTCCCCTGCAGGACCTGCTGACTGTCTTGGAAGAGCAAGGATCCTCCACATGGGATATTCTGGCTTGCAGCTGGTGACAGTATCTCAGGTGAACGGCCTGTGCTCCCAGAAGGAGTGTTCAAAGCCTCACCTGGAGCCTTTGGCATCGTAGGACTTCCTCCAAAACATCCCTGCCAAGCTCCTCAATGTAGACCTGTATGAAGCGAGGATGAGCACCATGCAGAAGATCAGCAGGCAGCAGAAGCTGGCAAGAATGGGAGAGTAGGTGTGGCAAGCAGCCTGTCTGCTCCACAGGGACTGGCAGAGGACAGGCACTTGTAGAGGCAAAGCAACAGCCTCCTTGAAAAAGCCATGTTTTCTGCCAGCCACCTCTTGCTGCTGTGAGGTCGGATTTGGGGGGAATGTGGGATAGAAAAAGCATTTCTCTCCTTGGAGCACTTCCTGAAGGCATTGGAGGTTTCTCCGTTAGGGGACTTTTCCCAGAAGGGCAGGGAGGGAGGTGACAGTATCTCAGCGAAGGCAGTCTGTCTGCTGCAGACTCGGCGTGCCCAGGGAGCCTTCCCTTGGATGGGCTTGGGTGAGATCAGCCTAGGTAAGGAATGTTGACAATGTCTACTTTATTACCATTGTGTTCCCTCAGGGTGGCCAACAAGTTGCCCCACACCATCCTTCTCCTCTGGAAGCACTTGCTTGGCCTGCTGCTTAATATCAGCAAAAACTGCAACCTGCAGGATGAGTGCCGGCAACCTGGGCATCTGCGTGGGGCCAAACTTACTCAGCCCTGCCGAGGAGCACACACTCCCCCTGGAAGGGCTGTTGCAGGTGACTGGGAATGTATTCTGTATTTACCAGCTGGCTGCAGCCTTCCAGGCCCACCCAAGCTTTGCTGTTCAGAGGTACCTGGCTGCCTCCTCTCTTGAAAAAATGCTCATGCTCCAGGAAAAGCAGCCCCAGAGCTGCAGCTTTCTGCACAAAAGTGAGGGTCAGGAGTAGGAAAGCTGTTTTCACACACCTGTGTTGGAACCCAGTGGTTTGATGTGTGCAGGTGATGGGCCTGGTGCAGTTTCACATCGAGAACAGCAAGGAACTCTTTGGGGAGGAGATGGCTGGACTTTCCAGCGCACCAGCCAAGGAGTTGCCAGCACTGGTAGTTGAAGCAGAAACAGCAGAGATATGTCAAGTCCACAAACACTGTGGCAACATTCCTTGTGCACGAGGCTATAGCTCCTGATGTAAAGCTGAGGCTGCAATGTACAGGGTCTTCTCCTCACCAGGAGTAGAGATTCTACGCATTTATGTGTTTCAAGAAAGGGCTTCCTTCTTGATGTGGACTCAGACCCTGTGAATGGGAAAGCAAGGTCATCCATCAGCCTGCAGCTCCCCCAAAGCTGAGAGTAAGGCTGATGCAGGTTGGCCTTTACACCTTGTGCGATGATCCTGTTAGTATTTGCTCAGCTGAGCTGTCCTGTCAGTAGCTGTCACCTTCGGAAAAGTTGAGCTGAGATCCTTCTTCATCAGAGCTTCGTCAAGTCTATTTTGGGGTGGAGGACTGTGCAAAATGTGGGTAATGGAAACCAATCCAAGCAATCTGCTTTTAAGGACCCAGGTAGCAATTTGGCAAACAGTAGCTTCCTTCTCCAGGTAGGTCCTTGCCACCTGTTCACTTCTGCATGTCCACTGTATGTGTCTCTGCAGAATTTTTGCATGATAATGTCTTGCTAAGCAGGAAGAAAAACAGTGTTGTGCTTACGTTATATATCCTAAAGAGTGAGGACTCCAAGTAATATACTACATGACTGCTATAACCTATGGCAGTCAGCCAGTTGTATTCCAGGCTTGCTGTTGTACTTCCATGCAATGCAAGAGAAGCACAAAAAGCTACTAATTTCTTGTATTGTGACATAAGTACTGTGGGTTAAAGATGAGCTATACAGAACACTAAAATGCCTATTGATTGCAAACTGGAGCTTGCAATAGCAGTAACATCCAGTGCTAATTATTCAACAGTCCATAGACAAATTGTCACATAAGCGGTCTCTACCCACAGACTACTTTTTTTAAAGATCTAATCTTTTTTTAAAAGTAAAAAAACAAACAAGCAAAAAGTAAGCTGATGCTATTCAATGTTCTCCTGGAAATCTTTCCTCTTGAAAAGCAGAGGCAGGAGTGTTGAACACAGAACAGACTTTGACAGTCAAGCATCAATGTACATAAATCCTCTGTAACAACACCAACATATTACCTTCCCTACTATGCTTCCAAGGACTTAATCCTGAAATTGTTAGCATACTGCATAAATTAGTCCATATTTCCAGTAACAAGTGTCTTGTTCACCTATGAAAATTGGATTGACTTTCCCCACCACCACCAATATGACTGGAAAGATATTCTGGGGTAAAAAATATGGACATATATTGATTGTTTCAGAGTTCACAAAGCAATCTATTAGGATGCTTTCAGTATTCCTAGCCTCCAAAATAATCTTCCACTTTCTTTACAGCAAGGCTGCCAGTTTTGTCATTGAACTGTGTCTGTACTACAATGCTCATTGTAATTGCAAGATCTTGAGAAATAAATGACAGCTGTATCAGGAGATCAGCAAACTGCTCCTCCGACAGCTTCTGCAGTACTTCCATTGATGTACCACATTTAGACAGAAAAATCTCACATATAGTCCTGGCTAGAGAGGCAAGCTGCTGATGACAATTTAGTTACAGAACAAGAGTGTGAGGGTCATTAACTTCCTTTTGACCTTGGCACCTCAAGATCAAAGTACAGACTTTTCTTTTTGGAAGGCTCTACAGAATATTCACATCCTAATATTGATTTTGTAGCTCTAGGTCTCTTTATTTAAAGGAAGACTTCATTTTTAAATAAACATAAAACTAATAACTTATTTGTCTTTCTCTTTTCCTTTTTTTCCCAATTCTCTGGAGAAAAAAAAAAAATTCTGCATGTGTTTTACCTGAGATTGAAAGAGAATGATACATCAAACCCATGAGAATTGATAGTTCATTGGTGGGTTTTTTTTAAAAAGGAAAAGTAAAGCCATTTTTGTTATGAGAAGTGTCTAATCTTAACTCAGCTACTCTGTAAATATTTTTTCTCGGTTACAAGCAGTCATCAGGATTGTTCTCGCAGACTTATCTTAGTATTATAAAGGTAAACAGACTGGCTGTACCATGTGCCCTTGTATCACGGTATTTATTCATCCAGATTGAGGAAAGGAGCAAAGTGCAAAAAACTGTCTTCCAGCTCATACTCACTGTTTTCTTACTTCAGAAATCGTGATACACAGTGAAGTGAAGGGAGGGTGCTGCTGTAGCCACGGACTTGCCCTGGGGTTGAGCTGGGACAATCAAAGCTAAGAGTTCAGAAGTTCCTCATAGCTACCAGTAAAGGCCTGCGCATAGATAACTTTGAATCTCAGACTAATGACCTTGAAATGGAAACTCTGCTTAAAGTATAGTAGACATGCATCATGCTCCCTAACTTGATGTGCTGTACAGTGTCTTCTACCCCTTACAGCTTGCTTCACAGGGAGCGGGTTTGTGTCAGTGATTTGGTATAAATCTGAAGCTGCCACTACAGAGGCAAAAAAGGATTGATAATATGATTCACAGATTTGGTCTATCAACTGCAAACTGAACTGGGGACTGACCTTCAATACTGTTGAATATAGAAATGCTTTATTTGGCACCTAGCTAAAAGAAAATAAAAATACAAAAAGAAAAAAAAAAAAAAAAAAAAGAAAGAAAGAAAATCAGAGAGAGAGGGTAGGCTAGCTTATTTTCTGGAAGATTCAAAACAAAAGTGCTGGTGGCAGGAATGACAGATTTGTAAGATTATGGAAGAAGTGGTATGATCTGGGCTTCTACAAAAACATGTCCCTTTGGGCATTACATTTATATGCATGAATACTATTTTATTTTCAGTAGCAGACAGGTGTCTAATAGAACATTTTAATAATTTCTAAGAATGTGAATCCTGCAACCGATTGAAAGTAAAACCTTTTACATTATTAGTATTGTAACATGCCAGTAAAATCAACAGAAAATGTGAGTTTTATAAATACAGGAGTGATTATGAATGTATTTGAACAAGATCCCAATATTAAGCAAACTATACAAAATTGTTGCAAATACTCATGAAGCAGAAAACTGTCACTAGTTCAACCACCCTCTCCACATGCTTTACTTTTCATACAGATCAATTTACAACAAAAGACATGATTTTGGACTACCATTTGTTCATTGGTAGAACTGTCAATTCTATAGGTCTTGAAGCTGATACCTCACAAAAGCTATATATGAGGAAAACTGCAGTAGTAATCTTACATCTTTTATCAAAAAAATTGGTTCCTTTTACATGACTCATCAAAATGGCAGACAACTTACCTACAAGTTTTCTACATTATTTTTTGCTGTTGTAAGGAAACCAAACAGTTTTGAGAAGTGACTGATGAGCAACAGAAACTTGCACAAGTGGGAAAATTCATGATCATAAGATTAGGCACTGGGAGGAGGTGTGATGGAATGTAGGACCAGGATCTTCCCCTTTTCAGATGAATTAAATTTTTTTGTCAGCATTACATGAGTACACCCCATCTCATGTGACTACTCAAAAGGTAAATTGTGTAGAGATCTGTGAAAAATCCCTCTTTCACACAAACACTGACTTTGCAGTAAAATGGTTACTGCTAGGCATCTGAGTTAACACTTCAGTGTTCTGAGGACTAAGGATTATTTTTTAGTCTTCTGATACATTTTCATCCTTTCATGTCACTAATAACAGAAATATTAAAAGTAGTATATAAAAAACAAAACCCAAAACCAAACAAGAAAAGGAGTTTTGATCAGTAAGGAAGCTTTTTGATGATACAGAGACAACTGCAGCAATACTAGTTCATCCTCCCTTCACATCAAAGTGGAGATGCCCTGGAGGCCATAAAGTTGGATCACTAGTGGAGACTTAACTCCTAACTTTCGGGAGAGTTGAAATTTAGAGATGAATGCATCTTCTCTGTCTGCAACATCTATTTAAACTATTGTTCATTCTTGGCTGCTCCCAGTCAGGTGCCTCCTGCATACAGTTGTTTCGAAACTGCAGGTTTCTTTTCTTCAGGAAGATTTTTCTCCAGAATTTTGTGCTGTCATTTTTTGTATGCGTGCCAACAATATATAGTCTTTAGTCCAACTTTTCAACATTGAGATCAATAAAATGCAGCTGTTGTGTCTCGTAGATGATTACATATTTAACAGAGCTTACCTCTCAAATCTACCCTGGTGTTGGCTGTTGGCAATGTGTTGACAAACCAATTTGATCTTCTCTTCCCTTCTCCAGATCATACTGATTAATGTTACTCTGACTTCAGCTTTATGGAATCATAGGATTGCCTAGGTTAGAAAAGACCTTTAAGATCATCAAGTCCAACCATAAACCTAACACTGCCAAGTCCACCACTAAACCATGTCCCTAAGCACCACGTCTACATGTCTTTTAAATACCTCCAGGGACGGTGACTCAACCACTTCCCTGGGCAGCCTGTGCCAATGCCTGACAACCCTTTCCATGAAGAAATTTTTCTTAATATCCAGGCTAAACCTCCCTGGCACAACTTTAGGCAGCTTCCTCTCATTCTATTGCTTGTTACCTGGGAGGAGAGACCAACATCCACCTCGCTACCACCCCTTTTCAGGTAGTTGTACAGAGCGATGAGGTCTCCCCTCAGCCTCCTTTCCTCCAGGCTAAACAACCCCAGTTCCATCAGCCGCTCCTCATAAGATTTCTCTAGACCCTTCACCAGCTTCATTGCTCTTCTATGAACAAAGGTGTATGTTTGCTTAGTTAAAACCAAGCAAACAAACAACTATGAAGCTATTGCTATTTTCAGGTCTACAGAACATTAACTGTTGTGGCTATATGGTAAAGAAGATCCATGTTTTAGGCTCCTCTGCACTGTAATGCAATATGCTGAAGTTGCAGTGCCTAACATGTTTACGAGAAGGTACCAAAACCTTTACCATCTTCCTTTTATCCTTCACAGCCTCATGAAAGAAGATGTGGGATGACTTTTTCTTGGCATGCATGACACAAGGAAGTATTCTACATAAAAGCTTCATGTCATATCAGTGTCTCATTTTGCATTATCTCTCCATATGAAATGAAAGGCCTGTGATTTACCTAAAAATAAGTTTTAAAAAATCTTTCTTAGCTGTAAGGAAACCTGAACAGTAAAAAAAACCACCAAACAACCAAAATGCAAAAACTTTATTATAGTAAAATCCACAGCTCTTTAAATCTGATACTAGATTTTGAAGTGGACACAGGGAAATGATAGCATAACACAGCTCATTCAGGCTGTTTACAGATATGCTTTTTTCCATTTATTTTCTTCAGTTAGCAAACTTCTAGGCCACATAGTCTGATAAAGTTGGGTTCTGAATACAAATAAGTTTCACAGCATAGTTGTTTGTGTTTAACTAACGAATATTTTTGGAATTATTTATTCCAAATATACATACATAGAAATTGGCACAATGTATGTAGTTTATTAGCAGTTCTTAACAAAGGTTATGACAGACAAATACTTTTCTAATTGACAATGTGTTAGAAATGACCCCAAAATATGAGTGGCCGGAATGAGAAGGGTGAGCCTGATTCATTTTTTGTATCCATATATGCCTCAATTCTGCTTGGTTTTCTTTGTGAGTCAGACCAGCCTGTTAATAATTGGTTTTCTTTTCCTCTCACACAATGCAAGGATGTAGGTTAAGCCATTGGACTTAACCACAAAGATGTAGGATTGAAATCTCTGGAAGTCAAAGTGCCTCCGTCTCACAATATAACCAAGTACAAAAAAGAAAAAAATGACAAAATAGTTTGCAACGCATTTCTTCTTTATTTTTTCTTTGTAAGGATTTTCATTCATTTCTATTTCCAAGGTATCTCTCACTTTAAAGAGTTTGGCTGCTGCAAAACTGAGTGCTCCATCTAACAGTCACCACACAGTTGTGATTCCATATTGCCTGGAAAAAATTATTATGTTTTCGCCAGTCAGAAAAGAAAGGGATCTTCCTCTGTCCATATTTCACTAGAGGGTCACTGTTGCCTGTGATGTAACATTGCTACTATTGCTTGTGACGTAACGTGTTCCAAAAGACTTTTTCAAGTTCAAAGACAGACATAAATGCAATGGTTAGGTATGATTATACACCTACCAAGTGTCAACCGTACTTCACATTGTTTGTGCCAACTATTTTCCCATACAAAAAGCTATGTATATGCATATTTATACAAACATACACACACGAAAACACAAATACAAACATAGCATCAATATGAATTAGAAATATTCAGAATAGTTGGGGGAAAAAAGAAGAAAACATCATAGACTAGTGCAGCTTCAATTAGTATTTTCACAAAATGTGAAAAGTGCCGCTCCATCACCTAGTTGAGCAGACTCTTAAAGATCCCAAGGGTCAGGTTTGTTCACAGGGTGGTTCCTAAGGTTTAGATTGTATTTGGCAGTTTAGCAATCAGAAATTGATCCCTAACACTCCTTCCAGCATGTTTTGGACCGGAAGAGTCAAGTTGCTGCAAGTAATGGAGATATACCGGCAGACCTACATGGGAAAGGCTGTATAGCCTCTTTCTTCCATGTACCAGGCCCAGCTAAGGCTATTACTGCCTATTGATTCCCTTCATAAGCAGTACATTTCATCAAAATCATCCCCACGCATGCAATTGGTACAACACATGAGGAACATTTATTGTGCAGTCTATTATTGTCCCAGCTCAGTGGACCATTAAGAATGAAGTGAATCACTGAAGCAAAGCGAGTTGAACTACAAAATCCTGAAATTAGTAAAAAAAAAAGAAAAGATGTTTAGGCTGAGGGATTTTTATTTAATATTTCTAGAAGTACTCTTTTTTGCAATGCCTCTGACTAATAGCAAATCTTTTTTCCGCACTTTCTTCACTTTCGCTTTATCTTCACATTTTTAACTTTGGGATAGCTCAGGTATTTAGGACTCTCTCCAAGGCCTGTTACAGGGTGTCTGCTCCGTTTTGATGCATGCAGTGTTGCAAAGCAGATTATCTTGCTTATCAACAACAGGTGGGACAGGACAGGACATGGCTTTGCTCGCTTTAGGGAGCTGACTGCTGTGGCAGCGGGGGGGCTGGGGGCTGGGATGGGGATGACCCCATGAGGTCTGTCTGGGGCATTGGGCACCTCCATTAGGACGGGGACAGACCAAAACCGGGCCAGGCAATGGGTCTGCTAGTGGGGGATCAGGCCCATGGGTGGGCAAAGCAATGGCTGTGACGTGGCAGGGGTGGGAGCTCAGGTGGGCACTGAGCACAGGAGCCTCATCTTAAATCATCTCCCAAGGAAGGAGAGGGGAGCCTCTCTGAGGCTTCCTAGCAGAGATATCTGGGGAAGACCCCAGTGAAGCATCTTCTAGCTCTTTCTTTCAAAGCTGCCAGCAACGGTCTCTAGTTTGGCGCTGAGCCCAGACAGCTGTACCCTGGGGAGGAGGGGATTCAGGGATATGACACTGACCCTTATTTCTAGAAAAATGAAACCACCATGTTTTTATGAGTAGGCTGACCACAGAGCAGCTCAAATAAGAAATTCTGGATGATCAAATGAGCTTAAGAGGACTGCAGCCTCTAATGGCTTTGTTAAAAAAGAAAACCTTCCAAAGCAGTAAAAGCTTAAATAATATATGAACTCCACATCATCAAATATGTAAATATATAAAACTCTATTTAGTACTCACCACAAGCTCATTTAGTACAATTTACCATAAAGCTGATAAGTTCAGAAATAATTTACGAAGTACTTGAATGTGAACTGCAAGCCATGTATATGGCCGGAAAGGTGAGGCAAAATGCCCGAGGTACTAGGTGTAGCTAGCAGATCAGAAAAAGATCCCATGTGAAATGAGGTAAACAGAGAGAATCTCTGGCATGGTGAAACGAGTGTTAAGAGAAGGCAGTAGGTATGCTTTCCACACCTTGAACAAGGATGAGAGATGCTGAAGGATTTTTCTAATCGCTCATTCTCTCACTTCCAACACTCAAAATAATGTGCAGATTTCAGGAATTTCTTATGTACTGTAAAGGGAAAAAAAAGTGCTTGTGTTACTAGCAACAATCTCAGAGGCAGAGATTAAGTCTAGTGTCCCAAAGGTTGCAAGTGTAGAAGAGTAGTATAGAACCTGCAAGTGTCACAAAGAGAAGAATGTTGGAAAGAAACCTGAATTTAGGGTATTTTGTCTAACACGGGACAGGTAGTATCATATAGGAGATCTGGCGATGCCATAGATGAACTCACAAAACTGAAGCTGAACACAAGGCAAAGAAGACCAGGCAGAACATTGTAAAAGAAAAAAACCCTCCATCAGTAGTATCAGGAAAGAAAAATGGAAAAATCATTCTCTGTGTGGCAATCTGAATCAAAAGCAATCAGGAAATGCAGGTACTTGCCAATCAGTAAAGTGCAGTTGAACAGTGAAAAAGAACTTCTAGCAGGTAAATGCTTCAGCCTCCTCTACAAGGACTTAGTAACCTCGCATCAAGCTCTTCCACCTTTCCTCAATGCCGAGCATCATTCTCCACTACAAATAAAGCATGATTCTTTGTAGGTCAGGATGGCAGAATAGGAATCTGAATGATTTGTGATGCTGAAACAAAGAACACTTTACCCTAGTCACCGGTAGAAATACCGTTCAAGTAATCATGGTCTGTTACAAAAAAAAATCAGTTGAGATGGAATTGATCAGATTTAAATGTAAGCTTTTCAGAGTTAGGTGTCTATTGTTAGCAACTTACTGGAGGTGTCTTTACAGATGATACAGAGAAGCAGGCATCTCCAGAGGGTGATTCTTTCACCTATTTTAGACACCGATGTTAGAGCAGATTAATCACTCTGTGATGATGCCAATTCCTCTCTATTGACTCTCGAAAGAAACTGTGTGATGACTGTAGACTAAAATGAATGACTTTTAGATGCTCTAAAGTTAGTGAGATGAATCCTACATTAGATTAGCAAATTAAAAGAATAGGAATTTTGCCCTCCCCCTCTGCACATAAAGTGAGTTAATGAATTAGCCAGATAATCACTAAGTGAAAACAACTAAATCTTCAGGAAAGGTCTTTGAAAAGAAATGTGCTGCTTTTCTTAAGAAGTTATGAAAAAATAAGATTTTTCTTTTTCTACCATGGTCTCTCAAAGCTTTCTTCTGACGTTTATTTTGGGATCACTTCTCTCCCATGAATGTAAGATACTTTGCATGTGACAACAATACTGATACTAACAATATTACTTATTCAGGAATCAGCTTTTGTCCTGATGGCATTATTTAATGGTGGAACAAGAAGATTGTCTAGATGTTTGAGTGCATATATTTCTGTATTTGTCTGTCAGTTGTCTGTAGTAATGTTTTTAACTGGATTATCAATTTAGGCCAAATCTGACGATGGTGATCTCTTTTATTTATATAGCTAAGTTAAAAAACCCCTAGAATTCAATCCCTTGCTGTAAGACCAAGTGGCCCTGACTCACATGTACCATGTCTATAACTAACCTCATCAAGAGCAGATCTGTATAGCAGGGAGATCTAGTTAGAGCAATGGAAACTAGAGCCTTTGGGAGAGCTACTATTTAACTAATCAGGGATGCAATACTTGAACTTATTCCCAGAAGCTTCTTTTAATTACAAGTACAGACCTGAAGTTCCTACAGGTTTTATGAAAGGAAGCATCTGTTGGAGGAGAGACCTAAATCGGTGTTTTTAGTGACAGAAAACTTTTAATACAAACTTTAAAAGCTGGAAAGTCAGAGGATATAAGCCTTCACGTATTCTGTTTCTCATAATAATACTTGGTTTATTTGATGACTGATCATGTTTTCTGCACACATCTTAGGCTTATTGGGTTTATTAGCCTTTCTCACATTCAGTGAAAGACTAATAAAAAATAAATATGCTCTGGTAATAATGTGTAACTTTATTTGCATCTCACATTTTTGTTCATGCTGAGATGTATTTTACCTGAATAGTCTCTGAGATTTCAGATGGGACAAACTGCTTTACAGTACCATCATTTTTATCCATTGATCTCAAAATACTTTTCAAGGTGGAAAATCATTGTCAGTTTGGCTAAACTTATCACACTGAGAATTTATGTGACTTGTCCAGAGTCAATAATACCAAGAACAGCATCAATGGCCTCTCAGTAACTGTGAATCCACTGGGAGAAACACATTGGAGTCCAGATGATCTATTCAGTGAGTGTCTCCCCTACATCAGAAATTCCAGGAGTGGCCTGCTGTGTATGTGTCTTTGAATACAGCTGTGCATGTGTATGAATGCTGTATAGTAATAAATAAATATTATACATGCACAACATTAATTGCCACCTTGTAAGTAATTTCAGGTAGACGTACAGTGAAGCTTTGCTGCGGATCTGAGTCTGCCTGCTTTTGTGGGTTTTATTCAAATCCTTAGTGTATGCTGAGCACAGGGTTTTTTTGTAGCTTAACGTGCTAGAGCTACTGCTAAAGCTTCTTACAAAACAAAGAATCAAAACAGAAACGCCTAGGGAGAGGAACAACAGCCAGAAGGTGAGACAAAGACAGAACGTGAGAAGTAATCTCAGTTGGCAGGTCCAGCCAGCCACAACAGAGTGATAGTGTGGAAATTTGTTGAGAGAATTTTTCAGGACGCTGCTGTCCACACAGAAAACAGGGTACGCATTATGCAGTTCAAAGCACAGCCCTCTACGTTACTGCTGCTCTCAAATGCCTGCGTGTGGCAGCAGTAGTTTGCCCTCACGTCATTTATACTTCTATCTCAACAGTAGCCAGCCATCTTTATACACTTAAAATCTGCTGGAAGGGGAGAACTGTGCTTTTAAACACAGTTGCTTTCATTGCTTGCAGTATTTTCCAAGTGGTAAATAGATCTAACGTTCTAGCTAGTGACATAAGTTACGACCGTTTGTTTGACATGAGCTGTCAAGAGCGAGGGGTGAGATGTTCTCACAGAAATATTTTCATTTGTCCAAGCGGAGGCTGTAGAAAAAGCAAACCAAAATGAGCGAGGAGTAACAGATAGCCGATTTACAGCAGTGGATGTTGTGCATGTGCCATTGTGCAGAATTCCAGGAAGCTGCTTCGGCACCAAACAGGACTTGGATCTACATCAGTTTGCAGAGGTGTACGTGCTTATTCTGTGCACTTTGGCCCACTTCCTAAGGGCAGTTTTGTGGCTTAAATTCATTGAAAGAAAAGGAAGCTAGATGCATAAATACCTTTGAGAACCTAGTCTTGTCTAATTATATCCTATGAAAACTCTGACATTATAACCATACTAGAAAATTAAACAATGCCAGGCAATGTTCCCAGGTACTGAAACATAATCGTTTATCCTGTTAAATTTTTAACTTAGTCTCTGGCATGATTTTTTCCTGTGCCAAAGGATTCTTGGCTGCGGCTCATGAGTTTGCATGGAAATAGGATAATTCCCAGGACGTAGTTTGGATACAGGCACCTTGTTCTGGAGTGTAAAAGAGTTTATTAGTGGGGACATAGGCTCTTTTAAGCCAGGTGGCCACAGTGCCAGAAAGAGTAGACCTGCACATGTTTCATAGATGTAGCCTGAATCGCTCTGGGAGAGGTTAGAAAGCAGAGCTGAAGGCTCAGGGCTGCCTTCAAAATAAAAGAGGAATTCCCTAGGGAACAGAAAATTCACAACATTTCTAAACAGGAATGAGAGGAAGACAGACTGGGAAAAATCATGTGCACCCCATAGTAAATCTTTTGTGGCAAAGTAGAAATCCACTCAAATTTGTGATTTAATCTGAAATGACCATCCGTTAACTTACAGATACCTGAGCGATAACAGTGAAAGGGTATGTGCCTTTCAGAAGGGCACTGAAACACGATGAAATATTTTGGCAATGGCAGGCAGGAGCGAATACCACACAGTACCGTGTGTGACAAAATCCTACTAGACCAGAATTAGTTGCACTGCTGAATCTGGCCTCTTACTGACTATACTGTGCATATATATCATGATACACTATAGAAAACATACCTAATAATAATCCACATTATCTATATATACCATCCTTAATAAAAAAATACAGGCCATGCTGTTTTGACTTTTGTGTCCCTCATTTTTCAATCCTAACACAGTCCCTAAAAAAAGCTGTGATCTTGAAGTCCCCTGAAGAATATGCACCTTCTATGATTTTTCTAGGGCTTTTATGGAATGTTCTTTTGTATTGTTTTGATCATTTACCGTATGCTGAACTGAAAAATTGGGTTTAGATGTATATAATTGTTTTTACTGAGATTGTTTAACTGGTTCATCTTTATCTTTTTTATAACATTGCACATACAATAAACATATGGCATGTTTATTCCCAGATTTATGTATGTTTTGTGGTTTGTTTGTTGTTTTTTTTCATTATAATATTTTTGGAGTCTATTAAAGAAATAGAGGAAAAAAGCTTATGTTTTATGGGTTAGAATATTTTCAATTTTCAGATACATCCTTGGTACAAGTAGAAATTTCTAGACCAATGATGTTGGTAAATACTTACTTCTATTACAGCATTCCCCCACTTTTTTCTTTTTTTTTTTTTCTCATTTTCCAGTACAGAAATTAAAGGCATGATCCCACTCAAATTAACAACAGAACTTTCATTTATGTTAGATCCTTGTATAGGGAAAGTTTGTTCTATAATAGTCCATCAGTAAGCATAATTTCCCAACAAAACATTTAACCATGGCAATGTACAGTAATCTCTACTTTAGTTCTTTCTGAATATAATTATCTAAGGTAAAACTGATCATATAAAAATGATCACCTCTGATCTTTCATCAACTGATGTTGAAACATTTTGACTTCTGTTCAGACTATGGAAAATTAGGTTGTAATACAATTTACATGGACATTGTACTTAAGAAACAGGTTTTAAAGCTCTTTGAATATGTATGTAACTAGGGTAAACAAAAAAAAAGTTACTTTCTGCTTTGTCATTCAGGATTGTGTTTACAAGTCTGAGATCTCTGCCAGAGAAATTCCAGGAATCTATAAAGGCTGTTTTAAGAAAATACTTTTACCTGTAATGATTTCAAGATTTCCAAATATTATTGGAAAGTTTCAAAATATTCATGTTTGTTATTAATTTCTTAAGAACGTGTGCATTAAAAGATTGTTTCAATATGTGTTTTTAACTAAAACCCAGTCTTTTCAATTCAAATAGATTTGCCTACTTCTAGCAGTAATATTCTTTCAGTAGTTAGCCTGACAAGTCCCCAAGACCAACACATTTTTTGAAGGTTTACTAAATTCTTTTCTGCTAGGGGTGTTTAAACATGAGAGGTATCATGGTGTTTTCTTCTCCTTTAATATGCTTTTCCTTTCAAAGAGATTCACAGAACATATATTTTTTCTTCACAAAGATTGCTTGTATTATGATTTCTAAGAAAAGGTCTCTCTTTCCCTAACCATTCACAATCTTGTAATGTTTTAAGACAATTTTGACAGAGTGCATGGAACACTACAACAAGTCAAAGACTTCTGTGGTATAGCCCTATTCCTTGCTCAGGTGGTTAATAAAACCTATTTGCATGGTAAATGGCCAGCTAAAATGACCTTGCACTGTAAACTAAAGTGATCACAACTCCGCATTCTGTTCTGCACCCTGTGATTTCTGTTCTTGTCTTCAGCCACTTCATCTTTTACACTTACACAAAATATATTTATGAGGAAGGAGTTTATCCCTTTGTGATAACTGGCTTTCCAACCTGTTTTCTTTATGTGCTGTTGCAGGAAACCATTAGCTGCTCCACCACTTATGCGCTGCTGTCTGCTTAACAGATTTTCCATTGTCTTCTATCTTTTGCCAAGAATACGAAACAATAAAGGATATCAGTGTTAAAAAGAAAAAAAAAAAAGAAAAAAGTTTCTTTTATGTCCAATTGCTATTCTCCAGATTCCAGGAAATGTCATTTAACTTTCTGTGTTTAATGTGGTGACTACCCAGGAGCTTGGTGAGCCTGGCAGCCTTGGCAGGCATTCTTGACAGCTTGTCAAGCCTGAGGCTACTGCATGTTGTCTTTCCTCTCAATAATTAATAATTAATTAGAAGCCATGATTTTTTAATGATGGACTGATTTAAATGTACTGGGTTTGGGGGGTTTGTATTTTTTTAAAACATTCATTTTTTGAAAGCAAGAAAGACAAGTGAGAGGAACGATATACATGCTTTCAAACAAGTCAGACCAAATCACTGGAGGAATAAAGACCTACCATACACATACATTCATCTGTGTATATAAGGATGCATTTACACACAAGGAATCTAGTCCCTGCTGGCCAAACACAAGTGACTAAACACCTTTTTGCAAGCCCAGAAAATCAAACACAGCCTGAAGCACCTCATTTAAGGATTTCCCATGCATATGAAGCACAAATCCCAAAGCAGTATTTTTTATTTTTTTTTAATCAGTTGGTATGTTCTGATGAAATGTAGGAAAACTATGGCCTTAATTCTTAAAGACACTACAAGGAGCCACAGAACAAAGAAAGGAAAAGGATGCCATTGTTAATTGATGTGAATCCAGAATTGTCCTAGTATATTCCTTTTCCATGTGTATCATATATTACATATTACGTATTAAACATTACATATTCTATATTACACATTACACACTACGTACTATATACTGTATATTGTATGCTGTATACTATATAATATCACTATTTCTATTTTGTATAGTTCCCCCTTACATTTCATTTAGCCTTTTGTTCTCTTCTTGCAGAGGCCCAAGTTCAGCGAAGACTGTGAATGTTGCTGAACTAGTGGCAGAAGTCCACAATTGCCCCTTGGAGCACAATCTCCAGCCTTAAGTCGAACATCTGTGCTGCACACCCAGTTTCTAAAGAACAGCGTTCAGAACAACAAGAGGCCAGCCCGAATATACCCAACAGGGAAATGCTGGGAACAGCTCTGGTTGAAGTCCCTTCCTCTGTAGACATAAGATGCTTTGTTACCAAAACCTCTCGCCCTATATTCAGGATTCAGAAACTGATTCTACAAAGGGGTACCTGCGTGTTTCACCAAGACACAATGTCAGCTTGGTTTCCAGGAACAGTTCATCCACAGAGAAACAGAGCTTCTCCTGGGGTGATATTGTTCCCTTGTATGTAGATGATAAAACATCAGTAGAAGAGAAGTGATTTCACAGTACGCACAACAGCAGCATGACAGCTCCATACCCAGCTGCAGTCCTTGTTATACTAAGCCACCCTGAGTGAAACTATATTTAGTCTAGTAAATGCAATTCTGTTTCTACTATTCTTGGGGGGGGGAGGGGGAATCATCAATATTAATCGATATATTTATTAACTTTCAGACGCCAGTACCTTTTTGTAACTGTTTAACATTTGTGAAAGCTTCTCTGTCTGACTGATATTAATAAATAGCACTACCTATATAAAGAACCCCTCCCACACCTTCAGACTTGCCAGCACTGTCAGTAATAACTGCCTAAAGGGTGATCCGACCACAAACAGAGGCATTTCCACAAACACATAGTCTGTAACTTGAGACTAACTGTGTTAATCATCAGGGAATATTCTAACAGAAAAGTTCGACACAGGAGTAGAAGCATTGTCTTTTAGGTTATTTTGGTTCTTCTCTTGCTATTGTTAGGTGGTAAATATCACCAGATGATGATGGTGTAGAAGTTGTGATCTCAGTTCTTTGGAGAGGCATCCTACAAAAAGAGGAAAATGTATCTGCACAAAAGGAGTACCCTGTTTACCTCATTATCTAACTTCAGTTTCCAAAGCTGAATTAATTTTGGGGACAAACTCTCAGTTGATGGACCGAAATTTCTGAGGCAAATTAATTCATTGTCAGACCAGTCTAGCTGGTTTGGCATTTCACGTGGAAATAAATCTCAAGATCTATCCAAACTCCAGTGCCATTTCCCCTTATAAGAATGTCCTGGGTTTGGCCAGGATAGAGTTAATTGTCTTCCTACTAGGTGGTACAGTGCTATGTTTTGGGTTCAGTATGAGAATAAAGTTGATAACACACTGATGTTTTAGTTGTTGCTAAGTGGTGTTTAGACTAAGTCAAGGATTTTTGAGCTTCTCATGCCCAGCCAGCAAGAAGGCTGGAGGGGCACAAGAATTTGGGAGGGAACAAAGCCAGGGCAGCTGACCAAAACTGGCCAAAGGGGTATTCCATACCGTGTGAGGTCATGCCCAGTATATACACTGGGAGAAAGGTGGCCAGGGGCCACTGCTCAAGAACTGACTGAGCACCAGCTGGCGAGTGGTGAGCAATTGCATTGTGCATCATTTGTTTGGCATATTCTGATTCTATTATCATCATCATCAACTTCTTCTGCCCTATTAAACTGTCTTTACCTTGACCCACGAGTTTTACTTTTTTCCCGATTCTCTCCCCCATCCCACTGGATGGGGGGAGTGAGTGAATGACTGCCTGGTGCTTGGCTGCTGGCTGGGGTCCAATACCTTGTTACAGTCACTGTTTGGTGAAATGATGGTACAACCATGAGGAACACAGCAATACCATTTTCTGACAAAAAGAGGATGGGAATAGGTCTTGACAGGCTGACTAGCTTATTTCTGCCCACAGTCAGTAGCAACTGTGCCAATGTTGTTCTGGACGGTTGCTTTTATCAATCTGTTCTCAAAAACTTCCAGTGATGGGGATCGGACAGCGACTCTAGAAGATCTGTTTGAGTGCTTCACTATTCTTACTGCTAAGAGAGATTTCTGGTTTTGTGTGTGTAACCTAAATCCGCCTTTCACATCATTCCTTAAGTTGATGTCATGGTGGTGTCAAAAAATAGATCAAAATGTCTCAGGGGAAATACTTTCCAACACCTCTAGCCAACATTAGTAGAACTTTCTGAAAAATGGTGGCACATTATTTTTAAGAATTTAGTGTGTGTATTTGTACAATTGTTTGAGTCTGTTAATACATGAATTGTATAACTCTGTATACGTGATGATCTTGTACAAATGCTAGATATTATACTATGTGTGTGATCCATTTCAATGCAAAATAATAATAAAAATTACACACATTTTATAGCCCAAGGGGCAAGTTGTATCTGGCAGGTTAATTAATTGAACAGTAATCCAGAAGGAAATGTATTCCAGCGGAGACAGTGGAACACTCTCCCTTTCCAATTGATCATATTTAGTTAAGAGGATTGGCAGTAGTCTGCAATTCACTCAGGTGCTGCTTTGGGCAGGACCTTTGTTGCTTAATCTAACAGTTCTTTTTCTGCTTTGATGTTGATAAAGGCCCCTGAAACTCATCTTCCTTAATTGTATTATAATAGAAAGAGTGCCCTAGGGACAATAAAAGAGGAACAAACCCCAAAAGACTGGATCCATTTGCTACAATTGGATCGTGTTAGGTTATGTGATAAATGCTCATCTGCAAACCCACAAAGGAACAGAGAGAGACACAATGGCAGGTGGGACCCAACTAATACCCTGCCAGAATATATCCAGGCCCATTACAGGAGCCATCAGCCCACCAAAAAACTCATCTCTACAGAGGGGGTACAGTGGCAGATGTGGGGAACCCAAATTAAAGACTCAGAGGAACAGCTAGTCTGTCTGGGCTCCTGCCAGGGCTATCCCAGAAGACCCTCAGACCCAGTGTCCTGGGGTGAAATCCATCAAGATGCAGGAATGCTAGAGCACCTTTTGGACTGAGGGGGTTCACTGCCTACAAGAATGGGACACAGTATGGGGTACGGGGGAAGAGCATTTTAGGATCACACAGGACTTCTTATGGGATGTTTAGAGAAGGCAGAAAAATGGATGGATCTAGTTCATCTGGGGAGGAACAAGCATGGGAAAATAGAGGGATAAGGGGACAGAAATGGTTTGTCACATGTAAACAGTTTGCCGCTCCTTAAACTTGTCTGCCGCATGTAAACATTTGTTGCTTGGTAAACTTGTCTGCATGGGATCTGTGCAGCCTGTCCTATCTTCTTATTAAACTCCACTTCTAACTCCTTCCCTAGGTGAGGAACCTTCTATTTGATGTACATATGTGTATGGGGGACTGAGAGTCAGCAGCTGGAGAGGGACCTCAGACTGATGTCCTACAAGCGGGGTTCAGTACCCGGTGTGCAATGAGCCAATCTTACACTCAGAACCGAGATCTTTCTTTATTTTATGTCTGTGCAGAGACAGGTGCCAGGTGGTAAACCCACAAAGCTGGCACACCACAACAAAGAAAAACAACGTATTTATTCTGTCACATGATTAGTAAAAACCCACCTAAATTTTCATTCATTGGTTAGTAGTCACCATCTCATCTACTACTGGCCAGTTATATTTAAATTAGCCTCGCTTGCTATGTAAATTAGCAGGCATGCTCCTTGTAGTGGGGGAGACAAGTTTTTCCAGCCTGGAATTGAGTGGGAGGTTGCAATCCTCCTCTGCTACCTTTCCCTTTCCCTTGGTTCATTCTTCTTTGGCAGTCATCCCACCTTGGTGCCTTCTGGGGTAGGATGTTGCGTTTCATCAGTGTTTAGTTCCCTCTTCAAGGGCATAGTCATTAGCAAAGCATGCATCGTAATCTGGCTTGCATAGTGGTCCTTCTTAAAGGACAATGTACCATGTTTAATCCTAAATTGAGCAGTACCACCAGGCTAGGTCTTAACTCAAATATATGACCACGAGATCACAGGGGTCCACGAGTGCAGCAACCGAAGTGAGTATAGAGGTGCAAAGGAATTTGTGAGTGCTGGTGTGGTGGGTTGAACCTGGTCAGCAGCTGAACATCCACCTGCACCCCTCACTCTCTTCTCCCACAGGATGGGGAGAAAATGGAAGGAAGGGAAGCAGACTTGTGGACTGAGATAATGACAGTTTAACAAGGAAAGCAAAAGCTGTGTGTGTAAGCAAAACAAGAGGAATTAATTCACTGCTTCCCATCAGCAGGCAGATGTCCAGCTACTTCCAGGAAAGCAGGGCCTCAGCACACCTAATGGTTACTTGGGAAGTCAAATGTCCCCCTTTCCTCCTTCTTTTCTTGAGCTCTTTATTACTGAACGCAGTGTCATATGGTATGGAGTGTCCCTCTGGTCACTTTGGGTCAGCCGTCCTCATTGTGTCCCCACTCAACCTCTTGCCCGCTCCCAGCCTATCAGCTTTTGGTGGGGAAGGGGACAGAAAGCCTTGACATTGTCCTGTACCTGGGTCGGGGCAACCCCAGGTATCGATACCGGCAGGGGGGATGAAGGGATTGAGAGCAGACCTGCAGAGAAGGACTTTGGGGAACAGGCGGAAGAAAAGCTGGACATGAGCCGACAACGTGCGCTCGCAGCCCAGAAAGCCAACCGTATCCTGGGCTGCATCCAAAGAAGCATGGGCAGCAGGACAAGGAAGGGGATTCTGACCCTCTGCTCTGCTCTGCTCTGGTGAGACCCCAACTGGAGTACTGTGTCCAGTTCTGGGGTCCTCAACACAGGAAAGACGTGGACCTGTTGGGTCGGGTCCAGAGGAGGGACACAAAAATTCTCAGAGGGATGGAACACCTCTCCTATGAGAAAAGGCTGAAAGAGTTGGGTTTTTTCATCCAGGAGAAGAGAAGGCTCCGAGAAGACCTTATTGCAGCCTTTCAGTATATAAAGTGGGCTTATAAGAAAGATGGGAACAGACTTTTTAACAGGACTTGCGGTGATAGGACAAGGGGTAATGGTTTTAAACTAAAATAGATTCAGACTAGATATAAGGAAGAAATTTTGTATTATGAGGGTGCTGAGGCACAGAAAAAGGTTGCCCAGAGATGTGGTAGGTGCCCCAGCCCTGGAAATATTCAAGGCCAGATTGGACGGGGCTCTGAGCAACCTGATCTAGTTGAAGATGTCCCTGCTCATTGCAGGGGGAGTTGGACTAGATGACCTTTAAAGGTCCTTTCCAACCCAAACTACATTATGATCCTTCGACTCTATGATTCCATGATTGTGCAAGCAGCCTTCAGCAATTGCCAAAACACATACGTGGTATCAACACTGTTTTAGCCACAAGTGCAAAGGACAGCACGATGTGGGGCTGCTATGAGGAAAGCTAACTACGTCCCCGCCAAACCAAGTCCAGCTAGGGAAGTTCAAGGCAGACTAGCTGGTAAGGAGGCCAAGTGGCCTGAGAGCCAAGGGCAACTCTAAGGGTGGGACCACAGGAGGATCTGGCTATCAGTGGGACCAGAGGAGTCCTGGCCAGAAAGACTGAAGGGTCTGGGGGTGTCCAGGAGTGAGACGAGTGAGTGAGTGTGTGTATCTGTGTGTAACTAGACTGAGAACAGTAGGGGCTGGCTACTGGGGACCAGGGAGGTCCCGCTGAGCTCTGCAAGTGTGCGTGTACATGCATGGGGATGAACGAAGCAGTCTGTACCAGCAATTGCAGTGGGGCTGCTGCCTCTGGCATTTGTATGCCCATATGCCAGCAACTGGAGACTGGGATCCAGGGACAGCAAATGGGGAGACTGAGGTTCTGAGTCCAGCTGCTGGAAGGATGCACACTGTACGTATGTATGTATATATTCTTACCAGTGGACCTTCATATTGCTGAGCCAGTGAGGCGAGCCATTGCGTTGTCTGTGTTCAGGTGAGTGATAAATGTGTACGTCTGTGTTGGTCGGTGTTACCAGCCATGTATATACGTGTATCTGAGGTGTACACGTGTGTGTGTGTGTGCCTACTGGGAATACAGGCCCAGCCTCACTACTGGTTGGATTTGGGGACATGGAGCTACAGCAGGCTCACCTCTCTCGGGCTGCTGAATCCAGGCCTATTCCCCTAACAGATTGCTTCTTTCTGCCTGACAGAAACATGCTGAAGAAAGGCCCATAAAGTTTTCATGGTCATACAGATATTTGCTGAAGTAGTTTCTGTCAGCTTTTCCAAGGACATAAGTCAGTGGAAACACACGCGTACAATAGAAAATAGAGAATACCTCCAGAGGATCAGATAGGTACATATCCTTGTTAATTGAAATCAGGAACTTTTCTTCATTTGTTATAACATAAAGAACACACCAAGGAGGAGTTGAAAGCTATGTAACAGCTCTTGAATATTATGTTCATGAGCAAGAGCAAAAAATACACCATAGCTGTATAACAGGCAAAAGGCTAAATTTACAAATAAATTGCTGTATATGTTTTTTAAACAGTTTGTTCAGTCATAGACACGAAAAAGTGGAATTATGTGTTAATGATAAGGTTACCAATCTTCTACCCACATAACTAGAAAATTCTTATCTTTTATTTTGATCAGAAATAATTCAGAAGTTTTCAGGCAACATTACGCTTTTCTTTTCTCAGCTCAAACTTCTGTTTAAAATGACAACTGATATTGAAGCCCATGCTTATCCCTGCTGGTACTCCTTCATCACTGTTCCCACCTTCGCACCAGGTAGAGTAGCCCCAGTTGACTTGAATAACTAAGCAGGGAATTTCTGGGACAAGCATAAGAGGGTGGAGGGAGGTTAGAAGTTGCATCTGGAAGAGAGAAGATAAAAATGAGAGAAGTATTGTTCTAATCCCCAAAACATCCCTCATATACCCACACTGAACTTGCTCTACCCAAACCTTTCATACTTCTTTTGATCCTCCTCCTGACCTTGCCCCTATGTTTCTGAGTCTCAGTTCTGAGCTCCCCAGCCACATTTCTTGGCCTCACTTCCAAGCTTTCTGCTTTTGGGGCTGTTAACCGATGCTTAGCCTATTCCCAAGTGGCTATGAACACTCTGAAGCTATTCACAATGAACACATGCCTGACGAGTACCTGGTGGACTGTTTAGAAGTAGCTGGTTTTGTGGTTGTTGTTGTTGTTATTGTTGTTATTATTATTATTATCTTGTGAATCCAGGTTCTAAGATATACCTGGTTAACATTTTCACTGAGTAGAAATCTAGTTCTGTTTTTGAATGTAAGTCTGGAAATTCAGAATTAAATAGAAGGTAAAAATAAACAATGGAACACAAAGTTGGCAATATCAAGGGATACCCAGTTAACGTAAGTCCAATGCTAACATCAAAGTCAACATTTTCATTTGGATAAATGGAATTAAAGGTCTACTTTAACCTGAGCCAAATCTCTGACTTGCCAGACTAGCTAGCTAGCCATCAGCACAGAATAATTGCCAAAACAGTTTCAATAGAAAGACAATGAGATTCCTTGGACTAGTTCTCCAGCATGTAGATGTGGAAACACATCCATCTGAAGTATCTTACCACTATTACTTTGGAGGAATTATTTTTTAGTCAGCAAAAAATAATATCAAATACTGCCTTCACTGAATCTAGAAATCTAATATAAAGCAACCCTGACTGAAAACAAGCCAACTGGGCAGAATAGGATGATGCTGCCTGAGGAAGCCTTATGTAGGGAAGGAATACAAGATAAATTGGGCATAGGCTTCCCATAGAAGTGTCCCCAGATTAATAGGTTGTAAAGAAACAGGGACAGTTCCACATTTTGCTTTTCTACCTCTCCTCTTCCAAATATTTGATTCCTGACTTCAGTAGAAAGGGGAAGGAAAGAAGAGAGTTCTGCTCCACAATTCTGAAACCTGAGGGATTCTCATACTCTTCACCTTGCTAGAATAAAACTTCACCGGTTGACATAGTGGATCTGTAAATAATGTCCAAGTGAGATAAAAGAAAAGTCTCAGTAAAAAGGTGAAAGGGTCTGACTTTTCTAAAAAAAAGCAGTCATAAAGCTTTGGTGACACGAGTGAGCCAGCACGAGGCAGATCAGTTAGTATGTCAGTAACAACAAACCAGCAGGTGCAATAGTAATAAAAGGCACAAGAGGACCCAGAGCTCTGTGCCTCACACCATCAATTCTCTGGATTGTGCTGGATATTGATCATAAATAAATAATTGTTCCATTCTGCTGTTGATTAAAATGTTAGTAAAAGTACAAAGTTACACGAGCAGAATCTAAAACCGTACCAGAGCTATGAAAAATCCATAAAAAGGGTCAAACCATTTTTCCCTCCTGCTCAGTCCTACTTAGATTAATGCCGCCTTCTTGTCATATGGAATTTCAGAAGGAAAACCTGTCTGAAAGATGGTATTTTAATTTTCCATGTAGAAGTGGCAAAACATTCTTGTTGAGCATTTGTATTATATTGTATATACATTTGTTTTCCCTTTCTTTAGTATAAGAACAAACAAGTATAGCAAAGTTTATATAAATCATATATAAGTTTACTTATATAAAATTTTAAGCAGGTAAAAATCACTTTCTTTACCAGTAGTGAGTCACTGGACCAGATTTACTGTCCCTTTGTAACTAAAAAAAAAAAAAAAAAAAAAAGCATAAAAAAGATTTTCTTTTTGGTTCCCAAATACTGAAGTACTTTTTATTTTCTCTGTCTCAGGGTTCAGAATATCTTCTCTACAATGTAAGTTCCTATGGCCTTTATTTCAATGAGCAAATGGCAGACTGACCCCTTTAAAGTCTGTTCAGAGACTTTACATGAAACTGTACAGCATTATACTGAAACCAGCTGGCTGTTATGTGAGGTGGTAACATCCAGTTGGGAGGTGGCAATAAGTAACTGGTGGGCAGTGACATCTAAAAATGACAGCCCTTTCTGCAGTAACACTGGAATAGTGGCTCACATTGCCATCTTTCAGCAGGATTTATTAGCTCTTGTTTAGAGAGGCATCTGTGTGGTTGAAGAACTTTTGGATCAGAACTAGCTTATGCCTGCTCACTTGGTACGTGGCTCACTTGGAATGCTGTTTTTCACTGCTTAAATGACTAACATAGAAGTTAGTTATTGCAACAACTATCTTTTAAATTCCTAAGTAATTTTTCAGAATTATTCCTTCCTACTGAGAATAATTCTAATTTGTTACAGCAAAAATAATTCCTATTATAGCAATTAAATCCATGGCCTTAAATACAATAAGGACTTTAAAAAGGAATTCATGAAAAATTGTTTTTATTTTAAAATAAATAATATATTGACATGTAAATTAAATGGGGGGGGAAGTGTTTCTGGATAAGTATTATGTAAAGTGCCTACCACCAGAGTATCTGGGTGTTCATTTAATAAGGAAAGAAAAAGAAAGAAAAGAGTATGGATCTACACTGTACACAAGTTACAACTTAAATGTAAACTTTTTTGCCATTATGTGGGCAACACAGAATTTTTTCCTAGCCAGTCAAAAATGAAAGGCAGTTTTTGTGTTGTTTTGACTGAGACAAAAGCAAAAAAACCCCACCCCAAACAAAACCCCTCTCAGTCTTCCCTGAATGCAGTAAAAGGAGGATACTTTCTGAGAAAAATTGCATCAATTTGAACCTTCATCTATTTTCTTTTTTCTGTGGGGGGTGGGGGTGCTTCTCTAAAACTTGTCAAGAAAGGGATATATCACCAAATAATGTGAAAAACGAAAGGATGCTGTAAAATGAAATATTAACGTTTATCTAATATTTTTTTCTCTGTATCCAGTACTGTTAGAAAAGGGGAAAAAGATGTTGCATAGCAGTATCTTCCTGATCTCTCTTTTCTATTCTTCTCAGTTATACATGTTAACGTCGCAACTACAGCTCAGTTCTCCAAGATTTTGACGACTTGCCTTTGATTTCAGTGCTCCTCAGCTGCCTCAACCAAAAGGCCAAAAACATGGTGTGGAGTTTGAGGTGAGGAATGGTTACTGTGGTCTAAGCCTTATGTTGCTTTCTCACATGAGCTAGTAGAGTGCATTTCTGGTACATGGTTACCCATTCTTCTCCTCTGCCAAATAGGATGGCTGAGATTTGAGATCCACCTAGCAGCAATCAATGAATTGCAAAATAGCGACTGTAGCTTGCTGGATGAGAGACAAAAGGAGGTTTGGTTGTGAGCACAGGGAAGAAAGGGAACTGTTACAAGCAGCCTTCACAGAAATTAAGCCTTAAAAACATGAAAATGCTAAATGTACCACATCATTACCTGGGGAAAGGGGAAGTAAAAAAATCACAGAATAGATGGCTACAACAAAGAGGAACATTTTAGATTTTTTTATTTATGTACATGTGGGTGTTGGCATCTGTGAAAGGTCTGAGTAGCACATGGAAAGACATGGGGTAAGCTGAGCTTCAGCTCAAATACTAACTGGAATTTAGAGAAAACACCAAAAGAAAGGTCTCATAGTATTTCACTGATTGTTCCTATATTCCTCTATGACTTCATTGGACTGTTAATTTGTTTGTTTTACAATAGTGGAGATGACAAATTTTTTTCTTTCTTTCAGGAAAGGAGAAATTTGTCTCCAGCACATGTTGACATCTCAGTTTATCTATCTTGACTATGTCATGAAAAAGAAAAAAAAAAAAAAAAAAAAAGAAAAAAAGAAAGAAACCCCAATAACACACATTTAGCAGAAATCTTTAAAATCAAAGTAGGCTTGAGGCAATCACAATGACTGACAAATTTACATGAAGGGCAGCAACTTTTGCATTCATTTACAGCATTTCTCCCCTACTACATGCATTTTAAACTTAAAACAAGTTACAGTTGTTATGTTCTTATCACATAATCTAGTTCTGATAGTAAGAGTTTTTTAAGCTTCATATTACTTCAATTAGAAAATGAATGAATTGGGCTTTTGTAATATATATGATCTCTACTTACTACAAGGCTTTATTTCTTGAACAAGATACTGAATTTACTCCTTCAGAAGTTATGATTCATATGTCCTGAAGACACTCTACCTTGTAGAATAATTATCATATGAATTTACTAAAAGTTCACTGTCATATCTTTTTTCTGTTCGAAGCAGTGATGTGAATTATCAAGTAAAAGACATTACCAATACTGAAATCTAATGGGTAAAATTGTAGCTCTTTCTCTCTGGAAAAGTTCTTTGCTACCTCTCCATGATTCTCATTCCCATTCATGCAGTCTTTTAAACAAATCTATAAAGCAGGAGGCAGAAATTGTGCTATGGCAAAATATATGTTCTACAAAAAATGCAATTAATTCTACGTCATGGTTGATCAAATGCATTAATTAACATAACCAACCCCCCAATTCGAGGGAAAACTTTCCATATCAGCATAGAAGACACAAGGCAAAATTCCTCTTTCTAATTTTTCTGAATCATATTCAGATTATTAAGCATTAAATACAGTGGAAAAGAATCCAAACTATAAAGAAAAACAATATCTGCTAATAAGTGAAAGGAAAAGAAGACCTCTAAATTTAGTTGATGTAAGTAGGAAAAAGGAACTGGACAAGGGCTCCGAAATCATCACATTCAGTACTCTGACGTGACTGTCAACCAGATACATGGTTATGGATATATGCCATAAAAAAATAACGTAATACCAAACATAAGTATTTAAAAAATATATAAAAAGCCTTCCCAATCCCAGTCATATCGTTGAGTCTCTTCTGAATTACGAAACTGACTTTTTATTAACAATAATAAAGACACTTTTAGGCTTTTAATACATTTTATGAGAATGCTTTTCAAACTATCTATCTCAGTAGCCAGTCCACATTAAGTCATGCCCAGATCATGCTAGTTCTCTATAAACATGATTTAGGGGGGGGGGGGGGGGGGGGGGCGGGGAATAAAGAAAGAAAACTTAGAGTATTATAATACTTATGTGACTGCAAGAGTGGTATTTACCTCTAGAGTGTGGACATTTTCGGTCATAGCATTTGTCTAACTGTCTAAGTGTCATTATAGTCAGTGGAGATGTAGTTAGTATAACAGATAAATTCTAAAGACTTGATTGAGTCCCCTCAACATAGGCATCTAGTGCTATTTCAGATGACCTGTGGTATCCTATCCAGTGTCCAGCTGATGCTCAGGGACTTGAGACTTCTGTATGTGCTATGTCAACTCTGACAGCTATTATGATATATCATGTCTGTGACAGCCTAGGGTAATCAAATAGCACTAGACATCCAGCACTAGACAATTCAATTGATCTGTAGGTGTCTATTCTCTTGACCTGAATCTCAGTCTAAGTCTTCAGGTTTCAAGAAAAATACTAATCAGGGCCATACTGACAAATAATATGGCAACATGCACATGTATAATATGTATAGGTCTCTTATAATATAGATATGCTGCCTCTCTGAGCCGAGGGGAGACATGCACCGTTTAAGTATAATACTTTAAATGTTACATATGATAAATAAGTGAAAAAATGCTGCTTAAAAAAATAGTTCACCTATTTTTTTTTCACTAATCTACCATTCTGGAAATATTTGTAGCAGATCTACAAATTTCATGCAAACGTGTACAAATAAAAAACTGTAACCCTACATGCACAGACATGTTTAATTTATTCTCCTGTGCTTCCTCACCTTATCCCCACATTCGCAGTAGAATAACAGCCTATTAATAAAACCAAAGACTAGCAGGATTCTAGCAGCTAAATCCCCATTTCTCAGTACTTTTGCAATCAGTAACATGTTTAACTTATGCCCTAGTACCTGTGGGGAAGGCAATCCAATGGTTGCAATTCTCTTTTTTCCTCAGCTGAAAAATGACAACATATGTTGTATAGATCCTTTTGCAAGACAGGATCCCAGCTAATATCCAGTAAAGACACAACAATAAATAAATTATTAAATTGCCCACCATTAGTTGTGCTCAACTAATGATGCCAGAGAGGATGTCATAGTAAATTGCCTGTAGGTGGCAAATACTACAAGACATCTGCCTCCTAGTAAGTCCTGGGAGGCAAATCATACTTGGGCAGATGAACAATACAGGGAGAAATGTGTGAAAAAGGTTCTAAAGAGCAAGGTAAACTCATACTCCACTATTTGAAATGTTCTTTATGTCACATTTGCAACCAACTGGAGAGGTAAAATTTCAAAGTATTAGCAACTGGGGAAACATTTGAAATAGTCTATAAGGGAAAGATGAGTTCCATCTAAAGCAAATAAAACTCAAACCTAAAATAAAGTTTATGGGGAAGTTTTAAACTAAAGACTGAGGAAAATCCAACAGGTGTACGAGGGTGAAGTAATAAAAACTCTGCAGTATTACAAAACCTGACAGAACAGTAGTCAATAACATTCAGAAAGGTAATAGATAGGAGCAATCTCTATAAATAAGAATCTACTGAAGCGGACAGAGCACCTGAAAAACTGACAACCAGAACAAGGCCAAATATGTAAGTGGTTCTATACAAATTACAAAAATGTAAAGAATTAGCTGACGAAGATGAAAGCCCTGATTTTGAATAACAGTATTGTCATACTAGCGATTGAAGAAATATGGTGGAAGGCTGATAACCAGTGCAGCACCGTAGCTTGGATGGTAGCCTACAATTTACATTAGGAATGACAGAATAAGTTGTATGTGTGGATGAGTGGCACTGTATGTTAAAAGAAAGATTAGACTGAAATGCAGAAATACATGGAGCAAATTAACTACCAACAAGGAACATCAAATTTCTTTGCATTGAAATCCTGTGCCCAAATAGAATAATGTAACAGCAGGGCTGTAATATCAACACCTTGGAACACTTAGGTAGGAAATACTGGGAAAAACATTTTTGCAGGTGTACGTAATGACTGCTAAATCTACTGAATTTCATTAATGGAGTCAAATAACACCTGGCTTTGTATTATCAGTTTATTTGATGTATATGGAATTCCAGAAAGCTTTCTGGAAAGATTCTTGAAAAAGTCACTACTGTGTTTCATAATAACAAAAAGAAGTTGTACAGAAGGATTAACAACTGCATAAAAGAGGCAACAAAGGACTAGATATATCATCTTTCCCCTGCTGAATCTAAGTGTGGGAGAATTAACAGTGAAATTTCTGCTAAGATTTGTGCTGGTCAATATATTCAGAGGATGAATAGTTAGGTGATAAAGCTTAGTGATGATGTGCAATTACTGAGAGCTATGAAAAAATAAGTCTGTCTACAAAGAGTTGCAGAAGGATCTTGCACTGCTAATTGTCTGCAAAATAAAATGACAGACAAAATTCTGTGTTGACAGGTGAAAAAAGTACACATGAGGAAGAACAACAGAAACTCCATGTAAACAATTATTTGCTCTAAATTAGCCATTAGCACTTATGAAAGAGATCTTGTAGTCATTGCAAATCATTTTATTAAAAAAAACTCAACCCAAAACATATCAGCTTGAAGCTGAGCAGTGGCCAAAAATACAATTAGAATGCTATGAATAATTAGGAAGGAACAAAACAGAAATCATAATTAGTTCACTGCATAAATCTAAGGTGGATTCACATTTTGTCTACCAACTATAATAAAGACTTTTCTGTCTTAAAAAAGGATATGGTAGAACAAAGATAGTGCAGGGACAAAACACAAGATGCCCATAAATATAGAAGAGCTTACATGTGAAGAGATTGGATAAACTAGGATTCTTCAATATGGGGGGTGAGGGGGAAGAGACAGATGGTATTATTATTATTATATATAGCTGTTAAAAAATGAAAGCCCTAGGGAACTAAAGAGATGTTCTTTAAAAATAAAAAATAAAAAAATCTTAGAACTTTTGGAGAAAGGATAACCAACCACACAATGAGAAAAATGTCTTGTTTTGTTTTTAAAAAAAAAGGAAATTTGTATTCACTTTTCATGCCCTGAGGACACCAACAGACTCTGCAACCTCCTCCTCCCTCCTAGGGTTTTGGCTGCCTGTGCTCCAGCCCAGCTCCAATACGGCACTGCTGTAACCTTAGGTCAGACTGCTGCGAAAAGAGCTGTGTGAGAAGGAGTTGTGAGAAGCGTTAATTGCATTCCCCCGTCCTTTGTTTCAGGATTGCCTTTAAGCTCACAGCCTTGCCCCTTGCCTGATCTACGTTGCAGGTGTACCTGTGCCCAGCCACGTGCCTTGCAAACGCCGAGCCACTAACTGGACTGGCTGGCTTGATTATGGCCCAGCTTTAACCAAGTTTGGGCTTGTTTGTTAGTCGCAAATGAAACTGGTTATTGCCAGCTCCTCTTGCTCAGCCTGTTTAGGTGCAGCGGGATGACCCCCCTTCATGAGGCCCCCGCTTGCCTTGCTGTCCTCCACAGCTCTTGGCTCACACGCAGAAAAACAGCATCACAGTGGGACCACGGAGGGCAGAGAAAGACCCATGCCTAAGCCCAGCTTTGTGTAGGTATGAACAGTTAGTCTGCTTATGACAGAGGATTAATTTTGATACTGCTTTCTGTAAGCGTTGGACTGCTTTCTGTAGAGGACTGGGACCAAACCATTTTCATGGCCTAGGTCTACAAACCCTTACCTAATTGATAAATACTCTATTTCTATTTTCTGTTGATATATTTGGTTTTGACAAAAGGTGATCAATTGATCTATCTGCCTACCTATCTATGTACCTATGTACACATATATACACACACATACATAAATATATGTACAATGCCAACTGCAATTATTCTCCATTACGATGCAGTATTTCTTGATGCCATTTAGTAAAGTTTTACAACTTTAATGCGTTTTTCATATGGTTTCACACAGACTCCAAAAGCTTCCTCCAGTTATGCTGCAGTCCTCCATTGCCAATTCTTCTATGTTCAAATGCAGCTTAAAAACAGAGTCTTGTTCTGACCAGGAAGATAAACATAACAACCTGTCACATGTAATTTTTTTTTTTTTTAAATAGTCCCTCAGTAACAAAGAAATAGTAAAAAACAGATGAAATAACATACCATAGGTGATCATTTTCTTGGCAGAAAAATGTTTGGGTTTTTTTTAGAGCAAAGCTGTGAACTCTAGGAACACACAAAAATTTAGGTAAAAAGATGCACACATGCTTTGGTGACTGTAACTACAATTTTGTTACCAGGAAATTCAAATGCTGTGGCATCCAATGCCTTATAGGGATCTGAACCCCGTTCTTTTGCATCTTACCTGAAAACTTTAATTATACATTCTCATACATTCTGGAGAAAAGGTCTGCCTTTCAGCAAGTGGAGGCTTACACCTGAGAAACATTTTTTATGAAAATGTTGCAATGCAAAAACTATTTTTAAATGTTTCATTTTTTGTAATTCAGTCTTTTCCAAAACAGGCAAACCAGCACTACATGATTGAATTAATTTTGGCTAGTTGTAGTTATTTATTATAAATAAATAATATTGAAACGTAAAAGTAAATAAACACATTTTGCATAAATTTGAGATCAAGCAATAAACATTATAATCCTATACAAAAGTCACCCCGCGCTACACTTGGCATTAAGAATATTTTCCAACATAGGACTGTTAATGACAGCAATTGTTAAAGAGCAACCTTACACTTTTTTTAAGTTTAGATTTTTGAAAAATACACGCGATGGCAAGTCTTATATCACTATGCTGTATCAAGCAGCAGTCCTTGTATAGTAAAAAATGCCTGTTCATTGGTTTCTAAACAATCACTTTTTTCAGAAGAATGGGTTAACAGTAGTAGGATAATGATATCTCTGTGGAAAGTATGGCTTAGTGAGCATTTGCAAAAGATCAAAACTTCTCCTATAAAGTGTTTCCGTGGGAGAGGGTTGTTTAGCTGTTTAAAAAAATCTACTTACTTGTTCTAACTTAAAATGACTGATTCACATTACTGTTGAAAGACTAACACAGAGGTTAATATTGAGAACTGCCTGTATACATGGCCTTCATTAACACTATATAATTATACTGAGATTTCTTGAGCTTGACTTGTCAGATAAGATCTTATCTAGATGAATGGTTTTTCTTGCTTTGAATGCTTGAATGAATCTGAGAGTCATTTGGCACTTGGCAGCCTACATTATGACATGTTATCAGCCAAGTAATGCAAAGAAAAAATTAATTATTTCAAAGAAGAAATACATGATAGAAATATTTTAAAATGTAACAATAGCTGTGTTGGCTCTAAGGAGAGAAAAAAAATTTACAAAGCGGAGACAAGTCCAGTGAAGAAGAACATCTTTCTTCAGAAACTTGCAACAAGGTTACCTATCAGTGAACACAGCTGTCAACCATCAATCCCCTGCTGAAACATTATTTGGAGAAAGAAAGTTAAAGTAATTCATGAAATGTTTCATTGTCCTCCTCCCCATAAATTAATGCAACCACTTTTGCTGTTATTGTCATTGTCTTGAGGCTATTTCTTGACATACTTTCTCTCAAGGGAAGTCAGAAGACAAATTGCATGTTGAGATAAAATGCTGGAATGCCTTTTTTTTTCTATTCCACCTTAATTTCACCCTCATTCTGTAGCTATCTTATTCACCAGGTTACCTGGTGTTGGGCAGCCTCAGCATAGCACAGAAATGCAGTTGTTGTTTTGTAAGAAAGCTCAAACACTTACAGGAGTTTGGCCACTGTTTATGGAAGAACTATGTTTAAACCTAGTTCAGTGATAGCAAAAGAAGTGACTGCCCTTGTGTATAAAGGCACATAACTGAGATTCAAAGGATTCATTTGTTAATTTGCTGTAGGCAGTTTGTAAAAAAAAATTACCAGCTCTACTCTTTAAACTTTTCTGAACGTAAAGCACATAAAGCACAGATTTTTGTTAGGTTTTTTTTGGTAACTGTCCTTACATCAATGGACTACTTACTATACACGAAGTTATATCTCTAAAACATTTTTATACTGATGTAACTTGTGTTTTTTCTATGCTTGATATTAATGCAGATTAAAATATAACACGAATTAAAACCACAATAGCTGCCCCTAAACAGCTCCTTGTCTAGCCACTCTGACTACCTTTAAAACAAGAAAATAAAACGGTCCAGGCCCTTTCTTCGTCGGCGAGTACAGGTGGTATAACAAGGGTCGCAGATGTACTCCTAATCTTCCATTCAACAGGCAAGGACAGCCACCCTGCACCCCAGGACTAGCACCCGGCCGGTACATCCCCGAACCGTGTCCGGCTCTTGTCTGGGGACTGCGGGTTGGTACAGAGCACAGCTATGCCCGGCTGTGTTCCGTCAGTGGGGGAGTCGGGACAGTCAAGGACCGGCCCTCAAACCTGTGCTTCAGTTCTAAGCAGCTTTGCAACCCTGCTCTTCTGGAACACGGCCCTTTCTTACTCTCCTCCAGGCAGTCCCAGTGACCACTGTTAGGATCCTGACTAGGGATCCTTCTCCTGAACTGAAGTGGCTATTATTATGCTGTTAACAGCGCTTTGTTTGCCTACCCTACAAACCTATCTTGAGAACTACATGTTGCACTGGTTTTCTCCTTCAGCCCTACTCTGTCAGTATCTTTCTGTCAGCCCCTGAATATAAATTTTAGAGAACACGCATACTACAGTGAACAACAGTCTGATTTCTTCCAGGCTTGTGGTCTACTCCTAACTACTGGGATGCTGTTTGTGGTCATGATCTCTAATTTTGGAACCTCTGAGCTAAACCAAATCAAAGACTCTTCTCAGAAAGAAAACAAAAACTATATTCATTTGGCCAATGAGTTGACAGGGAGCAATTCTACGATGCCAGAAACTGTTTCTTTAGATACCAGGACCACAGTAAGCTAAAATAAATATTTCTACTGTCTGATACTGGTGCTTGCCATAACTCTTTACAGTTAAAGCAGCAAAACTTTTAAGTAGGGACAATCCTAATTTTCCCATTTCTTCCATGTAAAAAGAACGTAATGAAATATCTTTCTCCATGTCCTCTCTCAGTCTTCATTGAATGTCAGCTTTTCAGGACAGGGACTAGGTTATATCCTGTCTTACTCAGGAGTCTAGCTCAAAAGGGGAAACATGCATCTGTTAAGAATTCAAAGTACTACAACAGTCTAAAATATACAAATCTTTTAAGGCATGAAAACCCCAAATAATGAACAGATATATTTTTCAATGCTAGCATACTGCTATTTGTGTCCAAAAAGGACCTGCCCATATACAACAATCTTATATCTAAACTTATAACTACAGTTAAAAGAATCACAAATGCAATTTGATAATCTGTCATTATACGGCTATTTAAAAATTGGAAATAACACATATGCTTCCTACTATTATCATTTAACCCTTAGGTTAATTGCTTATGAATGATAGGCTAAGCCACTAGACCTTACCCTCTTGAGAAGATATTAATGCCCTTTTCTCCTTTAATGCTGTTTCTTTTGGTTTTAAAGAAACAAGTACCACAACAAAAAATAATCTATTAATTTGCACTTAAAATTGTGTTAATTCTCTGTTTTGGGTTTGTGTGGTGGGGTTTTTTGGTAGCGGGGTCTGGTCTGCAGGGCTGGCTCCATTGAGAAGCTGCTGGAAGCTTCCCCGGCTGGGAGCCGGACCCGCCTCTGGGAGAACAGATTCCAGAGGGGAAACCTGCCGGGAGTCGGGGGATCGGGATGGGAGAGGAACCCCTGTGCAGGTCCCGAGGGCAGGGAGGAAGGAAGGGATGCCCCTGCAGCCCGTGGGGAGACCAGGCGGCAGGCTGCGTGTCCCCAGCCCGCGGAGGGGAGAGGGGGGAGGACGCCCCACAAGATGGCCGCCGCTCTGTGGGGAAGGCCACGCTGGGGCAGTTTGTGACTGAAGATCGGCCCGCGGAAAGGACCCGCGCCAGGGCAGTTTGTGAGGAACCGCAGCCCGCGGGAAGGACTCACGGTGGAGCAGTTCGTGGAGGACTGAGGAGGAAGGAGCGGCAGAGACAAGGTATGACGGGCTGACCCCAACCCCCATTCCCCGTCCCCCTGTGCCGCTCGGAGGCGGGAGGTGGAGAGAACCGGGATGGGGGAAGGTGTGCTCGGGTAGGGGTTTACTTCCCAGTATCCTGTTTTGGTTTGACTGGTAGTAAATTGATTTTGTTTCTTCCCCAAGTTGAGCCTGTCTTTTGCCCTTGACCACAAGTGGTGAGTGATCCCTCCTTGTCTCGACCCACGAGCTTTTTCTTACATTTTCTTCTCCTCATCCCGGGGCAGAGGGGAAGGAGTGAGCAAGCGGCTTCGTGGTGCTTTGTTACCAGCTGCACTTAAACCACGACATTCTCACAACTCTGTGGAAAGTTAAACTAATCATCAAAGAGAAACACTGAAGATGCTGGTTGAATCTTTTATCTGGAATTTTCCTTATGCACAAAAAGCAATGGCTGCCCACGGTAGTGATTTTTCTGTCTCTCTTTGCATTTCCAGCCTAGATCAAATTACTAGACTCTTGCCTTTGCCTTATTTTTGGGGCATTTTGCAAAACGACTTTAAAATAGTATTGAAAAAGAATTCAAACTTTATAAAGTGTGCTCAGACTACAGCAAGTGATATAGATCATAACCCAAACTATTGAAGGAGGTGACAGGTATTTTGAGTCCTAAACTGCATTTTCTAGCACTGCTGTGTGAGACTTCAAACAGAAATTGTGGACCTAAGCACTGTAAGCAATTAACATTTTCCATATGCACCTGATAAATACTGTTAGCATACTGTTACAATTGCTGTTTTCGTGTCATTGCTGTCTGTTGTTTTAACTGATTGCTGCACTAGCAGACTGGTGACTGACAGTGAATGACTGCAGTCAGCATTGGCAACTAGCAAACATCTTTAGCAGGGTATTATTTGATGTGGGGAAAAACTAGAATAAAATTCCTGAAACAGGACCTTGCACCAGCAAGTAGATTCTTTCCAACTCCATAATCCATTTGGGGAATTTAATCAGATTTATTTCTAAATTTATGTCCAGATTAGCTAAATCTGGATAGTTAGATTTTTGAAGATTTTGCCAGCTTCCTGGAGTTTAATGCAAAATTTCCTTCATTTCTCAATATGATAAAAAGTCTCTTCGGTTTTAGAATCTACTCTCCAAACACATTCTTTGAGGCATGGTTAAGACAGTTTTATGTTTCATTAATGCTAAAACAGGCAAATTAATAGGACCTTAAGAGATTTGTTAATCAAGCTTATGAATTGTGGATAGTTAATAGTCCTTAGCAATACTTGACATTTAAAATATACAGCACTTTACAAACATTGAATAATTACTGTCTCAAGATCTTCAGGTGCTAGGAAAATCGTTTTAGCACTAATGTGCAGACAAGGAAACTGAGGCAAAGACAACCGTGCACTTTTGGAATATCCTACAGATTGGAAAGAGGTAATCTTAGTGCTTACAGGGCATCGACCTGGACATTTACAAAAATGGTAAGGAGACATTGACAAGTTGATATTATTCTACCATTTGCAGAGTATGAGATGTAATTCTGTAATGTCTACTAATGAAATGTCTGTGTATTAGTTGTAAGAATTAATTGCTCACCAGAATTTCTACTACCAGTGAAGAGATACAGGCTCAAAGGGAAATCTCATTCATCTGCTTTGGGTGAGAAATTAAAGAGGGATTTTGGCATACAGATTGTAAAACTAGAAAGTCATAATTAAACAAGCAAACAACAACAAGAACTGTAGACATTTTTATAAATGGTAAAGAACTAATAGCTGTGGTAGCCTGTGACATTGCTAGGGCAAGTTTTGTTGGATTTTTTTTTTGTCGTTCAGGTGTTCTTAAGAATCTTTTGAAAAGGGAAAGTAATGTGTACACAGTATTGGCCAGCATTTAGAAAACTATTACAGTAAAGGTCTGTGAACGTATGAATAGTCTCACTGACATCAAATAGTTCATTCACAGAAGTAATGATGATTTAAATACATAAATTTTTAGGACTAGCATGTGGGTTTATGCCATCTTGAAGTTTATAGGAAAAATATTCTGTTGGATATATCAGATTTTCAGGTTTTAATTTATTTTTCTTTAATATTTGTTTCCTTAGTGTTCAATTTTTTGCTTTGGATGCAAATTATTGTACTGGAAAGAAATTGCCAGGAAATAATTATGAAATGAAAACAAATAAGACTTTACAATAATTAATTTTTGCAATGACATAAGCCTAAACAACTCTCTCTGAGACAAAATGATAAAATTGAAGTAATGTGAAGTCAGCTAAAGAAACATTAATGACATTATAAATATGAACTTCAGCTAGAATGCAGAATCAAATTACACTCACTTTATATCAAACTGGTTCTATTTAAATAGTTACTGAATACAAGTTCTGCTTTTATGTTGTCATTTTTAATATATTCTGAGGTTTTTGTACATATTTGTAACTTCTTGAAAAAGCCAGATGCATTCAAAAAGAGAGATAAAGACATAGTATCTGAGATCTAAAAAAATTTATTTCTTTAGGATGATTCATACTCCCCTTTCTCTAAGACCAGTTTCACAAGATTTTTTCCATAACTACACAGGATTTAATCTTGCAAGATAAAATTGAGTCCTCCAAAAACAAAGACAGATAAGACTAATGAATTTTTCAAGTAAGGAAGGCTTTGAGATTTCCATTTTTTTGTAGATATTAGCTAAAAAACCCAACCATGATCACCTTTACATAGTGGTGGAAATTTTATTTTGATTATTCTTACATACTTTGGCTAATTTGGGTGAACTATTCATAGTATATAATTTACTAAGTGAATTTCAGTTTGCTTTTGCACTCATTTAGAGAGTATTTTAAACTTTCTTTTTTCTTCCTTATTCCGGAATTACTTAACAATCTATCTTTTATTACATTGCTGTATAACTTATTAAAAAAATAATCTGATAGATCAATTTCTATGAATGTGTTGTAGCTGACATGTTTGCTTTGATTATGCCTTAATTTTTACTTCATAATTAAATATTCATAATTCATGGTGTGTTATATCAGTATGATGCTGATTTTGATTTTGGAGATGAATTTGAGAAATGTTAAAACAAGTTGAGAAAACAAAGGGGTTTGCAAAACAACTATGTGAATAAATGGAGAAAAAGAAAAGTTGTACAACTTTGTTCTTTACAGTCAGAGAACACATTTGGATACATTAAAAATTGCTTGACATGCTTTTTAAATTTTGCTTGCTTGTTTTTACTTTGCAGTATGCACATCCTGTAGTTATCTGTATGATGACAACACAAGTCAGGTTGATAAGTAAATATTACAGACAGCCATTGATCAAGTGAACATGGAATCTTGAGTTATCTCAGCAAAATACCTAAAGGAAACTAAGACAAGAAATTGCCTAGTAACATAGATATCCATTTGTTTGATTCTGAAAAATCAACTGGAACAGACATATTTTCAGTACTGAAAGAGATCAATGGAGTTGTAAAAAACTTATGTCTGATTAAAAAAACTATATAAAATAATTAATGAATTAAAATAAAAATAACATGTTCTGTAACATAATCCAAAATGAAATGGATTATTTTGGATTTTTTTCTTTGACCATCTTTTACTGAATGTTTGTCATTAGTTTTCCTTTTTGGATGAAGGGGGAGAGGACAGAAGGACTATGCAAATTATTATTAAATGTCACTTACTTGATATACTGAAAAAAAGGGGCACCTGACAAATGAAAATAAAATAGTATTTTTACATGAAGAAACAGATAGTATGCTTCATCTTACACTTTTGAGGAAGAGTCCAGGGTAATATAAATGGCTTTCTGTGCATCAGTTTTGGATGAACACAATGGCATACACAGATTCATAGAGAAAAAGGTCAGAAGATTTATTTTGACCATATAGTACAAACTCCTGAACTGAGTTCAAGGCTGCAACATTTAGTTTTGTTTTCTTTGCTTTTACATACATGATTTTCAGAGTGTTTTACTATTTTACACACAATTTTACTTTAGGAGCAGTTCCTTACAGTAGAAAAGGAATGGAAAGCAAAACATATAAGTGCATCAAAATCCAGCTTTTCTTGTTCTTTGCCCATTCACGACTCTGTTCACTCTCCTTTGATTCACCAAGTGTAAAAGCAAATTTTGCATCCTAATTCTTCTAGGCAAAATAGTACATTACTTGTAAGAAATATTATTTTTAAAAAACATCTGTTTTGCTTTCTTGCACTATCCAGTGGAAAGGCAATTTCCAGATCTAGGCATGAATAACTAAAAATTAGCCTCTTCATTCAACTAGTCCATTTATTTTTCTCTGCTGAAAATTTCAGGTGATAGTTTGTTATAATATAATACCTGTAATAATAAATTGTTTGCTATATAATATAGTGGTGTTTTATCTAATTGTTTAACAGCTAATTGGATGCTCTGCTACCCTTAGAGAATACAGGTCCCCACATATCTCCACAGTGCTCTGGAGTTATAATCCTTATCTCCACAGTGCTCTGGATATATACTCCGTATCTCCCATACCTGGTCATAATTCAAAACCAGAATTACTACCTAAATCAGGAAACTCCTAAAATATGTATTTCTTAAATCATGGTTTAGTTTTGACTACATCTAACTTTAAAATGTCAGTCACTTCAAAATGCCCCTGCTTCTTGTTAAGTTTAATAAGTACTTTATGAATGTCTCTAGCTCCTACAAGGCTGAATGACTGGTATATGGAGAGCGAGTATGATATTTCATATTTATAAAGTGCTTCAAAACAGGAGAGAGGTATTGAACAATTACCATGGTTACAAGTTCAATTATTACCATCCAAACCAACAGTTCAAACTAGAAATCCAATTATTAATGAATTATTAATGAATATCTATGCAGTATGCAGGCTAACAATAAATTTAAAATAATAACATTGAAACCTAAGCTAGTATTGTAAATGTCCTGAACTCCCACATGCCTCATGCAGAAGTCAGAAGAACCAAATTCTCAATTAGAAAAGGCTTAACAATAGAAAGAAACCTGACATTACATTTGAAAAGGCCATGAGTTATCATCCATTCCCCTGCTCTACTTCTTGAAAAACAAAAAATAAAACAAACAAAAACCCCCCACAACACTGCTACAACAAAAGCCACCCCAAAACGCAAAAGGAAAATCAAGTAACCTGGAAATTATGAAAGTAATAAAAAATACCATTTGAAGGTGGCAAATCCACTGCAGATAGTTTAGGCAGGTCAGTGGTAATAAAAGGGAAGGGGGCAGTTGGACACAATTAGATTATTATAGGCAGGATCAATGTCTTGACCCTGGTCAGAAGAGACTGAGGCAAAGTAGAACTACATACAAACCAATATCTTCTATTGGTTGGACTACTACACCTGACTTAATTCCTACTTTAATATCCATTTAAACATGAGAAAGTATTTCTTTATGCTGAGGATGATCAAGCATAGGAAAAAGTTTCTTAGAAAAGTTGCGGGGTTTCTGTCCTTGAAGGTATTCAAATGCCGACTTGACACAGCACTGAGACAGCTGCTCTCACTGACCCTGCTCGGAGCAAGGGAGTTGGACTGGATGATCTCGGAATGTTCTTGCCAACCTCAACCATTCTGTCATTCTGCGCAGTTTTTAGGCCTCTCCAAGGAAAGAGACTGTGGCTGCTGGAGTCCCTGCCTTCAGAAAAGGCTGTGATACGATGTACTGGTTCTGGCTAGGATAGTTATTTTTCTTCATAGCAGCCAGTGTGATGCTATGTTTTGGATTTGTGATCAAAACAGTGTTGGTAACGCTGGGATGGTTTAGTTATTTAGTGGGCTAAAGAGATGGGCGGTAGCTGCCTTCACTGGCTGTTCATCAGCGCACTCACACAGCGTGTGACGGGTTGCTGTCATAGCCACGTGTTCCTAAACAAAGCTGAACATCTTTCAAAGGATAAGCACAGATCAATCCATATTAAATCACAAACTATCTGGTGACCTAGGTGACCCCTAAGAAAGAGCAGATGTGGGGACACATCCCAGCTCACAAAGAAAAATGAGAGGGACTGGAAGTGAAAACTCTACTTCACAAATAAGTAGGTATTTGTAAAAATCCTTTAAAACTAGCTCTGAAGTTGAAGACAATGTAAAATAGAAACTGATAATATTTTTGAAGCATATTAAATATTTTTTTTTTAGATTAGCTTATGAAATTGATGCTTTATTCAGAATATAAAATGAACACCTAGCAATCACAGATGCTATTGTTTCAACAATCATTTGTCACGATGGCATACTTTGTCATGAGTAGCCTTTCCCTCACACCACAACACCGGTCAATATTCTTTTTGCTCTCCTTAATTGCGTATTTGAGTTCTACAAGAGGTCACTTAGTAAGCAGTTTAGAATTATCTTTCTGAATAGTCTGCTTTTAGTCTCCATTATCTCAAATTTGAGAGTATTAAAAAAGAGAGATAAGAGAAACGGATGCATTTCATTCCTTTTGAATCTTATGTTGTTTATATGTCCTGATACTGCAGGATGACTCCTGCAGTACGTTCAGGAATCAACTGCAGGAACACCTAACAGCAAACATTCCTGGTCACCAGGGTTTGCATATTGTATTGGGAAGAAATTAACTGGAAGAAATTTGAGGGGCAATTTTTTCCACAAATCTGAAAACATCAGTGCTTTTACACTTGTGCTGCGGGATTTAGCTTTGTGGGCAGTGTTTCACTGCTACAGCAGCCAGTTCCACAGGACTGTGCTACTTTTCTGCTACAAGTTAGCCCAGAAACAGTAAGCAAAGTACAAGACAGCTTCAGCTTTACCCTAGGGATGTATGAATTATATGTATTGATATGGTACACATATTTGTACCTCTGCAGAATTGAGAAACTGAAGAATTAATCCTGATCGTTAGATTCACCTATGATGTTTATATCCGATTTTGGATCTACAGAGATACACACCGTACCTTAATGTGAGTTAATTACTATGTCATGCTCTAGATGTGAGTTTTCTCTGCCCTAATAAGTTGAGAAGGTTATGTCTGTCCCGCGTGTCCAGAGAATATGTTGCCAAGATTTTTCCTTATGGTTCAGTGTTGCAGCTTACTAGTGCTGAAAAAGACCTGTCCCCAGTATGACTATCAAAAGAATTGTAAGAAGATTTATACATAAGACTTTGATAACTCCCTGCCCTCCAACTGGATGCTAAAAATTACCAGCAAAGCTAAATTTTTTTCTTGTAAAGTTCTGATTTTGTGTATACATAAAATTGTCTGAAATTCAATGTTATTGGCGTGCCACACCTGTATGGTACATAAATCTGAATATATTTACACAAAGTAAAACTTTTTCTGATCTGATTCCATGGGCTATCTGAATAGGCAAATGGACTCAGAGCAATCCTCGCCCTCTCAAGAAGATGCACATTTTGTTCTTCCTCCCCGCCCCCCCAATCTTGGACCACAAGTTGCTATGCTGGGATAATTTAAAAGAGAATTTAATCAGTAGGGAAAAGCTAAGGCAGGAATGTCTTCAGCTGGAGTTGCTATCAGAGGAATTGTACTGTAAGGCCATATCTAACATTTTTAATGTTAAATACTAATGTACTTAGAAAAGTATCTGAAGGAGCATAAGCAGTTCTGAAGTGCATTTCTAAGACTAATTTTGGCTTTTTTTTTTTTTTTTTTAAAGAGAGGGGGAATGAGAGGTCTGATTGGAATTAAATGGTTAGCCTTCTTATGGAAAATATCAGTTGGCTGGGCTATAATAGTTCTTCTCAAGCTATATTCAATTATCTCTTAAAAACAGCTTGTACATGGCATGTGTAACGTAGCATTCTGATCATCACAGACCTAAAATGACTACATTAAATGGACCTCTGAAGGGACAATACAGGGATTTTTTCAGAAAATAAATAAATGGTAGAGCCATCCCACAGCATGATCTACTCATGTTTGCAGGCAACAGACTTCAATTCTCATATGAATGATTCTGTCCCCTGTTGGTTTTATGACCTAGCTACAATTACCTGAAATGGCATAAATGACACACACAAGTCAGAAATATTTAGTCAGCTGATAGAGAACTTAAACTGGTTGTAAGAATATCTTGGATTCAGAAAGGTTTTCCTTGAGTAGAGATTTAAATGTCAACTATGTTTTTTTCCAACCAAAATCAGAAAGCGTTATTGCTGAACAGTTTTTTACACTGTGGAAAATGTAAAAACTTCCAAATATTTTGGACAAAGGAGGGGAGAGAATCATACTCCAGAATAAGAAGATAATTCAGGAAATTACCTAAAATGCAGAAGATAGGATTTCTTATTGGACCATGTATTTGAACTCAAATATCCACACAGCCTAATAGACTTATTTTTACTTAACATCTGGAGATGCAGGCTTCTCTTTTTTTTTATCAGAAATAGCCAGAGAGGTCTGAAGTTTGTTCCACCAAAAATCAACTGCAGGATCTTCTAGTGGAGGTGTGAATGGTGGTAAAATGCAGTTCAAGAACATCTTCTTTTTCATTCACTGACAGCTTGGACCACCAGAAGGAGTCAGTGATGCAAACAAGTTAATTTTTGTACACTAAATAACACTGGTAATAGGAAAGATGGTAGCACAAATAGAGAATTCCAATTATATCTTTTTTTAGAATCTGCATATTGAAAGATCAAATGCAAAGACAGAAATAATGCGCAGATTAAAGCACAGATCGTAGCTAAATACCAGAATAGATTTAGATATATTCTGTAAATTTCCTATAGTAGATACATATCTTTCTGGAGAAGCAAGAGGTACCTTCAATAAAAGAGCTCTAATAACACTTCCAGAGACTGAGGAGTTCAGTGTCCACAAACAGATAAAATAGAAGGTAGGGAACAGGAATTAACATCAACTAGAAAACAAAGGCCTTAGGAAAACCATTAGCATATACTGCACACCAGCAACCTAAAACTTACCTAAACAACTGCTAGTAGAACTGAAATCTGATCATGAGCATTTTTGTCACTGCTGCAAGAGTACATTCTACCTCTTCTAATTGTTTTCAATATGTCTTATGTTGAAGAGGCAGGAGGGAAATATGCTAAGGACCGCTCCCATATAACTGGCTGTTCTGAATAAAAAGTACTATATGTTGTGAACAGAGATCTCAAATGCTGACAACTTTACCTGTATGACTTTGCCTAAGAGTAAATGATTACTGTTTCCAAGTGAAATTTCCATCTTTAGATATGTGTATGTATGGGTGTTTTGGGATTGTGTTGGTCCACGTGAGAGTATATATTCAATACTTAAATGTGAAAGAGTAGTATCTTTTGTAAAATAAGCCCTACCTGGGGCTTCTCTTTTTGGACAAGTGAAAATTTTCTGCCACATGGGGGTACAGTAGTTTCCCTCCTCTTGCTTTTAGCAAAACAATAAGCTGGTAAACAAGAGGAAAGGGGTGGTTATATTCAGAGGGTTATACATGCATATGTGTATCATCTACATCTATAGAATGAGTATTGTGACTGTCTCCTGCTGAGAAAATCATCTGCTCTGGAAAGCAGAGAGGTAAACAAATCTTGAGTGTAAGCACAATGGAAATTTCTTAGAAAGACAAAGCTTATTGCCGAAAGAGGCAATGTTAAAGTACATAAAGGTCTCCCAGTTATAACTGATGGAAGTTCTTCCTTCCTAATGAAATATTTGAATATTTAAGGAGCATTTGACACCACTGATCATAATGTTATTTCAGTCTGATTACTCTCGGTTGTGGGCATGGTGTTCAAGGATGGCTGGGGATGGTCAGTCTCCTATTTCTCTTGTATAAAACAGCACTCTTGTGTGACTGCTCTGATTTAGGTTGAGGTATGAGAAATATTTGTATACTGTATAATAGTGCCTTTCTTTTTTCCTAGGATGTTTTATTATTTTCACAGGGAGATGAAATGTAGGTTTTTTGGTTTTGGGGTTTTTTCCCCCCCAAGTTAACGAGCTGTGTAAGTTGATGGTAGCGAAAGTGGGCAGGGGAACGTGGTAGTCTAGATACTATGATTTGTCTGTTTTTTTCTCTGTGTATAGCTACAGCTTTGCGGCAGACTTTGTTCTTCCTAAGAGAGTGTATATGAGGCAACATGTGTTAAGGCTGCCTACAGAGTGGCTAGGACCATGGGTTCTGTCTGCTAATAAAATGTTCACTCTACATATCTAAGTTTTTTGGTAACAAAGATAAGTGGATTGCAGTAGCCCTATGTAGGAAGTTACGAATTTTTTAAATGGAAAAAGAGGAAATCTGCTCTTTAAATTGAAACAGAATTAATATAGTATTTTTTAATAGTGTCTTTATTAGTAAGCAAATGAAAGATTTTGGGAGGAAAAAAAGAATCACAGTGATTTCTAGCAATTCAAGGCCAGGGAAGTAAAAAATGAAAGTGTGACACGGTAAATATGAGTCTGAATGTATGTAAGTAATTAAGCTGACCCTACTACCTTGAGAAGACTGAAAATTATAAAGAATAGGATTTTTAAGTGATGAAAAGTGAGCAGACCATAAATATTGGCAGAATCTTTTTTTTTTTTTTTTTTTTTTTTTTGAGTCATCTCATCTCATAGGTCTTTATTCTCATATTTTTTAAAATTAGACTTTGGTGATCAATGCCAAAGTCTCCAGAGAAGAAACCTTAAAAAAGTCTGAAGGGCTTCTGCATCACTGCAAGTATTTAGACAGTATCTTTGCACTTGAGGTATTTCAGAGATGGCTCAATCCCAACAAGCTTTGAAAAATCTCATGCCATGACTATTGTAGTAGGAAGGACTTTTTAGCATTTCAGAGATGGTTTCTCTGTCTTTATTTCCCTATGCGCCTCTTTGCATTCACTGTTTTCTTCCCCTTCTCCATTCTCTTTCTCTCTTGGCTTCTGACCTAAGACTGAAATCAATTGTATCTTGCAGCATATGGCACTAACACATTGAGATGAGATAGCTCATCCACCCCTGACCAAACTGAAGAGAACCAGGAAGAGAAAGACACCTGCCAAACTCATCCAGATGGTATCCCAGACCAGGGAAGCAGGCCAGGGCCCAGAGCTGCACCTATTATGCCAACCTGCCTACTCAAGGTTTGCAGATATACCTGACCTACAGTGACCCCAGTGGAGAGTAAATAGAAAGTGCATTTTCCAAATCTTTCTCATTCAGTTTTTCTATTGTTTCCTTTTTTAAAACAAAAATAACTCTCAAAATAACATGTCCATATTCAGTGGAGGAATTTATCTTTTTAGTGGTAAAAGAAAGGAGTTTAATAAAATACAAGAAACTGAGGTCCATTCTCTGAAACAAGCCTGGTGTTTCTTACAAACATTGTGCATGTTCAATATCTACTCTAGTTCAAATACTCTTTCCTTTTCTTTTCTTTTCTTTTCTTTTCTTTTCTTTTCTTTTCTTTTCTTTTCTTTTCTTTTCTTTTCTTTTCTTTTCTTTTCCTTTTCCTTTTCCTTTTCTTTTATTTTTGCTTTTCTTTTCTTCAAAGGCAGAATGAGTTAATGCTTTTACTGTGTTGGGTCCACTCAGACCATCACATAAGAGTATATTCAGCAACTACCTTGTCTGCTTTTTTTTTTCTTCCCTTAGTAGAGATGAGTAGGAGGTGAAGGTGGTAAAAACCGAGTGTCATTTTTTAGTGGACGTGTTAGGAAATGATCTGAAAGTTAATGGATCTGGAGAGCTTGAGGGTTCACATTTGACCTGCTTATAGCTATTGGTTCAGGCCTTTCACAGGCATGTAGCTGTTGAAATTCAACAGTTATTCTCAGTTTCTAGTAGAGTCAGCATCTATTTTTCCACCTACCAATTTAATCATAGCTTTTCGGGAGTCTGGATCCATAAAGAGACTTAAGTATCACAATGCTGACTGTTGCGGAAAACCTAACTTTTAGCCTTCCTGCTAAACAGTGGAATCCACAGCCCCAAGTCAGTTTTACAGGTTCTTGTTCCAATACATAGAGAGAATAAGGCACATAAAAACTGGCTTTACAGAAACTAGTATTCTCAGTAGGTGACTGCCTAACCCACCTTTTGCAAAATATGAAGGCCAACACATTATATATATGTGTCCTTATTCCTTTCAGAATTTGGTATCTTCCTTACCTCAGATATTTACCTGTGAGTTTTATCTTAGATCAGTACATGTATAATTGGTTTTATTTAGCTTCATTTGAGATCAAATCTGAGAAAGAAGCAAAAGTGGATCAGTGGAAAAGTGGATCTTTTTTGGTGGCTAGAGAAATTTCATGGCTAGAGACTTGGTTGTGACGTACATAGTGTAAATCAGCTTCTTATTTGCTTCAGTCAGCTCTCATACCAGGACTCTCCTCGTACTCAAAGGACCAGTTATGAAAGTATTATGTGATGACATTCTATCATGCTGAAGTTGTGTCAATATATAAAATAGTTTTCATGTCACTGGGAGAGTAACAAGACTCTTACCTGGTGACCAGGACATTTTCCTGTCTATTACCTGTTCCAGTAAACAGTTGCTAATTTTATACCCTATAGCATGACTTCAGAAGAACATTTCCGAAAAGACCAAGTTCAAATAAATGTAGTTCTTCAAAGGAAGAGAAAATCCTAGGATACCCAAGAAGAATGAAATGAAAGGTGAGAGGTGGACTCTTGAGTGAGCTATGAACTATGAACTACATGAACTATGGAAATTTAAATTAAATGTTACAGTAAACAGTTTTTTAAAAGAGATACTGGTCTTTGCACACGGATATGTAAGATGAAGAGGTCAGAGTATTGAAGTACCTTTTACAAAACAAACACTGAGGGAGATAATTGCACTGGAAGGTGAAGACAGACATAATTGTTACTAAAGTTTTGTGTCTATTTTTAATGAGAAAGTGTACACAGAAACATGGCACAGAGCATGTGCCTCATTCAGTCATCACAACAGGCAGCTATTGATGGGCCCTTAAGTAAGTACAACTAATGTGATAAGTGATTAATTAAAGTAGCTGAACTGTCAAGAATTAAACAATTCTCACATTTCAATGTTTTAGGGGCTCTTAAGAGAGAAAGGAAGGGACATTATAAAAAAACTTGAGGAAAACTTTGGTAGATCACTGAGAAAAACATTGCTATACCCTTGCCATTCCTTTCTCATTAGTCACCTAATTTAGTTATCAAGCCCTGAATAAAAGGCAATCTCTGTTATCACACAAAAAGGAACCAGTTTGTGACTCAGAGGTCTACAACTTGCCTTATGGTATCTTGTTTGTTTCAAAAGAGTTTCAGTGCCTTTGAATTGTCATTTTAGAGCTTAAGATGTGTAGCAAAGAGGATGAAAGAAGTAAAATCTGTCTGCCAGAGTCTCCTCAGCATTACTGCAACAAGGGATTCAGGTGTAGTCCAGATGGACAGTAAGTAGCCAACATCTATCAGACTTTTACTGTAAGATTACCTACAGAGACTTTCTGGTCTTGCAACAGGTTTTCTCTATCCTACTGAAGAAGGCTGGCAGTTACACTGGAGGCCTGCCATTCAAACTTAGCTGTCAGTTAATGAGGAAACTCCATTTTTCTCATTTAGAACAACTGTGATATTTTCCATGTCTGCTGAGACAACCCAGCCAATCCTCAGTCTTAATCTTTTATCTAGACTTTCTTTGCTTTTCCACATCTCCTAATGTTTTTCCATTATCAGAATATTCCCCTTTGAAAATCAGGCATATGCCATCCAGTTTCTCTGTTTGTTTTCTGTGTTCTAAAAGGATGATTAAAACAAGCAAGAAAAGAGAAACAAGGTTATCCACCTTTTTTTCTGCTAGAGCATAAGATGGATTATTTCCTTTCCATGTAGTGTACAAGATGTGAGAGGAGATGGGACCTTTCTTAATGAAGGCACATCTGCTTCACCATTGACTGAATGACCTAACGAGATTACTGCTAGAGCCTATTCCTTCCTTAAAAGTTAGTTCACCCAGACCGATAGAAGTATAGACCAGCTTTCTAGTTCTGTGATCTATTGCATATGTCTCTGTTTTCCCTATGGACAAAACACAAACAGAAATCTGTGTAGTGTTATCACGATTCAGTGCCGTGCATGTAATAATGTTCTAAGAGAACATCTACAGCTACAAATACATGTACACTCCTATACATTTAATGTACACTTTCATACATCTCAGATGTTTGTATCTACAGTTTTTCTTTAGTTAAAGTTGGCTCTACTGCAGTGATACCAGTAAATTGGTAAACATATAATTCACTGTGTTAAGTCTATATTGATACTTGCAATTCTTTAACATACCTCTCAGGTTCTTGTAACTGAAACCAAGCAGGTATATTTTTTAAACCATAGAGGAATGATTTTTAGGCAATTACACAATGTCTATGCTTACATCCAGTTCAAAAAAATAAAATAAAAATTAAAGCTATTAATGTGGATGTTGCAGCTGGCAGAGTCTTTATAGAGCAAAATATTTGTAAGTTGTCTGAACGGTTACTTAATAAATTTCAGGTTTTGTTGTCTGGAGCATCTGCACAGCCACACTATCTTTTCGTTGAAAACAAGGGTTTGCAAGAACTTCAGCTTTGCTCAAGGCAAAAATAAACAATTTGTCATTGCTGCTCTAAAGCTGTTAAGATCATTACAATCAGTAGTGCATTCTGATGCCAGAAAGGACCTTATCTTATATGATTCTTCACCCCATGAGGCTGGTGCAGTACTATCACAGTACAAAGATGACTGCTGAACATATGATTGGTTTTATGTCCAGAACCATCTCCAGTAGAGAGGGCGTATATTTCACTTGCTAACAAAAGTTGGATGAAGTTGTCTGGAGAGCAAAATGGTTCATTATTGCTTATTTAACTGCCACTACACTGTACGTACAGGGCAAAAAATGCTCCAGATTCTATGCAATAGGTTTAAAAAGATCCATCCTGCATCAAGACAGGTTATTATGGTTTTGTTTGACTGTTACTTTTACAGATAGGCACACACTAATGTGTAAAAGAACATTTCATTCTAACAACTAAGTTACAAGTGAAGAAAAGTCAGAATGAAGTTTTCTTGATTAGATGTTTAATCTCTGAGTGCTCCTTTGGCCAATAAGCCGTACCTTTTAGGTTAATCAGTTACTGGAAGGTTTAGGGGACACGTGATCCATCTATCATACCATCTTACTGGTGAATTTAGGTCTAACTGATAGTAACTGAAGTTCAGGTCTTGTGTGTCTGACAGAGAAAATGCAGAGGTGTGTCACTAGGTAGCAGAAAACAGAATGGGACTCCTTTTAGCGGTCCTGTGAATCTTATTCCTGAGAACAGACTTGTCCTGAATTAAATGTATTTCAGGAGTGCCTCTTTGCTTCAATTTCATCAGAAGGGAAGATGGTGCCTGAGTTTCACTGGGATGGTGCACTGAGACTTTTCAGCTTTAAAGCTGTCATGCTGTGGGAGCCTGCAGAGGCTCTACAGATAAAGCTATGTAAGTCTGACATTTGCTGAATACAGTCCTTAATGATCACACTAGACCCCTCTGAAGTCATTTGTGATCTGAAAGCTGAAAAAATCCTGTTAAGGGAAAAAGTAAAAAGCTGTAATGAAGACAAGAGGCACCCAACAATTCACATTCTGCATTTCTTGCAAGAAAGTTGTTGTCTGTGATCCCAAAGAACTGAGTGTTATGTCAGTTTATCTGAATAATTTTACAAACAAAATAACAGAGCTAGGTTTGCCAATTTCAATTCTGTATTATAGTCCATTATCTTCTCAATATATAGACAAACACCAAGATGAAGGCCAGTTATTTTGTGAATCCTATTTTGTGAATACACTGCTTGGACTGCAGCTGCCTCTTTACCTGGAAAAGAGCAAAGAAAGGAAGACAGGAGAAATGGAAAAGTAGTGTTTGCATCTCCATTTCTAAAGCATTTCTAAAAGACAGAATTAGGGCAAAGACATAGGTAAAAAGTATTTATGCTCACTGTAGCTGTGGTAAAAGAGAATAGTTCCTTGGATGTCCAAATGAAATGAAAAAGAATTTGAGCAAGGAATTTGGGGGGAGGGGGGTGGGAGTGGGGCTGTGTTTTTTAAAAGGGCTCAAAAAAGAATATGGGACTAGCAAGCCTTAACTAAGTGATTCATAGTGAATATTAAACTCCCGATCTAACCTTTATCAGCTGGTGAATCATTTGTGGCTGATTTTTGCAGAGACATTGGAATGGAAAGTATTATGTCAGGAAAAGCACCTGAATAGTATTACTCATTTTATTTGCTTCTCTTCAGTTTATGTATTTGTTATTGTTTTCTTACCCTATGTCTTTTCAGAGTACTGTGCTGAGACAAGGCGGTATGCTTTCCTTTTAAGTATGTTTTTCCTCCACAAAGACTTGTTTTGTTTTGTCTGCCTGAGAGCAGAAAAGAAACAACTTGTATTTGAGCACAGAGCAATAATAAAACCATTGTACTGTTAGATGTGGTATTCTTTGAGGAGATGATGCTACTGCATGTTTGTGATATTTGGGACCATACTCTAGAGAAAGGCCATTCAGATTTTTTAGATCAAAATAAGAATAACATTGCAAAAATTAAAATTGAAAAAAGGGGAACATCTGAGACAAAGATGTACTAAAAGTATGCATGCCATATATCTTAATGACACTAAAAGGACAGTGTTTCAAAAAAATGTTGATATAACAATGCACTTTTCAATGCCATATCACCACCTCAGCAGCAGCAGCAGTGAGATTTACTTCATATCATCTCTTTTAGGTGTCAGATTTAGCTTCACTGTTCAGTAAAGAGGAAAACTAACTTTTCAAACCCACCTCTCCATACATATGTGCAACTGTCTGTGGGCTTCCTTCTCTATTGTAACCACTGAAAATACCACTTCACTGCTTGCTGATTTCTATATGGGCTATGTGGAAGGTTCAAACAAACAACATCAACATTTTGTTTCAGACTAGTGGAGCAGTTCTGAAGTGAGTTCCCTGGTCATACCACAAAAAAACGTGCTTGTTTGATACACACAAAGAGTCTTTTTAGCGAGAGCAACCAAGATTCCTTCTGGAAGAAAGTAAACAGGGTTCTCCATTCCAGTTGCTTGCCAAATGTGCACCACAGATTCATAAGGGTTTGTACCAGCTGCTCCACACTACCATGAGTTTCTTCAACACACATGCCACTAGAAGTGTACGTACTTTCACATATGCTGCTGCCCACTACCTCTCAGCTCTTTGGCTAATGCACCTTTTTAATTCATCCACACTTCCCTTGGCTCAAATTCATTTTTGTCTTTTCCATTTGTAGTTCATTAATATCTTGCATATTCTGTCTCCCTCTTTCTTATTAATTCCCTTTTATTATTACGGTCTTTTGCAAAGATTCAACAAGATCCCAGCTGTGTTCCCAAGGAAATGACAGAGCTCTTTCCTAAGGAAATGGCACTGTCAAAAGTTTATGTGTCAGGAGGATAACCTTGTGGGAGTATCTGACTGCTGATGGGTACCAAGAGGTGTGCTGGTTTTGGCTGGGATAGAGTTAACTTTCTTCATAGTAGCTGGTATGGGGCTCTGTTTTGGATTTGTGCTGGAAGCAGTGTTGATAACACAGGGATGTTTTCGTTCCTGCTGAGCAGAGCCAAGGGCTTTGCTGCTTCTCCCCCCACCCCACCAGCGAGCAGGCTGGGGGGGCACAAGGAGTTGGAGGGGACACAGCTGGGACAGCTGACCCCAACCGACCCAAGGGATATCCCACACCATACGACGTCATGCTCAGCAATATAAAACTGGGGAAGAAGAAGGAAGGGGGGACGTTGGGAGTGGTGGCGTTTGTCTTCCCAAGTCACTGTCAGGCGTGATGGAGCCCTGCTGTCCTGGAGATGGCTGAATGTCTGCCTGCCTATGGGAAGTGGGGAATGGATTCTTGGTTTTGCTTTGCTTGTGTGCACAGCTTTTGCTTTCCCTATTGAACTGTTTTTATCTGAAGCCATGAGTTTTCTCACTTTTACTCTTCTGATTCTCTCCCCCATCCCAACCAGGGGGGAGTGAGCAAGCAGCTGTGTGGGGCTTAGTTGCCAGCTGGGTTTAAACCACAACAAGAAGGTAGGCAAACAATGCCTCAATTCATACCAGAAATTGAAGACTGTTTATGAAGACTCAGGACAACCATTACACTTTGGGTGCAATGCAGGAGATGTTCATTGATTACAGAGCTCTTGAACTGATCTTGAGGTGAGAAAGTACTACCAGGACTGCTGGTTGACTGCATGCTCACACCTGAGGTCCTGGGATCACCATATAGGAGAGTTTCAGGCGCCTATGTAGCACTGCTTTATCATTCCCGTTTCCCACCGAGGACAAGAGCATATCTACAGATTCCTTTCCAGCTTGCTCCCTGCCACAGATTGTATCAGGAACGGCCTGTGTTAGCACTCTAGTTTCCAACCTGAAAAAAAATTGTGATGTTCTTCTGTACCTGTCATTATTACATGTGCAGAGGGAGGGGGGAATGACAGCCCTGGTCTCAGAGTTGCAGAGAGATGACACATAGCACCGAATCATAAAGGCTGTTTTGTCTTTAAAAGCTGTCCGGAGGCTCTGAGCTGTGAGGGGATCTTCTGCCTGGCATATAGGTATGTCAGAAAATGCCTGCCCAGCCTGTGCCCTGTGCGAGTCTAAATTCAGCCCCAGTACTAACCAAGCCATAGTAATACAGTCACCACAGGCTCCTCTGAAGACCTAAGCACATGGTTCCTTCCCTTTTTCAAAAGCAGTGGGTTATGAGCTCATGATATGATCGCAGAGCCACATAGGATGGTTTTCTGTCATATGGCCTTTTCAATCTCTGCCTACAAACTAAAATGACAAGCAGGGAAGAGGGTCTTTTTATTCAGGATACAGAGCAGTTAGTGGTAGAGTTAATGTTTGGTGGTTGTAATGCTCCTCCTTCCCCCTCCCTCCTTTTTCATCATTCACAAAGTCTCACAGGGCACTCCAGTCCTCAGTGGGTTACTGAACTTAAGCAGTAGCAGAGCAAACCTGCTCCTGGGACTTCACCGGGTCATAGACTTCTCTTCATGTCATTTTGAGTAGCCACTTCAGGGTCAGATGGCTAACGGTTTGCAGGAACGATATCAGGTGCAGGTTTTTGTCTCTAGTTTTAGTCGGCAGTCTGGAGGTAGAGGCTCAGCTGTGGGTAATGAGCTTTTTTGCAGTCAGGTGAAGAAGAAGGCATGTTTTGCCATATTTGCAGATGCAATCACTTCTGATGGAACACAGTCTCACTGTATGCTTTACTGCTATGTGGGTTGAAATCAGAAGCGAAGTCCAGGCTGTTGATTCTGAAAAGCTCATCATCCGGACTTGGATGGGCAGTTACAAGGTGTGGAGCAGAGTCACAGAAAACACAGGCTGGGTGACCCTGCTACCTTCTAAGACCTCAACTACTGTACTTGGGAGCGCTTAGAGCAAGACTTTTTTTTTTTTTTTTACTTTTTTTTTTGTGTGTACGTACTTTTCTTATAAAGCAAGCTAAACAAAACAAGTAAGAGATTACCATTTCTGTTGGGCATTACCTTTTTTTATAGGAAGCACCATATTTCTGAAGGCACTTGGAATATCCTGCTCCACCCCCCAGTTTGTCATGCAGTCCCAACTACCTTAGATTTCGGCAACCAAAGCTACACTCCATTTCCAGCCTATTAAGGTTTATATCTTCCTTGTCCAGGTACAACCTTATGATCTGTTAGTGAGGAGAAAAGGTAGCATTTCCCAGTGGACTAGCAGGAACCAAGTATGGTGAATTATTGCGTCCATCCTTTCAAAGAAAGTATGAAAATCCCCTCAAATTTGAGTAGGAATGTATAATTAACCACATTGAAATTTATCAGTGGGTAATTCAATAGATAGTTCCCACACAGGTAAAAAAACCCATGGAAACCAAAGCCTGGAAATTTTTCTTGATGTTATCCACATTATTCAAATACAAATGTTTGGAGAATGACATCTAAACCATTATTTTGCCCACCAGTAGTGGGTTTGCTGACCTTAAACTGGTCAGGCCACTGATCAGTAGGTGTTCAGTGTTGTGGGGCTTCACAAGAGGGAGGGAGAGACAGTCACTCCCTTTAACATAGGTATGATTTTCTGAAATGCTAAGCCATGATAGTGAAGTAGTAGTAGCTCACAGTGCTGTCAACTCGCAGAAGAAAGCCTATGCTGCCCCTGCAAAAAGAGTATTTCATTCATTGCTAGTCATCCCATATCCCCAAGACAATTGAATGCTGGTGTGTTAATTGGACATGAGCAGGAATAGAAACAGGCAAGAATACGGAGAGGAACAGAAACTAGGTTCGTTTCCATTTGTGAGGTTTTGTTTGAGCCATGTTGGAGTGGGCTATGATATGCTACTGTCATTTGGCTGACACAGAAAAAAGGCCAGTATGACACTTTGTAGTGTGGTGAGGGTTTGTGGAATACCTTACTTTTTATATCTTTGTATCACATGTAAGATGGAAATATTAAGTCTGGGAGACAGACCTAATCTATCCTGAAGTAAAACCCCAGGCCACATAGAGTGTGATGTAAGGACTGAGCTTCAGTTTATTCACTCCTCCTATTGTACCATTAGCAAGTAATTACCTCCTAATGTAGACCTAGCCAATGAAGCCTGGAGGCTGTGTTAAATTTTCTCTTTGGAAATCCTCTCCGTAGCCCTATCTTCAAACCATCTAACTTCATATGGTTCTTTGGACATGAAGAATGAACCCTGTCACACTAGAAAGAGTTAGCAGTGATAATGCAAAAAAGGTATGTCAAATCAGTTATATTCATGGAGAGGGCCACTCTCTGAAGGACAGTGAGAGTAACCAGCAGGGAAAAATATAACTAAAGAAATTCTTTTGTAGTCCCCTTTGCTTTTCTCTTTAGTCAACGGAATGGGAAATATGTAACATTCCTATTCTTAGCCATGTCACCAGAGTAGTCCCTGCCATTAATAAAAATTATTTACCCGTGTCTAGCTGTAGCTTTGTTTTTCTGCCTATCATCATGGTGTCCAAACATCGTGCAGTTTAATCAGAGCTTTGTAATGAGGACCATAACAGAACTTCAGAGAAAAGCTGTGTCTTTCCTATTATCTCTTGATAGATAACAAAAAACAAAAACACACAAAAAAAATCCCAAAATGTTAGGGGACAAATTCTGTTCTCCAGTAAGCTTGCAGGTCTATCTCTCACTGAGGTTAAGTCACAGGTGCATGTAGAAGGGTAAAGAGATGAGATCCAATCTATATATAGCCTTCTTGAATAAAACTGCTGTCAGGTATTTAAGATGTCCTCTTTCCAATGTTTATTCAGAATGTATTTTTGGTGCAGCTGGGAATATTATACTAACAAATAAGCAAGCCTGAGTAATGAGAATGTAGCACAGCTGAAATTCTTAAGGGTAAATATGAGAATTTGTATCACTTCTAGTACAAATGCAGATATAGCTCCCAACACTGATGTGTGACGAGTGACTAATGTCAGCTCAACATGAAAGACTGCAAAGGCAAAAGAAGTTCTCTGATCATGAATCCTCCCAGGGTATCATATCATCACTTAAAAGCCTTGGAGTTTCTGAGTAGAAGAGGACTGGCTAAAGGTCAGTTATTGATTTATTTATTGACAAATGCTCTCATGATTTCAAAGCAAAGCTAGAGTAAATATTTTTCTAATATTCTCATTTTCTCTCCAGTAAGTTTTGACTTAATAACTGTTGTTTTATGAACAGAAATGTGTAGCCTACCAGTAGGGGTGGGGAAGGCCCACATCATAATCAAGGCATGAAGTAAATTTGTTCAGACTATGAAACACTAATGTTTAAGAAGGAAGTGGTTAAACAACACACAGACTATAGATAGGGTCAAATTCTTCCAATTGTTTTGTTTCGAAGCTGGAGCATTTTCACTGACTCTCTTTAGAACACTGCGGAATTAAACACAAAAGGAGAGGGAAAAAAGGAGTTACATCTGAACACCAGTCCACGGAAGAGGGAGACCAGATCTGGCACCAGCTCGATATTGGTATAAATGTGGGAATTGATCCAGTGAAGTTCAAGAGAAGAATTTGCATCTCGGTGTATCAACACATCAGAGGTCTAAAGCTCTGATCTCTAATCCAAACTAGTTTTTGAATTGGACTGCACAAATGTACTGGGAATAGAGACACAGTAAGAACCCTCTTTAAATATCCCAATAGGCAACAGTTCTTGGTCAGAATATGCAGAGTTAAATCAATGTTATTCACCCTATTAGCTCATCTTGAGCACACAGAGAAAGAGTGAAGGAATGAGAAGAGACCAGGCTCTATGTTTTCCCCATAATCCTGGGTATGCTACTGTTAATAAGGAAACAGTAGTAGCCATCAGGTAGTCTAGAACAGAAGTCATTTGTCTCCCTAGAGGGAGAAGGGAGCGGAATCAAATTTATTTTCTCCATCATCGTTTTGGGCAGGACTGAAAGTAGACAATCTGCACGTCCAGAAAACGGAAAGCTTTTCAGCACTGTTAATGAGCTTGTTACCCTCTATCTTTTCCTAGACTGTGTTCTGGTCCCTGTTTCCATTTTAATTAATGTCAAAATTCCCATTTGTGTTAAGAGTATGGTTATTTTATGTCTCTATGTCCTCTTATGCATTCTTTTTTTTTTTTTTTGAGTTTCACTCTTCCTTTCGCACTGAAATGCTATAGCTACTTCAATTTGTTTCATACACATATTCTTAAATTACAAGGAATTTACTCATCAAGGCAGATTTGCAGAAATTTGCAAAGCTTTGGAATATTCCCAAATACCCAAATGGATTTTGTGGCTTTGACAACAAAACTATCTGTGCATAGAGCTATGAGTAAAACTGAATTTTTTAATGATACATAACAAATCAACGAAGAAATACTTTTACGATATGGGACCATGACATGTTGCTCAATTTATAATTCATTATACCATGAAACTGAAGTTTTATGATGTCATTAAAATGCATATAAAGTAATAAGAAATCAACATTTATCAGGAAAATAATGATTTGAAAACAGCCTCGTAATAAGGCAAATAAATAAATAAATAAACCTTTCATTTTTATATCAGTACAGTAACAATAAAAGGCAATGTCTGAGATAAACACAACAAAATAATGAAAAGAAAAAGGCCCTATAATCATGTCCTTAATTATAGAAAAATTGTCTCAACTCCTATTTTTCTAAACTCATTTTAAAATCTACTTTTAGGTTTTAATTCATACAAAGTTACTTGGTACTTGAAGTGTATATAGTATATTTTGGTATTTGCATGTCATTCAGTGCTGCATTTAAATACCATTCTCTAAAAAAGAACTGAGGATAAATTCAAGCTGTTAGTTTAGTGCCTGTCAGGTTTTGTGAGTATTATCTATCTAAACATTTTGAATGGAGTACTGACAATACAACACACAGTTCTGCCATCATTCCTCACACACGGAAACAACTTGATCCATTAGAAGTTCCACTAGTTCCAGATGGGCTTCTTACAGACTGAAATGATCCTTAGTATATTTAAGATTGGGAAAAACAAATAAATCGGAGCTACTGAGTATTCACAGTGCAGATTAAAAGGGGCAGTTTTAAAGATCAAAGAACAAAACAAGTGTGGATGCACTGTATAACCATTCAGAGAAATTCTGGAAAACTGTAGTTTAACACATTTTTCCTTTTTTTCCCCTTTGTTTTTTTACCCCCACAGTAAGCCCATATCAGGGATTCATATATCATTTAACTAACTGTATGCTGTAGATATGACTTTCAAATTAAACTGGAAGGTTCATTAACCATTGATACAAAATAACAAAAGGTTATTTTCCTTTATGAAATCTTAAACCAAAGATTAACAGAGGACTTAATTTCCAGACCTATGTAACAAAATTTGGGTGTCTCACACAGATATCTGTGTGAAAGGTGGGCATCTAATACTTCAAGCATTACAGTCAGTGCTGTCTGGAGAGCGATTTAGCTAAACAGCTGCCTACTTGTGGACAGATATAAAACTCCTTCGACTCCATTCATTGTATTGCCTAGATCTTCAAGGAGGGATTCAGTTTCTCAAACACAGGCATTTTGGGTGTCATCTCATCTTCGTTCAATCTTTTATATTTTGTTGTATAAATAGTGGTCTTCAAACACAGAAACTAAAATTCTGAAATAAAAGTATCAGTAAACCAAAACATTATTATTTTTTTCTCTACATCTAGATCCGCCAAACGTTGCTAACGAGAGCCCTGAACTAGGATGCTGCCACTCAGCATCAATAACGGGATCACTTCCTGTGACTCTCACCTAATACTGTTCTCAAGGGACTGTTTTGCATACAATAAAAAAGTTGCCAGTTACTGTATCCTATTATTATGAGTCATTAATCAGATATTTCTGGCAGTTAAAAATATTGGTCTTCATATCTAAGCAAGTATTTCTGTAGCTTCTTGTTGGAATTCTGTCTCGGTGTGCGAATTAGAGGATTTCAGCCTGCATATTGGGGTGAGTAAAGACAAATATTGCATTCAAGAACATGATAGAGAAACCTAAGCCATGTATCAAGTTGTGTAACCCCCTAGATACCATAATTAATGTTTTATTATACTGAGATAAGCGTGAATAAATGATAAGCTTTACTTAACATACTGAGCTGAGAGAAGGGTCAGGAGTTTGAGGGAAAGTATCAGGCATCTAAATGGAGGAGGAGGAGAATTGATGAATAATCAAATTAATCTGAGAAGAGATATTATATGTGGTGAGTAATCTCATATTTCATTTTTTCTGCTGTGCTAGGATATTAGGGCTGTCTTTCAGGCTCAGGAAAATTGTCCCCAATGGTAGTGGAAAAGATAATGAAAAAATATATAAATATTACAGCAATAATGTAAAACCATACAATTTTATGGCCATTTCAAGGTCAGAAAATGGACCAAGGAAGAGGCTAATTTTTTTACTGCCTCTTTCTTCTCTCTAATGCACAGACAGCCATGTGCAGATTACTCTAAGCACACTACTTCAAACTCTACTTTACAGATGGCAGGGCAGAGAATGGTATCAAAATAGATCACTGCATCATGAAATGATACCCTAGTGAAATGACAAGAAGTTATGCATTAATTACAGTTCTGGTGGGATGGGTAACTCAACCAATTAAGATATGAGCTCAGTTTTAATGCATATTTTATATTCAGAAAGAAAAGGGTACCAAAATACCCTCCAAAAGTATGCCTCAGCTAAATAATATGAAGCTTTAAAGCAAGGCAAATTCTATGTTCCATTACACAAAGGAAGAAGAAAGCTTTTTCCATACTACTAGTTATTTGCATGTCTAAAATAGTAGGAGGTTTGCCGACGACACCAAGCCGTGTGGTGCGGTCGACACGCTGGAGGGAAGGGATGTCGTCCAGAGGGACCCTGACAGGCTTGAGAGGTGGGTCCGTGCGAACCTCATGAAGTTCAACAAGGCCAAGTGCAAGGTCCTGCACGTGGGTCAGGGCAATCCCAAGCACAAATACAGGGTGGGCCATGGGTGGATTGAAAGCAGCCCTGCGGAAAAGGACTCGGGATTATTAGTGGATGAAAAACTGAATATGAGCCAGCAATGTGCGCTCACAGCCCAGAAAGCCAACTGTATCTTGGGCTGCATCACAAGTGGGACCAGCAGGTGGAGGGAGGTGATTCTCCCCTTCTACTCTGCTCTGGTGAGACCCCACCTGCAGTACTGCCTTCAGCTCTGGGGCCCCCAACATAAGAAGGACATGGACCTGTTGGAGCGGGTCCAGAGGAGGGTCATGAAGATGATCAGAGGGCTGGAGCACCTCTCCGATGAAGACAGGCTGAGAGAGTTGGGGTTGTTCAGCCCGGAGAAGAGAAGGCTCCGGGGAGACCTTATAGCAGCCTGCCAGTACCTAAAGGGGGGCTGCAGGAAAGCTGGAGAGGGACTTTTTACAAGGGCATGGAGTGATAGGACAAGGGGTAGTGGCTTTAAACTGAAAGAGGGAGGATTTAGATTAGATGTCAGGAAGAAGCTCTTCACTATGAGGGTGTTGAGGCACTGGCACAGGTTGCCCAGAGAAGTTGTGGCTGCCCCATCCCTGGCAGTGTTCAAGGCCAGGCTGGATGGGGCTTGGAGCAACCTGGGCTAGTGGAAGGTGTGTTGGAGCGGCGGAGGAATGCACATAAGTCGACCCAATATGGGTGATAGAAGTGATTCAACTTTATTTGCACAGATAGCTCATATTTATACAGTTTACGATAATTATGCCTACTAGTCCTAATATGATTGGTACATTGCTAATGTTTATTCATTACTAAAACACCCCCACTTGTGGTTCGTAGCTATGCGTGTTCCGTAACTTTCTCATGAGAACTTCTTCAAAAGTTACTTACGAAGTTATGCCAAGGTCACACCGTCCCTGTCTTTCTCCTGATAACAGCGAGACCAGCTGTTGCTTTTCTCCTGATATCAGCAAGGCCAGCAGTCTTCGGCCAAGGCCTAGTCTTGCTGCTTAAACTGACATTCTTTCACACAGAACTCTGCTCGCACAACTTTTCTATAGACCCATGTCCTTTTTTCATCAAGCCAATTCCCAACAAAGGTGTCCCTGCCCGTGGCAGGGGGGTTGGAACTAAATGATCTTTAAGGTCCCTTCCAACCCAAACCGTTCCATGGTTCTATGCTTGTATTCTAAAATATAATGTGTGGCTAATAAAACATTCAGGGGCAATCACACTACAAACAAAGCAATAGTACACCTTTATCTTCAGGGACATCAGCCATAGAAATGGATGTGCACTGTGCGTCCATTCAAGCAACTTTGTTTTCCCTTCTGATTGAGTTTACATGCTGAAAGCTGTTACCCCAAACAGGTTATTAGTGTCAAGCAAGGATTTTGAAATTACTTTTCTTCCCCTACTTTTTCTGCCATTTTTTCTACAATGTTCACAAAGTTTGCACTATATTGCTCTTTTATCTGCAACATTATAAAGAATTTAGAAATTATGTAGTTTTAAGCCCCTTGTAATAATCAAATTTCTTTAAAAAAATCACTGCCTTGTGTTCTCTGAGTTAGAAGTGAAAGAGCTTTATGTTAGCTTAGAGTAAAATGATATCTCAGGATATTTCAAAATATCACAGGCTGATTACTTTCTTTACCGTCAGTGATTATGTGAAAGCAATTCCTGAAGTCCAGATAATCACATTCTTGTTTTGTGACTATTTTCACAGCACATGGTTCCAAAGCTTTAGTTAAAGCTGGTCTGATGACTTGCCTGCTAGCACATGGCACTACCAAGAGGAAAGATTTAGGTTAGTACCTCAGGCTTACTAGCACAATCAAAGAGCTAAACTTAAGTGACAGCGGGATTGTACCATCAGTGTGACTTACTTAAAAAAGCAAAAAGATAAGTAACGTTGTAAGGAAAGCTGTGTCCCAAAATGAAGGGCTCACCAGAAAATCAGCAGTCCGAGAGGTCTTATATTTTTTGATTTCCAGCAAATTTAGGCTTTTACTGGTGTACCGCAAAGCAAGAAATTGCTCCAAGGCTCCTCAGCAAAACAGTTGAATTTTGCCCCCCTGAATTTCCAGGGTGAGGGCCAGCCAAAACTGGAATGCTGCTCTCCAGAGAAAAGAGAGGGAGAAAAGAAAAGTGTGGAAGCTGTGGAACAAATAGAGAAGAAGGAGGAGGGACAGGAAGGAGCGCCAAAACCCCGTCATACTTTTCCCACTATTGCCATGGAATGATAAAGACAACAAAGGATGCTTAAACCACAGAGCATCTGCCACCTTCTGTTTCCCTACCACATCTTTGGTAGCAGCAACCAGCTTGACTTTCTAGGGCTCTGGCAAAGGCAGAGGAGGGAAATGACTTGTTTGTCCATCTCCACCGATGTGATCCCCTAAGCAGCTGATCACTCCAGCAGTGCCTAAAGGTGTCACTGGCAAGGTGTGTGTCATAAAAGGAGTGAAAATATCCTTCCCACCACTTGACAAATAGCAGAGGCATAAAAATTTGTGAAAAACAAAAAGCCATCATTTTCAGATGTGACAGTTTCACATAGTTGTTGGGACCTTTTTCCAGTAGTGAAACGGCTATAGGAGAAATTACATGCCATGTGAAGGATCTGATTTCATATCTTTCTCTAGTCCACCTCTAGGATTCTGCAGCCAGGAACTTATTTATGTCATCCTAGAGCATGTCTGACTGAACCCTGTGCAACCCATTGTCCATCACCTTTGGCTAACTTTGAACATAAATGGCAGTAGAAAAGAGTTCTATACAGAGTAAAGGCAAAGTCTGTTTTGACCACTATACAAGGCTCTCTGGCTTTCCCTAATCAGCAGCTAGTGCTGATATATAGACATATAAAATCAACTCCAATAAAAATGCACTCTGTGTCCCAAGTGAGAACTGTAATATCTCTCAGATGGGAAGTCTTGCTTTGGTCTGTATTTATACAGTCTACCACACAACTCCGTTCATTTATAAGGAGCAGTATGAGATGCCACCTTCATATAAGTGAGTATAAGGATAGCTACCACAACACAGACGCATGGATATCTTTTTTTTCATGTGTGTCTGACTATCTTTTGTCATGTTTCAATGAAGTTTTTTGGAGCTAGCAGTGCAAACAACATGCTTCCTATTGGACAGGTCAGTACTTGTTGCAGTGAAGCTGGTTGGCTTGAAAAGATGCTTCTGCAGGATACACCTAGGGACACCTGCAGCTGTAAAATAGGATCTGTACACGTGGGTGGGAGCAAACAGATCCAAAAGCTGATCTTCCGTGATATCCAGGCATAAGCCCACTTTTGTGCAGCTTTTAACAGCTGTATGAGTCCCTCGCTCCGGGTATAGCTCTATGCTGAGGCTTGCTTGTGGCCAGCTCGGATATATATGCTCTCACCCCCGCACTTTGAATCCTAAGGAAGTGGGTATCACACAGATATTTTTGCATTCAAGTGGTTTTTTTTTTCCTTGCATTTATAAAAGAAGATATAGTGTGAAATGATAAAATGAAAGAAGAGGAAGTAAAATGAACTGAAACAAAATAAAATAAAATAAAATAAACCAAAAATAAAGTAAAGCAGAATAAAATTAATATTAAGGCCTCATTTTCAGGAATTCATCTGTCCCTTTAGGAAACAATGCTTCCTGCACCCTTAATACTGTAATCCTCGTTGGAATCATTAAATGTTTTTGAAAATACAACTCAAAAGCATTTTAAATCAGGCCTCTTTCTTGTCTTTCTCTTGCCTTCCCCATACTTTTTAATTAATCTTTGGGAGTAATACAAAACTTTAGAAGTAATGCAAAAAGAAAAATAGAATAGAAACATATTATGAAAGCAATTGCTTACTTTCATCCATAATTTAATTAGAAAAGTTCTTTAAATATCTAAGGGATCCACTGGGATATTAGAACTTCTAAGGTATTTGACCTTGGAGAATTCTTTTGTTTTCCTTATTTTTTTCTGGTTTTCCAGACAGAGTTCTTTGTCCTCTTTTTGCCTTCATACTTATTTAGCTGTCAGAATACTACATCTCTATCATGCTAACAATAAATTGTTATGGTCTTTTTGTATACCACAAGGTCTTCATTCATATTTCTACTTGATGTCTAAAATGTTTTGAGATACTAAATTAGACATTTTGAGATTTTTGAGGGTCTTTGATTATTTGTTTATGTCTCTATTTTTAAGAAATACTCTTATTTTTAAGAACATCTCTATCAGTGAAAAAAAAATTACCCATGCCTCTCAGTGAGCTGTTCAAAGACTACCCAGTTCTGACGATAATGTGGCATAAACCCTTGAAGTGCTGAAATAGTCAGCTTCCCTTATTACATGAGAAGCTGCCTGAGAATTATGGTGAGTTGATACACCCATGGATGAGGACCTTACTGTTTAGAGGTAAGTAAATAATGTTGAATCTTCTGTAGCAGTTTCTGTTGCTTTTATTTCTAGTTGCCATTCAGAGAATTAGATCTTAAAATTAAGCCATTTTGAATTAAGTTCCAAAGTATTAATTTATAAATGGTTGTTTTCAGAAAATCCAGATAAGGCATTTATCCTTCCTACACTAATTCTGTCGATTCCTTGATGTGAAAGCTGGTATTTTCAGATGGGTATGACAGTGACAGTTGACAGTGAAGGCAAGTGTTTGAGTAAAAGCTAGCAATACTTCCAAACTAGGCTGGGAAAAAAAAAGAAGTTACAAGTGCAACAAGGAGATGAATGAAGACAAACAGGACTTTTTGGCAAGTACTAATCCTTTTGTGTATATATTAGCCAAATCTAGTCTCATGGCCTTGATCCTCTTTCTTAAGCTTTCCTGACAGCCTTTATTTAGGCTACTCATAGGTACAATGTATTAATAACAGTAACATTTACATTTCAGGAAATACATAGTTATATACATTTTTACCTTTGGTAATATAAATCCAAAGCATTCTCTGCAGAGGTAAAAAAGCACATAAGTAACTTCTTATATGGTTTGGGTATTTTAAATTTGCCATTGCATTTTATGTATGTAGGGGGTTTTATATCTGTAATGCTCTGATGTCATTCATGCATAATTTCATTCTTTCTTTACTTCCAATCAAGTGGAGGGGGGGGGGTAGGGGGAAAGAGAATTAGCACTATTGGTTCCAATGGCACAGTCATATTATAAATCTTTGTCCCTGTCATGGTTTAACCCCAGGCAGCAGCTAAGCACCACGCAGCCGCTCACTCACTTGCCCCCCACCCAGTGGGATGGGGGAGAAAATCGGGAAAAGAAGTAAAACTCGTGGGTTGAGATAAGAACGGTTTAATAGAACAGAAAGGAAGAAACCAGTAATGATAACTCTAACTCTAATCAAATGACAACAGTAGTAATAAAAGGATTGGAATATACAAGTGTTGCACAATGCAATTGCTCACCACTTGCCGACCGACACCCAGTTAGTTCCCGAGAGGCGGTTCCCACCAGCCCCACTCCCCCCAGTTTGTATACTGGGTATGATGTCACATGGTCTGGAATACCCCTTTGGCCAGTTTGGGTCAGCTGTCCTGGCTGTGTCCCCTCCCAACTTCTCGCTGGCTGGGCATGAGAAGCTGAGAAATCCTTGACTTAGTGTAAACACTACTGAGCAACAACTGAAAACATCAGTGTGTTATCAACATTCTTCTCATACCGAACCCAAAACACAGCACTGTACCAGCTACTAGGAAGAAAATTAACTCTATCCCAGCTGAAACCACGACAGTCCCAATTTTCTTTTGATATAACTTGGATAAGTATACTTTAAAAAAAAAAAAAAAAAATCCATATATTACTTAATTTCTTTGTCCAAGAGCTATGAAAAGCTGTCTTCTGAGAAGGACTCTTCAGACACCAGTTTGCATCTTAGTTTGAATTGGAATGCCTTTGGCCAGTGATTTGTAGTAATTTGGCTTCTTGCATATGACTCTAAATATTTGGCTGGGAGCTGGTCTTTCATCATTCTGCAGCACTGTGACATTATGGTGTGTTACACGATATAATGACCTTATGGTCTGACATGATGAATTGTTCACTCCCCATAGAAAAAGTAACGGCTTTTAGTTTGCGCTGATTACAAACCGGCCATTTGCTCTGTACATAGGTATTGTAGTGCCACTACTCAGAAAATGCACTGTTTAAGCAGCTTCATGCATTTGTCCAGTCCTGCTTCTGAGCTTTAACAGCAACTTTGTAATTCAAGCATTACCAACTGGCGTGCAGTTTGAAGCAAGTTTGCCTTCTGTCATAAGTCTACAGGATCTTCTCTTCCAGCCACTGCTTCTGTTGGCTAGTTCTCTTAAGGAGTACAGAAATACCCATTATTTTTAAGGAATTTGACTTCAGCATGCTAATTCCCCAGACAGTCTTTCAAAAATAAATAAATTTAAAGAAGATAATTTATATTTAATCATGTATTTCTTAAAATTCCTTTTATAGGATTGTGGAAAAGCAATATGATTTTATTCTGTGACCTTCATACAAACAGCTTGTTCCAGAGTGAGCTAGGATTTCAACCTCAGGCTAGAAGAAAAAAAAAAAGATATTAAGCATGAAGTGCTTGATCTAGACTCATGGAAGGCAACAGGACTTTTCAGCTGGCTTTGGATCAAGTTCATGGTTTTGTTAGTGAAGGATACTCAGCTGATGTTTTTTATATTACTGGTAACAGAGCAAACTTAGCCATGATATATAGTGATTTAGTAAAACCATTTAAACCATTAGCATGGCCTCTGCTAGTCCTCACTGTGTTCTCTGCAGCAGCAAGCGCAGAAAGCAAACCACAGTGTGCCTAAGTGCATCTAAGCCTTTGAGTGTGAATATTTTTATGCATCTCTGTGGCTAACTATTACTACTGTTCAAAGGGCATATGATAAAATAGTTAGCCTAAATATTGAATTAATTTTGACTTTTTTTGTTTCTTAACCCAAGGAAAGTTGTCACTCTCTTTCTGTCTGTTCCCTAGCACACCCAGATTCCTACTGCCGTTTCCTGGCTCCTCTCTTTTACTAGACTGTTGATCAATATTGATTTCAAATTTGTCCTCTGTGAGAGAATTATTATACGTTTTAAAATGCGTAAATAATCTTGGGAACAACCACATGCTAAGGGAAAAAACAAAAATGCTATCATTTATTTTTCATAGTGTAAAGATAGAAAATTATTGGGAGAGTGCAGCTTTTTTGATAATTAAAACTAATTTTTACTGTTAGGCTAATTTTGGCTGTCACCAAAATCCCCCCCGAAAAGGGGCATATCGGTGGTCTCCAAAAAGAGTTTTCTCCACTCCATTAATTTAAAATTATTAAAAAAAATTCTTTTTTTTTTTTTTAACATTAAATACAACTAGAATGCTTTTGTCTTTTTTTGCCACATATTACCAGGAAAAAAGTCAAACCAAATTAAAAATCTGCTTATTTTAGAAAACTCTAATGTATTTTTTCCTACTGTTTTTTTTTACAATTTTATTCCACAAAGATATGTTCTGTGTAAAAAAAAAAAAAAAAAAAGTCATCTAAGCTCAAGGAGCCACACATCACAGCGTTTATTGCATTAGCTACTATGATAAAACATGTGTTGACTGGTCTTCATAACTTCAGAGGGAGCAGGATATCAGTTCTGTTTTTTAACATTTCTCCGCTACCGACTCTGTCACTGGCTAAACATCTGATTTCCTGTCTCGATCTCCTCTTCTTCAGAGCAGTAGAAATGGTAATGTTTTACAGGCGGCGGGGATCCCCCTCGCTGAGGGCTGCTGAGCATCATCCTTCCCGTGGCCGCGCGTTCCCTGCCTGGTGTGTGACAGCGTTTGGCTTCGTCCTTTCATGTGCACAATCTGTGCTTAGCACTGGAGGGGAGGAAAGCTCACAAAGGTTTTTACTGAGGGTTATAAAATTCCGCCGGGAATGGATCCTAACACCCCCAAGGCAAGAGCTGCCCTTGCTTTTGTGTAAGAATTATAAATGTCTTCCAGCAGGGATAAATTCTGCCTGTCACTTTGGCAATCAAACAGTAGTTCCGTGAGGAGTTTGGAAACTTGTAGAGTTTTGTGCATCCTCATCTCTTGTCTGAATCGGTGGGAACCTTCCTATCAGTTCCTAAAGCACAAAACCATGGACTATCGGTGCTATTTATAAAGCCATACTAATTGATGCCTACGTTTAGGCAATATCAAGTCTTTGAGGACTTTTCTTTCCCCTTAGTATTTATTTCATGATTTATGTATTTTTCCCCTCAAGGCAATGAGGATCGGGGCGGGGGGGGTGTGTGTGTAGGAATTTCTAGGATTATTTTATTTGTCATTTTTAAAAGACAGTGCCATACCTGGATTTTTTTCCAGCCTCTTTTTTATTTTAATCCTCTGATACCTGCCCCAATGTCCACAACTTTTCAGAATAATTATTAACAGTGGCTCAGTGAGCTAATTAGCTAATTCCCTTTAGGGAAGCCTGAAGAAGGCCAGAAGATTCAATGTTGGTTACCTAGAAACAAGAAAAAAATGTATTAAAGTAAGTTTTATAATTCTGTATGAGTTTTCTGAAGATAGAATTTGTGTGCTTCTGTAAAAAAAAATAATTCAGTCTTACTTTTTAATTATGATCAACTTTATGCATATCTCTACTTTATAGTCCATACAGAGATCATTTTGACAAGCATAAACATACACTTTCTTGATGAAAATAATTTTCTTTTCATGATTACACTTGCTGACTCCTCATTACTTAAACTGCTAGAAAGGGATCTCAAGGGAGTGGCTTAGTTTATTCCCTTAAGGTCAAGAGCTTCACAAGTGGATGTAAGTAATTGAGTTATAGGGCAAAGATGAGTAAAGCTTTTAGGAAGTTAGGAAGAAAAATCCTCTTGATAAAGAAATGAATCTAATTTACAGAGTGTTATTTTAGTACATAAATTGTCTAATTATATTGTATCTCACAGGCAAATTTCCTATTAATTACTAAAAATGAGGGACCAATTCGGAGCCAGTTCCAGGAATCCTTTTATCACAGAGTGGAGGAGTTAGCAGTGCAGTAAAACTCAGTGTGCCCTGCAAATGAATTTTGAATCCTGTACAGGCTTGCTTCCTAATGTTTGGTCCCGTAAGTGTAGCTAAGTACTTGAGATGGGAGAAAGCTGTAGTCTTCTAGGGAGAGAAAGTACTTGTAGCATTCTGGGTGGCAATTTTTCTGAACTGGTGTAGAAATGTGTTTACATCTACATCTCGACTAGTCATAGGGAAATAAATCACTGTAGGAAAATGGGCACTTTTTGGTCACCACTTTTTCCACCATGAAGTATTTGTGTAAAATAGATCAGATGGATCCTGCACTCCAGCTTCTTCTGACTATAAAGGAAGCTCAAAACATCTAGCCTCATGTGGCCATATCTGTGTGGGACCTTCGCATTGAGGGTTTAATTTATGTTAAACAGGGGTTCATAATGCCATGCAGGTTCATCAAGGGCATTCTGCAAGGGAAAGACAATTATGAGCCTACACTATGTTTGTCCTTCTCTGGACAATCAGCTGGACGTCACCAGTTAAAGGTCCTGTTGCTAACCATACAAGTTTTACCTGAGTAACTGTTTCAGGTTTTGACCCTTATGGATATTTTTGTTCATTCTTTAAAAATATGTTGCTTTCCCTTAAAGGTAAAATTCCTGAAAAATAGCATGCAATAAATAACAATTACACTTAAGAAAAAATAATAAGAGTTATTTGCTAAAGAACAGAAAAGAGATACTTAAGAAAATTTGCAGGTTTACTCACAGAATTCAGTGGGACTATGTAAAAGATAGTTACTCAGTTTCTTAAATAGTATCACCTCATAAGTGGGATAGTTTCAGAATATTAACAAAAGTTTTAACTGCAGAGGTGCAAAGGAGAGACAAGATTATGGAGGTGGTACATAAAGAAGTGATAAACCATATAAATTCACTATGCAGGAGCAGTAAGAAACAATAAAGAGTTAAAAAAGTCAGGGCTTATTGATTTAGTCCAAAGGAGGATTTTGCTGTTTTTCACCATGATGCAGAAAGAAAGCAAAGGAAGAGACTATAGGTGTTAAGGAGATTGAGGAATTTATTTTTAATAACCTCTTGCTAATCCTTTCTCTTCCATCATGAATCTAGACAAGAGGCAGTAAATAGTTTCAGTTTGTTGGGCACCCAGCTTGACTTGAATGTATAAAATTCATGGTACATTATTCAGACACTCAGAAATGCAGGGCCAGATGGGATCATCAGATCATCTTGTCTGACCTGTGCTATAACCCCACAGAATTTTACCCAGCTGAGACCTATAATTTATGCTTGAATAATACATACAATAGCATTTCTCCTACAGCTTTTTTCCAAATCTTCTGAGAAACAGCTAGCCTCATTAAAGAATTTTCTGAACTCCTGAGAGGACTTGAAAATCCAAACTGCCAGAATCTTAAGATAGAATGGTACCTCACCATCAGTCCTGAATAACTATGACTTAGTCAAGGTGAAAATGATTTTGATATAATTATTCATGTGTGTGGCATTCAGAGGACTGTTTGCTCAGTGAAAGGTGATCCGACCTTGTAGTGAACCAATGCGGTAGACTGTAATGAGAAGACAGTGACATCGAGCAGAATTTAGGCAAAGTTTAACCATAGGTTTTGGTTGTAGACACCCATATGTTACCGTGAGCAACTGCTGTTTAGCCTGAGCACATACTGTGGCTGCCTTTAACAATACCACCTCTATGTCATAGAATCATAGAATGGTTTGGGTTGAAAGGGACCTTTGAAGATCATCTAGTTCCAACCCCCCTGCCATGGGCAGGGACACCTCCCACTAGCCCAGGTTGCTCCAAGCCCCATCCAGCCTGGCCTTGAACACTGCCAGGGATGGGGCAGCCACAACTTCTCTGGGCAACCTGTGCCAGTGTCTCAGCACCCTCACAGGGAAGAGCTTCTTCCTGACATCTAATCTACCCTCTTTCAGTTCAAAGCCACTACCCCTTGTCCTATCGCTCCATGCCCTTGTAAAAAGTCCCTCTCCAGCTTTCTTGTAGGGCCCCATTAGGTACTGGCAGGCTGCTATAAGGTGTCCTTGGAGCCTTCTCTTCTCCGGGCTGAACAACCCCAACTCAGCCTGTCTTCATCGGAGAGGGGCTCCAGCCCTCTGACCATTTTGGTGGCCCTCCTCTGGACCCGCTCCAACAGGTCCGAGTCTTTCCTGGGCTGAGGGAACCACTTGTAAGAGCTCATTTCAAACTTCACCATGGATGATAACCCTGCACGGCATGTTATGGTCAACAATGAGGGCCTCATCAGATGCTACAGGAGCATCAGAAAAGATGTAAGTTTTCTATCACTTTCTTACCAATTCTCTTTGTTATAGAATAAATCATTATCTAGTCTTGCATGTCTGTGCCTTTCTTACTGAGATCCCAAAGGAATCAGCACCACCTAAGTGTAAAAAAAAGACCTTCACGACACACACACTGTTCTTTAAAGTTTATCCAAAATGATATTAAACACTTCACATAACCATTATGGATACATTTATCCCTCTTCCAAAAACTATTTATCAATTTTTCTACATTTTCTTCCATGTCAGTCCTTTGTTCATCTTCCGCAGTTCATCCTCCTCTGTCCTTGTCTTACTACTCATGTCATTGTTGCTTTCGCATGTATATAATTTTGGTTGGTTCTTCTATGAAGAACTCTTTATCTTCCTCTAGTTTCTTGTCAAACAATTTTTCTCCTTTTTTCAAACCTTTGCTGTTGGTTTTTTCTCCTCGAAGTAGCAACATGAATTACCACAACACTGGCAATTTTAGAGAAATTAAAAGCAGTAATGTTTTTAAACATCATTACATATAAATCTGAAAACATATAAATCGGGGGGGGGGGGGGGAAGTTTGGTTTTGTATCAAACTTTCAAACTTTTTATTTTACAATTTTAAACTCTACATCTATTTCTTTGATGATGGTTAATAGATTGGAACTGAGAAGGAATGTTGTCATCCATATATATTTTAAAAATTGTCTTTTTTTCTCAGATTACAAAAGTAGTAGTACTCTATATGGGAATGGACCAAGCAAACAAAAACAGGTTTTGATCAAATTAATTTATCTCTTTGAATGATCCACACATTTTTTACATGGAATGATAATAATGACTGCTAATTTATATTACAGAGCATGTAATTTCAGACTGGGAAAAAACCTGAAAAATAAAACCTCCTTTTTTTTTGTTTTTTTTTGTTTTTTTTTTGTTTATCTTAAAAAGCTCATTGAATTAAGCCTTTTCCTTAAAGGAAACCACATTGCCTAATTATTTTTTTTAATGTCCAAAATTTAACAGTCAAATATTAGTGAAGAACTTGCTTGATAAATCTTGTTATACAACGTAACAACCCCATTGTCTTCTATATACATTACTGTTTGAGAAAAGTTAGTTATGCATGATAGTATCCTACAAATTTTGAGACGAAGCAAAGCCAGAATTCTGTTCATATTATTCATGCATGACTTGTGGTGCACAGAACTGTAACAATGCAAGCCATTTCGCAAAGGCTTTTAACGTTGAACTGGCAGGACCACTTTCTCAAGGGCTTTTCTATGCCAGCTCAATCCTTGATTTCCTTTGTGTAGAAATGCCAAGAATATCAACTTTTGTTTATGAGTTCTAATAGATATTATTTTCCATTGGAGAGGAAGACTGAAAAGAGCGTGTCCCCTCAAATTCTTTGTCTCTTGTAGCTCTTAGCATGATACTGAAACATCAGAAGTAATTAAACAAAATTACATTGTAAATCCCAAGATAAAAGTGTGACTAATGATTAATTCTTTGGTATTTTGTCAAAGCCCTCCTTATAATTTCAAAGCTCTAGTCAATATTCATGTAGCTAATTCTCCCTAAGTAGATTTTTCTTTCCACTACTAAAATGTTTGTGTGCTGATTAATAAATAATTTCTTTAATTTCTTTAAGGATATGGTTTTAATAGTTATTCTTCTTTATTATTTTGATCCAAGCTTTGTTTTTTAAAAGTATATATATTTTGAGATGCACAGTAATGAATTAAATTTTTACATATATATGTATTTCATTCTTGCATGGAGAAGATGAATATGACTTATTTCCATAAAGGTATAAAAATCCAATGCTCATTTTATAATGCCCTGAGTAACACTTCAGTTAAAAAGCAGGTTTTGTTCAAAAAAAGAGCTTTCAGAACTCTGTTTCTTAAACTGCATTTGCACAAAGAAAACAGATATAGCAAATGCAAATTTTAAATCTCCTTTTCTAATATATACTTATTACACATGAAACTATTACCTTGCTGACTTTTTCATTCTGTTGCACATGATTTATTTGTTGCTTTACACATAGCTTTGAATTCATACTACAAAAATAAGCAGTCTAATTCAACATATTTATTTGGCTACAATACTTTCAGCTAAGCAGGGCTTTTAGTGGTTCATGTAGTAACAGCATCCACTGGCTATTTTTATGGAAATTTTTTATCTATCTTGAATTTTCTTGCCTCTGTTAAAGTGACTGTATTTTATGGTCAAGTTCCAACACAGCCTCCTTTTTTATTTTTAATATTGATTAGAATTTTCAGTATGTATGAGATGTCAAAGACACTGAAATTATTCAGCCTTTCAACAACAACTACCAAAAATTAAATTTAACATTTAATTCCTTGCACTGCAATATGAAATCAGGAGAAATTCATTTTATTCCTTTGGATATGTGAGTTTATTTAATTTGCCCCTATTTTGTTACTTTAGAAATGCACTTATTTTCTAGACATGTCAATAAAAATGTAAAATAACTCACAGTACTCAGTGACCACTGTGAACAGGCAAACAAGATGAATTGAATCACGTTATTTTGCATGCACTTCAAGATGTTAAAACGTGCTATTATAGATCTGCTGAGATTCAGGCAAAGACAAGTAAAACCAAAAAAATAGCTAGATACATAATGCAATTTTTTGCCTATTTGCTTAGACCCCAATCCAACATTTATATGTAAGGAATCATATTTTACAGGACAGGGAATTTTAAGTTTTCAAGAAGAGCGCATGTGAAATGAATTGTGACGAGTGTTTTGAACAAGTGTACATGAGAAACCTGCGGACTGCCTGGAGCTTGAAGTCCCAGTGCTGAAGAAGAATGTGAAATTCTACCTTTAAGAGGTGAAAGCCAGTGAAGGATTTTTTCTCGTTCAGCCTTAGAGACCCACCACACAGACATCTTTGACTGAATTGCTCCCCATAAGCTCCTTTCCTAATTAGAAAGGGAGAGACATAGACACTTCTAGGGAGTGAAAGTTGGATTCTATTTCAGACATCAACATTAAGATAAGATAAACCGTGCCTTTGAAGTTCCTGTTTTTCTCTGTTGATTATAACAGCAGCCTAGGGTGAAAGCTCAGATGTAGATGCCTAAATAACAGACATCTCTCAAAGCCCAGAGACCTTAGAGGGTACCTTTCAGAAAGTTGTAATTAATTTGGGTGCATAACAAATTGTTCCTTTACCACAGTTACTCATTTAGAATTTTTCTCTAATCCTAGTCTGACTGAGGTTGCTTTTGCTTTATTCCATAGAAATCCCCCTGGCCCGTTACGACACAGCTCACTTTATCTCAGGAATGTTGAAAACTCCCCCCCTCAGACCAAATGCCTAAATTTTAGTGATTAATTTTTTAGTGACATGAGGATGTGGAAAAGAGCTGGAACGTGTCCTGTGTTTTGTATATATGGTCAGTCTAGAAGGGATTAGCACTACACGCGAGCCATTCTGTATCTGGAGGCCAGAATTGATCCTGCCGTTAATGCCTTAGGCAGTGTAGAAGTCACCAGATTAGTACATAAGTATTAGGGATAGATGGGTACCTAGAGAGAAATTCTGTCTGCCTACGTTTAGACACCTGTCAGGACAACAGATTTGTGCAGCTCAGCAGCAAACTATTTCTATTTATGAACTTTATAGAGAGCTTCTGGAAAAATGATTCAGACAAAGATTTAGGTGCATGTTATGAAAGTATACATCTATATACTTACATAGCTCTGCTACACTTCTAGTGTCTACTAATACAGCTTCCATCACTTACAACCCTGTTAGTGTGTAAGTTTAGGTCAAAGAAAAGTGAGATCTCTTTACTTTGTTTACTGGGAATTTCGAACCTATTTGTTCTTCTTCAAACCTCCTGTCTGTTTGCCATGACTTATCCCATTTGTCACAGTTCTCCAAAATCTCTAAGTATTTAATTATACAGACAGATGTCTAGAGGTAGTTTCAGAAATGCTAGAACATTTAGTTTCTATTTAATTCATTGTGAATTAGCTATTTCGAAAATCCTGTCAAACATCCCCCCAAAACCTTAGTAAGCATAACAGAATCAGTTCATGATGAGCAGTGTTGGTCTTTAGCTAGACAACATGCTGCAAAAATAAAAAAAAAAGATGTTTTTTCAAATCCTTCACAAATGTCCACAGGAATAAGCCCCAGCACCTCACACTAGAGAACAATGTCTTCAGAAAAACTCTTTGTTTCCAAATCCAGTTCCAATCCTGAAACATATTCAGAGTATGCATAGATAGCCACCTGGGAATATCCCAGAATAGAATTATGACTATCACAAAATTTCGAGACCCAAAGAACTGTGTAAGTGTCAAATCCAAAAGATTTTTGCTTCTTCACTTTTTCTTCCTAAAAGAGCTGATTTGCAAGAGGAAGGTTTATCCCAAGAAATAGGTAATTTTGGGACATTTTCTGAGGACCAGTCTGGCAGCATAACTAGTATACACTTATACATACTATCATAAGACAAGACATAATAAAGACCTTTTTTTTTTTTTTTTTTTTTTTTTCCTGTCGTACCTGTTAAACCCATACAAAAACTATGGAACTTCAGGAATTTCAGGAACTATCCTGAGGCTCTTTATCACCTCTTCTTTCCAGTAGAAGGATCAAAAAATTGATTATGCTGTCGAGGTTGTATTTGTGCCTATCCTCATTTCTAATGAATATATCAAGTAGTAAACTCCTTATAATTATCAATATTTAACATTTATGTTTAAAGTCAACACATTGTAACACACTTTCTTTTACAGAAAAACTTTTTGAAATGTCTTTTCACTTTTGAATGCAGTTTTTTTGAAAGAACTCTGCAGTTTTATCTTTTTTTTTATATATATCCTTCCTTCTTGATCTTTTAAATCTGTTACACCATATGAGAGAAAAGGTGATGGGACTTTATTGACACCAAAATGTCCTTCCCTATGCAAAAGGCATAATCTGTCCCCCAGTAAAAGGAAAACATATGGTAATGATTCTGTGTTTATAACCGACTCTTGTTTTATAATACAGTTCCTCACGAATGGGCAGAGAAATATTTGAGGGATTAGTTATAAAATATATTCTGTTTCTTATGAAATCTGTTCAGTTTTATAGGTATGAAAAGAGACATCAGACATAAATAAAGCAAGGAATGAACAGTTTTGCAAATGCTGCATATAAGCTACAATAGCAATATTCTATTTGTGCCCAACTGCAACTTCTCTGTTAAATGTCAAGCTCTAGACTCCAATTCAATATAAGGCTACCTGGCAAGAAACACAGATAGAAGCAAGAGAAAACAGGCATTTGATGGCTCCTAGAAACAGCACCACTGCGTTTCCTTTATTTACCTCCCAAGTGGGTAAATCCTTTTACCTGCTAACACATCACCAGACAGAAAACTAGAAACATGGCACCTATCTTTAGGCACTCCTAAATTAGGAATTATACTTTGGAGTAGAAAGTTAAGCTCCCTGAATAGTCAAAAGAGAGGAGAGTCCTCCAGCTGATCATTAACACTACACAAAATCTCAATCACAATCTTAAGGTGCCAGACTTACAGTCACAGATGATGTTTAGGTTCCTAAAGTAGGCTGCCATTTATATTGGTAGGTTAGTAGTAAAAAAGTTGTCTCTCAGAGAGTTTCTTGTTTTTAACTAAGGATGAAATCCAAAGAGCTAATGTGGCTGACATATAACTCATCTGAGATCTGAAATCCAAACTGAGCATCCTAGTGAACATTCACTTACTGGCTTAGAAATCTGCAAGTTTGTATGCCGATCTGTTGTCACCACAGAACCTACTTAGAACAGTACATTTATAAACTTGCCAAAATCCTGAAGATCTGAACATCTAAGCATTATCTTGTACTTGTGAACTTGCATAAGTAGAATTCCATGTACCTTATTCGTTCCTGAATGAATTAGAAAAAAACCCAAACCCAACCCTGTAGCTCAGTGATGAATGAAGTCTTATGGGGCACATCTTCTCTATGCTTTTTCTTACTGGTTGACCTGGGTGTACAGCATATTCCCAGCTAGAAAATCAGCTCACAGGGCCACTTTACAGAAGAGAGATCCAAGGGTGTGTTTTCCCTACATAATACCATAGGATACAAATCTTCTCCGGGCTGCTCCAAAAGTAGCATTCTAGTCACATGACAGGGCAGTAGCGTACAGAGATGCTACTGCATTATTCCAAATGATACAGGTTCATGAACTCTACTTGGCATGGCTTATTAGCTTGAATATTTCACCGCAGTCTTGATGAGCAGATATTGACTCCAGTTCTAGAATTTATCTGGGCAACAGTAGATTAGAACTCCTTGACATGTGCAATTTGGGAATGTGGTTTCACTCTCAAGGCCCTGGCATTTAACTGCACTTTCTTTTTAGGATCTGGATTTTATGATTTAGCCAGCTGAACAGCAGCCTATCCTTCAGCACACAGACCATGAGAATAAATGATACATTAACACTGGGACAAGCCACACAAGTCTGTATGAAATTAATTGGAAAGTAAAGGATAGCAGACTAAAATACTAGTACTGTGTTGGACAGCATAAAATATGCTGTCTAGTATTCAGTACTTAAAGATAGCACCTAACTGAGATGGACAGCAAAAAGCAAGCTGAGCAGTATGCCTTTTTTCTCCTCCCTTTTTCTGGTAACTAAGCAAACAGTATATACTACCTCTTGATTATAAAAGTTCTGCAATTTAAGTATTAAGAAGCGTTTTGCATGTTAATGACATTTCACCTGGTATTAAAATCATATTTTATTAGCAGGCACCAAACTTATAAGTCAAGAGATCATTTAAAAAAAATATAAAAAATCTAATACAATTCATGCAATGTATTGCCAATTTTACATTCAGACTGAAATGAGTCTTCAGAGACACATTCCATTTGCTACTCACTAGCCAGCTATTTTTTTAACAATACATGTAATGAAAAAGAAAAGCAAAACGTCTCCTTGTAGATGGTCTAAGTACTGTGTATGAAGTGAGGCTATTACTGTTCATATATTAATGTGTCCGTCTCTGTTTAAACATTTGGAGGAAGATGAAGCTATCACTTACAGAAAAAAACTGTTACCAATTAAAAATGAGGTTAAGTTCCTCCAGATAATTTTTTAAAATTGAAGCATTATTTGTTTTGTGGTGTGTTTTTTTGTTTTATTTTGAAATATGACTATGAGAAAATGATACCTCTTCCTTTCAAATTTACTCTTTTACTTGAGCAAGCTCTCAAGTTACATTTTGTAGCTGTCGTGTGTCTTAGTTTGGAAAGAGAACATATCTTAGGGGATGAATTGTGTGAATTCCTTCTTTGAAATAATGTCAAAAGAGTATTTAGTAGAATTCTAACAAATTATATATCCATAAGCCAACTGGAGTCAGAAAATTATTGAAGAACCTTGAGGGGATAACCTGAAGACCTCTGCGGACAATTCAGCCTTTTGTTATGATAGAAGGTAAAGCTTACAGTTGATCTGTAGATCTATTTGTATTTGGAAATGATCCTGTGCATTTTTTAAATCAGTTTTCAGATAATGGGCTTAAGTAATCTCATCCATTTGATTAAGGGACTTTAGGGCATTGTTGAAACTGTTCTCCTGAATAATTATTACCTGACAGCACACATAAATTCTGGTCTTCTTAGGTATTTTTTATCCAACCTCTGTTACTCTCAAAGTGCCTACCTATGCTTCAGGAACTAAACTTCTGAATACAGCACAACGTTTTTTCCTTTGCCTTGTTATCTAGGAAACAAACTATTCAGCAGCTTAATTGTTTAAAATAAACTAATTCTTTGCTTAGGAAAGAATCAGGAACTGAATAGATGCAGCACTACAGAACAGTCTGGGAACTTCCAACATTTTCCTTATGACCACCTGACATATTTTGCTGTAGATAAATACTCCCTCACATTTTAGGAAAATAGCAAATGAGCAAATGTTCAGATACAAGTGTAATAAAGCACTTGGATATTAGTTGCTTTTATTCTCCATCTTTACTAAGAAAGAAGTTAAAATGACAGCCTTTTCAAAGGGACAGATCACAGGCAAACACAGATTTGATCTGGAATGAATGTCACTCCCAATTGAAGGCCTGGGACTAATGCCATGTACTGGGAACTCAAATATCATGCACTTTATAAGAAGCTAGAATCAAAGCACATGACCCATCCCAACAGAATTTAGCTTCTATTAAAAATGATGATTTCAACAGTCAGTAGCTTCAGTTCCTTCAGCAGTTTGCACAGCTTCTAAAAATTCTACAAGCCAGCAACCATGGATACTTGTAGCTTTTTCTCCCACAATAAGCCAATATTTTCTTCATCTGTTTGCTCCATGGCAATTTAAATGAAAATCATCTTCTTACTTATTACCTTCATCTCATTTCTTTATAAATGGTATTAGGTGGGTCTTAAAGATTTCTTTTCAATGACACCTAAAACTATCTCCCCATAACATAGATCTGAAATTATTAGGCAAAGCTGTGCACACATATCAATATTTTTTCTTTACTTCTGCTTATTTTATTTGAATACTTTTAATGAATATTATACAGTTTTTATATTTCTTTCTAAATTAATTACTAAATGTTTATTCTATATTGTTTTCTGAGGTGAAGAGGTCCCAAACCCTCTAATCCATTAAATATTTACTTATTAAAATTATTTTATAACGTTATAATTATTATTATTCCTTATAAAAATTCTCCTATGAGTTACAATGTAGAAGTTTGTTTTCCTTTTAATTCTCTTCTACAGCAAAACAGAGCAAATTGAGGTGTATTCCTGACTGAAATTGGCTAGCGTCTCTTGTTTGGGATGACAAGAACTTCACTGAAATCCACAAATTAAACAATTGGACTTTCAGGACCATGTGAAATTGAATGGATTTCCCGACTCTCTCTTGTAGGCATAAATCTCTTTTTACTTGCAATCAAGTAGGATCTCAAAACCCAACAGAATCTAGTGTACCTGACTGAAAGACCTGCGAAGGAAGTCCTAGCCTTGCTCTTTCTTACAGCACAACTCATCTTCAGGTAAGTAACATGCTTCCCTGTGCTACAGACACCTTGAATGTATCATTTAAATGTGGGATGATTTTCTGATAATATAGAATCAATATAATAATTCCTGTGAAACTTCCACTGCAAAGAAGTGGTCATGTAGCACATGGCTAGAGCTCCACTAAACCCGGTAGTCGTCAAGTTGCTGTACTGAGTTTTTGGAAAAGCCAATGAGCAGGAAATACATTTTCCTTTCATTGAAGAGAACAGAAAGGAATAAGGCAGCTCAGCACTCCAGTTTTCTATTTGTGTTGTGCACCTCTCAGTGCAGTAAAGCATCTTCAGTGCTCTTTTTGAAAGGATGCTTGAAATGATTTTTTTAATAGTCACAGCACAAATAATTGAAAATTTTAAGAGAGTAAGACAGTTGTTAGCTGAAACATTGCTTTAATATATACTACCTCAGTTAGCTAAAGCCCTATAGGTTCGCAAAAGGATATCAAGAATTTTGAATTATTCAGATCCCTGGATACAGTTAACTGCATCCAGAGTCCTGCGGTTAGTGAAATATTCACTATCGTAAACTATCTGTGGATAATAGAAGTTGCTCATATTCAGCAGAGATATAATCCCTTGAAAATTATGCTAGTACTTTGTGTTTCTCCAGTTCTGACAGAATTAACAGCCATCCAACATCCAAGAAAGAAAAGTAGATGTCTTTACAATTCTGAAGATATACAGAGCAGTGGATCAAAAGTGAATAGACCATGGGGTTTTTCAGTTTTGTTTTGTTTTTCGGACTAGGTTCCTTTATTCAAGTAGAAGGCAAGATAAGATTTTGAAATAAATGCTGTGGATTGAACCATGGTGATTGAAATATTGATTTCTTTACTACACTGTCTGTAAACTGACGATTTAGAGTAACCTGGAGTAAACTTTTGTCAGAAATGTGAGATTTTATTTTTTTTTCTTATATCATCAAGTTTGTGGCTGCAAAGACATGATCAGAATAAGTTGGAAAATATCCATCTATTTCAAGAAAAGCAAAAAACAGAAAAAAAGGTGACTTGGACCAAGTGAGTAAACAGTGTAACGGGATGACAAGAAAAAGGAGGACAAGAGAGACCTCCTAATCACCAATGCAGGGCTGAAAGTGGCCCATCCCAAGAGTCTACATTTAAATAAGGAAATGTCTACATGACAACATTATAGGGGAAGATCTTGTACCTTTTCTGGGAAGTCAGCATGACTGGGTGCCTCTCTAAAGTGCCTGTACACAGCATGGGGAACAAAAAGAAGGAATTGGAGGTCTGCATGGAGTTGAAGGGCCATGATCTCAGTGGGACCATGGAGATGTGGTGGGGTAGCTAATATAAATGAGTGATGCCATGGGAGGATACAGTGTCTTTAGGAAGGACAGAGCAGGCCAGTGAGGCAGCTGCCCTTTCGTGAGAAAGCAGTGTGAGTGCATGAAGCTCTGCCTCGGAAGAGGTGAGGAACAAGCTGAGACATTATGGGTCAGTGTGGTGGGTTGACCCTGGGTGGGTGCCAGGTGCCCACCAAAGCCGCTCTATCACTCCCCCTTCTCAGCTGGACAGAGGGGAGAAAATATAGCAAAAGGCTCATGGGTCAAGCTAAGGACAGTTTATTAAAGTGAAAGCAAAGGTCGTGCGCGAAAGCAAAGAATAACAAATGATGTTATTCTCTACTTCCCATCAGCAGGTGATATCTAGCCACTTCCTGGGAAGCAGGGCTTTGGTACGCCTAGTAGTTGCTCTGGAAGACAAAAATGCCCCCCTTCCATCTCCCTTTACTTAGCTTTTATATCTGAGCTGACGTCACATGGAATGGAATATCTGTTTGGTTAGTTTAGGTCAGCTGTCCTGGTTATGTCCCCTCCCAAGATCTTGCCCTGCCCCAGCCTGCCATTGAGGGGGGGGGGGGGGGGGGGGCAAAAATGTGGGATAGACAGCCTTGATGCTGTGCCAGCACTGCTCAGCAGTAGCCAAAACACTGGTGTGCTATCAACACTTTTCTAGCTACCAACACAGAGCGCAGCACTACGAGGGCTGCTATGGGGAGTATTAATTCCATCCCAGCCAGAACCAATACAGTCAGGATTAGAGGCCAGACCAATGTGCGTGTCATCACCGTGTGTGTCTTCCAACTAATGGAGGAAGCATCATGTTTGCAGAATCTGGTCCTCATGGCAGACTTTAACCAACCTCATATCTGCTGGAAGGGAAGCACTGCAGAGTAAAAGCAATCAAGGAGGTTTTTGGGAGTGCGCTAATGACAACTTCCTGACAGAGGCAACTGAAGAAGCAAAAAGGGGAAAGGGGAGATGCTTTTCTGGACCTCATACTTACAAAAAAGAAAGGACTGGTCAGGAGTGTGAAGGTCAAGGGCAGCCTTGGCTGCAGTGATCACGAGATCGTGGAGTTCAGTATCCTGAGAGAAGGAAACAAGACAAAAAGCAGGATCACAATCCTGGACTTCAGGATAGCAGACTTTGGCCTGTTCAGAGATCTGCTTGGAATAGTCCCATGGGATATGGTCCTGGAGACAAGAGGTGTCCGGAAGAGCTGGTTGATTTTCAGAGAATTCCCTCCTCGAAGCTCAAGAACATTGTAATAGTAGGAAATCAAGTTAAGGCAGATGGAGACCTACATGGGTGAAGAAGGAGCTCCAGAATAAACTCACCCATAAAGAGGAAGCCTACAAGAGGTGGAAGCAGGTTCACGTAGCCCAGGAGGAATTTAGAGACACTGTCAATGAAATGCAGTGATGAGGTTAGGAAAGCCAAAGCCCATCTGGATTTGAAACCTGTGAGAGATATGAAGGGCAACAAGAAAGGTTTTCTGCAAGTTTATCAGCAGCAAAAGGAAGATAGGGAAAATGTGGGTCTGCTACTGAATGAGGCAGGGGACTTGGTGATGAAGGAAACAGAAAAGACAGAGGTGTTCAATGCCTTCTTCGCCTTCATCTTTACTGAGAAGATGGGCTTTAGGAATCCCAGGCCTCTGTGACCAGTGGGAAAGTCTGAAGCAGTGAAGATTTTCCTTTGGTGGAGGAAGCTCAAATTAGGCAACATTTATACAAATTGGACATACGTAAATCCACAGCATCTGATGAGATACACCCATGAATAATAGAGGGAGCTGGCTGATGTAATCTGGCACACCAGATGGTTGTGCTGCCATTCAGAGGGACCTGCACAGGCTGGAAAATTAGGCTCAGAGGAAGCTGTTTGAGTTCTACAAGGGGAAATACAAAGTCCTGTGCGTGGGGAGGAACTGCCTCAGGCACCAGTACAGGTTGGGGGGCTGACTGTCTGGAAGGCAGCTCAGCAGAGATGGCCCCTGGAGTCCTGGTGGACAGCAAGCTGACCATGAGCAAGCAGTACACCTTTGCAGCAAAGAAGGGTAATGGGCTGCATTAGGAAGAGAGTTGCCAGTAAGTCAAGGGAGGTGATCCTTCCCCTCTGCTCAGCACTGGGGAGACACAATTGGAGTGCTGGGTCTAGTTCTGGGCTCTGAAGTGTCTCACAATCCTCATCATAAATGATTATTCCTACCAAGAATGAGTAATTTCTTTCTTAGAAAAAGTAGTGTCTCGCTACAATCTAATAATCTAATACAGAGAAAAACTTGTTTGTATAGTCAATCCTTATATTTTGCTCTCCTAGTTTGACCCCCAATCCATTGCTAAGAGCTTCATGAGCAGAGCCACATAACGAGGAGCAACCCCATTGACTTTTGTTAGTGCTTATAGTTATTAAGGTTCACCTTTTCCAGAATTTTATGCAACATTACATCATTAGTATTAATTATAAAAAAAAAAATATTCATTTTTAATAGCAAAATTGCTTAGAGACAGTGCATTATAAAATTCCACTTATTTCCACTTACTGAACTATTTTCCAAAGTTCAGTCCAAAGTAGGTGCATCATGGCAATAAACCCTAGATTTAATAGCAATTTCAGGTGTATTATTTTTAATTAACAGAGATCCTAATAAACATACAACATAAGCTTGTAGAAATAATCAAAGCAAAATGTAAAATGATCTTCATATCCATTGACAAGTAAATCTCTGATCTGTAAATCACACAAAAGTCTTTTTATTGCAACATTGTTAGCAATTTCCTCATATAACAGCAGAATAAGCAATCTTGGGAACCTTTTTGCAAATATTTATGAGTGATCATGTTAGTTTTGTCCATGGATAAATTCACCTGACTTTCTGTTTACCTTTTCACAAAGATGCCTCCTGGCTGGAAGAAAGGTAATGTCACCTTAATTATGTTCTTGCCTTGGTAGCATAAATTATGTATGCTTTAACATATTTATATTTAGCCTTCTCAAGCTTTCATTTCTGTCCTCTGGTATGTGAGCTCTGTGTAACTGTTAAAGGAAGCACAGTGTTAAGATGTATGACCTGGCAATGTTTTGGGTTTTTTTTTCCCCACCATATCTGTTTGTAACATAGAACATTGACTCTGATCAGCTGTGTTAGCCAGCCCAAGAAGATGTAAAGAGGAAACTGTTCTTAGTTGCTTAAAGTGGATTAAGATTTTATGCATATCAAGAATGTCATTCCAGCTGTTGCATCTACTTTACCATAACTGTACAGCTCTAGAGTTTGTCAATAGGCAATATGTCACTTGTCATAGCTAGATCATTAAAACAAAAATTTTCATCACGGGAACGAGTGTCTTAGGAGTACCAAAAGTCATAATGTGCCTCTTCCTATCAGCCATAGGAACTGGGAGCAACCATTACTTCAGTGAACAAGACTGGATTCCAAACAGATGACCCAGTACCTGAAAAAACAATTTTTTCTACTGCGCCCTTTTCCCTCAGTCAATATTAACAGCATCAGCCTCTTGATTAACTGTAATTCTCTGCATCAGGAGTCAGAAAGTTACAGAATTTGGATGCTTCTGGAGCTGTGGAAAATGTGCATCATCACCCACCGCCACCAGCAGATCCAGCTTCCTTCCTGGACTGATACTGTTGATGTTTTGGAGTCATCAGTTACTGAAATTTGCTTCCATCAAGGGCACGGTAGGTCCTGTAAAACAGTTGATAGCTATGCCCCCACTTCAACTTTCGGGACAGTAGGTTCAACCTGTGAGCTGGTTACAACACCATCAACAGTGAGGAATAGCCATCTTCAGAAGGAAAGTCATCCTGTCTTAAATGCCCCTTTAGGGTTACTAGACATAATATCTCAGGATTATATTACCTCGCTCAGGTAGGTGACCAGCTTGGACACCTAATTTGCTGAAGTTCTCACTTAGGGCAGATGAATTCCACCCATGGCCACCTTGCTGTGAAAAGACATCTTCTCCAGACTTCTCAGTGGAAACCTTTTCAACATGCAGCACTAATGACTCACGCTTTTGTCAGTAATGTGCCTTTATGCACAGATTGCAAACACAGACAAGTTATGGAATGTGCAGCTGAATGGCTAGTCGCAGTCAACAGGAATGGGGACAGATAGTTAGTGTGCATGTTTTCAAGATGTAATTTAATAGAGAATTTTATAAAATCAGTAAAATAGTTGCGTTTCTTAAAAATAGTAAATTTTCTTATAAATAAAGTGGGTCTACCATTAAATTATGTATCTACTAAAAGTCTAGAAATGCCCACTGTTTCTTCCATTGTCTGTATGCTTTTAAACTGAGTTGTCTACGTTCTCAACAGAGCCTCACATTGTACATTGCTCTTTTTCTTGAAGAAGAAACTATCCTAATTTATTGTATCCTAATCTATCTGCCTTAAAAGTGATGAGTTTGTATGGAAAAGAATAAAAATCAGTGTTCCATGCCCAAAGGGAATTATTTTATTTACATTTTATATAAACCCTTTATCATACTGGTTGAATATTGATTGTAACTGCAATGGTTTGGGAGGACTTCTGGGTTTTGTGGATTGGTTGGTGGGTTTTTTTCACTTTTGAATGTAGAGAAAGCACTCTTTTGTAGCAAAATCTTATGATCTGCTGAAATCTGAATTAGTAAACAACATAATTGCATATAAAAAATAAAATAAAAAGCTCCATCTGTATTTGTACATATGATTTTAAACTCAAAGGAGGGAGGAAGAAATGAATGTGTCAGCTATGTCCCAGTTTTGAAGGACTCAATATTTTGTTTGTCATTGTTTCTCATGGCAGTGAAACAGTTTTCCTATACTGACTTCAGTCGCAAAGTCATGCAAAATTGCACACCACAAGTCCATGCCAAGGAAATTATCTTTGTTATGACTACATGATGTTATTTCTGATTTTTCTTGAAAGCATCCTTATGAAATATACACTTGATTAGAAAAATGAGTGCAATAAATAAAGCATAATCTCATAGTTAAAATGAAAAGCATGAAACCATGCACACACATTGTTACAGTAATAACACCTACTAAACTATTAACTGGCTTTACACCCAATAACAATGCCTGAATATTTCTCAAAGATTGCATGATTTCTTTCAATAAAAAATTTTGATATTCAGAAACAATTTAATTTCTTTGGTTAATTGCTTTCCCAGATGTGTCCTTGATCAAACATCACAGTGAATCACTTCTAGAGTTGCATCAAATTAACAGGTATACAAGTCATCTGTGGAGGCTCTCCTGCCCTGAGGCAATGCATTTTGAGACCATAAATTAAAGGAAGGGTACCAAACTCAGTATGCTATGCACATAATGAGCACATTTTTATCTCTTTAAATAAAACACGTTTTCAACATATCACATAGCATCATTTCTCAGCTTCAAGAACTTTCTTATATGTCTCCCTCTTTAACTATTTTCTTAAACACTATAACTCACAAACTTCTCCACTGCACTGATCTTGCAGTGTATGTCTGTCATGAAATCTATAAGAAAATAGTCATTTATGACTTCTAATTCAATAGGAAGTTGGGATCATTTGTCCTTACTCTGTTTAAGCTTTAAATATAGCAATTTTAAAGTTAAATGTGCATTTTTCTGTGTGTTTTCTTTTTTAACATTCCTTTTCATTGAGCCTTTTGGAACTTGTCAAAGAATACACAGGAGCTGTGTGTTCTTAGGTATTGGTTTATTATAGAAAAATGACTTAGACATTGCAAACAGAGAGTTATGTTGAACATTGGTTCCTATGTCTAAAATTTAAATCTTGCTCTAGCATTTGCTCCACTGTCAGCTACCTCTGCAAGCACTTCTGCCCCTAAGAGACTTTGTTGATTTTTTTTAATTTAAAATCTCACAAGTAAACTGATATTTGACTCTCAACACATTTTCACAATTTCCTCAGTCTTGCTTAACTCTTCATTATTTCAGTCATTCTTCCTTTCTAGGCCAAGGTCTTCTAAAAATCTCAGTCCAGTTAGGCATAGTCATTTCTAACAGTGACTGGATTGGCTCAATAGCAAGTGTGGCTGCCACTTCCTTTTCCCAAAGACAGTTGAAAAAAAAAGATGTTAGGAATTATCAGAAATTAGTCCTTGGTGTATAACATAAAACCAGACTGTGGGTAGAAGGCCTCCCTAGTAATTGGTACAGATTCTATGCTGTATTTGCTTTTTCCTCTTACACCAATTATTTTTTTCAGAAATGACATGAGTTTAGCATGATGTGTGGACAGAAAGACTGTTACAAGGGTTGAGATGAAAGGAAGCCATATTTTGTGGCTATCTGAACTGGTCATCTAATTCAGTCCTAATAAGACAGGCATAAACTGTACAGTGATTTTGAATTGTCATTCATCTGTCTTCTCATAAAAAAAAAACAACCAAACAAACAAAAAACCCCAGAGCTAACTTTTCTTACCTTCATTGTTGCTGAAGGAGGTATGGGGGACAAGAGAAGACAAAACACAGGAATAACACAATAACCTGTATATTAATTGTCTTCTTAATAATTTTAATTTCACTTCAAAGAAACAACCAAGACCTGGGTGGTTGGGACACACAGTAGACAGAAAAATTATACAGGCTGAAATACCCTTGGAAAAAACATGACAGTTTCTGGAAACAGGTCTCATTTTCTGGGCAAAATTTCTGACAGCTGTGTGAAAACACAATATTTATAATAAAATGTAATGTCAGCATGAAGAACATCCACTGAATTTCCTCTGCTGGATATGTTTTAAAAAAATAATATCTCCATTTACTTTGAAAGAATGATTGAAAATGCTTTTGGACTTGCATAAATGAAGTGCTTCTTAGCAGTCTGGAGTCAAGATACTTCAGTAAAAGACTTTAAAAACAAACCAAAACAAATTATTTCTCCTCAGCTGTTGTCATAGTCTTTTTCTAATGAACTACAACCTGGGAAAGCTGATTTTAGGTTTCTTCCTTTTCCCTATGCTTCTGTTCTTATTCCAAGATATTAACTATCCACACACAGGAAGAAGGTAGCCATACCACCTAAGTCTTTGCCTGAATCCGGCTTACAGGTATTGAACTAGTAATCGTAATGACGACCATGGTGCTGTGTTCTTAGATATAATGACAACCAACGGCCTAATTAGATTGAAAAAGTTATTTAATTTTTTTTGCTGGAAATGAAACATCACATTGTTTGTTTGGGGTTTTTTTTCATTAAGATTAGACACTTTGATAGTTTCTCTTAATATATTTTATTAATTGACTGTGGGATATTTTAGTATTAAAATGTGATACAACTGAATCTCATAAAAGCAAAAGGTTCTGCTCACAAATTTATTCTGCTGAAATTATTTAAGCTTGTTGAACTATTTGTCATGGAGAACAAGATGAACAGAATTTGATTGAAGTGCCATTTCAACCTTTCCTCGGTGAAAGCCTTCCTGTAGTGAAACTCATAGTTTCAGTTTGGCTTTCTGCAGATTTTGAACCTTCTGTTGATCTTTGGTCAAGATCTGATTTATGTGCTCAGATGTCCATCTGAAGCTTAGCTGGTTTACATATTTACTCCTGTTCAAATAAAATTTGACACTCCTCAAATTTCCTTCTTGTGGTGTGAATTATCATTACAAAATGATTCATTCTTAAAACCCTGACTAAGCTTTTCTGGGTGAACTTGACCCTTCCCCGTCCCTAAGATGCTTTTACTTCAATTTGGAGTAACTCAACCCCAGAGCTTTAAGACACTGACTCTGAAGACAACTGTCCAGAAGTCCTCAATTCCTCAGCTGGCATAAAAACAAATGGATTTTCAGTTTGGATATCTTGACAACAGTCTATGAGGAAAGCTGAGGAACATGATAAATGTGCCTAGGACAGCTCTTAGAAACTGGGACCAATTGGCATGGAATAGCCCATTCCCCAGGACTCCTCCAGGAATGTCTATGGGGAACAGTCTCCAGGTTGTGCCGACTCCCAAACAGCAACTGGCAATTTTCCGAGGAGTACTAGTCAGCACATCCTAAAACATAACAGAGACCGTTCTAGCAATTTAATAGCATAGACAACAAAGTTCTTGTGTTCAGGAACACTCCCTGACACGGTTTTATTTAGTAGTACACATATGGCTTTTGAGTTCAGTGCAACACTATCACAAGAAACCCCTGTCCATTGCCCAGAAGGTGCCTGAGCATTCTGGCATGTCTAGCCCTGAACAGTTAAATACATTCTGTCTGTGTTTACTTAATAATCACTTTAAGACTACAGAAAACAAATAGAATTTGCTCCACAACCTACACTTCAGAAAATCAGGATAAATCAGGCTATGATTTATATGTGTGGATATCCAGGGCATAGGCAGCTGGTCTGAAGTATTTGAAAGTAAAAGAAAAACAAAATATAATTTAAATAGTTTTTTTTTTCTTTTTTGATTAACTGTGTTGTTGCATACACTGTCAGCAGTTTCTCAGTCATTTGACTCCCTTTTTATTAATAAACAATTCTGTTCACCTTTAACTGTATAGTAAACTTGTCAAAGACTTCAGCAAAATTTTTTATTTCTCCTTTGCAGGCTTTAATTAATGCCTGAGTTGATATTAATACTCTGCTTGAGTGTCAATGTTCTCCAAAATATAATTGAGCAATTTTTTTAGAGCACATATAAGGTAATTTTGACCAATCTGGTGGAGTGTATATAACAAGCTATAGAATTGAAGGTATAGATTGCCTTGTATACAGTTACTATATATGGTTTCTTCTGAAAATGAACCTGGGAGGCAAGAATAACTCTAAAAAAAAAATCCCAAACCCCAAAATATATTCATATTCTTGTTTTCTATCTTTGTAATGCATACTGTGTTTAATAATAGTAAACATACAGGCAGTGGCAATTGCTACCCCACTCATATTCTGATTCCTAAGTTAGGAAATCAGTGATTCCAACAGTTTTTCAGAACAATGGATGAAATTAGTGAACTAGGCTTAAGCTCATCATTATTCATGATAATTTCAGCCCCATTTTACACTGACTTCCTGCAGAAGTTCAGGAAAGCTACCCCCTCTAGTCAATAAGTACTCTGCAGATTGACTATCAAATCTAATCAGGACTTTCCTGGAAGCAGTTTCAGTTTCTAATATTCTTTATATTCTAATCTAAAATTATTATAAAATACAAAGAAATTTTACTGTAGGAATTTATTTTTAATCTTTTAGCAGAGACATCATTTGGATTAACCTACAAAAATATTCTGTCTTCCATTTGTCAAAGGAGAAATGAAGAGTAGCTGAAAAGAGAAGGAAAGGTGGGAAAAGGTGTGTGTGTATAGCTTTTGGCCTGAGATGGTGCCTGGGTGGGACATACTAACATGACATTTAGCTTGAACATCTTGAAGAATCAAGCAATCAGTCTTCTCAGCTTGAACACTAAGAAGAATCTATGGATTCTGTAATCCAGATGTAGACCTGGTTTTCTCTCTTTTGCCACTGTAGCTTTGCCTTCACCACAAAAAAAGCAAACAAATGAAAAATAAAACTACCTATAACATCGTGCTCCAAAGTTATAATGAATAATTCTGGATTTAAGCTTGCTGACAGTAATGTTTGAAGTTATTCCATTATGGGATTAAGAGTCACAGCTATGGACCATTTCCTGAGATGATGCCTCCCACGCTTCTGAGTCACACTGTTGCAGTTGACATTTGCATTATTTCTCTAAGAATAATTCTATGGCAGAAACAAGAGATAAGCAGAGCTATTTCTGCTGATTAGAACAAGTTTGAGTAAATAAGGGTCAAAAGTGAGATTCTGCAAAACTTGGAGATTATGAGACTATTTCACAAACAATTTCTAATTTTTTTTCGTGGATGCATCCTAAATTTCATATACACAGAACGTTAAAGTCAAGCTCTTTTCTCATCACAGAGATAATAGCACATCAGATATTATATCTGGAATTTGAGCAGCAAAATGATTTTCCTGATCATTTGATTATCTTTCTGATTACTGACTGATGGCTGAAACTTCAAAAGAAAAGGAATACCTCTAAGAACAAGAACAAAAATATATTCTAACTAGGAATGAGAATGCATGTAATAATAGTCATGGATAATTCCCTTCTGGTATAATTTCTTCAGACTTCCAGTGTTTGTGGATAGTTCATGAATATACTAGTCATTGCTCAATTATTCATAAATAGACACAAATTGTAGAGAATACAATTCAAGTTCATTAGTGTCTAGAAATGTCTCATTGTCTGATAAATTCTCATGAAGGTTTAGTCTGGGCTGTGGTTTAACTCATTGCGTGGTGGGGAACCAAACAACCACTGAAGCAATGTGCTCATAATTCACTGTACTTTGATTCTCAAAGTGCCTCTCACATCTTCCACTCAAACAAAAAATTGTAAGTTGCTTTAAAAAAAAAAATGTTAAAAGTACTTTAAGGCTAGACCCAAATAAAAATACAGGTCTGAAAGCAAACAGTGTCTAAGCACCTGTGTGATCTGCAAGTTCTCAAAGGCTGGGGGTCAGGGTGTATACATTTCAGTAGTGGTCTTCACTCCTTTTTAGAATGGATACCACTGCACTCAATGAGAAGCCGGGAGGCTCAGTAAGACTTCGGAGGTGACATACTGTTCAGTACAGGTCTCTGCTCCTGGCAGGGTCCATGCAGGATATAGAAACCAAGTAGGGTGATGTTTTGGCTCCCTGACTGGCCCAGACCAATATGCTGTTATAAGAACATGGTATATTCACTGAATCAGGCCTCTTTCAAAAAAATGGTGATCTAATGTTTTTTAATACAGCCAACAGAGGAAATGCTGCCTACATTTTATATAATGGTGTCTTAGACAACAGGAGCCTAGAGCACTTCCTTTCACCATTTGTTGACTCAGTGCAACTGTTTTATTGTGATTTGCTCTTCCATTAAACATAACCTAATAATCACACTTGATGAAAATATTAAACATACACACTTTGCATCTACTTCTTACGTCTTTGTGGAGAAGTTTAGTAGCAATTAACCATTTCAACATGACAATAATTTGGAAGTGTCTGACCTTGACACTTGTTCTTCTACCTGTAGCCTAACAGCAAAAGGCTTAGCAGAACAGTTATGGGTATGCATAACATCAGATAAGTTCTCAAGCTGCTTCAAAGCGAGACAGAAAAATGAGATTCATCTGATGAGTTCTGTCCTGGAGGAGACAGGACGTACAAGTGCATGAATGTTTGTTGCAAAATCATCGTCCTTATAGGCCAAAAGTAGTATGTTGGTTATACAGTGGTTATGCAGTGCTGATACACACAGAAGCCTGCAGGCTATAACCATGTAGTGCTCCAGTGTACTCTAGATCTACACCCTAGTTAGCTCTGAGTGAGAGGTTTTCCTGGAATCAATTGTACCTATTCAAGATGGTCAGCAATTTAGTGCTAACCAACAGTGACTATAACAGCCAACTCCTCAGAGAAGGTCAGTACTTTCCTGCCAAGATAAATTGTGAATTTTGCCCACTAACCTGAGGAAAGTGCTAAAACCATTTGCATTATAATATATTGTAATAAAACATGGTGCTGCAAAAACAGATGGTGCTACCCTTATAAGTCTCTTAACCCTTATAAAATAAACTGTCTTAGAAGGTATACTGCTGAGGTGTCTTCCCCAGAGCAAGGTAGTGTGGGAACAGAGCTATATGAATAAGAGCTAGGAAGCAGGAACACAGCCAGAAATATGTGCACAACTGACTCATTTCCATGATGAGAAATCTAATAATCTGGTGTCTCTTAAAAAAAGTCCCTGGGTCTACTGCCCATCTGTTTTACCTGTGTGCACTTAACGATGAGGGAATTGTCCTATATGGTCTTACAACTGCTGTTGGGGTGATATTCAGGCTCTTGAAACAGGGCAGAACTTTAACAGCGGTTTGAGTCTGCTGCAAGGGAAGCCCACTAGTGATCAGAGCCTCACTACTCATTTCCCCAAAGACCACTGAAAGCAATGGGACTTTTAGGGTCCAGGTGTCCCAGTTGAAAATAACAGCCAGCTGCCACTGTGCAGCAAATCTGATGAATCAGCCTTATCACACATACACAGGGAACTCTGCGTAGCACAGGCTTGGGCTCGTTGTGCATAGAGGCATAAAGCCACCTTACTTGCTTCCCAGGTAAGGTCAGTATTTCAGGCACAGCTATTTGCTAACTTCATGGTGTAACTGTGTAGCCCTGCAATATCATATTGCCATTGCTAGTAACAGGCCATAAGCTCTGCACTGAGTTTGCATGGCCTCAGGGATGATGCTTGTCAGGTCTGCTCTGCCTGAACTTGTCTTGACCTGCCTGCAGTTTTGTTTTACTTGGTTTATCTGTAACACCAATTTCTCTCATAGACCAGATATCTCCGGCTAGTTTATTTTACTTTTGTTGTCTTTGTATGGTAAAAACATCATTTTGTATCTATAACAGTTTTTAGTTATTCTGTGTAGAACGAGAGGTTTATGACTCTGACATAATGATGTAGAGCAGAGGACTAGAGGCCTGGTACAATAATGTACTTGAGAGGTGGGAACTCAGGATACGTCAGAGAGGAGTACAGGAATGGGACCATAAAGCATGCGGCACAGGCTGGCATTGGAGACTCCACAGCTACAATGGACAGTTACAGAAACACAGACCTGGAGCAAAACTGGTTTTGGCAGTGTCATGGCTTAACCCCAGGCAGCAGCTAAGAACCACGCAGCTGCTCACTCACTCCCCCCACACCCAGTGGGATGGGGTAGAAAATCAGGAAAAGAAGTAAAACTTGTGGGTTGAGATAAGAACGGTTTAATAGAACAGAAAAGAAGAAACTAATAATGATAATGATAACACTAATAAAATGACAACGGCAATAACAAAAGGATTGGAATGTACAAATGATGCGAAGTGCAATTGCTCACCACCCACTGATCGACACCCAGTTAGTGCCCGAGCGGCGATCCCCTCTGCCCCACTCCCCCCAGTTTACATACTGGACATGACCTCACAAGGTCTGGAATACCCCTTTGGCCAGTTTGGGTCAGGTGCCCTGGCTGTGTCCCCTCCCAACTTCTCGTGCCCCTCCAGCCTTCTTGTTGGCTGAGCATCAGAAGCTGAAAAATCCTTGACTTCTGTCTAAATATTCCTTAGCAACAACTGAAAACATCAGTGTGTTATCAACATTCTTCGCATAGTGAACTCAAAACACAGCACTGTACCAGCTACTAGGAAGACAGTTAACTCTATCCCAGCTGAAACCGGGACAGGCAGTAAAAAGAGAACAAAGACATATTTTTTTATATTACATGCATAAAAGGCATCATATATCGTAATTTTTGATACAAGATGGAACTGTAAATCATTGAAGAAACAGAAAAAGTATAAGAGTGTGTTAGCTAACACATAAAAAGGACAGAAGTGGACCCCAGAGTGAGGAAGAAGAAACCATGAACAGGAGCACCTCATTCCTCATAGCAAAGGACTCCAACTGCTGATGACTCACCATGGCATCTCCACCATTACTACCATGAGGCAACCACCAGGAGCAGGGAGAGGGTGAGCATGACACCAGGAGAAGGAGTAGAAAGTAAGGAGTGGGTGAACAACAATTTGAACTACATTACTATTCATTTTTTTCTTTTTCTATAATAATCAGATTTAGACTAACAATAATTTTTGAAATAGACTGTGAAGATTTCCATGACATTAACAATAAATTCCCGAATTTATTTGTACGATGTGTTTCCTTTTTGTCCATTCACAAGATTTTGAGTATAACAAGAGGACATAAGAAAACACTCTGTTTGGATTGACTAGTATCTATTTCAGAGGGCTCAAAATATTCAATAAAATCTAGTGGATTAAATAATAATAATGTTATTAACCTTTAACAGAGGTGATATTACTGTTTGAATAATAGAAAGATAGATAAAGCTGTGTTAGTAATTAACATACTATATTTCCCATGAAATAAAATTTAATAAAACATGGACCCTGACCCTGCTCATAGTGTTTTGTAATAATTAAGTTGCCACCACACTTACTGCTTTTAATGGTATTTTATGAACTTTAATATCCATCTAGAAATTGAATATTTTCTTCTCTCAAGGAATAAAAGTAAAATTACTTGTTTTTCTGTTTTATGCCTTATAGTGTACTTAATGAAGGGCAGAATCCAACAGATTTGCTAAAAATAAATTGCCTAAATTAAAAAAAAATACACATTGTACTATATGTAGAATCTTGTGTGCTTTAAAATATTTCTTTTCTGCATAATGAACTACATGTACAGAATGTGGAAACCTTGTGCTGAAACAAATATTACATGTGCCCATAAATTAATGTGTCCCCTTAGGAAAATGAAATTTCACAATGTAATTACCCCATTTCTCCACTGAAGACATAAAGGAATTTATGGAACTAATTACCCTGATAATGGAGAGGGATTTTTTTTTTTTTTCTTTTTCATTGCAATCCCACCTAGAAGCACGATATAGGAAGATGTAATTCGTTGAACTCCACAGCGGCTCTGCTGTTACGTATTTATTAGAAGAAACTGTGGCATTTTAATAGTTTTGTGTCAACCTTAAACATAAACTTCCCACATAGCAATAAATATAACCTTCCAATATAATAATGGAGATGTTGGAATGCCATTCTCTGACTGCTTCAAGTTTTCTTCTGCTACTTTTCCAGGTAAAAGCACTACTAAATGGATAAAAACATGCTTAGATGACTATTTTTCCATGTCTTCTATTCCACAACTGTTTGTTACACAGTGTATGAAGTGACACATTTAGTCATGTTCTTCAGCATAAGAAAGCTCTCATTGAAGGTTTTTGTGGTTATCCTCAGGACTATCCTTAAAGGCAGAAGCGTTCATATGGAAACATTGAAATATGGATTTTTTCATAATAATAATTAGTGAACATCTTTCCTCTCGTGATCTGAAAATTCTTTGCAAATTGGAACTCTGTTTATTGTCTAGAGGCAATATTCTCTCTTTAATACTTTAGAGTGCATATCAGATGGCTAACTAGACAAGAGAGACAACTCTAAATTTAAGGAATGCCATGACTACGAAATCTTGTCAACAAAAATAAACAAAACAAAAAACCAACCAAACAAAGAATAATAAAAGATTAAAGAAAGGCATTAAATAACAGTTTAGAACCGCTATGCCTCCCCTGAAAAGTTCCCAAGCCAATATTGGGGGTGGGGGGGTGTCTCTTTTTGCGTGTGTGTGATTTTGGATTCTTTTTTAATAAACGCAGTTTACAAATGATAGCAAGAATAGAAAAGTTAATAAAGTACCCCACATCAATTGGAAGAAAAATTACGGTGATTTTTTTTTTTTCCTTAAAGCAAAGCCTTAAAATTACCAACATCTAGCAAACTTAAGAAATTCAGTTCTGATGATGTTTCCTAACAATTTAGGCACTGTTTGAAACATCAGTGGGTAAACAATCATAACCTTCTAGAGCATCCATAAGCCAATGGACACTGAAGAACTTGTGGATGCCCAAGATCTTGCTGCAAACTGGAGTGTTGACGGTGCAAACTGTTGTGTTGTCTGACATCAGTCTTGACCAGGACTATTGTGTTATTGTGTGGCTCTCAGAATTGCAACCCCCTTTGTACCAACAACAAAATAGTTGGCAGCAGGTTTACATGTATAATACATGTAAATACAGCATGTTTCCCTCAAAGCTATACTAAGTGATATAGTTGTGTCCAAAGGTGAACATAGGGTCTAAGAAGTGTTTCATAACTCCTATAATCCCTTATATAGACCTGTAAGAGGACAACATCCTGTCACCTTAAGAAAATTCATTAAAACAAAAAAGAATTTTCTGTCTATATAATAATGCCAACATTATGCTTATCACCCATGCCCTACCCACTATGTAACTGCCAGCACTATTATAAATAAATAAATAGAGGTAAAATTTCTACCTCATTGAATGCTATTTGTCAAAGTTAACAAGAGAAAAAAATGCATTCATTCATTTGTGACACCATGATTCATGTACCATGCGTCTCTTCACTCTACCTACACTGACAGCCCGTGAAAACTAAAAATACAGGAAGATTTACAACGATTTCAGCTTGTGGCATAAAGGATGCACAAATGCTATTTCAGATGCAAAGCTAATTAAATTAATAGAACACATCTGGAGGCAAACTAGTAAGGTAGATTCTGTCAATTATTGCAATATTTTTAGAAGTTCAATCTTATATTGATACTCTTCCTTCTTCTAACAGTCAGGTTCTCTGAGATGTGAAAGCAGAAGTCCAAATTAATGAGATTTTTCTTTTTCAATAAATGCTTGTAGGTATTATCGGTGTGCATAGGCAGTTAGGAACAATTCTGATTTACTTCTGTAAATAGACAGATTTTCACAGCCTCTATATGTAGGGTTTTTTAGGACTCAGTTACTCAGGCAAAACACCAAGGGCTTTCACAGGAGTTTGGCTTCATTAAGAGTTGCATGGTTTCAGCTTGAAGGCTAGTTTGTGCAGTCTATCCTTTTGTGATCCAATATAACCAGTTCACACCAGCTGTAGTTCCAGGTGCAATATCCCTTTTAATGCATATACCTCTGTAAGGTATGTACAGTGAAAATACATTTCAGCAGGACAAATATAAATGTGACAGGTGGCTTCATGATTCGATTTGGTCACAGTTCATGAAGATCGCCTTTGTGAAGGACGGACTGATTTGTACAACTAGAAGCTGCTAAAGAGGCAATTAGCATAACATGCAAAGCAGACCTTTAAAAAGTTGGAAAGGTATCTCTTTCTTTGTTAAGGGCTATCCTGAAGTTGACTGAAAGCGGATGGTAGTGTATGTGTCTCAGCTGTAACGCAGTTGCATTCCTGCTTCTGTGTTATTCCCTGGTTTCCAAAGAAAGAAAATCTAGTCATAGACAAGGCAAAAGTCATAGTGCCTCTGAATAACATCAAAACTGCATGATTGTTAAGTGAGGATCCTGTCAAACTTCAGAAGGAAAGCATAAAAATAACAGCAATGAACACAGCAAAAAAATGGCTATGAGCAGGACTTTTCATCAATTTTATATATATATAAAAAAATCTGTGTATGTTATTTTCTTTACTTTTTTGTCATGCCTTTGTTATTCTAGATTTTTTTCTTCATTCTAATGTTTTCTCACCCATCTTTTTTGTTTCTTGTTTCCTTTACTAGATGACCTTCTACTCATCTTAATTTTTGTCTGTATGTCTCTTCTATGATTATTTTCTATCAGTTTCAATGTTTTACTTAATTTTATATTTTGATTCTATGCTGAAATTCAGTTGGACACCTTTGCCTGATCTATGCTGACAGACACTGATATTATTCATCTGAAAAAAAAAGAAAAAAGTTTATGTCTCTGATCTTTCCACTAAAACTATTCATTAACACTTTTAAGCAGTAGTATCACACTTAGAACATACCCTCTTTAGGTCAAAGGTACATAAATGAGTATATATGCAAGTAAAAAAGATTAGCAGAGATATAGCAATTTATTTTTTTTTTCCTTAAATAGGAAACCTTTAAGTTTACTTTCATTTAAATATATTTACCTTTGATCTAAAGACCAGACTTCAAGGGATTAAAATCTAGACACGTCTCAATTTTCCCTCATTTTCTGGAGACACACAAATAGATGAATTCTTATGAATTTTAAAGTGAACGTCTACTGCATTTATTATTTGCTGTGAATTAAATTTTTGTCATCTCTGTTAAAGCAAGTTTTCGACTTTCTGTTTAATTATCTGCACTAGAGAAAGTCTTCTGCTTCCTATATAAAGACTGACAAAGCAAGAACAATTAGCTTTGGTGGATTTTTGTTCAAAGGCCTCATAAATGTGTGCATCTTTTTTCCATGTGGCACTGAAGTGAAAACAATTACACAAGACAACACAGTAGGAAAAAATGTTCAAAAGCAAGAAAAGATGCAAATACAGTCACTTTGTATAGCATATTTAGAAAAGAGGAAAGACAAAAATGTGAAAAGGAGATCCAATGGAAACATTAAAAGTAAAGGTCTGCTTTGACTCATTCTTCAATCTATTGTATAGATCCAACATTACAGTGGATGCGATGCACCAGGATAAGTGGCATTCATCTGTACTTCAGTGTCTGCATGAGCTGCTACACGACTCTTGCAAACCTCAAAACCCACCAGTAACGGTATGATGCTGTTCTGCTTGCAAGTGCTGAAAGGATTTAAGAGAAAAACATTTAAATAGTTCTGTTCTTCTCATCCTAACCAGACGTGTTAATTACTGTCCCCCTTTTTTGTGTGTGTATGTGTGTTATTTGCCACTCCTTATCCAAAATCCTTGCAGTTCATTGTTTACTGAGTATATGAATTAATCTCTGCATTATTCAGGTAGTAATACTCATAATTGTCTTTCATCCCAACCACTGGAAGATAAATGGTCTAATTAGTGCTTGTAGTAATCTGACTTAAACATCTTACCTTTTTGGATAGTTTCTTAAGTCATATGAAGAACTGAAAATACTGGAACAGAAAGACAAATGAAAAAGTCTCCTCTGATAAAATCAGTCTAACTGATGGGCAGCACACACATGCTTTTTAACAATGCAGTGAAGAAAGGTAACATCTGACCTCAGTAGAGAGGAAAAGCAGAAAATCTATGTTGTCATATATTTTAAAATAGAAAGCCTGCATGCCTTCCACATAATAGCTCATGTATTATTTTCTATTTTTGTAGGTATAGTGTGCCTGTGTATTGATTTTATTTGAATAGCCATTGATGTGACGTTTACACTCCTACTGAGTTTTGAATAAAACTCTGAACCTACAATTTATAGGCAATATTTTGAGTCCTCTGTGATAAACTGAATTCTTTAATAATCACCTTTTGGTGCCTCAAATGAACATAACGTATACAGGTTACAAGTTTAAGAAGAGTAGGTGTATAAGAAAAATCGTATTTAGACAACAAATGCATGAACTGGAAATGACAGATGAGCAGAGCATCTAGTGTTTCAATTTGAACAGGAGAGACATCTTGTACTTCTGGGATCTAGTCTCCAGGCAACTAGAGATCAGAATAAAACATTCATTTACTTCCTGTTCTACAACAATAGTCTCTGAATAATATGAGTGAAGAGTGAGAACAGAGGAGAATGTGGCAGGCAGACAAAGTTTTCTTACAAAATACATGGTAGGAGGAAGTCAACTTCGAATGTGACATTATTTCTGTATCTGATCCAATGGTCATAATTTCAAGTATATCATAAAAACCAGTCACAGTTCTAGGCAGATATGGAAGTCATCTTTACATCTCATCTTCTCAAGAGTAGTTGCCAGCTCCCATGGAATCATTACCATATAAAATTTTAAAGGAAAATGGTATTTTCACAGGGAAAAAAATGTACAGTCATAATGCACAAGACTCAAGAACACCCATACTAAATTAACTTATCAATATATTCAATATTCACTGTAATGTCCCTACAACTATTACACAATACAGTGAGCCAGATGTTGAAATCCTGATCTCTCCACTATGACTATGCATTCATTACACTGAGGAGTAAATATATTTGCAAAACTGTCCCATTTTAGGATGTGATTTACTAGTACACTACAATCGGATGCACTGTGTAGGAGCCTAAGAAAAAAACATAATAAATAGTAAAAGGCTTCTTTACAATACATTAAAATTCTTTCATTGATTTTATGGACATCTTTGTTTACATGTGTGTTGGTGGGGAAGACCCCAAGTTCTCTATGTTCATACATATATCAATATATAAAAATACACATATTCATACATACTTGTAAATAGTTAGAAATAATTTTTGATATGTGCTTGTTCCAGGACAAAATGGGAAAATACCCACTACTGAATAAAAGATTATGCTTGTATTGAATAGAAAAAACTTATTTTTTAAAAACGTCATTGAGTCATGAAGAAAAAAACCCACCCTGCTCTTATCCTAAATATCTCCATGGTGTTTCCTACATACAAAACACTAAATACCTAACTTCTAGAAGCCCTGATTCCCTCATTGGCTGTTGGATGACAAATGTAATAACTAGTGGCACACTGAAGATGGTGTTGATTCAAATCTTTGACATCTCGGTAAAGAACAAATTTTCTGTTATGTAAGCTGTTATTCTTTAAAAGAAAATTACAGACAAGAGAAGCCATGTTTTATGTGCTTTACAAGCCTCATTAACCCCAATGCATTGGGGAACCGTGTCAAAGGCTTTACTGAAGTCTAAGTAGACAACATTCACAGCCTTTCCCTCATCCACTCAGAGGGTCACCTTGTCATAGAAGGAGATCAAGTTAGTCAAGCAGTCATAAACCCGTGCTGACTGGGCCTGATCTCCTGGTTGTCCAGTACATGCCGTGGTGATGGCACTTGAGATGATCTGCTCCATAACCTTCCCCAGCACCGAGGTCAGAGTGCCCTTCAGGACTGCCTCCCAAGGGACTCTGTTGACCAGGTCCCTAGACAGGCCAAAGTCTGCCCTCTGGAAGTCCAAGGTAGCAATTGTGCTGATTGCCCTTCTTACTTCTCTGAGAATCGAAAACTTTATCATTTTGTGATTGCTGTGCCCAAGATGGCCTCCAGCTGTCACATCACCCCCAAGTCCTTCTCTGTTCGCAAACAACAGGTCCAGCGGGTCACCTTCCCTGGTTGGCTCAGTCACCAGCTGTGTTAGGAATTTATCTGCCACACACTCCAGGAACCTCCTAGACTGTTTCCTCTCTGCTGTATTGTATTTCCAGCAGACACCTGGCAAGTTGAAGTCCCCCATTAGAACAAGGGCTAGTGATTGTGAGACTTCTTCCAGCTGCTTGTAGACTATTTTTTCTGCCTTTTCATCCTGGTTGGGTGGTCTATAACAGATTCCCACCATGTCATCTGCCTTGTTGGCCTTTCCCCTGATTCTTACCCATAAACACTTCACCCTTCCATCACCATCATCAAGCTCCAGTCAAAACATTCCTTAACTACAGGGCTCCCCACTGCCTCTTCTTCCTTGCCTATCCCTTCTGAAGAATTTATAGCAGGACTCCAATTGTGCGAGTCATCCCACCATGTTTCTGTGATTGCAACTATATTTCTATATTGGTTTTTTTTTTTCTTTATTTGTATCTAAAGAATGGCAAAATTACAGCAATCAAAAGAGTGAGACTTCAAAGACATTTAACATCCCCTACTCTTGCTGAATTGTAACAACTAGTTATTATATCGAAGTGCAGACAGTCATAAAAGAAATGTCAGGTAGGACTGGTTTGCCTGAACATCAGTGCTTTAAAATTCAACACCTAGTGCTGTGCTAGTCATCTTGGGCTTGTATTATCATCAATGAAAAGAAGTAGGCATCTCCAGAGAGAGATTAATCTAACCCTATGAAAGGCAACCAAATTAGATCAAAGCAGTCACCCTCTGGAAGTGCATATTTATCTTCAACAACCATAAATGAAGCCTGAGGTGAACAGCTCAGACTTAGATGTCTAACACATAAATGTTAGGTGAAGTGAACCTCTAACATTTAGCTCTGAAAGCTCTATACAATATTAACTCCATGTCTTTCTCAACTTCTTAGCATACAAACAAGTCTCATGCAAGAATTTACAAACTTAAGACCTTTAGAAAAACAGCTGAAAAGGCTTTGCAGTCAGAGAGGAAGTCACACATTCTACTGGGCATTGATAATGTTCTGAGGCATTATTTCCCATAGCAGGGAATTTGAGTGAAAATGTCCACATAATCCTGAGAAGTAAATTGCAGTTTCCAAAGGAAGCGGCAAAGACTCAGAATAAAAATAAGCTATTGCTACCAATCTTCCCAGAAAAAAAAAACTTTTTTGACCTAGAATCTGGTGTTAAAATGAATGATTAATATTGTCTAGCCAGGCTCCTGAGATCAGAAGAGCAGGTGCTGAAATTTACAGCATTTACAAGGAAGGCAAAGAAATGGGGGGAGGGAAGGGGGGAAGGAAGGAAGGAAGGAAGGAAGGAAGGAAGGAAGGAAGGAAGGAAGGAAGGAAGGAAGGAGGAAGGAGGAAGGAAGGAAGGAAGGAAAAGACCAACCAGAAATAACCCTCTCCTCTCCTTTTCTACAGACGCCTTCAGAAACAGTGGAAATACAGTCCAGGAGGAAAGATCACCACCAGCATAAATTTAACTGCCTGATGCTGAAAGGGTCAATTTTTAATACGTATGTAATTAATAGAAAGAATCTAACACCATTATTGAGAACTTTTTTTGCTTTTGTCCAGTAATGTTAAAATGTACATTTATATAAATCACAAAGGAATGTTAAAGTTAATACCACATTACATCATTAAATGTGTGATTAAAATATTTTACCAGGGTCCTATTAACCTTGTTGCAATAGGTAACCTCAAAGACAATCTACATAGCTCAACAATGCTCAAGCTACTGAAAATATAAAAAAAAAAACAACAAAAAAAAACACCAACAAAAAAACAAACTAAACCAAAACGTCCCAAAATAATAAATATTTATAAAATTTTCTAGGGATATTTGTGACTTAGAATAAGTTATAACACAAATGGACAATAGATTGTAACGAGGAAAAAAGAAAAAAAAAAAACAAACCATATTTCTCAGAAAATTGTACTGTTTGCTCTAATTTATACTAATTGAGATACATATTCCTTAATTTCTGCTAATGGAAATACTCATTAGAAAGTCTATACAACAAATTATGTGTTTCTTTAAATATTGAAACTCTGACACCAATCCGAAAAAATTAACATATATATCCATCATAAATAATATTATAATTTGTCCTGATGATTGACATCTTTCAAAGATTTGGTCTGAATTACTGAAAAGATTTCCTTCAGCAGGACTTCCCTTGAAAGATATGCTTAAATAGAACATGGAAACTTCTGAGCAATTAAAAACCTTTGAGTTCCAGAGATGGTATTTTCACGTAAACCAAGGAAAAATCTTGGGATCTTATTGCCATACATATTTGGGCAGAGGGAGAAACTTTGGGTTTGTGTTTTTTTTCTCTCTGCAGAACTAATAGTTTAGAAGGAGACAGAGATGTAAAAAATTACAAATAAAAAGTTAAAAGCAAGACAGAGAAATAAAAGGAGAAACAAGAGTCTGTTCCTAAACTCCAAAAGGCAACAAGAAAGAGTATATGATTTCCCATAGTAAAAACATTTGCAAAGGAAAGGATGAGGCCTCAAAATATAAAGAAAAGTAGTTCTTAAACATCTAATAGATGAAGGAAAGATTAATAAGATCAGAGAAAATTCCAAAATGCTTTTTATGAACAGGAACTAAATTTAGTGGTTGTAGATTACTCATTCAGAAAATTTCAAAGGAAGAAGAGAAAAAAGCGGGTAGTGGTGGTGGAAGTGGTAGTGAGCTGCTATTTTTCAATTACACAGAAAATGAAATCTTGCCTTATTTAAGGCTAAATAATCAAAATATTGGTGAGAAATTACAAAACAAGATTTAACTGGCTTTGGCACTTTGAAAGTTTTTATGTCTTCAGACAATATTTTATTGCAGCTACATTGATGCAAATCAAGTTCTAATCCCCTAAGATTCCCAAACAGAAAAAAAAATAATATTTGTTGTATAAATTGTTGACTTTGAGTAGTTTGTCCAGCTCTGTTACTTAGTAGATCTGCCCTTTATACCTGCTTGATCAAATTTATATCTAAATTAACTTCTGTGTCCTAAATTTTGGGCCCATCTGCCTTCTTTTATACAATCCCTAATATTTGGAACATTTGGGGGAAGGGTATAATTCTACCTTATCTATATTCTGTCTCACACCAACTCTAATTAAGAAGAAAATCTTGTCCTCATTTGCCTCTTTTAATTCCTTCACCCTCCCACTATCTCCATTATTGACTTTGTGACTGAATGCTTTAATTTAAATTGCATTCATCATCTGTTTTTTACACCAGTATATGCCAATTTATTCCATATACTGTTCTTATCTTGCATTATTTCATTCTGTTATGTGTGTTGGGAATAGAATGTACTTTCTCCAAATTAGTTGTATCATAATGGTTGCAGAAAAACATGCTGTATATGGTGAATTAATCCATAGATCCTAAAGAGGTCTTGTCTTTCTGAAAAGAAGAATAACTTTCCAAATTGTTATGAAAACAGAGTTGATGTATTTCTAGTCACTTATTGTTTGATACAATGACTATTTTTATAATATTGTGTGATTACAACCAATCATGATCAGTTGTGTGAAAAAGAACTCATAGTAAACATAGCTTAGAGATATAGTCTAATCATTTCATGGATTATCTTTAGAAAATTCTTCTTTAGCCTGGCTTGAATACTACAGTGGAAGTTTCAATGGATCAGCAGACAGATGGATAGATAGACTGAACAAACTTAGATTTTTCTTTCTGTAGTGTGGGATACAAAGTCCCATCCAGGGAGCAGGATCCAAACATGCTGATATGAGAAGCAAAAGGAAAAGGAGACTAGAGGGAGAAGAATGAAATCTTAAAAGTGTTAAAGGATCTCTGCCTGCAGCAGACTAGAGGAAGCAAATAAATGACAGGCAACTGGAACTGAAACAGAAACTTTGCAGGAGACAAAATGGGGTACAGTGGGGGAAAAATAAGACAGAAGAGCACATGTAAGATGAGAATAAGTAAAGATAGTAGAAGAGCATGATAAAGAGCAATGCACAGCAAAATGCGGGGAAATAAAGGCATGCAGAAATCAGCAATAAACAGATCATGGAAGGTAACAACACTTAACTGAAATTCAGATGGCACTGGCAGGAAAAGGCAGAGGGGGAAGGAACTATGAGATATTTATATTATCTTCATAGTGGCAGATTATATTCAAATATATAACTGTAATATGGAACAGTATTCTTTTCAAGATGCTCCAAATATGTAGTCCTAGAAACAACATGTTGTAAAAATTGATTGGTGTAAAGTTCCAGTGCTAGTGAATCAACACTTTTCAATGCAAAAAAACATCCTGCAGAAAAGTGTAAATCTAGGTCTACCAACTAAGAACTTAGTATCATGTATTGCACTTCCTTTGATAGACATCACTTTTAAACTGTTCTAATTAGTTGTTAAAGCTGACCTTTTTATTATTATTATTATTATTTATTATTATTATTTCTGTCTTACAGATAAATCCATAGCTCTTTATTTGACTTATTTCCCATCCCCAATCTATTTGGACTGTTAATGGAAATAACATCTGTTTAGATCATACAATAGTTTTTGCAAGAAGACGGTCTCCTGTGGTTACATAAGTGACAGGCAATGTCAATACAGTTATAGAAAACAGATACAACAGGAAAAATGAAATTCTTTAATAGACAGCCAGGCAGATTCTAGCTTCTTTGTGTTACTCTGGAGAACAGCCAACAATCTTCTAAGTGCCAAGAGTGTAAGGAACAGGGGGGTGCATCTTGGATAGAACACTCCAGATATGTTGCCTTGGGGTAACAGTGAAATACTAGAGAAACTGCAGGACCCGTAAGGCTGTCAGGTAGGAAGAGAGATTGAGGGAAATTTTCTCATGCTCCATGTACTCAGGAAAACAATGATTCAGCAGAACACCTTCTGAAGATCGAGTTTTCCATTTGACTTTCACATTCAAGATGGTAGGTTGGAAAATAAACTTTTTGTATGGTGGCAATATTTCACAGGACTATGAGTCCAGTGAATCATTATTGAATAAGCTAAGCTTTCTGTGTGTTTTAAGACAGAGAACTATTCCGTCACACTTTATCTTACTCCTAAAACTATTCGTATTAAAGTTTTTCATCTTAAAACTTCTGGATTAGCTGAATTTTCTTTTTCTTTTCTTTTTTTCTTTTCTCTTCTTTTCTTTCTTTTTTTTCTTTTTTTTTTTTTTTTTTTTTCTGTGAAAAAACATCTGCCAGCCAACAACGCATTCTTACAGGGAGGTGCAATAGCTGCCTACCTTGCTGAGGTTCTGTGAGAACTAAGTAGCTAATGCTGATAGTAAGTGCTTTGCAGATGAAAATTGCTAAGTGCTAAATATAATTACTGTTATTATTAGAGACACATTCCAACCCAAATGTTTCTTTGATTTTAGAGCTGACATAGATTCCATTTGGTATAATATGCAAAAATGGCCTTTTCAAGGGTGGTCAGGTAATAAAAGTTCCTGTGATGTGTCTTGCTGAGCAGCTCATGACAATTTTCAAGCCAAGAATCAAATGTATTTTTAAGCAAACAAGTAGTCTTCCTGTTTTTAATGGAAATGCTTGCAAAATAAAGTAGTATTCTGATGGAGTCAAAATGGCATGAAAAGGCTCTCAGATTTGAAAAATAATCCCAACAGGGACCAGATCCTGACTGATATTTTTGTGAAGATATAGCTCTTGTCCTTTGCACAACCACATGAGCATCAGAAGTGTTAGCATAAAAGGATTTAGGTGTGAGCCTAAATGCCATGTCAGTTAGTAAATTTAGGTGGTTGGGGCACTACCCAGAGCCACAAAACTTTCCAATCTGTTCTTTTATCTTTAAGGATATGTAAATTTATACTTGAAGAATCCCTAAGCAACCATGTTTCTTCCAGTGAGCATAAAAATGGTCATCAAACCTTCATGACACCTAAATACTTGAAGCTCGTATTTGCTTCAGAACGCCTGTAAATTTTAAGATTATAAATTCCTTTGTCTGTCTCAGTTGCAACACATGGTGTGATCCACTTTTTTAAAGCACTCCTACTAGATTCATCAGTACTTAAAGGACATCTGGGAATTAAACTTTGAGAGCTAGAGATGAGAAATACCCATTCAGCCACTGATGAGAGCTCCAGTCCCTACCTGACTTAGGTATTACTTACAATGCTACCAGAATACAAGCTGCTTTGGCTTCCTTTGTCTTTGGTAGATATACATGTTTATTTACAGTATTAAAGGTCTGGGCTGCAGTGTAAGTAAACCCCATCTGTATTACCGTTGCTTTACCAACAGTAAGTAAACTTTGCTTTTTGCTAACAAAATTACTTGGTCATTTTTTTACAGACTACTTGTATTTGCATCACATGAAAATAAACATGTAAGTTTAGCTGGCAAAAAGAAAAGGAGGGATAGTACACATGGAACGTTTTTTATTTACTGTGTAAGAAATAAGATGTGGCTATTTACTTGTATAGAAGTAACATAGCTAACAAAGTTTCTGTCACACTATACTGGGAATCTTGGTCTTGCTGTTCTGGGGATTATAGTCATCTAAAAATAAGACATTCTAATACTGAGTACTGGGACAATTAAGGCCTGTTGTGGAAACAATTATGTCTGAAAGTCTTGTTTTGATGAATGCTGAGGGCATGAAATATACCCTATCAAACGGGGAGGACCACGAAGGTCCACGAGGCATTATCAGTATGAAATTCTCATGGCTGATGCCAGTCAGACTACACCTCTTTAGGTGTATCCATAAGACCTTATGGGAAATCTAAAGAAAATGGAGTATCCAGCCAAGAAGCTAAATGTTCTGTGGAAAAAGGCAGAAAAAAAGAAGAGAGAAGAGAATTGAAAGCAGCTTTTTATTGCTATCTTTTTATTCAAACAATGGTCTAGCTACATCCAGTGTAAGATGCAACTAGAATAATAACAGTCACTGTTCCAGGAGTCATTATTATTAAATTGTTTAAAAATTATTGTAATATAACATTTATCAGAATTAGCATTTCTAACAGCAATGCATTAATAGTATTACAATTATTCCCCCAAACAATAAGACTATTGCTATTCATTATAAGCATCTCTAATTCTTATACTGTAATAGCAATCACTGATTTCTGTAATTTCTTCTAATAATAAAACATGGCTCCAAAGCCTATGAAGGTAGGGTGAGAGGCTTTGAAAGGACATACATGAGATGAATTACCTTGATCTTTTGAGATGTCATTGGCTTCTATGGATACAAGGTATCCAGAGGGCACATGGAGAGACTTTCACCTTTTCTGCTGCCATGTAGCTTCTTACAAACTTGTACAGTGGATGCATCAGCATGAGTTGCTGAGAAGAAATCTCTTTAACAGAAAAATGATTCCTACTGGGAATTATAGCTGTCCCTCAGCATTCATTGATGGCATCAAGGTCACAGTCTAATATGAAACTAAGCACTTTTTTGACTTTTTATTCTAATGATTCAGTGGACAATCGATATCGTCTTTTATTTCCTGGGCAGGCAACAAACATTTTAAGGAGGTTTAGTTTTAGGCACTATTTAAAATAGAAGTAGATAAAAATATCCTGTCTTTTGTTATCTTTTATTATGAGTATGTTTCTGTTACAAATACGTTACTGGTTTTTCCTTTTTTTTTCTTTTTTTTTTTTTTTTTTTTTTTTTTTAAGGTGTATCTAGCAGCAACCCTTGCATTTTGCATAAAATACCATCTTCAACATGGCCCCAGTGAAGTTATGCCAATTTCCACAGAAATCAAAGGAGAATTTTAAAAGTGCTACAAGATATACCTGCAATTCTGTCTGTTTCCTTATTTTTTTGTTAAAAATATAATTACATTTTCATTAATGATTACTTATTCATATTGTCATGATGATTTTAAGTGTAAATGTTCCTATGTGTGGAAGACTATAAAGAAGTTGCTCGTTAGCATCTATTTTAAGGTCATCAGCAATAAATCTGTGTCCTAGTTTCAGCTGGGATAGAGTAAATTTTCTTTCTAGTAGCTGGTACAGTGCTGTTTTGGGTTCAGTATGAGAAGAATGTTGATAACACACTGATGTTTTCAGTTGTTGCTAAGTAGTGTTTAGACCAAGTCAAGGATTTTTCAGCTTCAGATGCCCAGCCAGCGAGAAGGCTGGAGGGGCACAAGGATTTGGGAGGGGACACAGCCAGGACACCTGACCCAAACCGGCCAACAGGGTATTCCATACCATGTGATGTCATGGCCAGTATATAAACGGGGGGGACTTGTCCTGAGGGGGGAATTGCTGCTCAGGGACTAACTGGGCATCAGTTGGTAAGTGGCGAGCGGTTGCATTGTGCATCACTTGTTTTGTATATTCCAATTCTTTTATTATTATTGTAATTCTATTTTTATTAGTAGTATCATTATTATTTTCTTTCTTTCTGTCCTATTAAACTGTCTTTATCTCAACCCATGAGTTTTACTTTTTTTTTCCAATTGTCTCCCCCATCCCACTGGATGGGGAGAGTGGAAGCAAGTAGCTGTGTGGTTGCTGGGCTTAAACCACAATAATGTGGTTTTTTCCTACTCAGTTATATGTATTCTTATGTTCATTTAGGGGATCATTTTGTCACTAAAACTATGAATTGTATTATCAGCCTTTAGTGTAATTGAAGTAAAATTATAATGAAAAATAGAAAAAATATCCCCAAAATTGAGCACAATCTTAGAGCTTTGTGTTTAATTTACATATAAGAAATGGAAACAGATATATACTAAGGAAATATATATTTAAAAGAGATGTAGTATCTTTGTATGCAAATTTGATAACAGCTTTCATTTGGCTAGTGCTTCAGTAAATCTAATCTACTAGATATCCACCTTTTCTTTATTGGGAAAACCCCCAATGTCTCTAATAAAATAAAAGTTCTGAACAACACTATTCAAAGTCACTTCAGTCTCAGAAACGTGATCAGATTGCTATAATTCAAAGTGCAGCAGACTGCAGCAGCTGACAATGTTGATCTTAGCTAACACCTAAAGCAGTTGTGCTTTACAGTTTGCCAAGTTACCATAATTTTACATGTGAAGTCTCAGTTGGGTCCTAATTGTGGTCTTGGCTATGGTGTGGGAAAATATCAGTCATTTTCACTGACATGATCATAATGTACACAACCTTAATTAAGCTCATTTCCTAATCATATACCAGATGATGGTAAAAGTTGTATCTACACGAGATGATTTAATTAAAAAATTCTTACTGTCCCTATCTTTATCTTGATCATGATGAACTTTCTTCCCCTCTCTCTCTCTCTCAACTAGGATTCATTTAAAGCTGAAGAGGATAAGAGGCCATTTTTATTAGCTGCTTAAACCTAATTTAGGATAGCCATTTAGAAACAAACTGTCTACAGCTTTCAAACAAATCAGCCAGTGGTTTTGGCCAGAGGAAATTTAGTAATAACGGGCACCAATGGGCATAATACAGGCTAGCTTCACTTGCAGGATCAATATCAAAACAGTCTGAGCCCCACAGAAAAGAATGATGGCTACTTTGTAATAAACATTTCAATGTTATTTTGGTTTTACTTTTACCAATAATAGTAATTTTTACCTCTTAATCTGTAATATGTTATGGTTTAGTACTTTTAAGAAACAAAAATCCTTATATACTTCACTTTCCAAAACAATACATGTATGAACAGCCCCCCATACTTTTTACTGAAAAAGTTTATATTAACATATTCATATATTTAACATCCTCATATTTTATATTCACATTTATGTAAATACTTATTTAAAAGTCTTCAGATGTTTCTTTAAAAAAGCATTTAACTGAAAATTTGTTTATAGGGGCTTTCTTTTAGCATGTTTGCTACCTGTGCAATACAGTATATCACAACAGCTTCAAATGGGACCTTATGGTCATAGATAATGTGTATCTAAAACCAAACCAACCAAACAACAAAAGCAAAGTTAAATGTCTGATTTTGGTGATAGACTTCAAGGGTCTAAAGAAACTTAAAGTCTATAGATATATTTTAACTTTTGCTACTAAAACCATAGAAAAATATGACTTTATTAATGAAATTTAACAAAAATCCCCCAAACATCTTGTTTTATCTCTCACATCTCAAAGATTTCTAGAAAACTAATTTTTATTTATCATAGTAAATACATGTGAAATTAAGCTAACTCTATGGCAAGATTAAAGTTTTACACCAGTCATCTCAAACAGGTCCCTACACGCTCAGGTCTGTCTAAATACTCACATCTGAATCTTTCAATAAACGTTCATATTCTGCAATTTCTACCTGACTTGAAACCTAAATGACCAAAAAGTTTATATTAGAGTAACTTAAACACTGAAAAATACGTTCTAATCCTGTATTGTTTATAAACTCTTTGTGGCTCTAGTTATTTTATTCCTACCTTGTTTTTTGCCCTTTGCCATTTGAGAAAATAGGTCCACAGAGTTTATTTTTGTTTTGCTTTCATATAACACAAAGGAAGACAGTTCTCCCTGGGTTATTATAGTCTAATTGGTCTGCAATTTACTGATGGTCCACACTACTATGGGCAGCAGTTTGCAATTCATTTGTAATCCACAGTACATTGTGATTTCAGTACAGATTCCCATTAAATGTGTGATGATGGGAATGTGTGATTTGATGGTGAATTGCTATAGATGTTTATTTCTGTTGTTTACTTGGCAATAACCAATGTCTGAGATTCTACTGTGTGTTTGTGTGTGTGTACAAACTTGTACTCAGCCAGGACTTCCTACTGCTGAAATAGTAGATGAAGAATTTATATGAAGGCAGACCTCAGCAGTGATGCCAAATGAAAGTCAGACATACTCAGATCAGAGTCCTCCTGTTAAAAGGAACAGCTCTCAATAAGCTTCCCTCCTGTCTTGTGCTGAATTTCACCCTTGAAATGCTAACCTCTGCATAAACACCACAGCTCTGAATAAAATACAGCAGTATGAAGTCTCATATTACTGATATTTTAGACAGTAGCTCTGTATTTCACTTAACATGTTCTTTCACTGTTGGTTAATTAGTATCATTAACACAAATGTCATGGTTACTTAATTTAATTAGTTCTTACTCATACATAATACTAATCTTCTCTTTCAGAAAGCCAAATGAAGAAATGCAAGTGAAAACAGTGTTTTTCATTTAGTTTGGTTTTTGTGTAGTGTAGGTCCTCTATGAAACTGATTTTAAGGAAATAGTTCTTACAAAAACTGTTTTTTAACAAGCAATAGCTTTACTTTAATGGAAATAGCTTCTGGAGATTTCCTACCATATTCAAATCTTTTGGTCTACAAACCACTTATCTATACTCATCAGACAATAATTCACTTCAACACTGAATCATGCATTTATGTTTGAACATCTAAATCTTTTCATAGAACCCAATGGGACTATTTGTGACATTAATTGCTTTTCTGGATTGGGGTCTTAGGGGGGGTTTCTTTATTTAATTTTATATCCATACATAATGTAGAAATCATTATTTGAAAATATTTACCATGGAATAAAACTAGATGATAGTAGTCACAACCTCACTTTTATCTAGCTATGGAAGCTGCAAAAAGCCTCCCCCATATTCTGCCACTTTTTATTTTCAAATAATAAGTACAGTGTTATGTATAGGTGATTCTATGATAACCACACCTTATAGTAAATAAAATGTTAAGTACAGATCTTTCTATTATAGTAACTTCTCAAAATAAAAAATTATAATACACCTTTCAGTGGCTCCAGACAACCTCTGGTATTAATAGAGCTGAAGGCTGTGACTTGCTTTTGGAAATTACCTCTGCCCTGAAGATGTGTCAAACTACACACACCAAAACACAGTAAGGAAAACAGAATTGCTTAAGGTCACACAGTAAATAAATGACCAAGACAAGTAAAGAACTGAGGGACTCTTCCTTATAGTTGGTGATCTCACACTGTCCCAGACTAAACCTCTTCTCCATTGACAGGCAGTATGGCATGCCTCCCTAAAGATATCAGCATCAATGTCTGTTGTGTCTTCCACTGATGTCCAAGCGTTTTCTAAGGCATGGCTGTATGTGCCAACTACCACACTTCAATATACAGCCCTTGAGTTATGTTGATATAATAGGTAAAAACTACTGCAGATTTTCTTGTAAAAAAAAAAAAAAAAAAAAATCAGGTGGCAACTTTATAAAGGTCATACTGGTGCTCGCTTTTGCACACTGTGAGAGGTGGAATTCAATAGACCCCAATAAGAAGTCATGAAATGGAAGAATTTAAGTACTCGCATCTCTCCCTATAGCGAGATTATTGATTTAAACAGTATTCAATGTTTACATTATAGTAAATAAAATGAGGTAATGCAGTATTCATGATGCTACAGATTAAACATGGGAAGAGATCAACTTTAATGATCACGAGAAGGAAGTTAAACAAATTTTACTAGGTATTTGAACACAACTGGCTGTGGAGGAGGAGATATCTGAATGTACAACTCTCATCTGATAACTTACAGGTATGGTGATGATTCATACAAAATGTCAGAACTTAATTTACTGTATAAATTAAATTGAACCTTCAATTTTGGTAATTTTCATAGCAAGAAAAAAGATCCAATAAAATCAAGCAAGTTTCTTATAATGTGAGAATAGTGAATTTGTATTTACCCTGCAGCCTTTTTAAAATACAGAACATTTATTATGTGATATTCAAAGTAATAGAATTTGCTTTTTCATCTATAATAATTTTATTTAAAAAATATAAACAGATAAACCCCCCAAAGCCCTAAAAGCTGGAGGAAATTAAATCTGATTTGTTGGCAGTAAAAGTTACTTTCATACCTTAGCTCCATTCATAGCTACTGCTGTGGTTTAAGCCCAGCCGGCAACAAAGCACCACGAGGCCGCTAGCTCACTCCTCCCCTCTGGTGGGATGATGAGGAGAAAACATAAAGAAACACTCGTGGGTCGAGACAAGAAGGGATCACTCACCACTTATGGTCACGGGCAAAGTGCAGACTCACCTTGGGGAAGAAACAAAATCAACTTAGTTTACTACCAATCAAACCAAAACAAGGACACTGGGAAGTAAACCCACACCTTAGCACACCTTCCCCCATCCCTCCCTCCTCCCCAGCCCACCCCCATCCCGGTTCTCTCCACCTCCCACCTCCGAGCGGCGCAGAGGGACGGGGAATGGGGGTTGGGGTCAGCCCGTCATACCTTGTCTCTGCCGCTCCTTCCTCCTCAGTCCTCCACGAACTGCTCCACCGTGAGTCCTTCCCGCGGGCTGCGGTTCCTCACAAACTGCCCTGGCGCGGGTCCTTTCCGCGGGCCGATCTTCAGTCACAAACTGCCCCAGCGCGGCCTTCCCCACAGAGCGGCGGCCATCTTGTGGGGCATCCTCCCCCGCTTCCCTCCGCGGGCTGATCTTCAGTCACAAACTGCCCCAGCGCGGCCTTCCCCACAGAGCGGCAGCCATCTTGTGGGGCATCCACCCCCCGTTCCCCTCCGCGGGCTGATCTTCAGTCGTGGGCTGATCTTCAGTCACAAACTGCCCCAGCGTGGCCTTCCCCACAGAGCGGCGGCCATCTTGTGGGGCATCCTCCCCCCGCTCCCCTCCGCGGGCTGGGGACACGCAGCCTGCCGCCTGGTCTCCCCACGGGCTGCAGGGGCATCCCCTCCTTCCTCCCTGCCCTCGGGATCTGCACAGGGGTTCCTCTCCCATCCCGATCCCCCGACTCCCGGCAGGTTTCCCCTCTGGAATCTGTTCTTCCAGAGGCCGGTCCAGCTCCCAGCCGGGGAAGCTTCCAGCAGGAGCCAGCCCTGCCGACCTGACCCCTGCCTACCAAAAAACCCCACCACACAAACCCAAAACATTCCACCTCTCACCTCTGCAAATCACGTATTTAAGAATTATCACTAAAATCACAAACTTCACTCACATCATCAAAAAAAAGACTTCCCACAACAAAATTAGCATGATCGCCATCACAACATCAAACAGAAGTGGACAATTTACACACAATCCACCCCTCCTGCCACAAAAGGACTGTCGTGGTTTAAGCCCGGTCAGCACCAAAGCACCAGGAGGCCACTTGCTCACTCCTCCCCCCATCCCAGTCCTCTCCGGTGGGATGGGGAGGAGAATCAGAAAGGATGGAAAAAAAAAAAAAGAAAAAAAAAAAAAAGAGAAGGTAGAACCTCATGGGTTGGGATAAGGACAGTTTATTGGTACAACACAAGGAGGGAAGCAGCAATAATAGCAACAGTACAAATGAAAGAATATACAAAACGAGTGATGGACAATGCAATTGCTCAGCGCCTACAACCCGAAGCCTCACTGCTTCCCCTGCTGTCATACCACCTTCATCCCCCAGCCTGCTCCCAGTTTATATACTGGGCATGATGTCACATTGTATGGAATATCCCCTTGGCCAGTTTGGGTCAGCTGTGCCCCCTCCCAGCTTCCTGTGAAAATTAACTCTATCCCAGCTGAACCCAGGCCAGTTACATAAAAAGATTTTAGGAAACATTAAGTAATACCTGTCATTATCACATTTATGTGGAGAATATTTTTACTGTCAAAATAATTATTCATGATAATTTCTTATTTGTTAACTGGTGGCCTGTATTATGAGTCAGATCTCTCAGATGATATATGGATTCATCTTTCAAATTTTCTGAGGTTTATTTCACCATATTTAGGGCAATCGGAACATGTCTTGATTATTTTCTTGTGAATAAAATTTTAGCAATGTGAATGTGTTATACTGCATGTTGGAAATTTCTGAAGAATGTGACAGAGCAATCATTTCTCTCTCCTTCTCTCTTCCTCCCCCTCTACCCCTACATATTTTTGTAAAAAGAGATGTTTGTGCATCTGTACATCTGTTCAACCGCAGGAAACACTTCAGAACTTCAGTAGGTTTATGTTCGGGTACGCAGTGGATGAACTTATATTGAGATGAAACACAAAATACATAGTTAGACTACTTTGGAACATGATTTAAACCCTCCAGATAAAAGCATAGTCAAGCAAGGTAGAAGTGTTTACTTTATGCATGCTGTTTCCTAGTTTACCTTTTGGTTTTTTTTTTCCCTTTATATTCCTTCTCTGTGTTCTACTTTATTCTGCAAGAGAAGTTGTAATACTGGATATTAATTATTTATAGTGTGATTTCCATAAGGTCATGTCATAGTTTTCACTTCAGAGTTTGTCACTGACAAGGAAACTTAGTGACTGTAGTACTTTAAACAAAATGTTACAATTATGTTGGTAAGAAATTAATTTTGGAAGTGAAGTGTGTGATGACAATAAAATTTGATCTTCCACTTCTTTTGAAACAGAAAATATATCAAAAACTTGCCATTGTTGTGTCTTTCTGAGAGGATATATACAAAAGGAAGTTGCATTTCAAACATTATCATGTTTTTCTTTGCTTGTTTGTTTTATTTAACTATTTCTTTGTCTTCTGACAACTACATATCTCCATGTTTTGGAAGTTTTTGGGGGCATGGGGGGTGTCCTGCTTTGTGTTTCATAAACATAGACCTTTATGAAGAAAGTTTTAGAAAAAGTAAACTCTTAAGTTCCCTAAAGAGACAAAGGTAGACAAAAAGCTACCAAGTCCATAAAAGAGATATGCAGTGAATTCAGCTGCAAAGCCTGGTGAAAATTTCAGCACCAATTCTGTTATAATAATTCATTTACTATAGGCTTTGCAAAGGAGAAACGTATTAAATTGTTTGATAGAAAAAGATAGAGGTAACAACATAACCTGGCTCCTTAGGCTTCATAAATGAGTTTTTAGCATACAAAAAAGAAAGTAGTACTTGTTTCTCAAAAAATTCAATGTTTTACATGTACAAAGGTTAAAGACAACATTTTCTTGTAAGCAGCAGAAAGAATTGTTTTGAAATACACGAGTAGTACCATACCCTGGACGATGACATTTGCCACAAGCAGTCTGACACAACAGAAGAACAGTTATCTAAAATGCCAAACATTCATTACTCTTTCAGAGAAACTTTTTAACCCCAGGTCCAACTAGTAGCAAGACTAAGCAGGTATGCCCAGTCCGCACAGAAACAAACATACACAACATATATCAAAGCATATACACAGGTACTTGCTGGTGGCCACTCAGATCAAGACAGACAGAGAGGTACACCCCACATTCATATATAATAGAATCATAAACTCAGGGAATACCTCAAGTTGGAAGGGACCCATAAAGATCATCAAGTCCAACTCCCTGCTTTTCACAGGACTACGTAAAACTAAACCATATCATTAAGAACGTCATCCAGATGCTCCTTGAACTCTTGACAGGCTTGGTGCTGTGGCCGCTTCTCTGGGGACCCTGTTCCAGTGACCAACCGCCCCCTTGGTGAAGAACCTTTTCCTAATGTCCAACCTGAACTTCCCCTGACACAGCGTCATTCCCTTTCCTCGTGTCCTACTGGTGGTCACCAGATATGTCTCTCGGTCCCTCCCTCCCCCCCCCCCCCTCAACATATAAAGAAAAATACATATGTACAATGTGGATCCCTCCATCAGCTGGAGTCAGACGCCCAGTCTGCCCAGTAACTGCCTCTGGCTCCCAATATCCCTCCATTGCTGCAGGGTATATGAGCCCCCACGGGCACAGTCCCATTCCAGCTGCTGATGCAGACTCCTTTGCACACACTAACATACACACGCTGACACACACATGCACACACTTGCCCCCCTCCCCCACACACATATACAGTGGATTCATTCACCAAACTGGGCTCAGACACACCGTCCATACAGTAGCCAGCCCTGGTTCATTGCTCTCCCCAGTTGCTCCCCATACACACACACCGAGGTTCCAGCTGACCCCAGCCTATGGTCTCTCCAGCACGTAGCTGGGACTATCCTGGTCCCTCCAGTAAGCAGCTCTCCAGGATTGCCCCTCACCCCCACACTTCCCCAGTTCCCAAGCCATTTCACCCACTTACCCGCCAGTGCAGCTTGATCCTCGTTAGCAATCATCGCACTGCCTCGCACACCTGACTCGCTCCAGGTTCTGCACCACGGACACGTGGGCCCCTGTGACCTGAGGTCCCACTTCAGCTGCTGAAGCTCAGACCCTCATACACACCCCCCCCCCCCCCCCCCCCAAGAGCCCCTCACCCAGGGAAAATACTCAGAAATAGAGTCTAATAAGAAGATTGGACAGACTGCACAAATCAAACACAGGGCATGGCCAGACAAGCATATCAATCACCCTTTTAATGTCCTTATCCCTCTCTTTTCTTATGTTTGTTCCTCCTCAAATTATCTAGATTTCTGCCTTCTCTGCTTTTGGTTCCTCCACTAAATATCCTGTAAATAGTCTTGCTGTCCTAGGTAATCATTCCTGATTCTGCAGGAACTGCTTCTACTCTTTAAAATTTTCTCTGCAAAGCTTGGTAAATTCTACGGCAGGATCTGGAGGAGTCAACAAGATGGCCAGATCTGTCACCTAGGATGTTAACCAGCTCACAGGTACATACAGACGGGGCTTGTCAAGTGACCTACGAATGGCAGGAGCTGCAGGGGAGAATCTGTGGGACAACACGAGGCTCTCACCTGTACAGCTCTTGCAAGGATTAGACAAGTGCTTTGTTATGAAGTTCAAATATGACCTCTGGGAGTTTGTTTGTTATGGCATTCGGTCAACTACCTGGTCTCAAGTTGGGCCGTTGTCTCGTCTCATCAGAGACGGATGAGGTAGTTGCTGGACCACCGGGAAAGTGGTGACTGAGAGCACTGACTGCACATATATATGCAGTCCTGATACCCCAGTGCACCACAGCTACAATTATAGGAGAAGCCTCTGTTCCATACTTATAACACTCTTCTAACTTCAATTCCATACACCTAGGCACACCCCATGCTTATTCCCAGACTCTCTTAGCAATTGAATGGCCATGCTGTTTTCCACCTCTAACAACAATTTATGAAAACAGCCAGCTGAGCTCATGACCTGACTGCTGAGTCTGTCCCAGACAAGTCAAGCAGTAAGTTTCTTTACTAAGGATGGAAAGGATAATGAACTTTGGCAGCTAAGATTTTTTTCTTTTTTTTTTTTTAATATATTAATATTTGAGCTTAAAGAGGCCCCGACAGATGAACATATGGGAACAATGAACTTTTAAAGTGCTTTATGGGACGAAATATTGGTGAACTGAAAATCACATTATGGGTAAAACAGTACAAAATGAATAGGCATGATTAGTTTGTCATTGATTTACCAGAGCCTTAATTCTTAATAATTCTTAGTAATCCTTTATGAGGTCATTGTGTGTTATAGGTCAAAGTCGTCAAGAAAGTTAATTTCTCAAAGACCACAATCACATTAGAAAAATATATATTTAGTGTTTCAGAAGAAAATATTGAAAAATTAGTTTGTATTGTGGGAGTATTTCACTTGATTAGGCATCATTTGTTTCACAAAATAATAAAAAAAAAATTATGTATTTTTTGTCCTTTGTGGAAATGGACAAAGAAATAAATTTCAAAGGCCGTAGATAACCTGTGAAGTTGCTCGCATGTGGTGCTCTGTGAGAGGGAATATATATTGAAAGAACTTAAAAAAAAGTGGCATGTATATGTAGCAGCCTGAAAATCAAGAAGAAAAGAAAGTCACTGAAGCATTTCCATATGAAAAAAAATATTGCCTAGAAAGATTAATTTACATTAGCTGAAGTATTCAGCTTCAAATAATACAGAATCCAGCACCACCAGACTCAGTTATACTAGTTAAGGCTGTAGCAATAGATTGCCCTTTTAGCTTACTACAAAATCACAAACTGCAAAAAATAAATGGTATGCAATGATAGGCTTCCAACATTGTGCAGTGTCTTTTAGGGTCAAAATCACAGGGACTACTTTCAAGTGAACTCCATGACTATAGATATTTTTTTTTGTTACTATGGATACATCAAAAAAGTTAGATAACAAGCTGTTCTTATTAGTTATGTAGTACTCCTCAAAAAAGCAAGGCATCAAGAATGTCTTTTTTTTTTTTTTTTTTTAATTAAGACAACAATGAAATAAGTAAAGCAATAAGGGACATCATTAAGGAGAACTGATTGCGTCTAGAATTCATTTTATTACAGTTTTTTAATAACAAATTTCTATTTTGAGGTAGTAAAATAGTTTAGCCAGAGTACTAAAATGACTTATATTTATTTGAATTCCTTTAACATCTAGATCTGAGTTGTCCAGGAGACCTAAGAAAATGAGAATTTTAAGGGTGTTACATGCCTTGCTTCTCCCAGCTCTTGAAATTTCGTGTTTATAGGCTGCAACTCACAGTACGATAAGGCTAGCCATTATGTGAGGATGTCCTGAAAATTCTTTGTCCAAAGCAACTTGCTTTGTCTCAAGTGGGAGGTAATGTTTTAAGATTAAATACAGTGCTGGCTGGTTAGGAACACAATAATGCAAGACCATATATTTTCCATGGGTTTTTTTTGTTTGGGTTTTTTTTTTTTTTTTCTGAAAGAAGTACTGGGTTTTCCATCTGAAAATTACAGAGACATTTATATGTGAAGCTCACACAATCAAGTACATGAATAAGGTATTGGTATACCATATTCTTATTGATACTGTCAACTTAAAAAGCAGAGGCTCCCTTGTTTCAAAGATTGCACACATGTCATCACCAATTGACTTTTCTGGCAGTAACTTGTATTATATTTTCTGCAGGTAAAGAGCAATTTGTTCTAGTTAGTACAGACCACAGTTAAACAAACTCTTGTTTAATACCTGAACACAGACAAGAAAGAAGCTCAAATAATAATTCACAAAAATAAAAATAAAAGCATTTTTTGACGTTCAATGGCTTTCTTACTATGGAGTTCAGATTAGAATCTCTCACTATCTGTCATTGTTCTCAGAATTTACTGTGTAATTTTGTTTTGTTTTGTTTTTTAAACTTGTAATATTTCAGATGTTTGCAAATAAATAAAATTATGAGGTGATAGTAATTTGTCCTCCAGTCTGCAGATATAGTGAAAGACCATGAAGTATTTTACTCATGTGAGTGGACTATTAATTCTCCACTCTTGCGACCGACAAATCTTTCTGGTGCTTTGATTCTGACACATCAAAATGTTTTCAACTTCATATGGTGTCAAAACCTTCTATTGCTTATTACTAAAATTCTAGTACCTCCACATTTGCTTGTGAGAACTACTTGGTACCAACTATTATGACAGCAAAATAAATCCACATACACTTCTTGATAATTTAGCAATGAAAGATAACACTGTCTGAAACGTAAGAATTCCATAATAATAATTCTATACTCAGCAGGAAACTTACTAACAGGTAGTTCAAAACTTGTTCTTTTGATGGATAACAGCATCATGTTGCTATTTAAAAAGCAGGAAGCTGGAAACAAAAGCAGAAATTCTGTTGGTCAATGCCCAAAGTCAATCAGCAATCCAACAACAGAGGTGGGAACAGAAGCTACATCTATGATTCCAGGCTCTGGCTACAGCTAATATGATAGACATTATCTTGCATAGTTTTATTTCCTTCAATTATTGTTAAAAAGAAATCTATATTATTACTTTTATCTATATTATTGACCTCTTTCTTTGACAGCACACTGAAGATGGCTACAAACTCTGCAAGAGAGAATAAGCTACATCCACCTACATCCAGAGAACACTGGTCTGGTAGGTACTCATCATCTACATGATTTACCACACCTATGATTCACAAAATGTGCATTGCCTGGGTATTTTAGAGCCTGACTGAAGCTACTCCATTTTGCAATAAATCCTCATGTATGTGTTTAGTCAGAAAGGAAGCAAGATTGCACAGGACCTAGTGGTTACAACATTCGCTCAGAGTAGAAGGACAATTCATTTTCATTCCTTCTGTCCCATTATTTCCTAGTCTAAAATGTTTGTGAATTTAATAGAACTAGGTTTTCCTTATCCTATGGTATCTGCCGTGCTACAGAATCATGTTTGCTCATTTCCTCTAGCTGATTGAATATTTATTTTATCAAAATGGAATCATCTTCAGGTAGTCAATGAGCAAGCCCCAACTCAGAAAGCCCCATAGCTTGTAGCATAGGTTATTACAGCTGGACACCTAAAACTGATGAGATAGCAGAGCTTGGATTCTTCCTGAGCACACCAAAAGTCTTCCTTTTCCTGTCTGCTACAAATTATACCTTAAGTCTTTGATGCCTGTAAAAGGCAGTTGTAAATTCTAAATGCAGGGAAATGGCTCTCTATAGCCCAGAAACTTTTAGTACTTAGGAGGATGATATTTAAAACAAACCCTGTAATCAGTTTTTCCTGTAGGCTAGATGTAAAGGTGACCCACATGGAACAATGGGAATATCTCTTCCCTTCCCTAACAAGCAATGCAATCTTATACAGGACTTGTGCCGGTGCTTTCCAGAGATGCTTTCCAACCTCAACAATTCTATGTTTGTACAGTTCTATGATTTCACCAACCAAGTGCCAAGAAAGAGAAAATATGGGGCAAATAATTGTCCTATATGAACCTTTCCTTTGAGATATAGGATTTAAAACCGTAACACAGAAAACCCTGCATTTTATAAGAGAACTGATAACCTTCCACGAGTTAAGGTCCTTAGATCTGGCTGGTGTTCAAGGGATCTGAAGTCCTGCTTTTTTAAAATCCGGCTGATTGCTAGGTATTTCTTGACAAACAGTTCTTCACTCATAGAAAGGTATTTCTCACTGACAGGAGTTACTAAGCTCTTTCTTGAGGCTCTGATCTGCAATATTTCAGTGTAAGTTAAAACTTAAAATAAAATACATCCAAAACTGGCTAAACCTTCTCAAGACAAGTCAGTAACTTATCCTGAGCAGAACTTTACGTTTCCCTTTAAGAGTTACTTTTATCATACTGATTAACAGCAGGAATGGCTTCAGCCTCAGCTTTACACTAGTTTTGAGAGACATTTACTTCCATCTCTTCTTTTACTCTCCTGTGGAAAAAATTTAGCCAGGCCACAGAATCTGGCCCAATTGACTATATGATGATGTCCAAGTATATTTATTGTAATTCACCTCATATCTTAGAGGAATTATTATCTTCTATGCCGAGAGAAGAGTTCTTTTTATTTCACTTTTGGTAATTCAGTTTGCCACTATTTCAAATTATTTGACAGGAGTTGAATCAGAATCATAAAACAGTGATTTCCTTCAATTTGTTGTACATTATATAATTTTAAATCTATATCTCAACAACTAGTAGGGATACTTCTTGACAATTCCTTATGTCATATTTGTTTTGCTTGTCTAATCTTTTCTTCTTTTTTTCTTTTTTACATTTTGCTTATATTTTAAATGGGACTTCAGGAACCATTTAACTTTCTTTAGCTTGCCACAAGCAGATCTATTTCTGGAATTGCAGAGACTGCTTTGAGGAGTAAGCCTCTGAGTGAAACTTTAACTCTGCTGGGAATTTTTCAATAACAACCTGATGCCTGCTTCTGGCAATCCACATTTCATTGTTCGAGAGCAAATACTTTCTGTTTACAAATGAGATACATAGAGATTTAATTTGGTTTCCCCAAATTACAGATTCCTGTTGAAGAAGCAGTCTGATAGACACAAAATCCTGGTGCCATGTATCTTTTAGTCATTCTACTCCATCTTCTATTTTTAAATTATGTGAAATTTAGGCTTAAAAAGGTGATAGATGGGTCACTTACAGTACAACCTTGTAGTTAGCCAGACATAAATTTATCATAACGGAGAACTGATTTACTGAGAGAAGAGCAAAAGATTTACTGAGAGCAGGCAAAGCAACCTTAGGAAAACAGAAGAAATGAATCAAAAATAATATTAATTTTACAGGTGTTTATTCAGTTTGGTCCCTGTGATAATAGTTATTGTGAAAACACTAAGCAACAAGCATTACTTTTAACTGCCAAACTAAAGCACGTTATAATATTTGTTAGGACTAAAACTAAATGCCAGAAGTGGATCGAAGGATTTATGTTAAAGTAGTTTTGGAAGCATATGGAAAATTTCTTCTACTTTGCAGAAAATATTCCCCTTTTTTTCAGGCTTTCCTTTTACTGGGGAAGAAATTTTCCTTTTACTGCTTCCGAATAGTTCACCTTGATATATATTCATACAGACTAGCTGTTAGATGTGGGGTTTTTTTAATACAGTCCTAGGACTCTAACCAGCTTAATCAAAGCATGAATTCAAATATAGTTGTAGCTGTTAAGAGCATGCAAGCCTTGGGAATATATATAAAAAAAAAAAAGGGTTACAACATTCAAAGGACCAGTGTTTTCAACTACTTGGTAGATGCAGGAAGAAATGGGCACAGAGAGGAGGAAAATGAGCAGGGCTTTGCTTGTGGAATTTCATTAGGAAATGAACAAGTGAGCTTCATCATACTACAAAAAGTGTAATGCTAATTACAGTAACATCAGTCCTTCAAAAAAGAAAGGGAGAAAATTAAAGGTTAAATGTGGTTGAATCACAACCTGATTCTCATTCTGTTCTTACAGGGTTATAGTAGAGCCATGACAGAATGCTAGTGAGGGGCCATAAATTGAATCAATGATTGTTGTATAAAATAAATGTATCTACATATGTATAAATGCTGTACTTATATGGCTCTAAACAGACTCACAGTATCCACTGAGATAGCAATTAATTTATTTTCAAACACTGTAAGTAACTCCTCCCTCCTACAGTAGAGACAGTGAATCAAGGAATCACCAGATAATCCTATTAATTCTGAACAAACCATACATCCTGCTCCCCGAAATAAAAGTAATCGTAAAATAAAATAAGACAGAACTTAATAACAAGTTAAAATATGTTGTAATTTAGTTGTCTTTTTCTTTTCTTCTTTTTTTTTTTTTAATCTGTCTTACCCTTGGGAATGCTATCTGTGAGTAGAAAATCTATAGCATACCTTATGGAGACATGCAACGTGTCATCACCATATGTTGTCTGAATGTTCTTGGGTCAGTGAAAAAGATTGTCAGTAATGAACACTTGCTTGCTTATTTCAGAAATCACAAACAATTTGTCTCTCCCCAGCTCCCAGAGAACTGTGATATCCTAAAATCTCTTTTTGAATGGATGAATGACTACTGTTTTTCAGTACTCCACTCGGCCAGAGTGCTGGATTCCTGCAACTGAAACTGAACTGAGAGAACTTAGCTTTTCACATGACCTGAGTCTCAATTAACAGGCTAAAAAAGATTTCAGAGATGACTACAACTCTGACCTTATGTTACATATAAATAGCATGTTATTAGGCATAGTATAGGACCCAGTTCTAGAGCCAGAAACCTAAATGTATCTACAATATCAGTGTTAGCTAGTTGTCTAAGCTGCCATCATAACTGCCGAACATGAGCATCTGGTGCCATTTAAGACACCCTAGAGTATAACAACTCCAGACGATGGTGTAGTACACCACAATTTTCCTGCAAGTTGGGTATTGTATCTACCTGATCTAATTCCTTATCTCAGCTACCTCAGGGCATCCCAAATGGCTCTAGCCACCTACCCTTCAGAAACTAAATCCTGCCCTCCAGTGACTCTGCTGAGCAGGGACTTGAATTATCATTTCAATAATTATGTAAGAACTAGTGCCATTCATGATACTCTAGGATGTCTGAGATAACTGCACAGGCTTAGCCGGTATGACATGATCTTCACAAGACCCATGATATCTCAAATTAGAGGTCAGGTAGAATAATAGAGTACATCTTTGGCACCAGAAACCTATATTATGCAACTGAAATCTGTTCATAATGTTAATTATTTTACAGATATCTGTTCTGACATAAGTGTCCTTCTCTGTTTTAGAGAGGGTTTTACAGGTTGTAGAAATTTTAATTAGGAAATTCTGTGTCTAAGCCCCTCCAAAATTTTGCACCAAGTATCTGATCTATATATGAGCAAAAATGATAATATATTCCTAACTGAAGAGATGCTATACTTTCCCTCTTGAACAAAAAGGCAACAGTCACAAACATAAATATTTCTCATTGGTGAGGAAGTAAATGAGACCATATGCATAGCAAAAATTTTCTTTGTATAAGCAAGGATGATACAACAGGATCTTGTACAGTAAACATTTCTCATACAATTTAAACATTCACAAAATATCTTATGGATGCATGTAGACCTTATTACGTAAATTTAATATCCTTCAAGAGGACCAAAAAAAAAAAAAAAAAAAAAAAAAAAAAAAAAAAATGAATAAACCTTCATGATATCTTAAGATATCAAAATTTTATGTATGTACTTTAGGGACACCTAATAAATTTCTTTCTTTCTTTCTTTCTTTTTTTTTTTTAATAAAAGTCTCATACAAAAGACACTTGCAACAATTTGCAGTTTTTGAAAAATTTAGAAAGAATGATCTTGAATTCTTGCCAGCATCAAATCCTTTTTTCATGATTAGTTTTAATACCATTTGTTAAATGCACCACATTAATTTATGGTGCATTCATTACAGTTAGATAAATTATAATTAAGAGGCTATCTTGTTTACATTAGGTCAAAACTAGCACATTGAGACTATTAATGGGCAATTCACTCACACAAAATACTATTATATACCTCACAGGAAAATAAAATGCAGTTATTATCACTTGTCTATTTGTAGGTTGGTTTCTAAAATTAAATTTCAATAACTGTTTTAGTGTAACTCAGATAATACATGGGTCAGCTGTACTCAGGCGACTTAGAATGTTTATTGCAGTAACTAATGCTAAAAGAAAACTCCAGCTGAATGTGGTTACCATGGCCCTAGTCATTCCAAGTGGGCTTTCAACCTGGGCTAATACAACACAAATTTTATATTGCTTCAAAATGATCCCTCTATTGCCTTTATTCCCTCCACCTTCTTTCTTTCTTTTCTTTTGCCCATGGACACATAATTAGCATGATCCTAACTTTTCTAAACAAAGTATTAATCCCGTAGGTTTTTACTTTCAATAACCATGTCTAGTGGTGCTGAGGAAGGAACTATATTATGTTCTGCTGTAAAAGTTTTAAAAATTATTTTGAAGAAAGATTTTTTTCAGAGTTAGAATTTAACTTCACACAGTGTTTTAGTAGTGCTACCTACAGTTAATATATCCAGAGCCCTAAGAGCACTGCATTATCAGAATAAAACCCCTCAGTGGATATTCCACTTGAAAAGCCCAGGGGAGAGATAGTCAGAGAGACTGGATTACAAAAGCTTCAGTTGTAAGTATAGATTTAGATGGTATGATCTCCTCTTCATCTTTCTCTGATATATATGAGATGTATTATAAAGCACAGGCAATTCAAAGGCTATGTTTTCTTTAGGTTCATAGCAGACCTTTGCATGCATATAAAATATATGCTGTTGAAGAACATAAGCCTATCTAGCTCCTTCCAAATATTAAACTTCTCTTTGTGTCTTACTAGTCCCATATATGTGGAATATTACTATGTCTTCATGAACAGGATAATGTACGGTCAGAAATTTATTTGCAATTAAACTCAAGAATGTTACCTTCTGGTCTAAATGACTGCTGGGTGGGGTAAATTTCAACCTCTACCAGACAGCATACTATTAGAAGTTTTTACTTTAACCCATCAACCTCTGCTAATTGCTTTTTGTTTACTTTCTGGTTGTCCAGTGATGTGCACGGTATCAAAATTTTACCTCTCATACTAATGCCATATAAACACTGGGCACTGCAGTGGAGAATAAAGTACACACTGAGATTAGTATAACCACTGATAAATAGCAGCAAGGTCAGTATTAAAGCAAGGACATGCTTATATTTTACCTAATTTGTGAAAATAGGAACATATATGTAGGTTTATGTTTACAAAACACAGTGACACTTCAGAAATTGTTAAAGGCTTTCAGGAATCATATTCTATCCCTAGTTAATTTAAAGTAGATTTAGAAATAGAGCAACTGTTCTGATGAAAATCAGAATTTGAAAGTGATGGAGGTTTCTTAATCAACAATGCAAATAAAGTTCAGCCCAACAATCAAGTTTCATAGTCATTCTGTAAGAAGAAATTATCCACTAGTTGACCTTAATTATACCTACAAGTCAGTACATTTGCAGAATAAGTAGCTAGGTGAGATCAATTTAAAACGTTATCCTTTTGTTATACTAAAATCTTCCTCTCTCCACCCCCACTGCTGGGTCACCTAGACGAGGTCATCCAGGTTTGTGTCCAGTCAGGGTTTGAGTATCTCTACAGATGGGTACTCCACAAAATCCCTGGGTAACCTGTTTCAGACTTTAAACAACCTCACCGTAAAAAAAGTGTGGGTTTTTTTTTTTGTGTGTTCAGGTGGAATTTACTGTGTTTTAATCCATGCCCATTGCCTCTTTTTCCTTTCACTGGGCACTACTGAGAAGAGTCTGACTCCCTCTTCTTCATTCCTTCCCATCAAGTATTTTTTCATTTTGTTAAGGTTCCCCCTCAGCCTTCTCTTCTCCAGGTTCAATATTCTCAGCTTTCAGCCTCTCCTCCTGCAAGACATGCTCCAGTCCCTTCATCATCTTTGTGGTCCTTCTCTGGACTTGCTCCTCTAAGTCCTCTTGTACTGGGGAGCCCAGAACTGAACACAGAACTTTAGTCCTCAGTAGAGGGGAAGCATCACCTTCCTTGATGTGCTGGCAATGCAGCGGATCATTATCAGAACATGGACTTTTAGCAGGAGTCAGTCAAAATAAAAGTGGGCAAAGATATCCTCAGAGTAAGAGTTAATAGGTATTCTGACTTACCGTGAGACTCTAAAGTGCACACCAGTCTTGTGCCAACAAGTGTGGGACATTCTCACTCCGTACTATAGTATGTAATAAATTTATTCACGATATACTGCAAATATGCAAGGCTATAGTTAAATGAGATTGATCAGATTTTGCAAACTATTTCAGAAGAATCTGTGTCCCTCTAGCATTTCATGATGTTGTCAGAACCTTCTTCATTCTGCTTTCATTTCCATTCCTCTACCCTAATCGTTCCTTACAGACACCTACTTTTTATGGAGAAGCAATTTTCCTTGTACAAGCGGCAGTTTTAGTCATCTTCACACTGCCAACACATATTTCTCTCTTCTTGTCACACCACCCATTCTTTATTCCATTTATTATTATTTTATGTTTTTCAAAGAGTCCTTCATTATTGTTGTTTAATAGTGGGTTAGATTGGATACAAGTCAAATATTCCTTACTAGAGTCAGCTTTTACTTTCAGTTCTTTGTCTTAAAGGTTTCCAGCTGTGTTGTTTTGGGGACCTACAACTGCAATTCCCACTGTCATTACTTTCGTAGGTACAAGTAAAACAGATAGGGAGGTACATCTTTTTCCCAAGGTAAAAATAGCTTAAAAGGAATCAGTAAGTTAAAACTAAACCTATAGTGTCCCATCAGGGGTAAGCAGATAAATACATACCTCTGAGATGGATATTGCATGAATTTGAACGGTTGCTATGCTCTGTTGGAGGATACAGAATATACGATGCCTCCTGGACATTTTATATACAGCAAACCGTGCTTGAAAAGCAGTTTCCATAGACAAAGACTCTATGACAAACAAAGAAAAAAACCAAAAATGCATGCTGTGAGTACTGTATTCTACTCGGGTTAAAAATTTTGGTCCACTACTTAAAGCCTCAAGAGCTACACTTTTAAAATAATATGTGAACTTTTTAGGAAAGTACAAAAGATAGTATAACTGTTATTCATTAAATATGTGGTTAGGTTATTTGTATATGGATCCGACATTGAAAATTTATCAGTAGGGACAATTTCAATCATATCTACAAGTGGAGACTATTTTAACAGTCATAAAAGGTTTCCAAGTTCTACTTACTTTATGTTATTTTAGACCTCTGAATTATTATTCTCCTTAGTTGCTGTGCTCTTATGTTCATTTTCTAAGCAATTCTGCACTGAACTTAGAGATTTTCTGGTTTTGGTGTTGTTTTTTTTTTTTTTTTTTCCTAATGCATAAGTCCCCAGTCTGTGACATTAATTGTGCATCATTCCTTTTTTCTGAGCAGCAATTCAGTTGTAACTCCTCTTTCACCTTATTCCTTTATGACCCTGTATTTATTTTTGGAATTAGAAGCAAGTAGGTGCTAGTCATGAAGCCTCATCTCTAGAGGAAACAGCACCTTCAGTTTTTGTGACCTGCAAAGGGGACACATGGTGCCTGCAGCTCCATTTTGAATAAATATTTGGGGTATAGTGCATACATAGTTCTTGCTGTTTGCTACAGGTTTGCTTTCTTCACATTAAACTAGTTTTCATCAACATGCTAAGCTCATACACAGAGTGAATCAACTGATGTCAGGAATGTGGGCTGTATCCATGCATTTGATAATGTATTTTTCTTCAGAATTGTATAATGTTATGAGCTGGCAATGCGGAAACAGCAATTATTATATCAAGTGAGACCAGGGGAAATTTTAAAACCTGAAGACAAAATTCTGAATCTTCAAGTCAAATGTTATTTACATATTAACATAAAGATGTAAAAGCCTGATTTCCTTCTCAGTATGCAAAGACATTGGAACGCCTTCAAAAGTAAATGCCTTAATAAAAACGTTAGAATTTATAACAGATTACAAAATTAATCAGATTCAACACTTTTATTGTCTCTAAATTTATCCAGAATCGGAGATGGAAACATTTGGGACGTTTGTTAAGAGACAAGCAACACCATCTGCTATGGGAGGCATGTCATTGTGCAGATCAATGGGAGAATAGCTTTAAGGGACATTCAAAAGAATTTCTACACCGAACTGAGTAATGACTCACAAAGAAAAAACTCACGGGGTTTAAACAAGGGGGAACGTGTGCAAAGTTAGGCCTAGGAGAGAAAGGAGTGAGTGGTTTATTTGTTCCCTGATGGTGAACAAACCAAGAGTTTTATTATACTGGGAGGAAGGATTCTAGTTTAGATTTTTTCTCTTTCACATGTTCCCTTAAGACATTTTCCACGCTTCAGTGAATGTTTTTTTGTTTGTATCAAACCAAAATTAAAAAGCAGTATCTCTTGAAGCTATTATTTAAACATTGCAAACTGTATACCAAAAACTGTTGCTGGTTTTCCATATGCGCACCTAGTTTTGCAAAATGTTATATATAGATTTTAAATAGTTAACTACGGAGAGATTTTAACCTCTCTGATTTATATCTGTTACCTGGTTTTACCAAGACAAAAGGGGCTAATACAAGAATAGCAGTATCCTTTTCAGTGTTCTTTTAACCAGTATGTCAAACTTCCAAACATCCATTCAAGCAGCATCACAATAAATGAAATGAACTGCAACGCATCAATAAGCATTGCCAAAATAAAGACACATTTAGCATTTCAGAACACCTCAGCGCTTTAATTATGAGATAGGGAATTCCTGGCATGAAAAAATGGCTTCCAAAGAGCCATCAGGTCAGTTCAGGACCCCGATTTCTGTATTTTAGTGGCAGAATCCATCAGGAAGAAGGAGAAGTGTCACTGGCTTCTGTTGCCTTGGCAACCTGTGTTACCAAACAACAGGCTGGGTACCTGCTAGCAGGTTTAAACTTTTCGGCTGCTATGACACTGACTGCAATGACAGCAGAAACAATACCTTTGGCTGGATGCTTTCCTGATAGCAAAACAAGATAATATTTTGCATATTTTTTTCACCGTCCTCGATGCTCTTTCCCATTTGCTTTGTGTTATGCTTGTTGGGAGCATTAGCTGTAATTAATCTGAACTCTAAATCCTGCTCTAAGACTCTTACATTAGCTGCATAGCATTTTCTCAAATGCCCTCTTGATAGTACTTTTTTTCACATATGGTCTTTTGTGCAATGGCACATTTTGGTGGAATGGCTGAAGAGAACAAGTTAGTATTTATTTATTTATTTGATTTTGTTGATTTAAGCTATTTGCACTTTCACTGCTTGTGGGTGCTACAGTTTTAAAATATTTGTAGTAATAATAAGATAACTGGGTGGGATTTGGTACCTCTAGCTACAGAGCAAATTTAAGGATAAATACAGCTGTTCCTGTAATTGGCATGCCGATAAAGGCTACCTCTGGTGGGGTTGGAGCTTTAGACAAGCCTGGCTGGAGCAGATGGTGCAGAGCTTCTCTCTGATCTAAGACACACTATTATCTACAGACACCCAGGTGGGAGTCCTCTGATCAAATGTAGATGCCTGAATTTAAACTAGTTGCCCTAGGTTCTTTTTATTGCCAATGAAGAGAAATGGACACTGTTAGGAAGAAATTTATTTCAACCTAATGTAGACTAGTAAACTAGGAAAGAGGAACTGTGCCCTATATGTTCGTATTTCTCTCTGTTGGATGTAAAAGAAGCTTGTTGCCTAGCTCAGGCACAGAGGTCTCACTGTCTAAAACTGGGTGAGCTCAGTGCACTTTTTAAAAGGTTTATGGAGATCCCAGTTATGATTGCCCTGGCCATTAACTGAGTCTCATTTTGTGACTCTCCTGGCCACATCTTTTCTGTTCTCAGTTAAATTAGTAGACTCATTAGTCACTCTCAGCCATGGGTTAAGTTAATCACAAGTCATTCAACTTGCTTTAAACTAGCAAGCATCTGGCTTTGGATCAGACTGCTCTATGGGAAGGCACTTCTATGCTATTTTTCCAAATATCTGTACTATTTTCTTTGAATTCCTCTTAGTGCTGTGTTTAAGTCGTGTTTGGGCATCAACTCAAGATGCAAATGTACAAATTAATTTGTCTTCAATGCAGCTGTCTGCATGTGAGCTGAGTGTCTAAGTTCTGATTATAATTGATGGAGATATAGGACTCAATGTGGTTGCCAACCTGTGGGCATTCACTGCCATTTCACACACCATAGGGTAAGAGAAACATCAACACAGGGTTGACAGATATGGTGCAGGAGCAATGGAAGACCTGTACCGTGTTGATCCAGCTGGAGGCCGAGTGATATACCTACCTTAGGATATCTAAAATGACTTTAGAAGTTATGACACTGGACACTGACTGAATTTTTCCCCTTGTAAGATGTTCAGTTGGCCGGCTGTAGATGTATGCTTTTGAGTGAACAAAACAGCTCGCTCTGCTTCCACAACATCATAGAACAGTTCCCTGACAACTGGTAAAAAGGATAACGCAATATAATTCAGGCCACTTCAAGTAAATTATAGTGTTCAAGGGTTAAAGTCTTCATTAGTTTTTGTTGTGAACAATTCTATCCAGATGGATATGGTGACATTGTTTGGAAGGGAGGTGAAGGAACCCTTTGCAATAAATGACAAAAGTAGAGCATTAATTGCTTAGCTGGAGATCTGTTTTCCAGAACTGTGGCTGTTCAGGAAACAGTCAACTGCTGCTGAAATCAGTGAGGGTGCAAACACTGTGTATGGTAAGAATTGACTCTAAAGGACTGTCATCTCCTCATTTTCTACTATTTTGTTTATGGAAGATTCAACTTGTGTCTGGTTGCAAGTCAAAAATAAATGACTACACTTGTTAAAACTGATTCTGTTATTTTCTATTAATTGGTTAACTATATGAATTCAAACCTGCGTGGATGTACTACAGTTGCTGTAATCCACTTCAACTATTTCTGTAGGAACCTGGTGAGGAGCAAGCTTAGTTAGTTCTGTGTGTTTTCAACGTGCCTTCAAGTGAATTCCATTTTCTTATATTTGTTTCTGTTTTCTGGGAGACCTGGGTCATTTCTTTCCCCTCCAGCAACCCTAAAACCTCAGCCGATGTAAATTGGCAGAGAACTGTTGATTTCATTGGCATTGTATTAATCTACTTGAGCTTAGAGTAGCTCCAGAGTTGTAGGAAGTGACTGTATAGAACCAGACACTTTCAATATATATTCAGGATATCAAATTTCTGTGTCAAAGACATAGATGCAGCTTTCTCCTCTGGGAGAAGTACTCACCAAATATGCACAGTGTACCACAGATATATTTAAAAAATGTTCTGTCAAAAGTATTGTGCCTGGTCCCTCTGGGTTCAGAGTACTGACATTTATGAAATCTTTTTCCTTTATCATGCAGTTTTTTAGAGCACTAATTGTGTCTTTTTTCTTTCTCTTTCATGCAAAAGTAATCTAGCTTTATTTATTATTTTTTTTTAATATCCTGGTTTTATTTCTTTAATCTCCCTCTTCTGTCTATTTCTCCTTACAAATCAAACACCTGCTTATAAACATCTTCACTGCTTCTGACAGAAACTGAATCCAAAATAAAAGATAAAATAAGCCATGGCTTGGGACTTCTTTCTAGAATGGCAAACAGAGAGGATTCTGGTTGATGTAAATGAAATGATTTTTGCTGTAAACTCCGACTGTCCCAGTTCTACTGCCACAGTTACCAACACATATGCTTTGGACAAGGAAAGTATTTCATAACGCTCTTCCATAAGATCCCAGACAAGAAACCATAGCTTTCTCCTAAACATTCAAAGCTTTTTGTCTTAAAATCCTTTTACTTTTCATGCAGAGAAATGGAAGAAAAGTGGCTAAGACTACAGATGCAGAAAACACATGGAAGCATTCTCAATTTATGTCATTTACACATCTCTTGAAAAAGCATGCAACAATATCTCTGATTATTATTAAAACCATCAGTAGAACATTGGTGCAAATAAACTGTAATAAGGATATATTCTTTGCCTAATGTCTGGAAGTTAATTGCAAGAAAATTAGTAGACATTGTTCAAATTATTTATTAAAATGAAACAAAATTAAAAAAACCCCTTAGGAAGCCACCAAAAAAATAATACACAATAAAAATAATAATGATTTACCCTTAAAAAGTGCTTTAATGGAAATCTAAACAATTTGCTGGCACTTGTTTATTTTTTACTATGGAAAAGGTCTAAATTCTTCCATCCTCTTTCTGTACTAATAAAAGGGGGAAGAAAAGAAAAAAAAAAAAGAAAGAGTCCCATTTTGTATTTTCCATTTTGCTTAACCAGTTACTTATTAAATTCTATCAAAAGATCATATAGCATATCTGTTTAAACATTCATAAAATGCAGCAGAGGTATATGGTGCTTTTTCACAGGTTACTGCGTGGGTGCTGTATGCTTTGTAGGAAAGGAGGGACTGGGCGACGCAGACCCTTTGCCTTGTTTTGGCTAATGAAGCTGGGGGAGGCAGGATCTTGTGCCAAGGAGGGGAGATTGCTTTGCTGTTTCCTCTAGAGTAACTCTGCCTGCTCACTGAAGGGATGTTTTCTGGGTGCAGTACAGGGCAAACGGAGAGAAATCCATCCAACACAAGGTCCTGCAGCATGGCTTCGGACTCGCCGACTCCTCAGGCTGCGATTAATCTGAGCTGAGCTGAGGCTGGACGCACCGAATGCAGCTGCCAGCGGTTACCTGGCAGCTCGGTGAGCCACAAACACTGGCTGAGCAGACTGAAAATTAATCCTGTTGCGAAAGAGCAGTTAGTATTAGACAAGTCTGCAAGGCCAGAGCGGGAGAGGACAAGATAGAGGAAGAGGAAAAGCTTTCAGCAGCACCGAAGTGAGACGCTGGGTTTGAAAGCCTCTTGAAAACATAGGATGTAAGCAGCAGGAGGGCTTTCCTGAAACACGGATCAAACCCACAGCCAAGCCTGACTGGTGACAGACATTGGTTTTTTTCTAGAATTCACTGGACTAGCAAGCCATGCAGAGGAACGAATTTCTTACAAGGACATGGCGGATGGTCATTTTTAAGCCTTTTTGTTTAATCTGTTTCACCTGAGAGGCTAGAATTTTCTCCATTTTTACAGTGCACATGTTCTTCTTGTGATGAAATGAAAAAGTAGCTGAAGTGACTAGATTTGCTTGCGTATTCCCTTTCTGGAGGAAGATGGGTAGTTTCCCTTCAAAGATCTGATCAACACTTTTTTTAGAGAGTGGAAGGCCCTGGAAATTTGTATGCTTACTTTAAAGAGAGTGAAAGGAAGAAAGAGATTCTTCCTCTCCGTTCTCTGCTGAAGTTGGAACTTGAAAATAATTTGATTGTTTTTACATTGACATTAAACATATTTTTGCTGGTTGCTTAACCAGTTTAACCTGACCTTATGCAAGTCATGTTTCCAACTGAGGTTTTAATACAGGAGAACTTAATAGGTTACAATTATAAAGATACTGCATTTACAGAACTCAGGGCTATTAACAGGTCTGACTGTTTAGGTGCATTTTCTCTCTGCCATAAAAACCCAGAGCTTTTGGTTTTCAATAAAAAGACAAATCAGGAGGATTTTGTATTTTTCAATACAACACTAAAAAAATGTAATGGGTCAATGTAATGTGAAAATCATTCTTACAGCACCCAGGGCAGAAAAAAGCTAGTAAGCTCTGACATATTTCAGCTATTACTTATAACTCACTAAGAACAGTCTTACCAAAAAAATAAATAAATGAAGGCAGGTAAAAGAGAATGACACAAATCCTCTTAAATAACTTTTTAAATATGTGCCGATTCAAAGACAGAGCTGGTTGAAATATTTTCAGTGAACACTATATTAAATTAACTTAAGGAAACAACCTATTTGTCTTTTTGTGAGCAGAGAACTATGATTTTATTCATAATAATAAACAAAAATAAGTGATTGACCATTTTAGATCCACCTTTTAATTTTAGTCTCAACAAAAGGAGAAGAAATATAAGCTGTGTTCACGATTACTGTGTTTTGGAAGAACTGGTAGAAATTAGGACTGGGAAATAGAAGGAAAGAAATCAGAAACTCATAGGTTCCTGAAGGACACAAAAATAAGAAATGAGGGAAGCAGAATGGTAAATTTGATAGAATATCTGATGAGAAGGAAGAAAAGAATGAAAATAAATATAAGTACTAGTATTATATTAGAAAACAAATATACTACAAAGCAGTTTTTTCCTAATACCTTAAAACATATTTTTAAACAAATGTCTCTGATGACCAGTCTCCCATCTGATTTCTAAATAAAATGGTATTTGCGATCTTTCACAACACTTGCAAAAGATTAATACTGAGAAGGAGAAAAACTTTCTGAAAAATACAGCGTGAATACAGGAACCATGGCACTTGAAGACTCAAGACAGCGTCAGTCAAAATAAGTATGACTTTTACCATGCAAGATACTTAAGAAACTGATGGGACTATTCCTTTATCATTTGCTGTTATAAAGTTGCCAACTCTTAACATAAGGTGTTGTTGTCTTTCTTTGGATCATTTTATTTGGGCATATTTAACCATGCCCAAAGAGGCTCTGCAAGCAGGATATATGCAACTAAAGGCATAAAGCAATTATTTATTGGCTAATAAATGAAAAATGTGGCTAGGTTTAATGAGCTCCTAGGTTAAACATTAGGGTGCTCACCATCCCTGACAAGGCACTGAAAAGCCCTTCCTGCCCGGACAAGCGTTAGTGAGGAGGGGATGCAACAGCCGCAGCTGCTCTCTAATATGTTAAGTTTTGCTTAGTTGTTGATTCTTTGGTCTTGCTAAACTGCCACCCCCAGGGAGACCATTGACATCAACAACAGACTGACGTTAATGTCACCAACCAACATCTTGGGCTGTTGTGTGGGTTGTTTTTTTTCTTTTTCTTTTTTAATGACAGCCAAGTTGTTGGTTTTCATCTTGAATCTTTAAGCTATTAACGCTCTTCATATGTATAATTGTACCTCTATCTGTAAGTTTCCCTTCCTTATCCTTCTCAGCTCCTCTCTCTACACCTTCTCGTAGCTCTTTCTCACCACTTAAAAATTTCCTCAAAAGTCTGACCCAAGGTTTTGCTGTTGAGCTACATCAGAGCTGGACCAGGGGTCATTATAACATAGATGACCGGGCCCAGAAGAGGCAGGGGAGGTTACAGCACAGTTTATGGTGAGAACAGCTTTTACAAGAGTTGAATTTCCATGGCTGGCCTGGACACATGGAGTAAAATTGATTGCACGGCGACTCAGCTTCAGCCCACTTTGCAGCAGTGCATAAGTTAGGTGCCTAATTACTGGAAGCTTCCCTCCTGTCAGGGGAGACAGAAAAGCTTCTCCAGGAAGAGAATTAGACCTTAATGGGCTAAATAAATATCTGTAGATGCCATCCTTTCCCTCCTAACTCTCTCTCCCTAGAGGGAGCTTTGTCCAACAACCCAAATTAGATAATTTAGTAAGGAAAATATATGTACTCCCTGGGATGAATCCAGGTCTTTACTTTCAAGAATTTTGTATTGCAAAACCAAGTATTTTCCCAACATTTACTAATAAATGATTGATCCTCAAACTCTTATTCATGTGAATAATTTTTACTCCTGAGCAGTGCTGGTGAAATCATTCAGACCATTTACGTAAGTAAGAAGTGTCACATAAATGCATCCAAACTGCTTTTAAAAAGGTTAAAACACACTCTGCTTGCTCTGGGCTCAGAATCCAGTGCCGTTGCTGACATTTTGTGAGGGACAGAGCCGTTTCGAGGCTTCCCAGATGCATAGACATGGGAAGGAGAGGGTAAAGGGCTGGAGATAGGCTGTGACACAAACCTAGGACTGAAACTCCTGTCCCAGTCTAGAACGAGGGACCTTGGAAAGTCAAACTTACAGTCTTGTTACTGCTGTTGAAATATGAAGGATGCTGACAACTCTGGTGAACAGTGTTGCTGAGAGAAGCTATAACATGGTCCTGATGAGTAGTCACAACCCACAAAACAAAGCACCACTTACGGCAGCGAGGGCTCTAGCAGCTTTTGGCCATCAGCCTAAGAGGTCTTCTCTGAACTGCTTGTCTTCTGCCAGGAGCTCCTCATGGCTTAGACGTAGTTGGAAGAGAGCAGGTCCTCCACACCAACAAAAGGAGAAACCTTCTAGCCAAACCCCTGCCAGTGGTTGGGTCCCCCTCAGTGTACCAGGGAAGGTCATGGCAGACAGAAAGAGGTTGGCTCTGTGCTGCTTGCACAGTCCATAGGGTGGTCCACCTACTGCATTTCCCCACAAGTTGCTCAAGGAAGTAAAGGCCACTTTGAGTACAGGAATCCTCTCCTATTTTGTGCATGCCCTGAAGGAGGAGATGTCATGCTTACCCTCCACTACTTCTTCCCACGCCTCTTCCCTGGGTGTCAAGCCTCCCTGCACAGCCCTTCCACACGCCTGAACGAGCTGCGTAACATCCAGCCAGACCATGAAATCACCATGAAAATGCCTTTGCAAGCTTATATTTGACTGATTCCATGACATAAGTATCGTATCCTGCCAACATCCAGGGTAAAAAGACCTTTTACTACCTGAAGAGAGAGTAAGAACCTAGTGGACCACCTTATGTTCAGATCTGATTCCCTGGACACATCAGCTGGAACCTACATAACGAAGTGGTGAGCATGGATGTGTTCGCAGCATGGGTTTTTTGTTAGGTTCCCTAATGGTTTCCCTCTGCAACAGGAGGGCAAGTCAGGCACAAACGTCCTCCAAATGTGTCGGGATCCTGCCCCTGTCATCCAGGTGGTAGCTGCACTTTACCCTCACCTTATTATTTACACTCTCATGATCCAAGTCCTCACTTAGTTGCAGGACCTGCTCACCCAGTCCCCTGACCCCGTCCAAGCTGGTTCATTCCACCAAGAAGAGGAATCTTGATGGAGGGGTGTGTGTGGTGTGGGGAGTCACAGCCACTGTGGGGCCTTTTTCCTTTCCCGCGTGGAAAATCTCAGGACAGAGCCTCCATGGACAACTCCTTGGATATCTTCAGGGAAGGGTGTGTGCTCGTGGGGTGCTGTGCTTGGTGTTTCTTGCTTTTATACCTTTTTTTTTTATACTGTGACACACTTCCCCTTCTTCCTTTTGTCCTATTTTATCTCATAGCCAGTTCGTTTCTCCTTGTTCTCTCTTTTTTTCTTTATCCCTTCCCCTCCTCAGGTTTTGTTAAAAACTGATTCTGAATACAACACCCTGGTTCAGCAGGGCTCTGGCACAAATAGAGCATATCTGAGAGTCTTTTGCTACAGCTAGGTATATTCTGGGCCACACAACTGCCTAATTTACCCATGGCTGCCCCCGTCAAGCCAAGCTGCAATTAGTTTCCTAAAGCCTCACTCGGTTATATGCTTATGAGCTTCATTTACTGCTGAACAGGCATACGCTTTGTAAATCTTACTCATGCAAAAGGTCTGAATAATTGCAATCACAAGTAAAAATTATGTGGATGAGTAAGGGTTGCAGGATCAGACCATTAATTAATAAATGTCAGTAAAGTACTTATGATGAAAGATGTTGTGGGAGTACAGTGTATTCTAATTAAAACATCAGATTTATTTCCGCAAGTTAGTCATGGACTTTATAAAAGATCAGTGTTTCCAGAACTTAAGAAACTTGAGAAACATTTCTTTTTCACATAAACTTTGTTTATACTGAAAATTTGTATTCTGTATATTAAACAAAAATAAAGCAAAATATTGAAAAATGTTAACCGATGGCTTAAGGCTGCCTGGAGGAGACCTACTTTGCAGTCTTTCCTTTTATATTGCAATTTACTGTGCTCAGTGTTGAAAGATGTTTATTTGTGACTCACAGAAGATTCCAAGTAGCAAGCAGTGCTGTAAAAGTTCTCAAAAAAATAATAAAAATGAAAATCCTTCCATCCAACGCATGATTTGGTAAAGTCAGAGTTTTGGGAAAATATATTTTAATGATTAATTAATCACATCTGATTCCATTTATCTATATAAGCACAAGGAAGGAAAAAGAAACATCAGGAACTACAGTTTTTCTTCTGGTTCTCAGTAGCAGTTATACAGATGTGATTTCTGTATATGCTGGCACAAAAGCAGAAAGTAAAAGGACCGTGGTTTAAGCATTCCCCCTGGATAAAAAATAAAATGTGTTATTTTGCCACAAAATTACAGCATTTGCAAAATATTAGGCTTGGTGAAACATTCAGATTCCCAAAAGGGTATTTTAAGTGCTTTTGCAGAAAATGTTTTCTTCTTCTCTTCCAGCATTAGAAGAAAGATTGTCAGATTAATAGAAGAGAAGGAGGAGGAGTATTGTCTACACTTTTCTGATGTTAATAAATAAATACACTTTTTTCTTTTTTTTTTTCACTAGAAAAGCAGTGTATTTAAAAGATAATATTTTAGAAACTTCCTTTGGTTCTAAACCAGCACATTATAATATCCATCTTTCTAAAGCAGTTCTCCAATTTGTACTTTTTCCTGATAATTTCCCTTTTTTTTCCCCCCTAATTTAAATAAATGTTCATATACCTGGGGCTCACACTAGGTAACACCTACTCCAGAAACAGTGACACCACTATCAGCAGGTCTATTTTAAGAATGAAGTACTACTTAAGGATCTAAGTGGAAGAGCATTATTTTTATTACTATTTATTTATTCTTTTTTTTTTAAGGAGAAAAATAATATGTGCATGCCAGGTGGGGTTTTAGAAGCTCTCTGAGCTTTATTCTACATTTCTCATTATACAAGGATAGTTCCCATGGTAACTATTACATCATTTGGCACACATGCTACCTGAGGAAAACAGAACAATTCAATAAAGAAACACACATTCACCATTGCGCGATGTGAATTGATTTACTTATTGCCTAATTATGTTTCCTAAAAACAGGAGGCTGCACCAGTTTTCAGTGTCAGCATGACCACTTGCCTGTCAAAATTAACACTTCTGCTCCCAATTTGCAGCTCCAAACCACCCTGTGCCATTCACTTCTGAGAAATCTTGACGCTGCTCAACGACTGTAGAAAAAGTAAACCTCCTACTCTACCTCTGCCATTTCTTTCTGCCTGCTCATGCTCTTTCTTCTTCTAATGCTGAATGGTATTGGAGATTTTCTGTTAAAAGTAAAAATAAAAGAAATTCAGTTTCATTCCTAGAAATGATAGGTTTTGCTGAGTGTATTTGCTTAAAAATTATTTTCACAAATCTAGCTAGCTGCTTGCAAGGCAATTTGGATTATAGGTGACTCTTCTAACAGCATGCAAAGGACAACTACTTTTTGTGTGCATGTCCTCTACATAAGACCCATTTACAAATTCTACACGTGTAGTACCGATGAGTAACACGGTAAAGATCTGTAAACAAGAGTTGATATTATCCAATACCCAGCTTTTCCTATTGGTCAATATTTTTCCTCCTCCCACTTGTTTTCTACATTCTGTGTATTTTCATTTAATTTCTGCCTCTCAAACTGGATTCTCTCCTGAGTACCTGTCTCAGTTCTTTGGAATTTTAAAAACCTAATTCTTTCTTCCTTTCCTAACAATTAATTATTATCACCTATTATCTATGCCTAAGCTTGAAGTAATTCTCTTGACTCCTTCTTCTTAATTTTTTTTGCTGCTGCATGAGACTCTGTTTTTGATAAAACAAGAAAATCCTTCTGTCCTTCTGATTTGTAATTTCTCCAGTGGTTATTTGAATTCTGGCTTTCTTTTACTAAATAAAGTCGGGAGTATACTAGGACACGTCTGTGCTTGTCAATCTGGGTGGCTGTTTAACTGCATTAACCTTCATAAGTCAGGCAAAAAAAAATGTCTTTTTTCAAACTTATGCTAGGACACATATTTTCTAAAGATTTAAACCACAGTGTTGAAACACTGAAATGGACACACAATGTGCCCACAAACAATGTAACCCTGAAAAACACTGCACCAATTCCACTACTGTGTCCTTAAGATAAGTGCTATTTAAATTCATTCATTTCCTGGGAAATGATTTTCTGATCTATCAAGGTAAATAGGTACTGAGGGATGCAAAATTAATCAAGAAAAAGGAAATGAGGTCTTTTTTATGTTGCTTTCTATCAAAGAAGGCTCTCGTTATTACAGCAGACTAAAGTGAAGTCAAGTGGCCAAAGATAAGTGGAGGAACAGAACTTAGAAGCAGGCAGAAAAGGGCTTGGCTGGATAGCTCTTCTCTAAAAAAGAGAAGGAGAGCATAATCTTTTGTGAGTGACTGAATTGCACAAACATAAATGGTAAAGCATTCTGCAGAAAGTTGTTTTCTCCATCCTATATATAGGAATTGCAAAGGAAACAGTCAAAAAATGCCTTAGAATTAACGATGTAATTCCTTAGCTTTTCAGAGGGGATCGCGCACCTGAGATCTTCAGGTGCATTGAAATTCTTCTTTCTCACCACTAGTTACACAGAGAGTTAAGGCGGCTCAGTTTTGCAAAACTGCCCCTGTTTTGTTCAAGCCCGTATATGATTATGTGGTCATAAATATCTGACCAGATTCTGCTTCCTAATTTGTCCAACTCCTTTACATCCTCCTTCAGTTTTATTCAAGGTAAAGCCTTAGTTTCAAAGGCTTTTATTTTCCTTGACATTTTTGCATAGTTAAAACCACTTGGATATATTTTTCAGTTTCATAAGGAGGTTTATAGGAAGCAATTTCCTCATAATATTCCTCGTTTTGCTGTGTAGTGCCTTGTATTCCCCAGTTCTTACTCATGACCTTTCATGCTGGAGAGAGATTACACCTAAACAGACACCACCTCAGTCTTCAGAGAAGACTTTCACCTCAGAAAAGAGGCAAAATAAAAGTAAAAGTGGAGGCAACTTAGGACTTTCATTACTTTCAAAGGTCTGCAAGTCTCTAGTGCTTTCTTAGCAAAAAAAGTGCCTGCTGAAATTCCTGGTCATGCACTCATGTGACCTTGGTGGCACTCTTTCTTTTCAAATAACGAGATCCATTTGTTATTTAGGGACATTGCTTAACTCAGATGTTATTAATCCCAGTATGTATGCTGACACTTGAAAGCTTGACTCTGTTGTAGTCACTGAATATTTTGATGTTTAATTTTTCCTCTGGCTCTAGCCCCAGGAGCCTGAGGGCTCTTATATCTTATGAGAGCTGCTAAAGAGGGAATCGGTGCCGGTGAGATCCTCTCAGCCTGGCTAACATGAGACCCCTACAAGTGGGTCCTTGCAACCGCTGAGTGACTGACGAGGTAATAGGACGCTGACTCCATGACTACTCTGTCACTCTAACCTACCATAAATCGGCCGGGAAGTTGAAAGAAGCCATCCGATTCCCGTATCTGCACAGAGTAAGAGCACTCTTCCGACCAGATGGCCAAACAAACAGATCATGTCACCGATCTTGTGCAAAACTGCTCGTTTGTTTGTTTTCTTGATTTATGTGTCGGGTAGATCAACTTGCATTGTTGCGTGAATACTTGTGCTGATAGCTGGGAAGGTGTAGCTGGGGGCAAGAAGAAAAGTGTGACCATCCTTTTGGACAGCAGCGTGACTTTATGCCAATTAAAAATGCCTATGTAGCTGTGATCTGACTCAAGCAACCAGATCATAACAACTTCTATACACCCCTCCTCAAAACTTCAACTTTTCTTTTCATCCCGAGAGAAGATTAAAGGATTGACTTCTGAGAGGGAACATCTTCTCTCCTGCAGTTAACCTCCCTGTGACCTGGGAGGGCAGGACTTTCAATTGCCATCCCATAAGCTGTATGAAGCCAGCTCTCTTTAATGTAAGCCATTGTTTTTATTCAGCCAACTGTGAGGCCAACTAAGAGAGTACTTGGCAACACAGCCCTCCTTAAGCGTCCGTCACCCAAGACGCAGCTCTGAATACTATGCTATTCAAAGAGTTAGTAAACCGAACTCATACTTCAGTTTAAAAGAGCTAGAGAAAATCTAAAGTGAAATTCAATGTGCAAAACATTCAATCAAAAACTAAATTGCAATCTCAATTGTGGAGCGATTCCAAGAAAATGCAAGTCAGTCTGATAACAAGAATGCAGAGTGATGCAGGCTCAACAATTTATTTTTCTTCTTAGGGGATAAATGAAAATTATGTTCTCAGTGCCAGGCACGTTCTATTACAAGCATAATTAAGGCATTGATTCTGATCTAAATTAGAAACACAAGGAAAAGAGGAGAATAGGAGATTTGCCTTTGACTTCAATGTAGTAAGTAATTCACCCTTACATTTTATCCTATTATTATTATTATTATTATTAGGGTACAGTATGCTTTTCCCACAGCCTTACAACACAAGAAACACAACCTGAAGCATTTTCAGGTGAATTTTAGCATTAACGGGAAGTACTGAAGAAGTGTATGAGCCTCCATTGCTACTTTGGAGCTGTGGGACTCGAGAACATTTCCCTATCTCCGGTCTGTACGCACTCTCACTTCATTTTGACAGCATGGTGAAATGAGACTTAGGTGAATAACAGTCATCCAACACGCACTGAAGAAAAGTCGGTGTGCAGGGACAGCGGTGCAGCTGGCGTGTGCTCCGGCACATCCCCTTTGACTAGATGTGCGTATATTCCACACGGAGCAGGTGCCTGTGTGAGCCAAACCCTGGATTTATGTGAAGAGCTTTAAAATCTCAGCCTGTGAGTGAGTGAGTAACTATCTCCACTGAAAAGCTGTTAAGGTTGCATCTTAATCCCTGTCCCTGAAACACGACCCACTGGTGCAGAATCAGAGACCTGCAGAGTATCCCATTCCATAGGTTTGCAGGTAAGCACAGAGATCGTACGGACTTGGTGGATACCAGTGCAGGAGCTTCATTCACCTCTAGTTATTTTGTTGTTGTTGTTGTAAGTTCTCTCTTGTTATCACAACCATAGTCACTTTTAGCTGGTTTTTGAAGATTTTTTCAGCATCAAGGATACTGAGGTTTGAAAAAACTCCCATTCACCTATCTGAGACTGGTTCCCTATGTTTTTCTTCTGATATGACTTCTCAGCCAGGTGAATTCAACTGAACAGCTATGAATTTCTCATTTTACTTACTATGAAAGCAAGATAAAGCACCCACATAATGTAGTATTGACACTAAAGCACAGAGAATAAAAGAAAAACATAGACAAATATTTATTTGCATTATTTAATGGACTTCCTTTGGCCATGATCTCTGTTCTTTGTTATTTGCTTTCCATGTTCATTTGAACAACCAGATTTTATGGGAACAAATGCTCGCAGAAAATGAAGTTAAAAGTCATGAGTATTTGCAGAGGCCAAACATTTAATTCAGACAAAAATATTCATGACAGAAATGCTTTCTCACTTACTGTGTGAGACATCACGGTAAAATGCACAAAAGTACCCGACAAAACAAGGCAATATTTGACTGACTTGAAATCACAAGTTCCAAAGAGTAAATACATTTAAAAGAATGTACATTCAAAGACATTATGATTTGTCTGATAGAATACATAAAAGAAGAGAGCTGACATTCAGTGATGTATGGAATTTATAAAAGGGAAACAGGATTAGTAAAAAAATTCTGTTGAACCTAAATTTAGAAGGAAAACTGGTTTTTCAACTGTTTTTTGCGTACACCTTGAAATGTTTTATTTCTGCTCATTTCACCAAAAGATGTGAATGCTCTAAGCTGAGTTTTTACCTTAAAGCTCTAAGTTTTCTGTTGTTACCTGATATATTCCTAACAAGGACAATATATTTTTATTTTGGAATGAAAAATTTTAGTAGTCAATATTACTCTTTAAGTTTGATATTTTCTTCAGGGGAAAAAGAAACAAACCACCACCACCACCCCAAACCAAAGAGCTCTAATTAAATATAATGAGAAGGACATCCTTTAAAACTGTTATCTCACTTTCTTTCTCAGTATTTTTATAAGCAGACCAAGCTTCTGTTGCTAAGCTTGTCTCTTGAGTGGGAAAACTGATGAGTATTGATTCAGTTCATAAATACAGGTTTGTGGTGCTGAAAAATTAAGCTTTGTCATTTAGTAGAATCCAATTCTGTGATGTATTTTTTTAATTATTTTTTTTTTTTTCAGAGCGAACGATTTGCTCCGAAGTAATCTAGACAAAATCTAAATCTTTCATCTTAGCAAGAAAGGAATAATAATAGTATCAGTAAAAGAAAACTAGTGTATTTTGCTAGGGTTATGTTACTTCTAAACCATTTTTTGTGCAGCTTTTTTCAAGGCTTCCTATACTTTAAATTCTCCAAATAACTCTTATGATGTGGCTTTTGTTTCATTTTCTTTTCTGTCAGCTCAGGTCCGCTACAGAAGAGCTTTCACAGAACTGTACACACAGAAGTCATACACATGGAAATGATGGAAACAAATTGTAACTGATTATGCTTGATCTCCGAAAGTGCCTCTTTCCCATTTTTTAAGAGTAGTTGAAAACTCAGTCTCAGGTACTGGAAAGGTGACTGACTTTTATACAAAGACGAGCTTCTGAGCTTACTAAATGTCTGCATAAACCAAATATCTCTAATGAAGGCTCTGTCTTGTTGCTGTCGTTGTTCCTTTTTTATGTTTTTATCAAGAAACTTATTTATTTAGCCCCATTTTTCTAGGCATGTAACAAATCCTATTTTATGCCAGTGAAAATTTTAAAGACTGTACAACGTATAGATACCATGTACATTAAGTAGCTTGGCATTGTAGGCAGGAGGAAGATAGATCACTTTTAAACTTGCTGACTTGGTTAGAGAGGAACTGAGATGCGGGAGTTTGAATTCTTTGCTTTCTCCTACCGGTTGTCTTAAAAGAGGTGTTCAGTTTTGAGATGTGATTTTGTCTGGGTATTTTTTAATAGTAGTATTTGCCAAAGTGACATAGGATTTGTTAAGCGTTCCAATGATTTGATGTGTTTATTGCTCTTGTCTCTTGTTGAGCACCTGCAGGCGATATGTAATTGGAATACACATTTTGATCTTTTAGGACTTTTTCTGTATCTGAGGATTGGATTATCTGTTGATTTGCTATTGATGTATTTGGCTTTTAAGGACTTTATTTTTCCTTTTGTTTTGGTCATTTGCTGTTACCTCCTGAAGACTCTGTACTTTACATCAACAGCCAGCCTCCTGCAACTCAGACCCTAAGCATCTGAAACAGGGCACACTCACAGGGTGGAAAACCACATCTTTAAAAAGTGGTGTTCTAGGAGCAGCAATTAGCTGTGCATGATTACCTTCTAACCTGCTAAATGGCTGGTTCAGATCTCCTGCTGTCAGTAAACAACCAGGGGCTGATTAAAAGTCTTGTTATCATTCCAAAACCCTTTGATGTATGCATGTGCTAGTTTTGACCTCATTTTTCAATTCTATGTGTGTTTCTGGAGTAGGTTACCAATTTCGATAGTGGAAAGAAAAGAGTAATTCAGTGTGCCTGACCTACAATGGAATATCCCAGCTGAATATGAAAGACTCAGTGTCTTACCTGGCATTACTTCATAAAACCTTTTTCAACCCCCACAATATACTTACTTTCACTATATCTCTGTATCACTGTATCACTGTGAATCCCTAAATGTATTTATTTTCCTTTTTCTTTAAGCAATACTAGTGTTTAAAATGGAGAATAAATTGACACTATCATAAGTAGAAATAGCCACAAAGCATCCATAACACTGCAACAGGAATAAGTTTTTTCACGTTGCTTAAATGGTACCTTAGCTCTACTCTTAAGAGAGTTGCACTGTGAAGCACGTATTAGTCCAGTTCTATTTGTTTTCTAGCTAGATGATTCCTATGTGATGTATACCCTGTCTTTTATGAAGTAAATGGAAATCATCAGTTAACTTCAAATTATCCACCAAAGAGCTTATAGGCTGCATAGTTTTGGTTTATGAACAACGTGGGCTACATTTGAACCAAGGACCTACATGGAATTTTTTGCTGCTTTAATATCAGTTTTCTACACCTGTTGGTCTGATAATAACCTGCAGTTTAGTGAGAACCTGATAAAAAAAACATTAAGTTGTTTTTGTTGACGACTGCTGAGGCAAGAAGTAAGCAGCAGAGGTTGGTAACAGTTGTTTAAAAATCTCCAGAGCAACTTGAATGAGGAAAGCAAGAGTCAATTTTCTGAAGTTCTTCAAAGATATACATACACCTCAAGGACAGTTTATATATAATAAACTCTATTGATTTTGTGTGAAAGAGAGGTATTCTGGCACATCATCAACCAAGAAGCATTACCCCTTTGTAAAGATCACATCTTTCCTGTCACTCTATTCAGAGTCCTGCTCAGTTTCATCTAATGCTTTGAAGTGATCCTAAGGACATAAGAAATGCCCTGCTGGGTGAGGCTAGCTCTGGTTCATCCAACCCAGCAGATGTTATTTAGGGAAAGCATGAAAGTCTAACCATTTTTTGAAGTCCAGTCTCCTCGCACTCCCCCAGCATGCAGAACAGTTCCATGAAAGATGTTGGAAAGTACATCCTTGCCCAGTTCTTGTAACATACATCAAGACATCTTTCTAATCTCTTCTGGAACTTGCTGGTGCTGTCTGTTTCCCCAGCTTCCTGGGGCAAAATCTCCAGAAGTTCACTACTGTCTGTGTAAAGATGTGTTTTAAACTAACATCCTGTCACCTGTAGAGAATGTCCCCTAGTTCTGTACTGTAAGTCTGTGGTAAAGAGACATCAAAGCAAAAATTAGCTAAACTCAGACATAGCTTCTGTGAAATTCTGTTTGGAAAAGGCATGCTGCCTTTGTCAGGTGCTGAGCTGCATAACTTAAAATCTGCAGACATGGGAAGCATAGTGGCAGCTGTAGAGAGGACTATTCATCTGCTATGAGGACAATGTGAAGAAAGAAGATAATCACCCTCCTTGACAGCCTATCTGTGACCATGGAAGTGACCAACCACTGAAGGGGAGAGGCGAAATTTCCTGAACGGAGAGCAAAAGGATGACACTAAGAACTCCTCTGCCCACGGCTGTGTCTCCACAGGAGTGCAGGTCGATGCCTCCTCGTACCATTGCATCAGGCCTGCCTCTTACTCTCTATGCTGTCCAAGGAAGTTTTAATCAGGTTAAAATGGGGTTCTTCTCTAGCAAAAAATGAAGGCAGAAGCCAGAATACTGAAATAAATAAAACAAATAAATAAAATGCAATTCCAGAACTAGAACGAAGTAGATTGTTGGTGATTGTCCTTTTTCTGGCATGGTGATAATCTTCATAACCAGAGTAAAGCTCATCTGTGCAGGAGACAAAGTTCTTCAGCTCTCATCTCAGTGTGGTAAGAATTCTCGTAGCAACTGAGACTCTTCATGGTTTTGAATGCAGGGCACATTTCTTTGACCTTCCTTTCTTTAACATAAACACACAGCAGTATTTGGGGGGGAAAGGGGGAACAAAATGAAAAAGAAAAAAAAAGTCCCAAAGGAGACAAACAAATAACTTTCAAAACAAGAGACTACCTTGCACATACTATTCATGAGGGAGACATGATGAAAGAACAATCAGTACTTGATAGATGTTAGTCAAGTGCTGGATGTTAGTCAAGACGCTTAGATATGATGACAAGTATGGTATAAGAATCCATTTACAATTGAATAGCTACTCCAGACCCTGAGTGCTAGACATAATGCTATGTTCCCCTCTGTCACTCATTAACACAACAAAACTTGTGACAGACCTGCAACTCAGAAACCCAGGAGCTCCTATAACATAGCTTGATAGTCAACAGGATAATTCCTCATAGAAAATACCCCTGGGTATGCATTCAAACAATTTATTAAAGTTCTGTTTAGATCTAACGCAACTTTTGCAAAGCTGTTTTGCACCTCTTTCGCTGATTAATTTCTATTTATTCATTTCTCACACTCTGACTTTCTGAATAATCCAGAACTTTCTCCATCTTCTCAGTAAGAAATCTAAATTCTAAACTTCACATTATAGATTAATAACAATCATTCCTAAAATAATGTCTGGCTTCCAGTGACTTAAATTCTCCCCTCCAGCCATTAGAGATTCTGTGGGTAATCTTTCTAATGCGTTCTTTCTACCTGTTATTCACTCTTCATTTCACATTGACACTTGTCTCTTCAGAACTCCTGCCTTTTGACTTGGAGGGGGAAATTACTTTCCAGTGGATTGAAGTTTGTGTTGCTCTATGTGTAGGAAAAAAAAGTAATTGTGCTTCAGAGGCCGTAGTAGTATGTTTTGAGGTCCACAGCACAAAATGGTGACCATTAAATGAGTCAACGAGGCAACCCAATAATTTCTCAGACCAGGAAGAAAATAAACGGCTATTAGAAGATACTGATGAAGTATCAGTTTTAGCAGGTGAAGGTATTCTCTGCTGTAGATAAGATGCCAAAAAAAGTCTTTGAAGCTACATTGTCATAACAAAACCCAAGAATCCTTCTTAGTTAATTCTGGTAACTTTAAACATATTTCAGCATGATCCTTATTTAATATGAATATTTAAAAATTAACCTTTGAAACTGAACTTTGTGTAAATACAAGGGTTTTTTTTTTCACAGAGTGGATACTTCCTGCGTTTAAAACCACATAAAGTTAGAAATAAACAGTACTCAAGAGCAACTTGGAACTCTGAGTCGACAGAACACAGGGACACCATCAGCTCTTCTGTGCTTATCACACCTGAAGTATATTGATGGGATGGCCTACTGAAAAAAGTAGGTCATCAATACACAGCTTTAGTTAGAAAATTAAGGTTCAGGGAGAGATATTGACAGCCTGAGAAGGAACAGTAGAGGTTAGAAAGAAAAATTAGTGTTTGCAGAAAAATGAGTAGAGTTGAATCTTAAGGAAGACACTATGGGTTTAAAAAAATGAGACTAAGAAAGAAGGGCCTTGTTCCTAAATGAAAACAAACCCCCAAGTATAGATGCTGCTATGAAAGCAGATTAGGATTGCCTAGATGAAGGAGTAGTAAACTCTGCAAGTATTACTTCATTTCCTGACATAAACCTGAATAGGAAATATATGTGATCTGACCATGACAGTTTATTTTTTCTCCCATAAGTCCAAAATGAAACAGACTTATGCTATAACAGCCTTTTATTCTTGCCAGATGTTATGTGCTTTATATTTTCCAAAGCCACTCCGGTCACTCTGCATGCAGGAGAGAAAGGTTGGCAAATTCTGATCAGTCTATTGTCAGTGTGTAAGCCATGTACAATTTAACTTTACAGTAAAAGAAAAGGTTACAAAAAGAAAGGGGGGGGAAAAGTAATCTTCTGGCCCATAGAAATCAGAGGAAAAATAAGGAAACAGAAAGGAAAAAAATTAAAAGAAAGAAGGCATTAAGAGCATCAGAAGAAAAGAGGACAGAATATGAATGACACAGACCAGCATTTCTGGAGTTAATAACTCAGGACTTACTTTTACAGTGTGTACCTCTGTGTTCTGTAGCTAAAGGCTCTGTATTCTGTCCCCTGGTGCTGCATGTGTACAGCTGAGCTCAGAACTGCCCTGACTGTATGATTCGCTATTCAGGTAAAAGTTGGATTCTCCATTCCTTCCATTGCAGCTGATCATTTTTACTTTGTTTTGGCCAGAAACAGCCCATGTGATGGCCCATTACTGTCCTAAATGGTAACTGACAGTTTAAACATATTACTTAGCTTGCATTTCATTTCTATGAATACTTGGGAGTGGACAATTTTTCTGGGCCATTAGCAGGTTGTGTCTTGATACTTTTATTATTTTGTGATAAGCTGTGTAACTTAATTGATTACTGAGGACATGATTGTGCCAGTATACCCACGCTAAATTTCTTAATACCGTTAACCTAAAAGTATGGCACAAACTGGTTTGCCTTGCAGTTGACTCCAACTTTAAAACCAGAACTGTGACCTCTGTGTTTTAGGTATCTGTGCATGTTTAGCTGGGGACAAAGTATTAGGTTTATTTTTCCTTTTCTGAATATTCTGTTCTTTCTGAACATCAAGTCCTTTAAGGTTTCGCAAGTTGGATATTCAGAATTGTCAGGTGCTTTTGTAAACCGTGGCCCTACTCTCAGTAGGTATTCACTAAGCTCAAGTTACCATTACTCTTTTCAGCTTCATGTTCACAAATTAAAATTGGTATGACCCAGTTCTTACAAATGTGGCACTTGAGATTTACACCCCTCTGCAGAGCTGTCTTTGTACAAAAGAACAGCACATCCAAGATGGATGATATTTCTGCGGGAAACTTTTACGACTGGCAACAATTTGGGGAGGGTTACTCCTTTTCATTATTTTGTATCATATTTTAGATATTTCTACTGCTTTTTATTATTTTATTTTCTATTACTATTATTTAGAACGACGAAGTCAGAGCCATCACAAGGTAAAATGCTGCTTGACTCATCCTCTGCAGTAATGTCGTTAGGGACCGAAATGCCTGCTTTAACACAGAAATCTTTGTTGCCTCCTGACGCTGAGCCACACTACACCTGCCAGTCTCCCAGTCGTCATTTTTCTAGGTTCTTTTTTTAAAACTAAGCTGAAGCATCTAATTAAGTTTAAAATAGAATGGCCCTGGGAAGAAATCTTCTAAAAGCTGCAGTAGAGATAGCAGCTCATCTTAACTGGAGGCTAAGACTTGCAATACCACGTTCTTTCATGATATCATGAGAGATTTATGCAAACAAAAGTGAGACTTTTGCAGAGTCAGCCAGCACAAAGCAGCCATGTAACTAAAGAAAAGAAGCCAATCTATACACAGAGGAGAAATTAACTTTGGGGAAGAATGAGTGCCAGGTGAAATACAAATGGACAGATGAGCAGTATTTTTGCTAGCGTGGAGTTCCTAGGTCTGCTTTGGCACCAACATGGTTAAAGGGAGAAGAAGAATGGTTAAATAGAGTTCAGCAACATGTTCTGAAAAATTCAGCTTTGCTTAATGGTAAAACCTCCACAGTAGTTATCACAGTCAATGTAAAACCCAAGGCCCTTGTTTCAAGGAAGGCTTCTGCATCAGAAACTGTTAGGTGCCTGAGGGATAAGCTGAGATGAGGAACTGTGGTTGAATTTTTGTGCGTGTATGAACTACCAAAACCAATTTCAGCCGCATCTAGAAGACCTGATTCTGAATGCCTGCAGTATCAGCTGAATTAATTAACTTCAGTCAGCAACTCACTGAGGGTCAAATTCTGATTTTTGAGGTACAGACCAAAACAATGAGAAGTATGAAAACTACAGGAGCTAAGAAAGCCCAAGCAATGCAAATCCCTTTCCCTCAGCTCCTTCTTATACCCCGTGAAAGAAAAGAGCAATTTACTTGTGCTGTATATTGTTGTCTTCACACTTTCTCAGCTGTACTAGCTAGATAGCGAAGTGTAGGAGAGGGGCCTAAAGTTAAGATCCTTACTATCCCTTGAGTCAGCTGGAAGGACAAAGATACAGTCTGTTCATATACACCTGCATGAAAATCCTGCATTTTTTTTACAGAAGTTTACAGGAGCATTTCTCTTCTTGACGGTCTTGCATCAGATGTAATCCAGCTCACAACCTAGCCCCAAACCGTCACTGTTTCAAAAATTACAGTCATAATGCATAAAAATCAAAGATCATTCTGCAAAACCTCATTTAAAATTAACAGTATCTGTTGACCTTCTACTCCAAAAATTATACTTTTTATATTATTTTTAAAAGTATACATGATACTTTAGGAGATTACTGTGCACTTTAACATTAATTTGAATGTTTAAAAAAATCTTCACTTTAACTTCTAAAAGCTAGCATTTAATTTTCGTAGAGCAAGGATGTCAGAAAAAGTATTTTCTAAGCACCCTTCAAAAAGAGAACCCTTGAATACCCACCCAAAAGACTCATCTACTGAAATTTTAATTTTGTTGAAAACACCAGGGTTATGCTTCCTGTTTGTTTGTTTTTCATTTGTGATATATATTTTTCATAGACAGAGATATCAAATTAAATCAATAGGTGTTTACAGAAATCCTTGAGAGTTAAAACCAATTTACTTCTTTTTACAATATTAATAGAAAAAAAAATACTTTTTTCCCTGAAATTTAACCTGGTATACAGAAAATTGATTTAGTGGTAAGAAGAGGAAGCATAATCAAACATCTACAATGATAGTTGACCAGTTTCTCTTTTTAAGTTTGAGAGTTTGCATGAATATGATAAGATTTGTGTTTTTTGATATTCTTTCACAAAGATAACATCTCTAAATGTAACGGAAATATTTTCTGGCGGTTACATGTCTGCTGGATGTAGAAGAACAGTTGCAATCTCTTACTTTGGCTCCTCAGGTTCCTTCATTAAAAGCTAAAGTATCTTCCCTTTCTACCACATAACTGTATTAATGATCAAGGAGTATTCAGAAAATGTCGAGGAGAGATAAGTACCTACTTTGGAGCAAATCTCAAGAAATGATCTTGTTAAATCATAGTTTTGCAGTGTGGTGCCAACAGTAAACAGCAAAGGGAAAAAAGATGGGACTTGCAACAGTTAGACTATCAAAGTAAAATCTATCTTGACAACAATGGGCCTATTTATTTGCCTTCCAGAGCTATACTTGTAAAAGACAGAAGAGGTACCATTTCAAATTATGTTCCCAAGATAAGCATATTCAAGAAACTTAACAGGAAGATGATCCACCAACACCTGATAGCCTGCAACCATCTGTAAAATCTCTATTAAAAAGACAGTCTTCTTGCCTATGTAATATAAATGTCAGCTTGGCAGAAAAGAATAATCTCTTTTTCAAGTATTTTCTTGACGAACATTAAAGTTTCAAAGCTTGGAATATGAGCATGTTAAAGTGAAAAGCCCCCAGTTCAATAACTACTATGTTTTTAACACCTAATCCAGAGACCGCTGTACTGGAGTACAGCTACATGTGGCTGTCCAATATAATTTCAGACTGTATGGCTTAGACATTCATATATCAAAAGGTTTAAAACTAGGAAATTAGTAGTCATATATAGAAAATAATTTGCTATATATCCTTCCCGAATACTCTCTCCTTACAATTCTTTCTCCCTACTGGCTGGAGGTTTGCGATTAGCTGTTTCTCCTGTGTTGGTGATTGACAGTGGTGATAGCAATGTTTCCAGTGACAATATCTCCTCCTTTCACTGTTCTCCCTTCCCTTTTTCATAAGGGAGGATTAGGAAATGGGAGGAGCGAATAACACATATAACATAACAACAGCATGTTCTATTTTCCTTACATCTACTCGTGACTTACATCAACATCCTGTTCTTCTCTTTTTATAATAGGATTTCTTTTTTTTGTAATTCTGCTACCCAGAGAGAATTATTATGAGGGTTCTTTTCCCATGTTTGTGCCTAGACATAAAAGTAAATTCTAGGGGTACGTTTAGCAAATATACTCCCAGAACACTATTAATACCCAATGTTGGGTGTTTTGAGAGAAAAAAAGACATGGTAACCACTCCCAGAGGCTGCCATTAAGATGTTCTTTAACGAAACAGCTCACCTGGAGAGCTTTCAAATGAACCCTTAAAACTAGTAATCCTTCCTTAGCAATCTCTCTTACAGGAAATACAAACATTATACAATACTAGCATGTAAAATTTTATTTTATTTTATTTTATTTTAATTATTCTCTGTTTCCCTTTTAGTTTCTACAGCTTTTTGTGAAATTACTTCCTGTGTAGATCTCCCTCACATCGGTGTGCTATCAGTGTTTATACCCCTGGAGCACTGCTCTTCAGGATGATCTGGCTCCCATCAGCCAGGTGCTGCCCCAGATAGCAATCTTTCCCTGTGGGCGCACCCTTGTTTGTAATGTAGGCATGCAACCTACTTTAAAAATTCCCACCCACATGCACAGACGCACACACCAGGAGCTAGCCTTTTCCTTGCTGAAAGCGAGACTTTAAGGAAATATCATCACTGAAGTATTCACATTTGTATTTGATAAGTAAACCAGTAGCAGGGGAGCCTGTAATTTGGCTTAATGTGACCTAGGTCTCAGATATGTAGCCAGTAATGGTTTTGTTGTGGTTTTTTTTTTTTACTAAACAATAACCATTCTGTGATTCTTATTTAATAAGCAAACCTCTGCCTCATTGAAATAGTCCTCTTTCCAAACTTTCCAAGAGGCAACACAGTTCAGCTGATGTGGGAATGTGCAGCCCTTTATGGGACATCTATAAAGAAATGGTATGACTAGGAAAATATTTAAAAATCACATAGACAGCAGCCCACAGAACTCTGTTATACTGGAGCTTTATTTAGAAAGATGAGTACAGGAGAAAAAAACCAAACCAAACCAAATCAAACCAACCAACCAACAACCCTATGAAAGGCTAACGCGGACTTTGAGCCCAGATTGCAGAGTATGTAGTAAGCCATAATTTAATAGTAATGTGAGTCTGGTCCTGCATGTTACTAAAAGCTTTAAAACTCCTTGCAGAAATCAGTGGGAATTATGGAACCTAACACTAGGTTTTAGAATAAAAGTCACACTTAAGCTGTGCTGCCAGTCAGCAAAAGGCCTGCAAAAAGGCAGCAGCATCAGTAGGACATAGGTAGTGTACAGGCCTTCAGTGCTTCTGACCTCCCCACAGAGCAGTAAATTTCCTTCTACAACCTTAATCCTATACAATCCAAATTTCTGTAACAATGCCAATTTTATTGTTTTGATCATTTTCTTGGCAGAAATGTTAGAGCTGGTTAGCTGCAAATTACTCTGTCTGAGCCTCCAAACATGAATACGTTTATGAACTATAAATTATGTTCAAAGACATGTCACTCCTGCCTTCCCAGCACTATACACAGAAGTCCATTAAACTGTATATAATATGGGCTTAATGCTATTTCCTTTCATGTCAATAGAGAAAAACTCTGGCCATGTGCTCATTGCATTGGTTAGGATTTTAATGAGCTGGGTGCACAGTCTGACTGCTATAGTGCTATAGTGTCTTCCCATGCAATCCAGAAAAAATCAGTAAGGAAAATATCATGCAGCCACCCAAGTTGTGAATCTAAAAATATGGATGTTTGGCGTAGTTAGGTTAAACTACTAAGTTTTTCCTGGCTGGGGTTTTGAGCCTCCCATGTGTTTTATTATAGGGGAATAGCAGCACTGTCACTTCTAGCTACACATATGAGGAAAGTTGCAACTCCCCTTTATTAACCATCTAAGGCTTTGAAGCTTTTTTACAAGCGTCTGCTTCCCAGAAGCTCTGAAAGAAGCATCTCAACCCTGGAGAAAATTGAGAGGCAGAGTGGGACCAGTGAGGGGAATTTATCTCATCTAGCTTAGTGTGATGTATTCATGACTGCTTTTATAGGCTATGGAGAAAAAAAAACCAACCAAAATTTTAGTATATAATTCATCTAATAATTTTTGGATGTTTTCTTTAGAATGCTATGGCATTGAAATGACATTTCAATGTGCAGATAAGCACGTTGCTTTCCATAGGAGCCTAGCTAAGTTCTCTGCAGATGTCTACGCCCAGTCACATGGATCTTTTCCAGTGTGATTCCCAGTGCTGCTGCTGGCAAAAGCAGCATTCAGCTAACTTGAGTTGCAGATTCCCACTTCTCTCAGCCCATGAGGAGACAACCTGTGGGGCGCGGGGCTCTGAGCTTTACTGGAGGAGCCAAGAACTGGGCAGCTACTTGTGGTGGTGTTGGCTCTTCCATCATTACAACCTTTGAAGCTGTATATATATGGATGACTAAATCATGATTTAAGCTCATACTTAATTTGTAAGTCTTACCATCAACACTGCCTGAAGACTAGAACAAGCCAGTTGGTTGTCTTACCTAGAAAATCTTATTATTAGAATGCTATGACATTGAATTAGAATTCTAGATAGATAGAAAGTGCAAGTAGACGGGCAAAGATACTTATGCTTGAACAAAAGGATAGTCAAGAAACCAGTTCCTATTTATAAAAATAGGTTGTATAGATGTAGTTTTTCTCTATCATTACTATGATCATTTATAAAACTTGATTTTTTTCAAAGGCACATCTATAAAGCAGAGAAATTAATATATCCTTTCTCTCATTTTCTTTCCTATCCTTAAGACAGAAAAATGTCTACTACAATATGCAGTTTCTGGACTTACTCTTGTATACTGTGTTTCTGATCTTGTTTAGGAAAAGGTGATTTAGGAGTCCATGATACTAATTATATTTTATAGTCATTTATTTCATTGACAACAGAAGTTCTCTGTCTTTTCCAAAGTATTAACATTTTTAAAGTTGGAATTATATATTATTATATATTATATTATTTATTCAAGACAGCCAGCATGGCTTCAGCAAGGGCAAGTCTTGCCTGACCAACCTGGTGTCCTTCTATGATGGAGTGACTACATTGGTGGACAAGGGAAGATCTGTGGATGTCATCTACCTGGACTTCTGTAAGGCCTTTGGCATGGTGTCCCACAACATCCTTCTCTCTAAATTGGCGAGATAAGGATTTGATGGGTGGACTGTTTGGTGGATGAGGAATTGGTTGGATGGTCACATCCAGAGGGTAGTGGTCAACGGCTCAGTGTCCAGGTGGAGATCAGTGACAAGTGGTGTCCCTCAGGGGGCTCTACCTGGGCCAGAACTGTTTAATATCTTCATCAATGACACACTGAGATCGAGTGCACCCTCATCAAGTTTGCAGATGACAAGCTGAGTGGTGTGGTTAGCATGCCTAAGGGATGGGATGCCATCCTGAGGGACCCGGACAAGCTTGAGAAGCGGGCCCACATGAACTTTATGAGGTTCAGCAAGGCCAAGTGCAGGGTCCTAGGTCAGGGCAATCCCTGGTATCAATACAGGCTGGGGGATGAAGGGATTGAGAGCAGTCCTGCGGAGAAGGACTCGGAGGTACTGGTGGATGAAAAGCCAGACATGAGCTGGCAATGTGCGCTTGCAGCCCAGAAACCAACTGTATCCTGGTCTGCATCACAAGAAGCGTGACATGGAGGTGGAGGTCCATGCTACTCCGCTCTGGTGAGACCCCACCTGCAGTACAGCGTCCAGCTCTGGGGTCCTCAGCACAGGAAAGACATGGACCTGTTGGAGCGGGTCCAGAGGAGGGGCACGAAGATGATCAGAGGGCTGGAGCCCCTCTCCTATGAAGACAGGCTGAGAGAGTTGGGGTTGTTCAGCCTGGAGAAGAGAAGGCTCCAGGGACACCTTATAGCAGCCTGCCAGCACCTAAAGGGGGCTTATAAGAAAGATGGGGACAGACTTTTCAGTAGTGCCTGTTGCGATAGGACAAGGGGTAATGGTTTTAAACTAAAAGAGGGTAGATCCAGATTAGCTGTAAGGAAGAAATTTTTTACGATGAGGGTAGTGAAACACTGGAACAGGTTACCCAGAGATGCAGTAGATGCCCCATCCCTGGCAGTGTTCAAGGTCAGGTTGGACGGGGCTTTGAGCAACCTGATCTAGTTGAAGATGTCCCTGCTCATTGCAGGAGGTTTGGACTAGATGACTTTTAAAGGACCCTTCCAACCCAAACTATTAAATGATTCTATGATTAGTCAGAAAAACGCTACATGCTATTCATCATATGATGACTAATAGGAATTCTGGGTGGTTCCCCCATTACTCAAAGCAGTCATACGTGGAGACCGTAGTAACTGCAGGTCTTTGAGACCTCCCCCCCCTCCCCTTTGAGGAGAGAGGTCTTTCTCCCCTTCTGCAAACTCCAGCCACGGTGAATCTTTCCTTAATATTTTTTTCATATAAGTATGTCACCATCAAAGCTGTTTTCAAACTGAATTAGATGATGTCTCTGAGCTTTTCAACACAGACCCCAGAGTGCTGAAGCCCCAGAAATTCAATCCTGAAACCTATCTGAGCTGTGTTCCATTACCACCTTTGCATTCCACCTTTCTAGAAGACTGCTAGAAGCATTTCATTATGTTTTTAACACTGTTTTCTCTCTTACATGAGTTCTCTGTTCTTAGCATTTGGAAAGGATTTCTGAAATCTAAAAATTCTTCTATGATGGCAAAAAAATGCTATTTATCTGATGTCTTTGTATGTCCTTCTAGCTACCATCTGCCTGTGTATTGTTTTATTTCCAAAACAAAGGATAAACAGATGATACTGTTTCTTCTGCAATATTTGTTTACATAGGTGGGGCTTGCATTATAAAACTGAATGCTGCAAGCATCCTGTAATGCACACACAGCTTGGTGCTTACTGCCAAGTCTGACTATGATTCTTCCTAAGAAATTTAAGTTACAATAAAATAAAATATTTAGCAGTTGATTTTAAATACCAGATTTCCTGAATGTTTTAATGTTTCACAGCAGGTCTCAGTGCCGTAAAAGAGTGTGCAAACCAGTTATTTGCACACACAAATATGCATAGTCAGCTGTTGATGTTCTCGGCTGCAGGACCACAAAGGCACATTTAATGCATATTTATGGTATAGTGTCTGAAATTATACAGATGTATAACTACTTCATATTTAGATTCCAACCTAGCTATGCAGAGACATATCAACTGCTTGAGTGAGTTCCCTAGATCTTGGCTTTGGATTTACATGGACATGGCCTTTCTTATTGATGTGACTTCTAGAACAGGTTAATAAAGGGTAAACAGGTCTAAAACAGTGGATAGAACTTTGGGTCTGTTACTTCAGTCCCATGAATTAAATACAGGGAAAAGGAAATAGGTAGGCAGTAATACTGAGATTTCTTACTTTCTCCTTTCTGTCCCTCAAAATCATACAACTATAGAATGGTGTATACAAATACATTGTATAATTCTAGGCACCATGTGGGCCACATCCTACAGATCTGCAAAAGTTATTTTATAGCAGAAAGTGTATCATATTATATAGCAATGTATGTATGTATACAAAATTTCTAAAGGCATGTACCCTTGCACTGGGAAATTTGTACAGAATACAGAAAAAAAAAATGAAAATCACTATTCTGGTTGGTAGCATGAACAAGTAACCTTTTGGGAGAGAAACTCATATTCACTTAAGAAGGGGACACTGATACCAGATGGGGGATTTCTGTGTCACTGGAAGATTAATGGTTATTTTTTTTACTACACTGTGCCATATAGTGGTACACTAAAATTAAAACTCTGCAATATTGAACAACATGATTGCAAAATTTGACATACTTTGAATATATGTATTATTTTGGTTATTTTTAAGACACAGAAAACTTTCTATTATTGTTATAATTTGTTTCCAAATTTTTAAACACTGCTTAAATGGAAGCATTGCAAAAATACCAGTATCAACTCCAGCTCCCTGACAGCTTTTATGATTCCCTGCCCTTAATTTTAATGCTGCCAGACATTTTGCAGTTGTTTACCTTCGTTTGACTTTCAAATACTCACAATGTACCTTTTACCCATTTCTTCAAATAAACACTTCTCAGTTTTTTGTCTGTTTATTTACAGTCTGCCCATAATACTGCAAATTGTGGGTTTACAGATTGTTCACATTTCAAAGTGCAATTTTAGCTCCATCATCATAGATATTCAGCCTCAAATTACCAATTCATTATATTTCACTATCAACGAATGGTCAAAAAACAATCAGTCCAATTCCATAAGCAATATAACCTACTCTACGTCTCCTCTACATCTACACACATGCAAACACACACACATTGCTTATGCCAATGACTTTTGCTCTATTTCCTTCTGGAAGCTAATAAGAAAACTTTTTATAAAAATGATCCCCATTGCTACAGCTTTCCTTCTGATGCAGACCATCAAATCTCCTGAATAGCTTGGCCACCATTTTTGATCCTCAAGATCCTCTAGAGTCACAGTGCACTGTGGTACTTAGCTATTTTCTCAAATATACTATAAAGTACTGTGGCTGTAAAATGTCTGACCTTTAGTATTCCATTCTGAAGATGTTATCTAGGCCGTATATTAACATTTTGCTAAATAGTTATGTAATACCTAGCTAAATAATTTCTTCACTCTGCTCCACAGCTGCTATCTAACCATAATACACAGGACTGCCAACCCACAACTATGAAAATCAATAAAGTAGAAACAGTAGTCAGCCTTATCTTTTTAATACCAGAACTGCATATTCACCTTTATCTTATCACACAAGTGCTAGAGAGGGTTTGAAGCAAGTTGGGTTTTTCTATTAATATTTTTTCCTGAAATATTAGTGGACAGTGTGTTCTTTACTCCTTCACGTGAAGTGCAACAACATACTGTTAAGTAGTTATTGCCTCTGAGGTGGCCTATTTTCAGCAGCAAATGAAGTGAATATAGCTTATGGCTTCTATTAAAGCCTGTTAATAGTTAAAACTTAAGTTTCAACTCATCAAAATAGAAGACACTTGTGAAATTCTGGTCACAGTGAAATCAATACCAATAGCCTCATTGACATAAGTGATGCCAGGTTTTCAACCACTATGACATGCAAAATAGCTTTCATTAAAACTACAATAATTATATGGTTGTTGATGATACCAAGTCCTAAATTCTTTATTCAGTTGGGTTGAAATCTAAAGTAATGACCTAATAAGACTAAGTACTTCAGAATCCAGACTAACAATAAAAATAAAATATATTAACAAATAATATATTGCATTTACATCTATACTTTCAGACTTTACCCACAGGCTACTGTAACAAGAGCCGCAAGTAGCAGTTTAATGTCCCCATGTCTTGTTAGAATGGTGAAGACAGACAGATAAACACACATCCACAGGCAGCTCAGCCAATCTATTTTCCAACCAGCAGACATTCATTAAGTGGGTGTCCTCGTTCCAGTGTGCAGAGTCTGGGAGTAGACCCCTGGCAGGCATTTCAAAACTCAAACAGGCTTGGAGGAACGGCTGATAGAACTGTACAGAAACCAGCAGGCGATCCATAACTTGGAATAACTCCAAGATTTCTTCTCCACGGGACAATGGAACTTAGGAACATGGCAATTAATAATTTCTACCTGGAGGGATATCTGGACTGGATGAAAACAAAACATTATTTTCTTCTTTTTTTTGATCATGACTCGGGGGTTATCTACCAGCGCAGTAGCTTTTTCTTTTGTTTTGATTTCACTTCCGTCCTACCGCAAGCGGACAACAGCACATTCCTTCTTTCAGAACTCTGGCTATGTTTCTCTGAAGTTGCTGACATTCCCACTTCTTCTTTAAGAACCTAGCTCTGCAGTCCACAATGGCATCGTCTCCAGCCTAAATGTTCCCTACTATACTGCATGGATATGGTATTGAAGAGTGACCAAAATGCCTTTTTCTCTGGACCTTCAAATTCATCCTTAAAAGTCACCTCTGTGGGAATGCATACCTCACCCCCCTGCATTCTGATAATGGCTAAGCAGGTGGTGACTTGTAATTACTCTGATTACTGCTATTGACTAGCTACAAATTGTGCACACAGTGTGTCTGTGCTACAACGTCCTATTATTCCTGTTATCCCTTCCTCTTGCATCCCACTCTTATTCTTTTTTTAATCCTCCTATCATGTCATGTCTTTAAATTTTTAAGGTCTGTAGAGCAAGGGGGGTTTATGCATGGGTCAGCAAGTACAGTACCGTTCTGATGCCAAGTCATACCCTCTACCACAAGAACAGATTCAGCAGGACCCCTTGTGAAATGATGAGTACTCGGCAAAATTCAAGATATTCCCTTCTGTCACATATGTACCTCTTTCGTATACATAACAGTGTGTGCACACGTATCTGTTTGTGTGAGTGCAATTTTATAAACACACACACACACGTCAGTCTCAACGAAGCTGGTTCTTTTAAATCCTCCTGCAATAAAAGTGGTAAAAGATGATAATAATAATATCATAGGAGGTAAAAACTGTTATCAGTCCTAAAACTCTTTTGAAAATCTTTACTGAAACACTGAATTCTCAGAGTTCATTCTGGCCTTTCCCAACCAGAACACCTGACTAAATTCAAATGAGTTTATATACATTGCTTGATATAGAACTGTCCCTTCCCTAAGTTGAAATTCTTTTGTTCCCATTTTCAAGGAGTTACAAATATGAATATTTCCAGTACAATCAATAGGAATAAGGAGCTCATGATTTGGCTTAAATAACTTTTTTTTTTTCTTTTCTATTTTCTCACATCTCCACCCTGTGATATTCCATCACATGTTCAGTGGCAGTATAGCATTGCATAAGGCACCTAATTAGTCGTGACTTAATGCAAACTGCATTAAAAAACAATAAAGTAGAATGCAACATACCAGAAATAATTCCATCCCTTAAGCTATAGCTATCATTTAATGTAGCATATGGCTAGCAGAATTGGAGTAAAATGTTAATTTTCCCTCTGTTGACTTTTTGCAGAATAGCAGAGACTTTTATAACCTATATTCAGAGAACACAAGGGGCCAAAGTCCTTGGTAGTGTATTTCTGCTTGTGACTCAAAATGAAGTCAGAGCTGCAAGTGATATGGGAAGATGGGTGAAGGAAGAAAAACTAGTAGTTTTCAAATCTTCAAATATTTCTTTTTAGCAACTAACTTTATGATCATTATATGATAAATGTCATCTGTCTGTCTAGATTGTGTATTATTTTTTCTTTCTTTTCAAGAAAAAGAGCGACAGACAAAATTTGTAGTTCTGTTCTGAAGTGCACTATAAAGATATTTCTTTGGTTCTATTGCCCTCCTGTTCTTCCAGATTTCACTTCAGGTTTTTCAATTAAAGAGGTACATTGATTGTGAGTTAAATTTACTTTAAGGTGATGCCTTTCATCTGATTTTATGATAAGTATTGATTTTTGTTTAGCATCTACTGTGTGGTTTCAATAAAACTAATAATGAATGTTGTTGATGCATGTTATTTACCATTTGATCTGAGTTTTATAGCTTGAGGACTTTCTTGAAGGCATGTGCTATGTCAATAAAAAACCTGACTTGCTCATCCAGTTCAGTTGTCAGGTATGTAAATGTTCCTGTTATTGCCAGAGTAACTTTAAGATTACATCTTTACACTGGAGGGTGCAGGTACTTTAAAATACAATGTGTTTGTTTATCTGCTGTTTGACTTCTACAAGTGGCATATTAATCCTTTTCATTTATTTAGCTTGCTTTTCCTTCAGCATATGGTTGCGCAGTCGTACGCACCCTGTTGAGCAGGTAGATCATGTGGGTATGTGCACCCCCCTTCAGGAGTGTTCTCACTTCACAAGTCTCACTTCACCACATCTATATTGTTGTCCCATAAGCATGAAGGGACTTGCACATATCCCCACCGTCTGCCTGCTCCATACCTTTCAGCCTGAATTTGTGGCCATCCAGCTGCTAGGAGGAAAATCTGAGATAAACAATACCTTCTGGAGTTTTCTTCCAGATGCACACAGCTGATGGGAAAATTTCCACGTTGTTTTCCCTTCTGATGGCACCTCATGATTGACAGCAAGCCCAGTAAAAGACCAAGGAACTTCCCCGGAAGATTCTAACATTATCTGCCTCAAGGACAGAGAGGTAATCTTTTTAAATCAGGATGCTCACTAAGGAAGTGTAAGGAATAACATCTCAAGAAGTCCCTTGCCTTTTGGATTCTCCCAAACCCTACAGATGAGATGCCACGATATGATTTGACCAAGGATTTCTATAGGATTTCTATCTATTGTATCCTATAGAAATCACATCACAACAACATGTTGTATCGCGGCTCTCAGGTTTCTCTGTCTAGGAGGCCCACATAACTTCATGTGAATCTGAATTCTGCTTTCATCATTTTGGTATGAATCACAAACAATTTCACTGAAATGTCGGTCCAATTACAATTACAACACGTATTGTAAACACAAGAACTGTACATAAACTAAGTTTTGCAAAAAATCTTAAGCCTTTTTGAGATGTTGTAAACAAATATCATATAAGAGGTGCTGGTTCAGTGCTCACATCAATTATTCATCAATTATGATTTGTTAATGATTTATTTGAACCATGATTAGGCACTGTTTATAAATTTGAAGGTACTATTTCTCTCTCCTGTTATAAGAATGAAATTTGTTAGACCAGATACTAGAGAATATAAGCATCTGAAGTTATGAATTTTCAGGTAAAAAACATCAATGAAAATATACTGACTGTTTCAGATTTTGCATAAACTGCCATGTTTAAATTAGATCCTTGAAACAAGATGACTCAAGAATACAAATAAAAGTGTTTTTTTTTAAAAAAAATCATCATAAGCCACTTCAAAATATTTGCTCAACTTTATTTATTGATAAAATCATCCCATTAATCTATGGCTAAATGTATGAATCTGTAAGCTTTGTAATATTGTATTGCTGACAAACTGGACATTGCATTAGAAGAATTAAGACTCAAATAAAACTCTAAACATTGACATATATGAATTTATTTGAAAGACAAAGATGAGTTTAACATATCCAGACTATACTTAAATAAAACAAATGGCAAAAAGAAAATATATAGCTACTTTTTTTTTTTCTTTTAAGCTTATTGACTGTTTTCATTACTTTTTTGACTTAGAGGACTGTTCTTTATTTTGAAGTCTTTCCCTGTTTAGAATCCAGAGTTCTAGAGGTCACTTATGATGAAAGAATCTTTGAACATCCATTATCTGCAGGCACTGAAAGATTAGAGCTGTCATTTCCAGAAGTACATATTGACAGAAAACTGCTATTTTTTAGTCTAATTTTGTTTTGAGAAACTGTTTAATACAGCACTGTCCATCAAGTGGGTATAGAAGGCCTAAATATGAAAGATAATTTGAAAGCACTTAGTGTCAGTGTTATGTCACCTACCAATTACAGTATATTGAAAGCATTCTGAATGACATATGTTCATATTTTATCAACAAAGATACCGTATGCAGCAATATGTATCTGATGAACAGGTTTTACCCTCATTTTCTGAGAAAATGAGTTTCATGTAATGATCTGTCTTTGTATGTTTACGTGTCTGTCTGTCTTTCCTTCTGTATATGTCATCTATAAAAAACATTTCTGAGCTCACTGGCAGATTTGAACCAATGAAGACAAAAAGGCACAAAGATAATGAAGTTTCCTGAAGTTTTGTGAAAATAGGCAGTGGGGTAAAGAAAAGAAATTCAGTGACTTCTTCAGCTTTATATTAAACAACAGAGAGCCCATTTTATAAATGTCCCAATCACTGGATAGAGCATCAATCAGTGCTTGCAGTTAACCGCAGGACACAAATCTGAAAAAATAACCCAGACTTCATTAGTTCCATGCCCACAAAACAATTTTTTTATAGCTGTTTTGAACACTGTTCTATGAGGAATACTGCATTTACATTACTGTTCTGACTGTAGTCTGTTAAATGCCTTGTGCTTAATTTTCCAACAAAAGAAATATATGTGAAGCAAAAGTGAATATATATAAGAATGGTTTATATAGACATAGAGTTGCATGCAGGCACATGTCAATGCAAAACTTGGAGCTGTACTTTTTTTGTCTTCCAATTTGGATTCCAACATTTTTTGGAATTGTATTGCTTTAATGTTGCACTTAAGTCTTGTGGTTCCCTAATTTCTGTTTTTACTATTTTAACACTCATGGAAACAAATTATTCCAGAAAAAAAGAAACTTCCCCAAATACTGATCTGCACAATTTCATTCTTTTTTTTCCTTCCTCTTTTCCTTTTCTTGTATTTATTTTATCTCCCATTACAAGGTAATGATCTGATTGTATGTTGTGCATTCTTTTTGTCCTTTGTGAGGACACAAACTAAATGTGAAACCACCTGAAACAGAATAGCCAATGCAATAGTCTTATGTCAGATGAAAAAAAAAAAAAAAAAAAAAAAAAAAAAAAGGCATTGAATTAAACAAATTAATCATTTATAACTATTTCAATAGAAATCTTCACATGGCCTTGAAGTGCAGTTCAGCATAATAAAAGGGCTAGGATGTCTCAAGGGAATTTAATCTGATTCTTTTTCAACACTGAAACTATTCTGGAAAATGTTAACTGATATAGTAGAAGTTTCATTTCAGATCAAACCAGGCAAAGTACTAAATCTCCTTTTCTCCAGTAAAGAAACATACAGAAGGAGGATCTCCAAGAATTTCAGTCCCTGCATAAATAGATATAGAGACATGTATATGTGTATACACACCAATTTAAAATATATTGTCAGGCCAGTAACTGAATGACTATTCCATACTATTAGTAAATTATCATTATACTAGGTCAAATCTTACAAAATACTCAGTAACCATTGTTCTCAAGTGAGGTGTTTGCACTTTAACACTTCTACAAATGTAGTCACTATACTAAATGAGCTTTTTCTGAAACACTAGCCAATTATTTAAATCCTTCAGTGGAGGTGAGAACTTTTGAGAATCTGACTCCATCAATCAGAAACATATTTTTACAGTTATTTAGCACCAGGATGTTCAAAAGTATTTAGGGCTTAACTCTTTTTTCAAGGCCAGACATGTTGTGTCAGGTTTAGTTAAAGACCACAGCAACTTCTAAATACCTACACAGAGTCTGGTGTCTGAGCTTTATAATAATCAACAAATACCTGATCAATAAGGCTTGATTCAGTTGCCACACAAAAATGTCCAATGCTGTTTGAGATGCCATGGTGTATAGCCATTCTGTCTGCCACTCCAGAAGAGCGATAGAATTGAATATCTCAGTCACATGAAGAAATAAGATTTTTGATACCTAAATTTGGGGTTCTACAATCTGGAACAGAATCTCACCCCTTACAGCCTGATAGAATTCACTGCGCTATTAGGTTTTCAGCACAATACCCTCAAAGAAATTGTACTGATCTCTACCAGCTATGTCAGTTTTGCCAAGAACTAACACCATACCAGTTACCTCAGACTAGCTGACTAATGTGCTGGGATTCATTGCCCTATTTCAGATGTTAAAATTGTAGGCATCTGCATATGAGCTAATCACAGTAGTGTCAATGAGTACTTTAAGGTACAATTCATCTTATCAACAGAAGTGTCTGTGTTAAGGCCTGTGTCTTAGAAGTTCTTGTATTTATCGTTGGACCATATTGATAGGGTGGCCAACTCACCTGTAGACGTCTAAGAGATGTCTGATGGTTCCTACCTACACCAATCTTTTACTCGTCAGTGACTTACATGCATGTCTCAGTCCTAATCTTTTTATGCTCAAAAAGGTAGGTGCCTATGTCGACTGTGGGTCTGAATGTTGGGTTCACCCAAAATTATGCTTTAACAGGAATTAGAGACCTAATTTGAAATTACTGGGAGGCAGCTGACTATGCCTTAAAGCATTGACTACTAAAATCTCTGTTATGCATAAAACCTGGAAAACAAGCACAAAATAAGGAATCATTGGCTATGTCTCACTCAGTCGACCACAGGCAGAATTGATGATGTCTGCAAGTGCTAAATAAAAGAGAACTGGGGACCCATCTATCTCTGCTCCTTATGCCAGGCATCACAAAGTGACTGAAGAAGTTATATTGCTTAGGGACAGTTCTTCAGAACTGACAAGAGTAAACTGGGGAGGAAACTCGAGCCCTTGAGACCTCACCATATAGACTGCTTCTTGTTACCTCATTTTAACAATGTTGTGAATTTCTGCAGCATTTTCTTTCTCTCTCTCTACAGGCCTAGCCATTAGCTAGACAAGTGTGGATATAAACTAGTTGATAACTACTTGGCCTCGAGGAGAGAGGTTGGTCTTTGACTCTCTTTTATTAAGCGGTGTAGGCAAAGAGCCATTTATGTCTTTAATCCATTGCTTTTTAATATAGACTAGGACATTAGTAAGACAGTGGCTCCTACCAATCTTCTCTATGAACGAAACGTCTCCAGGGAAAAAGACTGAAAACAATCTTCTTTTTTTAACAGTTACAGAAGGTTATACTTACAAAGTGTTCATGTAATTGCACAAAACATGAGGTTCTAATTCTTCTTTCTTTTTCACTGATGACTTTACTTGACAACTTTGCTAGCTTCCAGGGAAATTTTCTCAGCAAATTTCACCAGCTTATTTGTAAAGAGAATCAAAAGACTGAACAGCATAATATTTGAATATAAATTACAAGAAACAATCTATTATTTTTTTCAGATCTTCTGTGTAAAATTTGAAATTCAGTACTTGCACCCTAATTCTGGAGATGTGTTGCAAAGTTGCTTTCTCATCGTGAGTTGTTAACTAGCAGTTTTGCTATGACAGTTCAAAGTCACTTCTTTAATCAAATCTTGCTGATTTTTACTATCTTTTGTTTTCTGATACCGTAGTTATGGTCATATTTGTGATCTCTATTCTCCACATCAGTGACCTCACGGTCATTAAACTTGTTTAATTTATTAATACAACTATAAGAGGTATCATTTCAGTACTTGCAAAATACAGCGGGCTCAGTTTCCTGCCATTCCTCAGACCTTCCTTTTGCTATACTTGCTTTCTGCTTTTGCTTAAATCTTCTCTTCCATCTGTTCTTACCCCAAAAATGTAATTTCAGGTATTAAACATCACATTTTATTAGCTGATATTATATGACAAGTGCTTAGCTTGGCACATTCTTTAGAGCATGAGCAAATGCATTTTTGTAGAAAAGGACTGATTAGTTCAGTACTACAAGTAGTAGCTACTGTATTAGGTGCTGAAACGATTCAGTAGCCAATAAAAATAAGAACACATTCTTTGTTGTCTCAGGTTCCAAAGAGCTTCCAGTCTGAGCACATAGAGAGAGAATATATAACTGAGGAGAAATAAAGAATGTGACAATGGCAAAAACACAGGGTTAGTTAGTTAGTTAGTTTGTTTTCCTAGTATGGGATGAATACACAGAGGGAAAAAAAAATAAAAAAGAACACTGGAGGGAAGTAGAAAATGGGGACTATGTGGAAAAGAAGAAAGCTCATCTAATGAAGTTTGTGTGAAGAGACTGAGAGAGGGGTGAAGCAAAAATACCAAGTCACAACAGCACTAGGAGGCTGTGTCTACACAAAACAGTGGTCTCTCACTGTTGGCCTTTCACAAAATGTTGGGTCTGAATCAAGGCGTACTGCTACCTTTTCTGGCTTAGATTGTACGTGGTGATGTACCAAACTAACAAGTAAACAGTTCATCACTTTATATCTTCCACGGATTACTGACAGGCAGCAGAGGGAAAGTCCGGAGTTGTTCCCCCTTAGGAGGATCCCTGCACCAACCAGTTGCAAAAGTAGATGGCCTTTGCAGGAAACGTGGCCACAAATGAAGTTCAGAAGGGAAGTGTGAACATAAAGGAAGGGGGAAGTTCCTCAGAAATCATGTGGTTAGGGATACTCATTTTTGTAGAGACAGTGTTGGGCAAGAGGATTACCTCTCAAGGTGCTTCATTTCTTTCTGATTTCTGAAGTAAAACCTCCCTGGCGTGCAAATAGTTTCTATTCTAGTCTACCTATGGCCTGCGTATGCTGTCCTACAGGGCCCACTTTTTCAAAGTTTTTTGAGAGCTAAAGTCTGAGTTCATCAAGATTTTGTTCTTTTAAAACTTTTGTAAACTCAGTTCTAGATGCACAGGGACTCACAAATCATTTGTCTTAGTACTTACCCATTACCTGGTCCAGGTAGAAACTTTCACAATTGGGTTTATGTAAAATGTAACTAGAACAAGTAGGATTACTTTCCTTTTGCAATGTCCAGAACACTCATTTAGGTCAAGAAAGACAAGGTAGAAGTCCTTCCTCTATTTATGTGGTTTTAAAAATGTATTTTCTGTAAAGTCCATGAAGAAAGTGCTCTTAATACTGGACTATAGAACAGTTCTCCCCCTTTTTTTCCTCCATACCATTTGTCTGTTCAAAGTAAAGCAGTTTTAACTAGAGAACGAATAAGTTCACATTCCTCTCTAAATATTATATCTATTAGGATTTTCTTTTGGAGATATGGCTTAAGCATCTTCAAACAAAGGAAGAACTGCAATATGAATATTGAATATAATTGCTGAAACCTCTACTAGGCTATGAGAGCAGAGGGAGGTACTGCTTCCTCTTTCTGTCACCGTCTAGAAAAGCAGCTGATTTAAGTGTCTAATCCCAGGGTGATATTCAAGGCTATGAACCCAGTAGAACCCCTAATAGCTTCATAGAGTCTTAGTCTAAACTGCATTTTTATCAGCACTCCGTATTTCTTACATTAGGTGGCTTACACATCTTTATGTTATATGTTGTATGTCTCTTTCTAAGGCACTCAAATTTTGTAGAGAGCCTGAGCTTGGAGTTTGCTGTAGACAAATCAGCAGACAGAAAGATATTGAAAGTTTGGCTCATTGTTCAAATACCAAATCCACTTAACCTCTAATTCTCAGAGACTGGGTGTGCAGAAAGCACAGTTAAAAGCACCTTTCAATAATATAATACGATCGTTCATAAAGGTTTCTTCATACATGCAATGAAATATCACGTTTCAGCCTCACTTAATTAATATGTACTGCAAATTCATTTTCATGAGCTTTCTTTTCCATTCATCACTGATTTAGCAATGTGCAAGTGTGTGGTGCCTCTGCATAATTACAGGTGTCTCTTTCATTTTTACTAGACAAGGTATAATTAATATGTAAATTCTTTTCTTTTTTTTGTGGGAGAGAGGCATGTTGGTATTTTAAGGAGCAATGTGTGAGCTATGGGACAGTGACAGGATAAATATAAGGAAAGTTCATTTGTGTATGTGCTGAGGGAAGTAAATTACAAGCTTCTGGGTCCCTCACTACTAACAAAATTGTGCAAAGTTATGCACCAGGAGGCAGCTTCAGAAATAGCAGGCATTGAGGTGTATACAGAAACAGGAGATGGGAAGAAAGACACAAATGGTTGCCCTGTAGGCAAGCACAGTAGCAAATTCATACAGGAGAGAGGTGGGGAAAAAATCTGAGGAAAAATATCAGATGGGAAACAAAGGAAACAACAGTGGAGTTTGTTCTGAACTTCACTTATATAGATGTAGATCATTAGTAAAAACAATGTAACTATTTTGGGTGTAAGAGAGAGTATATGGGAGGTGAGTTTGAACAATTATATGAGAAATTCCTCATGTCCATGACTGTGAGATACTGTCAGCACCAATTTTGCCTTTTCTGAAATTTTTTCTACTCATTCACAACTTCAGTGAAGCTCCTTTTGAGAATCTACAAGCCAGTACAAAAAATTAGGACCTGGAAAAATAATATTATAACAACTATTACCCATAAATTTTTTTCTACGAGAGCTCAGTTTAGCTTTTATCCAAGACCTAGCCAGACATTTTCAATATAGCATGGAAATCATATTATGTGATTTAACCACATTTTCCCAGGTGCTAAAACAAAGACTTCCTTCTCACTGCTGCAAGAACCTGAGAGTTGACAGCTACTGCCTTTCACCTTGACATTTTCCTCCATTCACGTTTCTGTACTCATGAGATGTGATGATCAGTGATCTATCCTTACATGGTCTTGCTGGACAGTGTGAAACTCCAGTGGCTTCAGGGCTATGTGTCCACCAAACTCATCAACTTGAAGACTGTCAGTAGGTTTAATGCTCTGTTAATACAAGTAGCTATGCCAAACGATATCTTTCAGACTCCATTTTAAAATCTTTTGGATGTTTTGCCTGTTACTGTTACTGGAAGGCTGTTCCAGGAAACTTTTTTTCTAATTTTCAGACAGTTTATAGACATTTGGTTTTGTGATAACATTGCCCTTTAGCTCAAATAGATCTCTTTCTTCCTGCTGTTTACCCCTGGTGGGTTTAATATCATCTGTCATCTCAGACTTAGGTTCCAAGATCTTTTCATCTCTCTGCAGGAAAAGTTGTCTATTCCCTAATCATCTTAGCCTGCACCTGTTCCAATACGATGTCATCATTCTTCGAGACAGGTGACCAAAACTGCAAGGAGTCATCCGTGAGAAGTCTTACCATAGTCCAGAATACCTCGCCTGTCATACCGAAATTTTTTATTTACCTTCCTCGTCTGTATGGTCATATTCATCCCCTCAAATATGAACAAAATTTAAAACTATTTCATCAATAAGCAGATATTTCAACTGTTTATTACTGATTGCACCGTATTTTCTAGATAATCTGTACATTATGTTCAGGTTTTTTTAATAACTAGGTGGTTTGGGTTTTTTTTACAAAACTACCAAATAAATCAACTTTGTTTCTCCTCTATATCCATTCCCTTCTCTAGCGTACCAAATTTTCCTTTCTTGTATTTTAAAGCCAGGAACAGGAAGAAAAAGAATTACAGGTCTAACCTAAGATTTCCATTTGTAATACTAGCACTGACCTCAGAAGAAGTAAGAAAAACTTTAATGTGATAAGTTTCATATGATTTTTATTAACTTTACAAAGGCAAGTACTCTCTGGCATAGATACAAAACAAATAATGCTTGATCACAGTCACAATGTTTATACTATTCTGATAGATTCAGATACTAGTAGAAGACATTAACTATTACAAAAGTATTAAAATTTGAGCTACATTCCTGACTCAGAGGTTTGGGGCTTGGGGGTATGGGTGATATTACAAATAAGCATTTGAACATTATTTTCTCTGGTACTTTATTTTGTTCTTATTCTTGCTATCTTAATGTTTTGAACACAAAACAATAGAACCTTGTCTTAAGTATGCCAGCTGAACAAGTTTTTAAAAGTATATACTTCTGAGGGTCATACAGCTGGTAGCTTTTGAGTCAAATCTACTACATGATTCCTCCATGCTTCATTCTTCTATGACGTAAGTGCCGTTCTCCTGAGATAAGTGAAGTTTCATGTCTCCAGTCCACAAGAAACTCCACTTAGTTGGACTCCTGTGCCCACATAAAGCCAAAGGTCTGATGAAAGTCTTGGTTAAGGAAATTGCCCTGGAGCTAGGAGGTAGAAATTGAATTGCTCATATGAAAGAATTTGGTTATGAGAGTTTTTCCTCAAGCCACTTGGGCCTGTCAGGGTTAGCTATCAGAGATATCAAGGGTTTAGGGGGTTTAATGTCATATAAACCCTGTATATGACAGAAGCTTTCAAACCTTTTGCTCAGCCACAGTCCTATTTCTGCAGATATGAACGTTTTTTTCACAAGCCCAGAATATCTTCTAGTTGTGAGGCTTCACTACTGAGTGTACAGCTCAGAGCATGTCTGGTGAAAAAACAGCTGCTTCACAGGATCACTGTAGAAATTATCCAGAAAAAAATACTACTCTACTGCAAAGGCTGGGAAAAACATGTTTAAGCTTCACTATATAGCCAGAATCACTCTGAAATATCCTTTTAAGAGAAGACTCCTACGATATAGTCAGTCTAAGAACTCATAGCACCATGAATCCACTGGGAACACTTTCTGATGCTCTGGGGAAGAGAGGGTGTTTTGAAACCTTTGGAAAAGCACAAATCTGCCACTAGATCTTCACTACATCACATTGCTCCTCAGGGAATCAGGGGATCAGTATTCAGGCTGACCACTCTGATAAGTAATAAATTCTTGGGGAGTCAGGGGTTTCAGAAGTGCTCCCGAATACCTTGCTGCACAACAATATACCTTTCTGATTACACCGATTACTAGAAAACGCTTCTTTGACACCTTGGGTATCAATTCTCTACCTGGCCTGTGCAGCTTGTAAGGGTTCACATGCTGTAACTCTTTGAGTACCTGAGACATGTCCTAGGGAGCTGGAAAATTGTAAAGGCTCCCACTGCCCTCTTTGATTATTCGTCAAACCCTTGGGTAAGGAGCACTTAGTTATTATCGGTTACCCCCCAAAAAAGACTAAAAGTATTGCTTAGTTGGGAATATAAGACCCACCGTCATGTCTATGACTGTAATGAAAAGCAGATGAGTAGATATGAGTACAGAGAATCAGATAACCATATATGATACTTCCACCACAAGCTTTCCTAGCCTTCAAGTATTTGCAACGCAAGAATTGCTTGATCCAAAACCTGTTTTCATGTTTTCAATAATCCTCGGTGGATTTCTTCTGTATGAATTTGTTGAGTCTCTCTCAAAATACATGAAAGCATTCAGCATCTTATAACATGGAATTTTATACTTTGACAGCACATTTTGTAAAGAACTTAGTAACTATTAACTCAGACCGGGCTGGAGCAAACAGGTAAATAAGATAAATAAGGGTAGTTATACACAAAAACCACTGCGATATTTTGCTACACATTACAGTAGCAAAATAGAGGCATAGGTGAACAGGTGATGTAAACCCACAGTTAATCTACTAGACTAATATTAAATAGGAAATTCTTCCTCCATCCACCTGATTGTTTGTAACCTTTCCTGAAACAAGTCTTTCGTAAATATCTTTTTTATATGCCTTACAACTCAGAGAGAACATCCTGAGGGAGAAAGGCTCCTCTTCAGACTCCTTCCAGGTGTCTGAATGCATTTAGCATTTTTCTGCAAAGCAATTTTACTTCTTACTTTTCTTAGAGGCAGCCTACCCATTCTCCTTATTTAAAATATGTACTGGTTTCTTCCTCACTCTTTTAGAAAGGTGACTCCCTCTTTGTTAGAACAGGTGTCATCTCCTTACTTGACCAATCAGTTAACCTCAAGTTATAAAACTTGTCCCCTTTGTGTCATGATGTAGTGCACATGTTCCATTATGACTCTAATTCTGGCTCTTATTTCTCATTCTCAAAGATAAAACCACAGATTTTATTGCTGGCCTTCATCTGACATCAGAAACAATTAGTATAATGTCTGTATCTTTCTTCAAGCTTGCTGTCTTGCTGTAGCAAAATTTAAAATACATTTTGGGGGGACTTTAATACCTAGATGTACAGACTGTTTACAGTCTCTAGTACAACAAGACACTGAAGGACTATAAAATCTGCCACTTGGACCAAAATATTTCTCGGTTATACTGTAATTCCATTCCACAAGAAGGGACTACATTTTCAAAAATATTTTGCAATTACAATTGCAGATAGTTTTCCCAAAGTCCCTTGCCCCCCTTGCCCCCTTCTTATATGTATTTTTAGTATCAACACTGAGTAACAGAATTTGTAGAATTCTTTCCCAATGGATCGTTTAATAGGTAGAGAGCTGAGCTCCTTTCCAAATCTGTCTCTGTAGTTAGACTTTTTAACGTTGGATGCTGTAGATTTTGAGAATCAGGATCTGAATCTTTCATGAAATATCATGCAATATTATTGTTGACAACCTATTTGGAAACAAAAATCTAGCTAGTGAATCTGATGAACATAGTATTTGAAGTCTAATATGAACCAGTGAAATTTTGATGCTTATTCATGTAAAACATATTTGGTGGACAACATGCTTCTGAACATGAAATTCTCTAATTTCTAGTGTTTAAAAAGATGTTTGTCTCCACATCTGAAAATTCTTTTTTTTTTTTGACAAAATTGGGGGAAATAAATTGTTCTTTTTCAGTTGTTTGTTTGTTTGTTGTTGTTTGTTTTTATGTTGTTTTTTTTTCTTTTTTTCCATTTCCCTGCTTTCCTTATCTTTTCACTATTATTAACCAAAACTGGAAGAAGAAAAAGAGAGAAATGAAACCATGAAAGGTGGAAATTGCATAAAGGAAGGGTGTTTTTTAAGAAGAAACATTCAAAAATCAAATTAGTAGAAATTAATTTAATCTACCAAAAAAATTCTTTGAAAATTTCAAAAACTTACATACATTTTTTCTCATTATTACTCAGCTCTATTAAGTGTCTTGCTGGATAGAAGTGAAACTAAGGATATACAGAGTTTAAATCAGGTCCTGAATACACATTGATCTGTATTGGGATAACAGAACTGTTAGTACACAGTGACATGATTTGTTTTCAGATAGTGACAATACTGACATACAAGGTGTGCAGCCCTTGTATGTATGTAAGCTCTTATGACAAAACACATGCCCTCCTCCAAAGACTGATTTGGAGAAAACAGCCCATCCACAATCGTTCTTCAGGTTTTTTTCCATCGGCATAAGATTGTGCGTTACTCATGATCATGAGCGTACATACAGATTTCCAGAGCATTTTAACCTGATCAATACCTGAAAGTCCCCAAACTGGGGAATTATAAACTAAAATATTATGAAAATGAACACCATTTTAGCCATTTCAGGTAACATTAACAAGTATACTCAGCAAGGCTTTTAGTAAAAATGATTATTTTAAGTGAGTATAGGAGGAAGTAACTACCATCTGAATAGTGCATGGATTCTGGTTATTGTGCAGGATCAGCCTTTCATTGTCCAGGGTAATTTAAATATATGGTACAAAATATATAAAAAGGAATTTTAGTTACTGGCATCTAGAGCAACCTGATGCTTTTCAAGCTCCACTAAACATGAAGAATACCAGTTTTCATACTGTACATATGATACTTTTATTGAGGTATCAAAGAAAAAGGTAAAGACCAGAAATTATAATATTGAAATAAGGAAACCCTTTTTAATGCAAATAACACAAGTAACTTGTATCCTATATAAAACAGATTAGGGTGTTGTTTAGAAAATTAAATACCTGAATCACTTTTTTTTTTCCTATACACTTTTTTGCATCCACGACAAGAGGCAGTGGAAAACAACTTTCATGAAATGTTCTCAATTTTTTTATTAAGACAAATTATTGTTCAATTATTACACAAATTGTTAGAAAATAATCCACAAATAATCAACTTTATTGATAAGTCTTTTGATATCTAGCTACTGAATCTAATCTTGTTTAGTTGAGTTTGATCTACATGGGTTGTAGAATCTCTAGATAGCAAACTTAAGGGTAAGAGACACCCCAAGAGAGAAACTTTGTTCTTCACATAAGGTCACTGATTTCAAACACAATCTGTCTGGTTTTACTTACCTTTTTAAAGTTCTCTTCCTAACATTTTTCAGAAGACAGTGACTCACTTTCTTCAGGGTATTATTTAGTATATACATGTTCCAATATTTTATACATAAATGTGTTCTATTAATATACTAGAATCATTCATTAAAAACACAAAAGCAAAATATGAATAAATTTTCAGTAATGTTGCAGAATACAATACAGGGAATGCTAGAGAAACAAAACTATATTTTGAGTAAATGAAGTTTCCCATGAACTTTTTTGATTGGTTAGTTGTTTTTTGCCTAAAGGGAGATTTATAATCCCATCTCTCTAAGATGTGAACTGGAGGAATATATACATTTAGAAGTGAGTTCCTCTGTGTGTATAATCAGCTAAAATTTTCAGCTACTAGAAGCTTACAATAAATTCATTTGGTTGCTTAGCATTTTTTGGAATTCAGGCCACCTCTTTAAATTCATAAATACAAATTTAGGATATTAATTGCAGACATTTATTTCTGAAAACAATGAAAATTTTCTTAAATAAAGAGTGTAGGCAGCTGGGGATCACATCCACTTCTATTAGACATTTTTGCCCACTGTCTATACAGGAAAAGCAGTCCCCATTAGCTGGTCATCTAATTAGTTGAATGTCTTTCACTGTTTATAGGGAACAAACTGACAACACCTAGCTTTTTTTCTTCAATATGTTCAACTGCTGTCTAAGAACAAACTGCTAACAGAGGCAGGGCGTGCGAGAGGAGCTGTGTCCGAGCATTTACACAGTTTCTAGAGCATTTGTCTCAGAAGCAGAAATCTTACAATCTGAACTCTAGGCAGTCTGCACATACAAACTCAATGAATTATATCCAAATCTATGCAGACTTGAAATCACCTCCCCAGAGACAAAAGGGGTCTTGCCCATCATCCCATGACATACCCTGCAAGGGAACATTTTCTACTCTTCTGCTGTATCAGCCAAGAAAACAAGCTAGTCAGCTAAAGACTAAATCTGTCCAGAAAGCAATGAGTGGAGCTGTGAGATTCTGCTCTTTTGTCTCAGAGTTCATTTTATTGCTTCTGGTTTTAAATCCAGCAATAGCCTAATGTAAAACACAACTAGGGGAAGTGGAGCTATGTCCAAAATCTAAGATCTGCTCCTTTTGCTCCTGAGTTAGATTTCCTGTCACTGGCTCCTCATTTCGTTCTGTAGGTCTGATACATCTGGCAATATAATCTCAAGAGGAAGGTTGGCATTAGTTTTGTCCAAGTTGTATCTTTATTTAGTCATACTCTCTTCAAATGCGGGTTTACCCTTTTCTATGTCTATCTTCCAGTCCCCAGAAATCAGTACTCATTTATGCAAAAAGTTTATTAGTATGGTCCCCTTTTTGGTAGACATTAGCCAGGTTGAATGCAAAGTGGATAAAGGCACCTCACATTTCTTATCAATTTATGTTATAGTCAGTAAAAGACTCCTGGACATGATGGTTATGACATTCCCCAGATGTGTAAAGGGAGCTGACCAGTCTTTCCCTCCCTGGCAAATTAAAAACCTTAAAGCAGCCTTTTCCTTCTACTACTCATCACTAATTTCCAGAGAAGAGCCACTTGATCAGCTAGTGAAACAGCTGGGGTGGGTGGGTGGGAATCATGCATCAAAAAAGTAGGGGGAAGTGATCTAGCTGAGAATTAATGCAGCTTTCCCCATAGCTAAATAATTTTTTGTGTCATTACAACTGAAGGAACAACTCTGGAAGAAAGGGGAAGATAGTCCACTTAAGGCAGCACCAAGACAAAAAAAAGAAGAAAAAAAAAGAACAAAAATATTTCTTAAACTAGCTCCCAAATTAAGCAGATTGTATTATTCTCTGTCAGTCCTCAGAGACACCAGACTTATTTGGATCACTTCATTGGTGGCCAGGCACTTAGGGTTTTAGAGAGAAGTAAAATTTCAGTGCTATAGTAACCTAATGGGTGGGACTTCAATTTTATGTGTTCAGTCCAATAAGTAACTTCACTTCCTGCAAGTGACTGCATGTATTTTCTAGTATATATATGACTATATGTCAGAAAAAGATCCAGAAAGCAGAGGGACAGAGTCTTGTGGGCTAAAACTGCAGGCTATTTTTCGAGCATGTTCATAAATTTTCCTTTTCTATTATCTGAAATTCTCTGTAGGAAGAAGCAAGCAAATCCATTGTTATTTGTTTACATCCCACTTAAATCTATATTTAAAATTCAATCCCTAAGTATATGGCAGTTTTAAGATGAGCTTAAGATAGAACTTTAAAATGTTGTTGAGTATCAATAATTTGGTGAAAAACAATTGGAATTGCTAGCTTATTTTAGTAATTTATGTCTGGAATCAAGTATTTTAAGCTTTTTTAAAATACACCATCTTGAACTTCTGAAAAGGAACTCTTCTTTCTTGGTAGCAATATTTGGTGCTAGAGACTGGATTCCTAAGAAAAAAAAATCTAGCATGAATTCTTGTAGCAGGTGCAGGCGCCCTGGTGTGCCTGGGCAGACATGGTCCATTCCAACTGGCTCTAATGGACCCACCACAGGACACAGCTGAGCTCCTCAGCCAACATGGTGGTACCTCAGGGAAAACGTATTTAAGAATGGGCAAAATGCTGCATGACAGTGAGGAAAAAATGTGAGAGAAGCAGCCCGGTGAGCACCAAGGCAAGGAAAGAAAGAGAAAGAGAAAGAGGAGGAGGATGTGAATGTGCTTCAAGTGCTGGAGCAGAGATTCTCCTGAAGCCTGGGGAGGACCCCATGTCAAAGTATCTCTATCTTGAGCCATGAGCTTTCTCATCTTATTTTATCCCCCTGTCCTGCTGAGGAGGTCCTCTGAGTGAGCGAGCAGGTGGGTGGGAGCTTGGCTGTTGACAAAGGCTAACCCACCACAATTCTTCATGTTTGTCTTTTGACACATTGATATAAAAAAGGAATACCTGCCATCCCTTTTTTTTTTTTTTTTTTTTTTTTTTTTTTTTTTTTTTACACTTTGCTATTAAGTTTTAATTCATACAGGCATATTTTGGTATTTCCCTTTATGTTATTTACATTCATTTTCAAGTCATGATCCTTCTCCAAACTTAATTCTAAATTGTATATACATACAAATCCTTACAGTGATTTATTTATTTACAATAAATGTAAATTGGAAACATTTTAACAGTTTTAGAACAGTTCTTGAAGGATCTGATAACCCTTATATTTATAGGAAACTGACAGCACAGCACTAATTCTAAACCAAAACAGATTTCCAAGCTCCTCTTTGTATAACTGTATATAAAGATACATTCATCTGAACTTAACAGACTAGAATTACTTTATTGCTTTCAAGTTAGAAATAATTGCACAAATTATCCCTAAGCTGAAAGCTCTACACTTGCTATACAAACAATAGTATAATTCATACTTTGCTGAACAACACCCTCAAAGTACATTTGTAACATCATAATATACTGAAAGATCTATCTTATATCCAATTCCTATTCTAAAATTGTAGAAAAAAAAAATATGTTTACCAGAAAGTGAAAAATAAGACTCTGCTTCCCATTCAGTTGAAACTCAAAGAACTGTAAAGAAAGGGCTACCAGATTGATCAGGGAAAGGAGAACCTTTCATGCAAAAAAAGGAGGTTAAACACGGTAGGCTGAAAGCTAATATGAACTCTTCAAGGGGACTGCTGTATAAACACTTCAAAGGAAGGGAACAGACACAGAGAAAAGCTTTCCCCCCCCCTTTCTCTCTCTCTCTCTCTCTTTTTTTTTTTTTACTACAGAAGACAATGTCACCATGAAATCAATCTGAGTATAGGAATCTGGAAAATCATAGAACTCTTAACCACCAGAGCAGTGAGGTTATGGAGTAGATTTCCACTATAAATAAAATTAAAAATAGGATATATAAATAATAATTAGCATGTCATCTAAATAGTATATGAAAAGATTTATATAAAAGAAGTCTGTTCAAGATAGCAAAGCTTGGAGTCGATGGTTCAAAGGTTTCTTTCTTTTCAACTCCTTTTGCATTTATACGTTTTTTTGAAAATCAGGAGTTCTTCATGTACACTAGCACATGTTCAGTCCTAGTGAATATGTCACCCAAGAGAAGGGGTTCACAATCTGCCCTTAATTAATTTTTAAACCAGATGATTCCATCCTTAACAAAGGTTGCTCTCCATTCAATCTCAGATCAGTATGCAAATTGTATTACACTATTCTTTTTTTTTTCTTTAAACCACAATGCCTTAATTTAGCTAAACGTCAAGAAAATAGATTTATTCTCCTGGAAGGAAGATGGATAATTAAATCTTCCATGAAAATGATTAAGTCTTATTGAAAAAAAATCTAGTGAGAAACATTCAATTGTAATTGACTGAAAGAGTGCCGCATTAAGAGAACATAGATCAAAACATTTGGCATGCACAACCGAAATGGGCCAAAACAGACAAATCTAGTACTTAGATAAGAGGGAGACACCCACACAGAATAAGTCACCTCTACTCTGTTGTGTATCTTCAAGCACAAGACAGCAAATATCACTAGAAATAACACTGCAAAATCACCATGCCCCTATAATTCCAGTTTTCACATGATGTGTGGCTTCTATTACCACTTCCCTTAAAACAGGTCTAAAACCAGGAGAAAACAAAACCAGAAATTATTATTGTCATGATTTCACTTATAACACCTATTAAAATGCCCTTCTGTTTCTATGGCACAGTAATAATATACTGAGTCTCCTATACTCATTTTTATCCCCATCTTTGCCTTTGCTCTTGGGCAGTGTCAGGCTACTGCTGCTCTGGGAATTAGCTTACAAAGGCTGCTTTATTGCTCTTCACTGAGCACCTTCCCACAGGGACCTTTAGTGTCACCTCGGTAAGGCAACTAGCTGCCTCCAGTCCAGCGCCTGGAATCCAACATTTATTTTTACCTTTGACTGGATTTCAGTTTCTCATGATGTCAGAAAACATTTGCAAAAGCTTGGCTTGAATTCTGATTCTTGTAATGGGGCATATTCTGACTGGCATCAATTAAAGTTTTGGTGATGGGGAAGAAGCAAAGAGAGGAAGTCTCTGGGAAAAAAAAAAAAATAAAAAGAGATACTGATGTGTTGTCAAAACCCCACTATGTTTACTTTTAAATTCAACATGTATTCAGTTAAAGAAATAGTGTGCAGGCTGGTTATAAGTAAAGCAACAAGTTATAACGCCCAAGGCAAAATGCATATCAGTTCCCTCATTATTGCACATTGAGAGGAAAGCACACCTAAGTAAGGGGAGCATAGGGGGATCCTTTTTAATTTAATTCTGAGTACAATCTGTATCAATTTTAAACCATTGAATTTAAACAACAGGCGTGGGAATCCAGCATTGGATTGAAACTGGGTATTTATTCCATAATACAGATAGGCATGCATATTCTTAGACAAGTTTTTGGATCAGTTGCAGTTAGTCTCCTGATCATGCCAGAAGGCAGATATTGGATTTGATTTTGATTTGGATACTGATATTTACACAAATCTACATTTGAATGAAAGATTAAAAAATACTTCTATTTATCATGCGAGCTATTAATTTGAGACTCACTAATGGAAGATGCTTCACTGTAGAGAGAAGCTAGATCAATCTTGGCAAGACGGAGTCAGGAGAGACAAAGGTTTTGTGACCTTACAGTGTTGTTGGTTTGGGTTTTTTCCCCTCCTTTAGGTTGTTGGTTTGCTAGATTTGGGTTCATCTTATTTCAAATCGCTTTTTTATGGGACTACATTCCATTGCACAGCATAACCAGTGTCTATACACATATTATTCAATGCTAGTGGTCCTTAAAAGTTAGTGACCATTAAAGAAATACTCACTGCAACATTGACTTCAACCTGGCATTTCTGATATTTAGAATATGTGAGACAGCACTGAACTTTTGTGCCTAAATAAGGATCAGATTTTTTTCTCCCTTCCTCAGTTTGAAGGCACCTTAATATGGTCATAACTTCAGTAAGACTGTGGCAACTGCACAGTCACTTTCCCTGTTCCAGTGTCCTTTGTTTCAGAGGGGCAAATTGGCAAATGTTTGCATAGCTTTTTCGGACCTGCTCCATTCTACTCTGAATACTAAGATTCAGGGCTTTCCTTACCTTTTCCATAACCTCTACCCACTGTATGTTGAGGTACGCAATACAGAGAGTCATGCAATGTCCTGGTTTTCTCTCCGTTCACTAGAGCTGAAATGAGAATTAAGGGGGCAGGGGGATGATATTCATTCTTCCACATGTCCGAGTCAAGGCGGAGACAAGTTAAGCATCTCTTTATATTCAGAAGAATACTCCCAGAATAAGCTCTTACTTCTAGTATACCCGAGGGTAGAATTCATCTCACTTAAATTTAAACACCTACTGTATGGAGACTGTGTGTGATCTTGATATGTAGCCTCCTCTTACAGTTAATGAAGAGGAACAGGCACTTCTAGGGTGCAGTTCATCTCATTCAAAAGAGTTGACTAAAATAGGACAGATAAACCATGCCTTAGAGTAACCTATTTCTCTGTTTCTTTATTTTTTTACTGTAAGAAAGTTTAAATTACTGTCTCAGAGGAGGACTTCTACCAGTGTCAGGGCAGGTGAAACTCACCTTCATTCTTTTGATCATACTTTTCTCCACTGAAGCCAAAAGGAAATTTGTCATAATTTGTCAAATGTATAAATATTGCATCCTTTTGTTTCAGTGAGACACACTTCACATGCCTTTCCATAATGTAACGGTACTTATATAGTAATGGGGTTTGTTAAGCTCAAAGTTATTGACCATTTTGGTGTTTGACAAAAACAAAACCAAGATACTTACTCTTTTTTTTTTTTTTTTTTTTTTCTGTTGTCCTTAATGCAGATGCTTAAACAACATAGCCTTACTCTATAAATCTATTTTAGAATTTTTCATTCCATTTGTGGTAACAACAGTTGAACAGTCTATAGGAATGTCTATTATTCTGTTTTAGTACAGGCAAAAATGCCCGTCTTTTATGTGTAGCCTTAAAAGTGTTGCTGTGGAGTTATAGCACAATATAAAAAAAGGAATAATTTACAGAGGTGTTTTGTTCCTGTGTGGTAAAGAACACGTCACTTTGGCCCCTGATATGCGAAGGTCTAAAGGGTCACTTCTTTCCTTATACATGCAAGTCCTCATAAACCTAGCATTTTTTCTGAATTCCATTAGCTTTTTTATCAAAGGCCTGCAGGTGTTTTGATGTATTCAACAAAAGATCTATTTAGCAGGCATAGTGGCTGCAAACATTAGGAGGGATTGAGAACAAAATTACTGAAGATGTGCTTCAATGCATCCTTTTGCTTCAAAATATTCAATGCTTAACTGTGTATATGTTGTTTTTTCATTCCACAGAAGTCTTAATTAACACCTAATGGTTCTTTCATGTTACATGGAAACCTCACATATGCTTGTTGTACAATTTTATTTGCATAATAATGCACGAATTCATTTCAAGTTAACCTCAGCAATAACCAAAATGTGATTGCTCATTTCCATTAAGTCAAACTGCCTTGTTACTAAAGAAGTCTAATGCTACAGATTTGTTCTATATTATTTATTAATGAGGTATTTATAGTACCAGGGGTGTTCTTAGGAGTTTTCCCAGCCTATGAAGCTGGGTCAGCCTGATATTAATGTAATGTTTGTGATTTACTCGGCAAACAACCTAACTTTTCTGAGCAGCATTATCAAGTTACATATTTATGCAAAATTTCGAGACATCTAAACTCATAATTTTTCCCCTGCTTGCTTTCCAGAACACATCAAATAAATTTAGTATACATGAGGAGCACATACTATCTAAGTACTCCATAAAGATCAATACCTGAAATGTGCCTAGGTAGAGCCGTCTCTTTCTCTCAGGCTCATATAAATCTACTTATTACAGTAGAGTTCCTTCTAATTAACTTCTGAGAAGAATCAAAACCTTAATGTACAGATTAACAAGGAACACACTACTAATGAATAATCTGCAATCTGTTTAAGCTCTGGCTCTTAACTTCATTGCAAAATCATGGGATACAGTCACTTATGTGAGGTGTACACAAGTAGAAAATAATAGCCAATACAGATTTGCAGTGAAAAAGAAAGAATCAGGGCTGTGAAGATAATGCAAAAATGGCAAATTATGATTTTTTTAAAATATATTTCAGTCAAGTTTAAAACAACTTTTATAAATGTGGGTAGCATGTATTAAGACTCCCAAGTTTCTTTCTGACAACCTTTTTGAAACACTGTACATAAATGATAGGACTTCATACATTTAATGGCTAAAAGGACTGGGTAATAAAAAAATTAGTTTGTTTTTTCTAATAACAGACAGCTTTCCTGCAATAAACAACAGGGTTTTGTTTGAAATAGAGAATATCTACTGGACATGGAGCTTATGCCATGTTTCCTCACAATCTACTTCTATAGGGAGTAATTATCCAGTTTAAAAATCTACAACTATTGTAGTTCATTTTCTTTTATTTAATTTTCTTCTGCTTCACCTGCCACCACAGGTTCTAGTTATGCTTTCTCTGCTACATTAAAAGACTTCTTGCATCAGATATCATCTTCCTCAAATAATATGCTTAAGTCATATTTTCATATGCTTTTAAAATAACAAATATATTTATATCAAATTTTTGTTGTTTCCAACACCAGCATTGTAAAAAATTGTCTAGATTACCTTGAAAGTTGAACAAGGAAGTTAGAGATCACTGTGGAAACAATAGTGGCAAAAATGTCATACAGAACAATAAGGGAACTCATTTGTCTCTGAAGAAACTGAATTTAATATTTTAAGTTCTTTGTAGAATGGATCAGACTTCTCCTCAAAAATGTTTCCTTAAAAGAAATTCTTTCTTTTACACTTCTTAGCGAAAGAAGTAAGGGTTTTGATTTTCAGATTATTTGATTTATACATATTTTCATGGTATTTAGTTGGTGATCTGTTTCTATCTGATTCTTGAGCCCTTTGTTATCTGTCTGATTGTATTACATTTCCTAGATGTACTATTAATCTTGACAGAGCTTAAGAGGAGATGATTCTAAATTCTTATGCAGAAAATGTGTGGAAACAAAAGTTTGGAAGACAAAGGGGCTTGATTCAGGTGATCACATATAGGTGTTTAAAGCTATTTAAGATTATGACCTTCCTTCGATTCTCCAAACGGATATTAGTATTCTGCTGGTTTTGTGTGGTATCTTCTAACCCCACATGATATCTCAGATTCATCTAAAATGGATTAGATGCCTATATGCGGGTAACCAAAGCGTTGAAATTCTAGATGGCTATAGATTCATAAGAAGATTCCAAATACCTTTGACACATATTGCAGTATATTGTATTTCATAGACTAGAAATCTTAGAAAGTAAGATGAGACTTTAAATGTGAATTTGACAGCATTCTCATATGAAAAAAACCCATTGCTTAGAGTAGTTATTAATATGCTATATCCTTTCAAATTTTGACATTAATCACTAGGAAAACTACTGTGAATTACTGCTCTTTGAAAGTGAGTCAACAGACTAGTAACAATAAAAAATACATCAGAAACTCACCTTTGTACGTTGTCATTTGGTCTTTAGTGTTTATGATAATAGCTTTTAATTATGCTTCAAGATATTTCACATGAAGAGTCAAGCACTAGTAATAAGAAGCCTTGCTTGCTGTATTTGTTATTAATTCTTTACTGATTTGAAAGGTGACATTATGCAGGTTTGTCAGATTTTAAAAGACATGGATTAATATTGCCTTCATGAAGAAAATAGGTTGGTTGGTTGGTTTGTTTTCAATGTGATAATGGAATGATCCATTACATCGAGAATTTCAGAAAACTAAATCATTCTTCTGAGGAGAAACTCATAAGAATCCAATCCATAGATACAGGAGAGTGGAAAAAACCTCAGATTTTCCCATTCCCTTTTACGTGTGTGCATAAAAGGTGGAAAAGGATAGGAATTAAGAAAGATCTGGATCATTTTGAGTGTTTTGAATAAAAGGCTTCATTCTAATCTATCACTGTCTTCTATCTTATCAAGTGTAGATCTTGACAGCGGTTTAATGCAAATGTTGTGGATGTTGTTACTGTTCACTGTACATACTAAGAATGAAGAAGCTAGTGCCATTTTATGATTGTTTTACGTGTACAACTATATTGGTGTGTATGCATGTGTATGGGAGAGAAGGAGAATTAAGGGGAAGGTTATGCTGTTTCCGATCCTCTCTGCCTATGTAAACTCAGAGTAAAAATCCAGATCATTATTTCCATAAATGTTGGATCAGGGTTCTAGCTTATCTTTCATGGGTATAGGGATACCTATATTCTAATAGGGAAATTCTTGTAGGACCTCTTAAACTGAATATTGTTCAATGTTGTTCAATGCTGCAATTTAGAAAAAGGATGACAGAAATGAAATTCAGGTTAGAATTCCATTGAGGCAAAGAGCAAATATTGGTTTAGAAACTAAAATAAAATGTTAAGTTTCTGCTTTTTCAGGTTTCTGTAAAAATATAAATGTAACAAATTTTTCCACTTAAGGTCATAGGGTAAAAAACTTGTGGGCTTTTTTTTTTCCTTTGCTTCATGCTATACAGAAAGGTGAGGAAGTTGTCCAGTCACACTGAACAATACAATGCTATTAAAATATGAACATTGAACAGGTTTGTAAAATTTTTCTTGTGGCTGCTACAAAGTTTTATTTTAAAAGAGATCTTTTAGTCTGACAAATAACCCCCCCAAAAACATGAACCTAGGAAAAAAAATATGACATTGATATAGGAAAAAAAAACCATGACAAGGTGTTAAAAAGAAAAAGAAAAAAAATTGTTAAAAGGGGATGAGAAGTTCCAGCTGTAGGTCATGTAAAATGACTGACAGTTCATGAAATCTTATTAAGCAGAAAAGCTCATAAGAAATAAGACATTTTGTAATCCACCTCCTAGCTTCCTAAGCAGTGAAAGAATTGGACCTCCTGGCTTCCCAAGCAGTGAAAGGCTTGACTCAGTTAAGCCCAGTGTTTCAAAAGCTGTTGCTTTACTTTTTCTCTAGGCTAATTAGTTTTTCCAAAACTAGGTTTATTCTGCTTTTCAGTTCAATTGTCTTGAAAGAATATTGAACACAACATCCAAGAACCCATGTCCTCAACAAAATGTGGTAATTCTCAAGTCCAAGTTTGAAATAGAGTGTCAGTCAAACATTCCCTAATTCAACCCTATAAAAGTACTTTGCTACACTATATTGATCTTGTTTCCAATTACAATAATTAAAACTCAAAAATCACATCTAGGCATCCTAAAGAAGTTTCAAACATATATTGCAAAAAGGCCTTTTGCAGTTTTCCAACAGTTTTGGACAAGGAATTTCTTGAAGAACAGACACTTGAGTAAAAAAAAAAAAAAAAAAAAAAAAAGGAAAAAACAAAAAACAGTGATACAGTATTTCAGCATAAATATGTATGTACTTTAGACTAAACGATTTTCTGCAATTTCATTGGAACAAAATTTCATATACACATAATTTTCAGTTCCACAGAGTCAGGGGTCTATAACAGGAAAGAAGATTCAGGTTTGAATGGTTGATTGTCCTTTTTCAAACTTCTAATGGTTTCTACAAGAGAAAAAAGTTGCGTGATGGAGGACAAGAACTATTTTTAAAAAATATATCTTATTTTGCCAAAAAAAAAAAAAAACAGAAAAAATCCCAAAGAACTGCTATGCACAGTAGATGAAGTTCCAGAGATGAAGGGGTTATTTTCTACTAGTAGTAAGTGCATTGTTTGTTTCACAGTTTCAAAGCATCTGCAGACATTTGACCTTTATTTTCCAATGTCCGTTCGAGCTTCAAAAGAAACACTTTAAAAAAACTCAGAAAATATCACCAAAAGCACATCTTTCCTCACTGAGAAAAGTGATTTAAAATGTGACTAATTAGAAGCATTTATCATCTTTCTGCTCTCTCCTTTTTTGTCCTTAACTACAATGCAATCATTTAGTGATTGATGTCTTCAAATTCATGTGTTTAACTTAGTCATATGACTAAAAATGAGTTAAGTACTTACTGAATAAAAACACTTCACTGAATGTTAGAATATTATCATGATATGTTATGTGAATTCTTTTAACTCTTATAATGTTCATCAAAAGATATATTAAATTTTCTCTTGAAATACATCTGTTAAATAAGTTAAAATATACTAACCTGTACAGAATACCTGCAAGTAGTATATGTAACATACTATTTCAGTATCAACATAAGTAAAGGTTTTAAGGATTTAAGGTTTTAAAAGATCGATGAAATCATTAATGCACAAATGACTCTGTTAGCCTCTATTAGGACTGAATGGTAGAGGCAGCTTCCAGAGAACAGCTTTGTCTCCTCGGTAGATCTTTTTTTTTTTTTTTTTTAATATGAATCACTCTAGAGTCTTAGCACATTTGGTATCCAGGAAAAATATTAGCTTTCCCTTACTTGGCCATTGTTGGAAAAAAAAAAAAAAAAAAGGTCTAGAAGCTTTCTTAGTGAATCAGAAGTTCTGATCAGAAGTCATTATCAACATGTGAGTATAACAGGGTGTGGACAATAAAAGAGTTATCTTGGTAACTATTACAGAAAAGTAGTTGAAATTTGCAATTTGTTTTAAAAACAAAACAGCTGTTTGATCTTGACTGAATCTCTTTCTAGGGGTCACCTTCACTGAGGAGTGGAAATTAGGTATGTATTTTAAGAGGATCTACTTAGAATGTAAACAAAATTGAGAAGCATTTTACATGGACTGGATGCCTGGTTTAATTAGTATTATTTTGCAGAAGATATGGGAATTCAAATTTGATGCAACAGAAGACAGAAATTAATACACAGAAATGAATCCATTTACTTTAAAGAACTGCATGAATAGCATGAGAAGTTTCCCAGAGGAATAGAAGGCTGAGGGATGTGTGGTACAATCATCAACTCTGTTCACAAAAACTGTGGCAAGTCAAATGAACCTATCTAATTGCAGATTTAAAACAGATAAAAGGTTCTAATGGGTAGTTCTTACTGCAGGATATTGCAAATGAAAAAAGTATTTGTTTTTAAACAGGAGCTAGACAAGGTCATGGAATAATAGTTCAAGGAAAATTATTAATTACATAGCAACCATATTAAGAAGTCCTTGAGATAAAACCTGCTTGATCTTGGAGAACATTCTGAGCATTATCACTCAATATTTGTCCTGTTCTTACATACGTGTAGACATGGCACTTAGGGACTTGGTTTAGTGGTGGACTCGGCAGTGTTAGGTTTATGCCGGACTCGATGTTCTTAAAGGTATTTTCCAACCTAAATGATTCTGTGATTCTTCCCCAAACATCCATTTTTGGTCACTGTAAGAAACAGGATATAAAAGTATATGGAGCTGCTGTTTAATGTGGTTTAGTTGTAGTGTTAGCAGCAGTGTTAACAGCAGTGGCAAAGCAAAGTTCATCTATTACTTGTTTTCCAGCTCATACTAGATTAATCCAGTCAGTTAGTGCTGGGAAGATGTAATCAAGGTCTTTGTCTGGGGGAGTGCTTTACAGCAGGCTTCAACCATTACACTAATTCAGCCTGAATTCATTCACACATTCAAAATGATCATACAAGAAGTTAAACCAAAATAACTGGTATGATTTTATGTCAGAGTTTAATCAATTTTTGAAAAAGTTCGTAAAGTTCACTGCATTCATTGATTCAGGGTGTTCTTTTAAATCATATGTTCCTGACATGTTTCCATTTTTAAAAATAGAATTTTAAATTACATCTTTTAATTATATTGCTTTTATTATGTTATAAAACAAAAATATAGAGGAATGGATTAGTGGGAGCTATGGAACTTGTAGTACTCCATAGTGTGGTCAATCCTATACTCTCATCATTTAGAGATATATATTAATGACAGCTCTATTACATAGAAATATTTCTTTCAATATGTATAGATTTACCACCAGGAATTAAAGACACTTTAACCACCAAAAAATACAGTGATGGCACTCTGAATTCTGTGATGCAGTCTACACTCTAGAGTGTCCCCTTTTTGGTCTGCCTTTACTTTGTGGTATCTCAGTGTCAGGATTTTATCTCATAACAGCCATACCCAGTCAATCACTTGAGATAATTTTTTATCTTGTTAAGTAGAAGAAATCTCCAGTGTGAAATTCCCAGCAGAGGCATATAAAGTTCATCCATATAGCATTGAGTGATCATAGTTCTGCCAAAATTAATATAATATATTTGTATACATTATACTAATTATTATTAACTCCATGATTCCAAATGTCTAATTTTGATTGTTTAGTAGACCAGAAAATTATTTAATCAAGTGATTAATGTCTCCTTAACCAAGTTTTATTATTAGGTTAAAGGCTTAATCTGATTTGAATTATTATCAGGGCCTCTGGCAGTTTGTTTGTTTGCATAATGACAGGAGTGCCTAAACCACCAAGCACTAAGTAATCACCATAGCATAGCTGTACTGGGCATCCAGGTATCCCAATAAGCTTTTCAAGGTATTCCCCAGGTTTGGTTTTGGAGTTGCCTGGTTGGTTGGTTGGTTTTGATCAAGTACTCAGTACTTCAGATTCACATTCCCTCCAGTATTTATGCCTGTTACCTCCGTTCTGTTCTCACGAAGATGAAGATTCCCACGACTTCTACTGTCAGATTCCAACTTCTGGCTGCTGCATGCTGAGAAGGTAGATGAAACAACCACTTCTCATACAGTTCAGCTCCTTCTCTCCGCTGAGTTGCCCACGTCCATTTTGCCCATGACTCTGTTCAAGCAAGTTCTCCAGTTACCCTCTACTACTAACGAGTAATAATACTGCTACAATCAAAACAGGAACTTTTGCATATTTTCATGACTGTAGGGAAGTAATTCTGGAAGGTTTATTAACCCTGAGAATGAGAAATCTCTTATGAGAGACAAATGTGTCTATATTAATTTTCTTCATAAAGTGGACTAGCTCTTCCTATTTTATTCATGCCTAGATATTTTTTATGTTGAACTAAATGATAATGGAAGAATTCAAAGAGGTGTAATGGTAAAGCGTATTAAAAACCCTAACTGACCGAAGATAGAGGATTTTTGTTTTGTTTCCAAAACCGAACTAGATTCTCTTTGGTAAAAAAATGTAGCTTTTTCCTCTGGAAATGGAAGTTGGCAATACCAAGTCCATCAGCAACTCATGAAAAGTATAAAATAAATAGTCCAATTCGTATAATAACTCATATAATAAATAGTCAATGCATCAAGCATTGTTATAAGTGTAAATAAAATATATACTTTTTTCCCCATTAATTTCTAGGGATCAATGAAAAATACACGGAATCAACATATATGCAAAATGAAATATCTTCTGTTTACTCTTTAAATCAAGAAAGTGACATTTTAGATAGTGAAGATCCTCTAAAAGACAGAAAACTTAACTTGGGGGGAGGGAGGGGAAGAACTATTAAGCTTTTCTTGTTCTTGCTTGCATCATACGTATATGTATAATTACTGTATTTCATTCAGAGGGCATTCATATCGTACACCATTTTGACATTCCAGTCTCCAAGTACCTACTTTTTTTCTACCTCTGACACTACAGTGAGAAATTTGCAATCATTCTCTTGTCCAAGATAGGCCATTTCAAGCTGAAAAAAAAAAAAAAGAGTAGTTAAAACAGTATGTCATAAAAATAAATGGTTAACAACTGTACCCCTTCCAAATCTAGACACCAAACCTGAACTCCTCAATCTTGCCACATTTCTGGGGACCTTTTATTTGACATGTTTAGGAGGGTGGGTGGGGCTTTTTGTTTGTTTTTTTTTCCAAACAATATTTCCTGTGGAGTTTTAGAAACAACAGCTCAGGAATAAAAGTAATAATTGTTATTAAATTATTTTGTGAACTTTCACAAAGAGTTTCTAATGTTTTATGCAATTTAAAAGAAACCAGGGCATTGCAGAATAAGTCGATATTTCAGAGTTTAGTACTTTCAGTTCAGCATTTTCCTAAAGAAAATTATTTTAAGGTGTTCCATCACAAAACTAGAAGTCTGTAAATTTTTTCCAACAAAAGTTTTATTGAAGGTGATAATTTCTCCTGGGATATGAAAGAAATTAATTTAATGAGAAATAGAAGCAGATATTTAACAAAATTCCTTGCATGATCCTCTCTCTCTCCCCCTCTCTCTTTCTCTGCCCCCTCTCCCCCCCAAGATCCTGTTCAATCTCTAAAAAAATCAAGAATTCTGTGAGCAAGACAAACATATTAACCAATATGGAATCCATATGGAAAATACATTTTTTTCTCTGACAATACATAAATAACTATGTAGGTTATTTTATACTAGAACAACTAGTAAAATTATTATTTAATCATTGGAAAAGCAGAGAAAATTTATTTCTGTGATATAGTTTTCTTTAAATTTCACAACCTGATAACAAGCACAGAAAATGTATAAAGTGACCATGATGAGCCAAAATGCTTTATTTTTTTTCATAGTTTGAGTTAATTTGCTTTCTTTGGTTATTTTGTGATGGACTAATTAATTACTTTTAGTAGCTAGACCTCTACAGTATAACTTCGAAAAACAAATTTTAAAAAATTATTTCTTTGTCAATAATTCCTATAAATTGGTAAACAAATACATATAATTTGATAATCATATCTATATACAAAATAAAGTAATTTACCAAACAATTTCAGAAATATGGATTTCACGAGAAATAGATCTGCTGTAGGACTGTAACCGTTCACCAATTCTGTACAAAATCAGTGAAAATCCTTGGTAAAAACAAAAGAGAAAGATAATATAATAATCTCAAAATATTTTCTTTTGACATTTTCAAATTAAATACATGAAATATGGAATTTCAGAAATATCAAAGATACTCCCGCAACATTTTCAAAATCAATTTCTTCAAAGTATATTTTTCCAAATGTTTATTTCTAATCAATTATTTTTCAAAGAGAGTAATAAGACTTTAAACTGCCCAGTAAAACTATACAAGCAGACCCAAGTGTGTGTGCTTATACATGTTCATATTATTCGTTCACATCATTTAAAAAATTGGAAAAAGATCTCAAAAGGTAATTTTTATATAATCCACCTTTTTCTCCAGTATTTCATTTTTGTCATAAAATCAAAATGTACATTCTTCAAGTAGATGGGACCTGAAATGGAATTGTAGCATTGCTATGGTCAGCCATGCTGCTAAGAAATTATTTTTCTGTTTCTTATTGAGTACACATCGTTGATCACATTATTAGTCTCGAGAAATTAAAAAAAAAAAAAAAAAAAAAAGTTATATTGTCATCTAATTCTTAGCAATTAATTACATGCAACAACTGTATGAATAGATTATTAAACTAATTCATAGGGTGTGCAATTAAAAACACAAAAAAGCGTGTGCGGTTATTGACATGATGTGTGGTTCTTGACATAAAAATAATTCATAGTTTTAAAATAACACCATAAAAATCTGACTTTTTTCTACTTCATTAATGCTACAATCATAAATATAATATACCTGTTTCTGTCACCCTACCTGATCACCCAATCACTCAATTTTGTTTCATATATAGCTGATGTGAATATTATATTTGTTTGTATGTGTTCTGTATCTTTACACACATAGGGGTATTTATATAAATGACAATTTTATCAATATATTGCACATAGATTTTGTATAATATATATAAATATGTGAAATATAAATATGTAGCATTTGTTTTTAAATGAAATTTAAACTAGCACTTCTTCCAAATGTTTAAAATACCCTCTATGCATAGAAGAGGAATGGTTGCATACGCATCCAGTATGCAGTCATATTATGCAAGTGATTTCACAAGAGGGAATGCTAACATTTAACAATCTATCTCATGTTTTACAAGGATCAACCCAATGAGAATTTTGTTATACACAGGTATAAATCATGGAAAATAAAGATAGACAATGAAAATAGAGGAAGACCTTTAACACCAAAGTGCAGTTTGATTTTAGCTAACATTTACTTCCAAATATAGGAAATAGCTTGACTCCATTCCAGAACAGGTGACATGTTTATCTAACCTTGTGCCCTCCTGTTCCCCAGTAGTCTTTGACTTACCATATTGTGACCTTTATAATAGCTTTATGGAGGATCAATCAGGCCAAGACAGAACTGTAATACAAAGAAGTATTCATTATTTTATATTGGCTTAAACTAATAGGCGTGACAAGTAAAACACGGGTGATTGATTTCCTGACCTTTAAAGTGTTTTATATGTAAAGTGCATAAGTTCCAGCCATACAAGATATTTAATGTTAAAAATGAATTTTAATGTTTAACTATATTTGTTATATCCTGCTAGTGAAACTCACATTTCGTGACAGCAAAATCTACTATTTCATCTCTTTGTAATGATTCTTTTCATGAACTTCTCTGATACCTTTGCAGTTCTTTAAAGTGTAGTATGAATATCCAAAGAATAAGATCTCTTAATAGCTCTTCATTTTCTGTAATTATGTACTGAACTGGAGTCAAACCAAAATCAAGTTCAGGAATTTTTCAGAGGCTAACTTCCCAAAGAGCTACATAAACTACTAATGTATCTTTAGGACTGTATATAAAATGTCAGCACTAGAAATTGTGTGGGAGTGGGAAAAATAGGTGAAAAATGCATGTTTTCCTGTTTTGATAAAAATCAGAACCCGTTTCAGAAAGAAATTTGTGATCTGACATAAAGAATTCCTTGAATCTTTATGCCTTTGTTCACTACAGAAAGTAAGTTTTGAGCACCTGCTCATAACTTGTTTATAGGAGACTTAGCTAAGATTTTCTAGACCCCACTATGGCTTGAAGTATGTAAAATGCTGGAGATCAATTTTGACATGTTAATCAAGGGATCTGATTTTCAATTACAATAGAAAGGTACTGACCTTCTTAAAATCACATGTATTTGTAGGGTCTCCTGTCAGATGCTTTCAAGTTTAGGTGCCTCTTCTGTTGGAAGATATAAATTCTAAGAACAATATCAACCTAAAATCACAGTAAATGGAAGCAACTGTTAAACCATCTATTTCAAATCGATATTTCAGTGTTCTTTGCATATACTTCTTTTACTGCCTTGTATATCCCATGAATCTTAACTTTCATGATGTTCAGTGCTTTGAAAAAATCTGTGATTGGCCCAACATGTAGCTACCTTGACTCTGCCTAGAGACCAAAATATGGATCTCATTATCAAGCAAATAACAATTAATTATCCTCGCTTGCTCTCTAGGGTCTTCATAGTTAGAGAATTAGTTTTTGGATTATTTCCTACTTCTGTGAATCTGAACGGAATCACTTGATACATGTGTTATTTTTTTAATGCATGCATTTCAAAGTTTGTCTTTTTTTTTTTTTTTTTTTTTTTCACTAGCTAGTGTTATCAACTATCTATCCTTTTGATGTTTTCATTAAACCAGAGGAGTCTTTCTTTTGCTGAAAGTACAGCAGGTCTTAGGAACAGATTTGGTGAGTCATTTCAACACATACCTTATCAAACATCACCAAAAAAAAGTTACACACCCACAGGTTAGAATGGGTTCTTCTAGCCATGGTTCTTCTTGCTCCTGAATTATAGTTTCTTAGCTACTAAGGCAAGCTGTGGATGCAGAATGAGATTGTATTTATCTTTAAAACTAAAAAATGTTGGCATTTATGCAAAAGGAAAAAAAAGTGATCACCATAAATATTTGGGAGATTGGATTTAAGTGAATTTCCTGAACTTTTTTACCATTACTTTATGTCAATGTTCTCATTTGTAATAAAGATATATTACCATGTCAAGCAATAGGGGGTAGCCGTACTGCATAATTATTCAAAATAAACATACAGTTAACAGTTCTGATATTTAGTTGGTGACTAATTCTGAAATCATAAATGGTAGAAATTATGTTAAATTTGTTGGCTAAGTGCCCCTTCCTAGGACTAATTGACATGTCATCTCCCCCTACACAGTGGTGAAAGAATATACAAATAACACATGAAGCCTAAGAGTTCCAGTGCTCATCCTGCTGGATGACTAGATGCAGAAAAATAAGGCACTGAAGGAAATAAGGTGAAATTAGCATGATTTTTTTCTTTCTGCATCTCCTGCAACTTTCTTTCTCCTTTGCTTTCTCCCCCCCCCCCCATCCCCTCCCCCCTGAATTTTACTTATTTGAAGCGTGTTCTAGTAAAAACAAACAAAATCAATAACTCCTTTTCTTGAAGTCTGGCAGGAATTGATCAGAAGAATTACTGGTTTAATTATTATTCCTTTAGAAGTGGAGAAGACATAAGGATTTCTTACTTTGACACTCATTTGCTATTCCTATACTCCCGGAATTCCCTGTTACAGCTACTAAGTTGTCCTGTCCAAGCTATCTTGTCCTCTCTAAGATCCTGGTCTCTTTCAAGATATCATCACTCTCCTCATAGCAGCTGAATGCTACATTTTCAGAGAAGAACTTGTAGCTGATATACTTTTACATTGTCAGACCTTATAATGGGATGCTGGGTTAACTGAGTATCCCTTATCATCATTAACTGACTAGTATTGCTATCTATAACTTTCACATCCTACAAATAAGAGTAACGACAACAATTTTATTTCAAGAAGAGTTAATTTGAAAGATGGTACTTCTGGAAATGACGTAGTTGGAGGTAGTTTTGATTCCAGATTAATACAAGATCAGAATGCCCGACTGTAAGCACCTGAACAGTGCAAGCCTTACAGTTATCCACATTTTTCTTAGCATCTTGGTCCCTGTTAAATTAAATTCTTTAGTTAATTCACACTTGAGTGTAGCCTACAGGATAGGATTCTTTGATTTTATTTCCTTTAAAGAAATATCATTAAAAGCACTTTAAAAATTACTATTATTAGATCACACAAGGTATGATCGGGCAGGGCAAATCTTTAGTGCCTCTAACAGTAGGTGATAGTAAAAAATGCATAAGGACTGATGTATGAGGAAAAGCTTAAAAAAACCCGCAGGAAAAAAAGAACAAAAAAAATTATAAGGGGTCACATCTGCTGTTAAAAGATCTAAGTCTTTAGAAGGATATGAAATCTTGTTCA